>NC_134524.1:32497779-33097779 GCF_027942865.1 Odontesthes bonariensis | reverse complement strand
TTTACTGCTCCTGTTCACAAAGCTTTCGGTAAGATAATAAGTCAGCTCTGATGTTAGTTTCATCGCTGCGCAGTCCAGGAGTTCTGTGGCAGGTTTCACCTGGCCTGCATTCAGACTTCCAGCTTTGCTTCTTTTGTTATGCATTGGATGGCCTCGCCTGATTCACTGATAAACTTTGCACATGCAACTGGCTCAAGCGTGACCAGATACAGTTCCTAATGAGTTCTGATTTAATGCGGTAAAACAAAAGCACCTGCTGAGTATTAAACTGATACATGGAGCGCAGTTTGAACTCCTTTACCCTCTAAAATGTGCCTGGGCGCTCATCAGAGAATAGTCGGATTCAGTTAAAAGCAACTCTGCTCCTGTTGCTCCCATCCTTTTAGAAAGTGTTACCCAGGTAACACCCAGTAATCATATCAACTAAGCTAGGATGAGGAACAGAAAACTGAGCTGTGTCTCGGTGTTGAAGTTTAGGAGCCGACGGGTCGCACCAGAACATTTTCAAGTGTTCTGTCCTGTCCATCCAAACGTAGAAGCATAATCACGCCACATCTGTCCAAGTGAAGGACCCTCCTGAAGCAGCCCATATCTGCCTTCAGTCCAAGCAGGTGTGCTGTGGTGCCTCATCAGTGTGGACATCAGATTAGCAGCGCTGTGGCTCAGTGCAGGTTATCTCCTCACACTCAGACATTCAGCGTGCTCTGCAGCGTGCTCTGCAGCGTGCTCTGCAGCGTGCTCTGCTGCGTGCTCTGCAGCGTGCTCTGCTGCGTGCTCTGCTGCGTGCTCTGCAGCGTGCTCTGCAGCGTGCTCTGCAGCGTGCTCTGCAGCGTGCTCTGCAGCGTGCTCTGCAGCGTGCTCTGCAGCGTGCTGTGCTGCGTGCTCTGCAGCGTGCTGTGCTGCGTGCTCTGCAGCGTGCTCTGCTGCGTGCTCTGCTGCGTGCTCTGCAGCGTGCTCTGCAGCGTGCTCTGCAGCGTGCTCTGCAGCGTGCTCTGCAGCGTGCTCTGCAGCGTGCTCTGCTGCGTGCTCTGCAGCGTGCTCTGCTGCGTGCTCTGCTGCGTGCTCTGCAGCGTGCTCTGCAGCGTGCTCTGCAGCGTGCTCTGCAGCGTGCTCTGCTGCGTGCTCTGCAGCGTGCTCTGCTGCGTGCTGTGCTGCGTGCTCTGCTGCGTGCTCTGCTGCGTGCTCTGCTGCGTGCTCTGCTGCGTGCTCTGCAGCGTGCTGTGCAGCGTGCTGTGCAGCGTGCTCTGCTGCGTGCTCTGCTGCGTGCTCTGCTGCGTGCTCTGCAGCGTGCTGTGCAGCGTGCTGTGCAGCGTGCTCTGCAGCGTGCTGTGCTGCGTGCTCTGCTGCGTGCTCTGCAGCGTGCTGTGCAGCGTGCTGTGCAGCGTGCTCTGCTGCGTGCTCTGCTGCGTGCTCTGCTGCGTGCTCTGCAGCGTGCTGTGCAGCGTGCTGTGCTGCGTGCTCTGCTGCGTGCTCTGCAGCGTGCTGTGCAGCGTGCTGTGCAGCGTGCTCTGCTGCGTGCTCTGCTGCGTGCTCTGCTGCGTGCTGTGCTGCGTGCTCTGCTGCGTGCTCTGCAGCGTGCTGTGCAGCGTGCTCTGCAGCGTGCTGTGCTGCGTGCTCTGCTGCGTGCTCTGCAGCGTGCTGTGCAGCGTGCTCTGCAGCGTGCTCTGCTGCGTGCTCTGCTGCGTGCTCTGCTGCGTGCTCTGCTGCGTGCTCTGCTGCGTGCTCTGCTGCGTGCTCTGCTGCGTGCTCTGCTGCGTGCTCTGAGTCAGACACTGGACCTCCATTGGCCAACAGCAGGTTGCATTATTATTATTACCTGAAGAAGTGGGAACAGTGCAGGATTTCCTGCAGCAGACACCATTGAGTTTTTGCATGAAATGGAATTTGAAAAGAGATTTTTGGAGTGGAATCCTTTTTTATGTGTGTCCGGGTCAGAGGACGGATAGAAGGATCCAAACATGCGCAGACAAATGCAAACCCAGGCTCAGCCACATGGACGCTTGCTCTCAGTGAGGTTTGAAGGTGAAACAGTTGGCCAACAGAAAATGTGTGGCAGCAACAGAAAATGTGTGCTCCGAGGAGTTGGTTCTATTTTTAGGGCAAAAAGGTGAAAAAAATGTATTTTTTTTCTTTTCTAAACTTTGTACAAGTACCATGATGTGGTTACCTCAATCCAAACGTATTTTACTGTCCCAAGTTCTCTGGTGTAAAATCTTGCTATTTTCTAAAGAAGCAAACTATTGATGAGAAATTGTTGGTATAAATTTTGGATTTCTTGCTCAGTAGTTAAGTGTTGTGTTTTCTAAATGAGGGCATTTTTTGGTTTGTACTGACGAAGGTGAAATAAAAGGAGATGACAGAAGCCTGCAACCTGTTCAGCCGTGACATTTCTCTGTCCTTACTTTGTACTTAGCTTTGGGATCCAGCCTGGCTCTGCAGGGGCGGCTCTGAGAAGCTCCGTCACTGCTCATTTCACTTCCAAAGGGATTGTGCCAGTTATATCCTGCTTTTTAATAAATGCACATTAAATGTGTTTCAATCTTTTGGGTATTAAGAAAAAGGTGAAATGGGAATACATTTTGAATGTATCTCTTTGTCAAGTTATATCCTCTACACGGTTTGTTGAATGCTCCTTTTCTGTAAATATTCCTGAAATTAATGAATTAAATTAATTTAAGGATTTCTGACTTCCTGACTTCTGTGATTATTTATTTTTTTCGATGTGAACCTGGTCTATGCATCAACACTTTATTGTCTTAACTTAAAGGGAACGTGTGTTCTGATGACAACTTGAAGGGAATCCCTGTGTCATTGAAAACACTTCATACCTTACAGTCCCTGATCGGGGATTAATTTGTTCATGATTTCAGTTTTTCATCGTTCACAAATTAAAAAGCACAAATGAGAACTGACACCTTTGGGAGTGTGCTGATAGTTTAGTAAAGCTGCAACCAGCTCATTCACCAAAGCAAGAAACTGAGCCGTCGATAATCCAGAGCCTGTATTTCACCAACGGCTCGGGTGCCGCTCGTTTCCTGTTTCAGCACACGGCATCACAGGATGACATTACCTGTACATGTAAAATATTTAATGGGCTTTTGGCTGAGAACTTGTTGGGTCTATTTTAAGGAATCAGCGCCTTCATGAGCATGATACTTGATCAGGATCATTCTGCTGTTCAGAGGAGTGAAGAACTCCACCAGCGAGCCGTCAGCGCTGTAACACCATTCAGAGGATACCTGTTGGAACAGGGAAACACGAGTTAATGACCACAATAATGTCACATATACATAATATCATTTGAGAAATTAAACGGGGGGGAAAAGAGAGTAAAGTGAGGAAAGGTGTGACAGATGAGGCCCCCCAGCAGTCTGGGCCTATAGCAGCTTAACTATGGGATGTTTCAGGATCACCTGAGCCATCCCTAACTATAAGCTTTATCAAAAAGGAAAGTTTTAAGCCTGGTCTTAAAGGTAGAGTCTAAGTCTGGTTTAGACACTATTCCTTTGATTCTGGCAATGTTTTTTAGATGGTAAAAAGCTGCTGATGTTACAGATTTAATGTCCAATATTAAATCTGATTTAATCTCCAATATTACCCCGAGATTTCTGAGTGTCATCTGCATAATTGTGGTAGGACACATTATAGCTGCGTATTAGCTGGCCTAGTGGAAGCATGTACAGATTGAACAATACGGGTCCCAGGATTGACCCCTGGGGAACCCCACAGGTCATAGCCATTTGGTCTGAGACACAGTTACCGATTTCAACAAAATATTTCCTGTCCTCCAGATAGGACTTGAACCAGTTTAAAGCACGACCAGAGATTCCCACCCAGTCTTCTAACCTCTGTAATAAGATCGCATGGTCAACTGTGTCAAAGGCAGCACTCAGGTCCAGCAGAACTAAGACTGTGACTCTACTTGCATCTGTGTTCAGGCGGATGTCATTTGTCACCTTGATCAGAGCTGTCTCAGTGCTGTGGTGGGGCCTAAAGCCTGATTGGAAAGTATCAAAAGCATTGTTAGACAGGAGAAAGTCACTAAGCTGTTGGTATACAACTTTTTCTAGGACTTTGCCTAAGAATGGCAGGTTTGATATGGGCCGGTAGTTGTTCAGTACTGTGGCATCAAGATTGCTCTTCTTTAGAAGAGGCTTAATGACAGCGGTTTTTAAGGCCTTTGGAAATGTTCCAGTCTGGAGTGAGATGTTGACTAGATGAGCGAGTTGTGGTAACAAACTGCTCAGCACAGACTTTAGGAATCTAGTGGGCAACTCATCAAGGCAGCGAGTTGATGAACTCAGACTGCAGATGGTCTCTGACTGTTTTGTCAGTAACAGGTGTGAAATGTGTCAGCTCTAGGTGTCTAGCTGGCTGCAGAGTAGTTATTTGTGTTGTGGAAATTATTGCATTTTTAATGCCTTGAACTTTGTCATTAAAGAATATTGCAAACTCATCACACTTGGATGTAGAAATGAGTTCTAAAGGCAGTGAAACTGGAGGGTTTGTTAATCTGTTTACTGTAGCAAACAGGACACGAGAGTTGTTACTGCAGTTTTTGATGATTTCAGAAAAAAAACTCTCCCTTGTTCTACGCAAAGTCTGGTTGAACACACATAGCTTTTCTTTGTTAGTCTCATAATGAACCTGGAGCTTTGACTTGCGCCATTTCCGTTCGGCTCTCCGGCACTCCCTTTTCTGTGCCCTGACCGACTCTTCTTTCCTCCATGGCGCCCTTTGCCTACTTTTAACCATTCTAACCTTGACAGGAGCAATGGTATCCAAAACATTTAAGAGACTTGATGTGTAAGAGTTCAACAGATCATCAACATCAGAACACAGGGTTTTCTCAAACCTAATCATTTCCACAAACTGTGTCCCTGTTCTGTCATTTATGAGTCTTCCCCGAACAACTGCAGACCCAGCTGCTGGTTTGGGTGTAACAGATAGGTCGAAGAAAACACAGAAATGATCAGATAAAACAACATCAACGACATTCACGTTTGAAATAACAACACCCCTTGAAATGAGCACATCTAGAGTGTGCCCCCTGCTGTGGGTGGGCTCAGTCACATGCTGAGTTAGACCAAACATTTCAAGGACAGCAGTGAGCTCTTTAGCTTGCTTGTTATGCGCTACGTCCACATGCACATTCAGGTCCCCTGTTATGACTAAACAGTCAAAAGCAGTGCACACAATTGAAAGTAGTTCAGTAAAATCATCAATAAAACAATTCTGTGGTGGTTTATAAATGGTGATATAAAGTATGGAAGATTGTTTTATCTCCATTTTGAATGACACATACTCAAATGATGAAAAAAACCCAAATGACAACTTGTGGGTGGGTATATTGTCCCTGAACATGGCACAAACACCCCCACCCTCTGGTTTTCTCGTGTTTCAGACACAAAATTGAAGTGAGGTGGACTAGACTCAATCAGGACTGCATTTGCTGTGTTTTTGTCGAGCCACGTCTCAGTTAAAAACATAAAATCAAGATTGTGAGAGGAAATAAAACTATTAATTAAGAATGATTTGTTACTTAAAGATCTGACATTGAGTACTGCGTGTTTGAGATTAGTTATAGTTGAACTGGATGCTGTGTTCTTGCAAGGGATATGGATAAGATTTCTCTGATTGGACAGTCTGATTGTCCCTCTCTTCACTCCATCCTTGGACCTCTGGTTGAGATGGTGTTTACCAACACAGAGGCCCTTAGTGTCCTAGACAACAGCATTGACGCTGTTGGAAATGACAGCTGTGGGCACCGGTGGTGGGGGCCAAGCTGGGGGGGCTTTGGTCGATGGAGTTTGCTGGGTCCTTGGGTGGCGAGGCAGGAGCTCTTGTCTGGCTCGTCTTCTCTCTCTGTGGCAGCACAGGACCCGGCCCTGGCCCTGGCCCTGGCCCCTTCTGATGCCTCAGAGCGTGGAGAAGATTATCCGTCAGTCGTCTCACTCCACCTCTGTTCAGGTGTGGGCCTTTTCTTTGAAAGAGATCATCTCTTTGCCAGAAAAGATTAAAGTTCTCGATGAAATGAGGTCCTCTGGACTCACAGACTTTGGACAGCCATGTGTTCAACTGAAGCAGCCGGCTGAATTTGTTGATCCTCCTGTCGATGTTTGGGAGAGGTCCACTTATGAATGTTGGTATTGTCACTTTATCAAGACTCTCAAACAGTTTCTCAAAGTCTTTTTTTAAGATTTCAGACTGATTCTCTCTGATGTCCACTGCACCCACGTGCACAATCAGCTGTTTCACCCCTTGGTGTTTTGCCAGTACCTCTGGTAGTAATCTTGTGATGTCAGAGACAGTGGCACTTGGATAGCTGCATGTAACCATTCTGTTTATGTTTATATTAGATATGGCTCCGTCTCTAAGCACAAGAGTATCTTTGACCTTGACACTCGGCACAGTTTCTCTGTCCATCTGCTTCTTTGTACCGTCTCTCTGTCTGTTACACTCAGTCACATTTGGCTCTGACAGTGGTAAAAATCTGTTTGTTAACTTTATTCCGGGTGATGTTACATATTCTCTGTTGATACCAACAGTTTGACGATTCTTTGGCTTTGCACCAAGTCCATCATACGTGCCTTTACAGAGTCTTGGAAAAGACACAGTATCATTTTGCTTTAAGTTGGAGGTAGCAGTTTTTTCACCCTTTCCTTTGGAAGTAAATGTGGACTTCTTACCACTGGATTCCATTGGGAGCGTTTCATGAAGTCCCATTTCAGTTTCTAAGGCAAAAATCCTTTCTTGTAGCGCCCAAATTTCTTGTTGATATATTCGACAGCTTTCACAGGGCATGTTGAAAGGATTGTAGTCGCTGGCTTGTCAGATAAGATGTAAAAAGAATAAAAATGATTTTAAAAAGTCTTGGTTCACTTAAAAGAAAAAGAATAAAATTATATCCAAGACTTGTGGAAAGAAGTAAAATTATTTAAAAGCAAATAAAGCGATAAGCAGCAGGAGGAAGCAGAGACACGTCTGCACTCTTCAGAAGCAGGAAGCCAAAATAGGCAGGTTGTGGTCTTGACTGGTAAATTCAATTCAATTCATTTTTATTTATATAGCGCCAAATACAACAAATGTCATCTCAAGGCACTTAGATAGTAAGTCCAATTCAAGCCAATTGGAATTCAATTAATAAATGTACATCGAACAACCAGAAGGTTATAAGAAAAAGTCAAAAACTGGTGATAAGCTAATGTGCAAGTTAAAGAAACCTCTCAATGGTCTTAAGCAATCTGGGAGAAAAGTTCTATGCACAACACAAAGGTGAGAAGGTAGTCCTGATCATATGGGCTGACGACTTTATCATAGCAGCTAACTATGAGAGAATGGGCCTCATGCAAGAACATTTTCGTATTTTTATTCTAAATTTATCTCACTTTTCTCGTAAGAAGGTCTCGTACGAACACGCCACGTCA
This sequence comes from Odontesthes bonariensis, assembly GCF_027942865.1. Classification (NCBI taxonomy): domain Eukaryota; kingdom Metazoa; phylum Chordata; class Actinopteri; order Atheriniformes; family Atherinopsidae; genus Odontesthes; species Odontesthes bonariensis. The sequence continues at coordinate 33,090,352 of NC_134524.1, read as the reverse complement.
GATTCAACAAACGCTCTTAACTTCAGAAAAAGTGTGTAAACGACCTGCGTAAATGATGAATCCCACTCGTGCGTATCTAAGTTCACGTGCACGAGGATAGTTAATTTGCATACTCCACGCCCAAAATGATACCATATAAGGCTGTGCTTCCTCTCTCCTGTGCCAGGAAGTGTTGAGTGTTGAGTCATGAGAATGGCATCAAGGCACAAAAAGAACAACTTTAGGAGCTCTGAGACTGAATTCCGCTTTTAGAGATCCAGAAAAGAAGATATGTCATTTTCAGCAGTGTCAGCAGTGGAATTACGGGACCTGCTAAAGCCAAGAAATGGGAAGTTATTACGAGTGCTGTTAATTCTGTGTCACCTGTAGTTCGTAATGTCACCGAAATAAAGAAGAGCATACAGAAATTGTCTCCATACAGAAATTAATTTCTGTATGGAGACACACCCACCTGGCCTTCAGCTCAGTGCGCTCCACAACAGCACGGGTGCTCTGATGTGTACATGTGTGCAGTCTATTGCTCCGATTATGTTTGGCAGTCCAGCCACGGCATGAAAGTCCCTCTTAATATGTACTTGTTGGACAGCGGTGTATGGGAATCTGATGTACCATGGGTGATAAACTGATGAGAGCTTTGATGACCAAGGGGAGCGCACGACTCACAGAGGACTGGGACACCCCCGATCTGTCTCCAATCTCCCTCTGAAAGGTTCCAGTGGCCAAAAATCCAAGGGTGGTGATGACCTGGACGTGTGGTGGAACTGGGTTTGATCGGCATGTTTCTCTCTGGAGTTGTGGCTCCAGCAAGCTGCTCCCCGCGCTCTGGTGTTTCAGAGTCCTTTTTGAAGGGAAACATCCACCCACATCCGGCTACCTGGCCTGCTTGCCAATCAGTCTGTGAGCCAGCTGCAGCAGCCGATTGGTTGGTGCAGCTCCTGGTCAGAGGATGCATTTGCTGCCTAAAAATCATAATTGGCCATTCCAAAACATGCATGTTTTGGAATTGAAACGAAAACGAGACATTGAGAGAGAATTGGCCCAGTTGCAAGCAAAGAAGGAGGAGCTAGAATTACAAACAGCTATTGATGCAGCAAATGCTAAACTTGAAGTGCTTGGTTTGCATGAGTCTGAAGTGCAGGAACAAGAACAAGTGAGGCCTCCTGAGGTGAGAAATTTGCATGCTGAATTGGCATTCTCTGAAGATGAAGAGGAAGGTGAGGAAGGTGATGTGGCTTTTCCTGAACAACCTCCAACAAGGCAGCCTCCTCAACCAAGGCCACATTACTATGTGAGTAGAAGCCAAAATGCACACAGCAATGTTTCATCTCCCCCACGTTCACGTGCTGACAGTGGTGCTTATGTTGGTGGAAGACAACGTGACAACATGCAGATTAGAGACCTGCTTGGTGTTATGAAGCATCAGAATGATATCACTGAGCTACTTGTGAAACAGCAAACGTTGTTATCCTTACCATCAGTGGACATTCCTGTTTTTAGTGGTGACCCAACTGAATACAGATTTTTCACTAAAGCCTTTGAGCATGGAATTGAAGACAGAACCTCCAGTAGTAAAGACCGTTTATACTTTCTGGAGCAGTACACAAGCGGTCAACCCAAAGTGCTCGTACGAAGTTGCCAGCACATGCATCCTGACATAGGGTTCAAGGAGGCCAAAAGGCTATTGCACCAGCATTACAGCAACGAATACACCATTGCTATGGCGTATGTGGAGAAGGCTTTGAAGTGGCCTGTCTTAAAATCAGATGATGGAGCATCATTGACTGAATTGGCTATTTTCCTCACAAGCTGTCTTAATACAGTGGAAGGAATGGAGTTTAAAGAAGAAATGGATAGTCCAACTAACATGCGTGCAATTATTGCAAAACTCCCTTTCAGGTTGAGAGAAAGATGGAGGGGATTCGCGTGTGACATACAAGAAAGGACCGGCGTCAGAGCCAGGTTTGAAGATCTGGTGTACTTTGTGGAGAGACAGGCAAGAATAGCTACTGATCCATTATTTGGCAACATTCAAGAGCCTGCGAGTTCAAAGGACAAAGGCATTGCTAAACCTGGCAACCCGCAATGGTCCAAAGAAAAGAAAAGCACATTTGCAACAAGTGCTGAACAGGCAAATGACTTGAGTTCCTCCAGTGATAAATGTCATTTCTGTCAGAAAGAACACAAGCTGGCATATAGTAAGTCAATTGTGCAGAAACCTCACAAAGAGAAGCTTGAATTTCTGAAGTCCAAAGGCTTGTGAGAGAGTAATATACACCACCTTGTGTCAAAAAAAAGATTTATGGGGGTAATAAAGTGTGATTTATGACAGGTGACCTTTTGACCTCCGTATGTCCTGTCACATCAAAGGGTTAGCTCACATCAAAGGGTTAGCGATAACAAGTGGCCAGTGGTGGGGGTTAGGGGTGGGTGTTAGGGGGTTCAATATGTTTGAGTAGTAACAGTATTGACAATCAAATCAAATTTATTTGTATAACACATTTCGTGTACAAAACAATTCAAAGTACTTCACATAAAATAAAAGCAAATCAAGTCAAGTCTTTTGTTGTTAGATACACAGAACAACAGAGTCGGGCACTGAAATTCATGACATAAACAGGCAATATAGATACTATAAAATATACATTTTACGTTAATTACTAGTGCTATACTGAACATATAATACACATAATAACCTATGCTAATCTAAGACCTATACTTACCTAGAAACCCAAGATAAAAATACAATAAAAGGGATGCATTTACGCAGGGAGTGTAAGAAGCATTAAAATATATAAAGAGAAACAAATAAAATAATTCAAATGAATTTAAAAACAAACAAATGTCCAGATAAATTAAAATATATCGTGCAGATTCCATGCATAGACACATGAGAAAAGTAATGTTTTTAACCCGGATTTAAAAAATGTCTCCATTTGGTGAAAGTTTAATCTCCACTGGCAGTTTGTTCCACTTGTTTGCAGCATAACAGCTAAATGCTGCTTCTCTGTGTTTTATAAATAAAAAGGTTTAATGGTTAATAGGAATGCAGACAGGCTGTAGATAGTTTAAATGCTAATATGTTAAAGTTTACATAAGACTGTCAGACGTTTCAAATGGCATTGAGGCAAATCAAGGAGTGAGTTTCCACAGCAGGGGTCCACGGGAACCTGTCAAAATGGGTGGTTTCAGGGTAAGTGATGCATACAGTAAACAGGTTGAGTTTTCAGTCTCATCCCGTAAGGTGACTTGGGGGATGTTGGAGGTGTGATAAGAATCCAGGGGACAGTCAGTTGATAATTAACATATCAGGAAGAGACCGTGGCAGAACCCCCCATACATCTCGGTCTGTGACTTTCCACAGTTGGCATGGCGAGAACCTGACGAAATGGGTGGTTCAGTGTTAGTCATGAATACCCTATTTCTCTCAGTTCAAGTAAACAAGGTGAATAATCACTAATTATCCCTAGGAAAAAAGTGAACATTGTCAGGAAAACATTGTTAAAGCAAACAGACTACGGTATTCCTTCAAATTTCAATTTACCAATGACATACAAATTGATTTGATAAAAGAACAATTATAGCTACTTACAGATCTGATCAGTGATGCGCAGGTAAGTTGTCAGTTAGGAAGGGTCACAGTGTTTCCTTTACACTTCAGCATTCTTTTCTCTTCATCGTGTGTGTTGTGAAAGATTGCAGGCGTCGCAGGTCTAAGAGACAAGACAACCACAGGTGGGAAAAGTCTTATGCAAACATACCTGAAGATATAGAAACATTCAGTTGAATAAGACAATGAAAGTATGCCTACTCTTCTTTTTCTTTATTCATTTTTTTAACATCCAGCTAATTATGAGATTTTGGTTCATATGAGATAAGGAACATAGTGAGAAAAAACAAACAAACAAACAAACAAAAAAAAACTCACTGATATGACAGAACAATGTGATAATTTCACCCCGTTTCTTACAGAAACAAGGTAATTATGTAAAAATGTCAAAAAAAAAAAAAAAAAAAGATTATTCAAGAAAAGCTGTTAATGTAACCTCACACCAACAGTATATCTGCATCCGCACCGGACAAGAATAACTCAATAAACTGGCTTATGTTACCCCTCATACTTTATATTACTTTGCTGCTAAAATATTTATTTATCTCCAGTTGAGCAGTGTAAAGAACATTTACGCAACATTTAATTAGCTATATTCAATATGATCTGTTGTATTCATTGCAATTCATTATTAATAAAGGTAATCACACATGGCCAAAGACAATCAACTAAGTTTTCAGGAGTGCTGACAGTTTTCTATGCGTTAAATCTCAGGGAAACTTCATCTGAGAGCAAATACTAAACCAGACAGATTTGTCAGCCTTCTTCAGGTAGACTACTTCTAAATAGGAGTCTGCACACCTATTAACTAACCCGGGGTTAAAAGCTTACAAAAAACAAACCAAAAAAAAAAAAAAAAAAAAAAAAAACTTACTGATTCTATCTTTTATTCTGAGATCTTGTGAATTTCCAGTTAAACATTTATATCAGATATGTGTAACAGATAGTTAGATGTACAAGTCATATCCTGCATTTACTGTTACAATGTTAACTCAAATGTGAACTAAATCTACATGGAGAGTTGTTCGATTTGATGAGTGAATACTGGAACAAGTGAGCATGCAAAGAAAACATACTGATCTCCTGGAGACTCAGAATTAAATATAATAAAAAATGATCAAAGTCTAAAAAAGACAGAAAAATGAAAATAAGTTCAAACATCAAGTCAATATCCACCATTTCCTGAAAAAATATAGGCAACTTTTCGCATGTGTTTTCCTACTATATGGTAATGATGATATAGTAATATTTTACTACATTATTCTGTTTTATTGTTGCTTTCCTGTTCCCTGATCATTATAGATGATGATAAATAGACAAAAAGAAAAAAAAAAGTTTTAAAAAACAAGTTCATAATCACTCAATTCCAATATTTCCTGAACATAATGAGATTCAAAATGGATGCCACCTGATTACGTCATAATATGCAAATTAGATCAATAATTTCATACCCCACATAAACTATGGATCATGGGCAACATTTTTCTAATGTACAGTAGGCATCTATCTTTAACCCCCTTTCAGCCACCAGCTTTTGAAATATTAATGTCAAAATCCAGTATTTTCAAAAAAACAATCTTGGTGCCTAAAGGCTTAATATTGCAACATTCCAAAATAATGGACCTGAATCCGACTTAGCGTCTGATTGTAGTATTATAAGATAACCTAAGTGTATTTAAGATGTTAACCAGCAAACAAGGCCTGAGTTCATTCAGCCTTAAAGACTTCAGACTCTGCTTAATCCATCCTTCATTTGAAATCAAAACACGATAACCTCAACTGAGATGGCTTTGATGTAAGATTCAAACATGGAGAGTTGTTCGATTTGATTAGTAAATACTGGAACAAGTGAGCATGCAAAGAAAACATACTGATCTCCTGGATACTCAGAATTAAATATAATAAAAAATGATCAAAGTCTAATCTTTCTTGAATTGTTTAAAACATTGGTTACTGCTTCAGCTCCGTTTTGTGTTGTTTTTCTGATAGTTTAAGCCCCACGAAAGAATTGATTAAGCTGAAATTAAAACTCCATGCTTTAGTTTTGCATAAAGACCTCATAAATGTACACTTTATGCCCACCAAACTCTTGTATGCTCTTAGATTTTACATGAATGTAACCTTAAAACCAATACTAATATTATTCTTAAGCTTGATTTGTAAAATATTTTGAACATGAACAACTTTTCTTGATCTTATGTACTAGTAATTTGTAGATCTTAAATCAACTTAAGCTGAAGGCGCTAGCCAAATTCTTTAACTCCATTTCCCCACCTTGGTTTATTTAAGACAACTACGTATTTATCTTAAACAGAATACCGGCACACAACCGGTTCTAGTCTGGAATAGCTACTGTAGTGGATTTTTTTTTTTTATCAAGTGAGTAAGAAGACTACTCAGATAATAACAAGACAAAATCCAGATTTTGTCTTTCCTTATATTTATTCAAAGGCAGAATATAGCATCAAAGAACAAATAAGGCTCCTCTGTTCTATATCTAAGATAAGATAGGTGTCTCTTTATAACCCCCTAGAGTTAATCTCCCCAGAAAGTATCAACCATAAACCCCCCTCTGTCTTCCCTCACTGACCACTGAAGACAGGCAACACAGGCCACTCTGTAAAATCAATATTAAAGGTGATATTTAAAAAGCGAAACGTTATTTCATTTAACTAAAAGAGGGCAGGAGGGTTAAATTAACCACACAATATTAAATATTCTGCATCTAATGATTAATTTCTCACATCTTTGAATTACTACTCGTGCGAACATTTCATGACACAGAAAATGTATCCTAAATTGTACATCCAACCAACATGAAAATTCCATCCACTGTAGATGATGGCAGCAATAACCAGTGTTTCAATCTTATTCTACTTTTTATTACCATTATTTTATAACCAAAGACAAACTATGCCTTTCAACAAATTTAAAAACTAGACTGGATACAAATTAGCACGTTCACCAAATGCAGTCTAACACAACAATCAAAGAGATGATAGATTAATTTCAGAAGTTGGGTATAGGGAGACTTTCCAATAAAGAATATCAATTTGCTATTTGGAGGGACCAACATTGGATATAAATCAGTTAATTTACATGTTGAGGGTCGACTAAGATAAAAGAATCCTAGTTTTTCCCCGTTGTTCTTAATATCTGACCATCCCACACCTGGACTCAAAATAGTGTAACATGATGTGGAAAGTTTGAAATGCAATGAAATTACACACAAACTGTTAGACTGGTATTCAGCATCCGAGCCAATGTCCCACAGTTAGACCTTGTGAGGGTTCTAACCAGAGATGTATAGTAACGAAGTAGAACTACTTCACTACTCTACTTAAGTACTAAAGGACACCAGATGGAAATTAGCATTTGTGCTAAAATCTGGCACATTTACATGTATGTATACTATGTATATGTTCATTAATGTGCAATGTCCTGAAAAAAGAAAAAAAAAGAAAAAGAAAAAGAAAAAATGCTGTATCTATACTCTACTGGAGTATTATTTTTTTCTCCTACTTCCACTTTTACTTCAGTACATATTTTAAAAGAGTTTAGTACTTTTACTCCGATACATTTCTATGTGCTGCATCGTTACTCGTTATTATAAACGCACACACACACACACACACACATAAAAACGTACACTCATTCATGCACAAACACACCCACATGCATACAAACACGCAAATATGCATATAAAAACACACACAGAGAGACACACAAGCATGCACATAGTTTAAGAAGGGGAAAAGTTGTAGAGAAAAAAAAGCACACCGATTTCTTTATTAACTACACTACACAATAATTTTACTTTTACTTTCAGTACTTGAGTAGTAATTTTAAAAATAAACTACTTGCAATACAAAACATGTTTAATACTTTAGTACTTCCACTTAAATACAGTGCTTAAAGAGTACTTCTACTTCTACTCAAGTCTGAATCGTTTGTACTTTATACATGTATGGTTCTAACACTATTCTTTTCCTGAAATAGTTGAAAAGATCGATTCAAATGACTAGTTATTTAGGAAGCTGCAGTTTGGGGTGCTGTTAAACTTTACAGCGTACTTTTATCGCCCAGCAAAAACATCTAGCGTGTTCATGAATGATGGACTGACTCTGCGTCAGTACTATTAGCCTAAGCTGCGTTAGAGCGCAAAGGTGATCCGTTTAAATGTCAAATGCTATCTTCTTGTAGCCTGCACCTTTAACTGAACATTGTCAACTACATCTACACTAACCCAGTTATCAAAAAGCCCAGGTTTCTTTACACTGTTTCTTGGTAGTCAGTCAAGATCAGCTGTAAATCATCCCCACACAGAGCCGTAGTTACACAGCAGCTGAGCAGTTAAAGAAATCTACCCGGAGTCCAGGAGGCTGGAGCCGGTTTGGAAGAGACATTTATATATATATTTATTTACATAACTACCCAGTAAAACAGTCAGGAGACCATCTTATGTAGGCAGCACTTAATATAGAGGAATTACAATGATATGTTTAAAGAAAGAAAAGAAAAAAATAATACGCACATAATTTACAACTTTAAGGACTGCTGCTATTGCGAACAGCGTCAGCCGTGACATTTTCAGTCTCACCTGCTTTTTTTTTTTGCTGCACCAACCGATCAACCGGTCTGGTCTGTAGGTAGTTTAGGGGCCCCGCAACGCTTTAGACCGAAAATGTGTGGAGAGAGAGCGGCGAGGACCGAAAGAGTTTTCCGTGGCACGTGCATGCAGGGACAATCTGACCAGGCCTCAGTAGGACATCAAAGACCCCTCCCACCCACCCCCCGCAGTCACGGAAGATTTTACTCTACTCCCCCCAAAAACAGCCACATTCCACAGCAGCTTCATCAACCGCGCTAAAAATATCAGTGAAGCAGCTTCACCGGGGGATGCTCAGGTAACCTCATCATCACCCTCGAACGTGTCTCCAGAACCCCCATGTGGCTGTTTTCCTGACAATGTTCACTGTTTTCCTAGGGATAATTAGTGATTATTCACCTTGTTTACTTGAACTGAGAGAAATAGGGTATTCATGACTAACACTGAACCACCCATTTCGTCAGGTTCTCGCCATGCCAACTGTGGAAAGTCACAGCCCGAGATGTATGGGGGGTTCTGCCACGGTCTCTTCCTGATATGTTAATTATCAACTGACTGTCCCTTGGATTCTTATCACACCTCCAACATCCCCCAAGTCACCTTACGGGATGAGACTGAGGCTGCGGCTACACGAAAACGTTTTTCACTGTAAACGATACTTTTTCTTATCGTTTTTCTTATCGCCTACCTGAAGAAGGCTGACAAATCTGTCTGGTTTAGTATTTGCTCTCAGATGAAGTTTCCCTGAGATTTAACGCATAGAAAACTGTCAGCACTCCTGAAAACTTAGTTGATTGTCTTTGGCCATGTGTGATTACCTTTATTAATAATGAATTGCAATGAATACAACAGATCATATTGAATATAGCTAATTAAATGTTGCGTAAATGTTCTTTACACTGCTCAACTGGAGATAAATAAATATTTTAGCAGCAAAGTAATATAAAGTATGAGGGGTAACATAAGCCAGTTTATTGAGTTATTCTTGTCCGGTGCGGATGCAGATATACTGTTGGTGTGAGGTTACATTAACAGCTTTTCTTGAATAATCTTTTTTTTTTTTTTTTTTTGACATTTTTACATAATTACCTTGTTTCTGTAAGAAACGGGGTGAAATTATCACATTGTTCTGTCATATCAGTGAGTTTTTTTTTGTTTGTTTGTTTGTTTGTTTTTTCTCACTATGTTCCTTATCTCATATGAACCAAAATCTCATAATTAGCTGGATGTTAAAAAAATGAATAAAGAAAAAGAAGAGTAGGCATACTTTCATTGTCTTATTCAACTGAATGTTTCTATATCTTCAGGTATGTTTGCATAAGACTTTTCCCACCTGTGGTTGTCTTGTCTCTTAGACCTGCGACGCCTGCAATCTTTCACAACACACACGATGAAGAGAAAAGAATGCTGAAGTGTAAAGGAAACACTGTGACCCTTCCTAACTGACAACTTACCTCCGCATCACTGATCAGATCTGTAAGTAGCTATAATTGTTCTTTTATCAAATCAATTTGTATGTCATTGGTAAATTGAAATTTGAAGGAATACCGTAGTCTGTTTGCTTTAACAATGTTTTCCTGACAATGTTCACTTTTTTCCTAGGGATAATTAGTGATTATTCACCTTGTTTACTTGAACTGAGAGAAATAGGGTATTCATGACTAACACTGAACCACCCATTTCGTCAGGTTCTCGCCATGCCAACTGTGGAAAGTCACAGCCCGAGATGTATGGGGGGGTTCTGCCACGGTCTCTTCCTGATATGTTAATTATCAACTGACTGTCCCCTGGATTCTTATCACACCTCCAACATCCCCCAAGTCACCTTACGGGATGAGACTGAGGCTGCGGCTACACGAAAACGTTTTTCACTGTAAACGATACTTTTTCTTATCGTTTCGCTGTCGCGGCCACACGGAGCCGGCGTTCCCACTACCCCAAAACGATAGTTTTTGAAAACGGGTTCCAGAGTGGGAAAGTTTGAAAACGGCCTCGTTTCGTTTCCATTGTTACAGCTAAAACGTTTTTGCGTCAGTCACACGTTGACGCTGTGAGCCAATTTTAACACTTCTCTATTGTTTCACAGCGTGGCGTGACACAGTGGCGTGTTTACTGCATCGTTTCATCGTTTTCATCCGTTTTCGTCTGGACAGCAGCGCGTTTCCATGTGGTCGCAAGAATTTTCGTACCCGTTTTCAAAAAAAACCTCGTTTCGTTTCCGTGTAGCCGTAGCCTGAAAACTCAACCTGTTTACTGTATGCATCACTTACCCTGAAACCACCCATTTTGACAGGTTCCCATGGACCCCTGCTGTGGAAACTCACTCCTTGATTTGCCTCAATGCCATTTGAAACGTCTGACAGTCTTGTGTAAACTTTAACATATTAGCATTTAAACTATCTACAGCCTGTCTGCATTCCTATTAACCATTAAATCTTTTTATTTATAAAACACAGAGAAGCAGCATTTAGCTGTTATGCTGCAAACAAGTGGAACAAACTGCCAGTGGAGATTAAACTTTCACCAAATGGAGACATTTTTTAAATCCGGGTTAAAAACATTACTTTTCTCATGTGTCTATGCATGGAATCTGCACGATATATTTTAATTTATCTGGACATTTGTTTGTTTTTAAATTCATTTGAATTATTTTATTTGTTTCTCTTTATATATTTTAATGCTTCTTACACTCCCTGCGTAAATGCATCCCTTTTATTGTATTTTTATCTTGGGTTTCTAGGTAAGTATAGGTCTTAGATTAGCATAGGTTATTATGTGTATTATATGTTCAGTATAGCACTAGTAATTAACGTAAAATGTATATTTTATAGTATCTATATTGCCTGTTTATGTCATGAATTTCAGTGCCCGACTCTGTTGTTCTGTGTATCTAACAACAAAAGACTTGACTTGATTTGCTTTTATTTTATGTGAAGTACTTTGAATTGTTTTGTACACGAAATGTGTTATACAAATAAATTTGATTTGATTGTCAATACTGTTACTACTCAAACATATTGAACCCCCTAACACCCACCCCTAACCCCCACCACTGGCCACTTGTTATCGCTAACCCTTTGATGTGAGCTAACCCTTTGATGTGACAGGACATACGGAGGTCAAAAGGTCACCTGTCATAAATCACACTTTATTACCCCCATAAATCTTTTTTTTTTACACAAGGTGGTGTATATTACTCTTTCTTATGCTTTGGTTGCCTGTCACCAGGGCATTTGAGCAAAACTTGTGAGCAGAAACTAACATTCAAGGAGTGCTCATTGAAACATCCCACTATTCTGCACATAGCCAGCAGGCCTACTGGCCAAACTGAGAATAGCAAGACAGTGACTGACAGCAGTCTACCATCATTGGATAAGGAAACTTGTGGTTGCACTGGGGCCGGGGAAGAAAACTGTGCCCTAGCTGTGGTTCCAGTGAAAGTGAAGTCTGTGAAAGGAACACATGTTGTGCAGACCTACGCATTTTTAGATTCAGGCAGTTCAGCTTGTTTCTGTTCTGAAGACTTGATGCGTGATCTCAATGTGACTGGAAGAAAGACCAACATCTTACTTCGCACGATGGGACGAGAAACACCTGTTAGCACACATGTTGTCACAGGACTGGAGATTTGTGGATTGGAAGGTGATTCCTATATGTCACTTCCCCAGGTGTATTCACAAAAGGAGATTCCTGTCAAGGATGACTGCATTCCTAGACAGGAAGATGTGGATAAATGGCCACACCTGAAGGAAATCCATGTCCAGGAGATTGAGGCTGGCGTAGGATTACTAATAGGAACCAATGTGCCGAAGGCTTTGGAGCCATGGAAGGTTGTTAATAGCGCAGGTAATGGGCCTTATGCTATCAGAACAGTCCTTGGATGGGTTGTAAATGGCCCACTGCAGAAAGAGAGCCATAAGGAGAAGGACGAGGAATGGCCAGAAGTATCAGCGAACAGAATTTCTGGGGCATGCCTTGATGATCTCATTCATCACCAGATGAAGCTTGACTTTCCTGAAGCTCAGCAAGCAGAGAAAATGGAAATGTCTGTAGAAGACAGACGATTCATGGATTCTGTGTCTAAGACAGTATAGTTGGCCGACGGACACTTTAGCATTGGTCTTCCCCTGAAAGCGGTGGATGGCAAGTTTCCGAACAACCGCGTGAGTGCTGTGCAAAGGGCGGAGCACCTGCGAAGGAGATTCATGAGGAATGAGCAGTTCTGTCAGGATTATGTCAAGTTCATGAGTGACATGCTTGAGAAGGGCCATGCAGAGAAAATTCCTGAAGACGAGGTCAACAACAACGAAGATGAAGCCAGGACATGGTACATCCCACATCACGGGGTCTACCACCCTACCAAGCATAAGATCAGGGTAGTATTCGATTGTGCAGCCAAGTTCCAAGGAATTTCTCTGAACTCACGGTTACTTCAAGGGCCAGACTTAACCAACTCCTTGATTGGTGTCTTGTTGAGGTTCAGGCAAGAACCAGTAGCCTTCATGTCCGATATAAAAGGCATGTTCCATCAGGTACGGGTCCCTGCCAAAGATGTGAATCTTTTGAGATTCCTGTAGTGGCCACAGGGGGACCACAGCCAAGAATTGGAGGAACATAGGATGGTTGTGCACTTATTTGGGGCAACCTCATCCCCAAGTTGTGCCAACTATGCACTCAGGCAGTGTGCTGAAAACTTCCAAGATCACTTCAGTGCAGAGGCATCCAAGACAGTGATGCGACACTTTTATGTCGACGACTGCCTCCGTTCAGTTGCATCGGAGGATGAAGCAGTGGCACTGATACAGGAAGTAAGAGCTCTGTGTGCTTTGGGCGGATTTAGAGTGACCAAGTGGACCTCTAATAGTCGCAAAGTCCTGGCATCCGTTCCAGAAGAGGAAAGGGCCTCAGGGGTCCGAAATTTGGATTTGGACAAAGACTTGCTTCCTCTTGAAAGGGCTCTAGGAGTCCAATGGTGCATTGAATCAGATGCCTTGAAGTTCAAAGTAACCATTCAGAGGAAAGTGCTCACAAGACGAGGTTTGTTGTCCATGGTTAGCTCCATCTACGACCCTCTAGGGATTCTCTCTCCCATAATCCTCCCAGTGAAATGTATACTGCAGGAATTGTGTGTGAGGAAACATGGATGGGATGATGACATGCCAGAACCCCTAGTGAAGCAGTGGGAACAATGGATAACTCACCTGCACAAATTGTCAGAGCTGGAAGTGAGACGATGCGTCAAGACACATGACTTTGGAACAGCTACAGAAGCCAGACTGCATCATTTCTCCGATGCTAGTGAGCGAGGTTATGGCACTTGTACTTACCTGGTCTTGAAAAATGAGAAGCATGAAGAACAGTGTTCTTTCATAATGGGAAAGGCAAGAGTTGCGCCTCTAAAGCCAGTCACGATCCCCAGGCTGGAGCTCACTGCTGCGACAGTAGCTGCGAAGATGGACATCATGATACGAGCCGAGCTGGATATGGACTTGGAGGAATCAATGTTCTAGACTGATAGTACCACAATCCTTAGGTACATCCAGAATGAGTCAGCAAGGTTTCGTACGTTTGTTGCCAACCGGATTACAACGATCAGAGAACAGTCCAAAGTAAGCCAATGGAGATATGTGGAATCTTTCAACAATCCAGCGGACCACGCTTCCAGAGGTTGCACAGTGGAAGCATTCCTGAAGGCCAATATCTGGTTATCGGGGCCGGAATTCTTGCTGCGACCTGAGGTTGCATGGCCTACCTTTCCAGACAGTTTCAATCAGTCTCTGGTGAAGGATCCTGAAGTGAAGGAAGCTGCGGTATTCACCGTGACCACTGAGAACGCAGGGGACATAGTCCTAAAGTTCATTGAGCATTACTCAGATTGGCATCGCCTGAAGCGGGCAGTTGCGTGGTTGATCAAGCTTAAGAACACCCTGAAGCTTCTAAGTCAAAAACGAAAGGAATTTTTCATCAGCCTTGAAAGAAGGAAGTGATGGTCATGGAAAGGATAAGAAGAACGTGGAAAGAAGGATGGCTGAACTGAAGGCTTCTTTGTGTGTCAGTCCTCCGTCCTTGGATGACATCGTGGAGGCTGAGTCAGAGATTGTACGAATCAGTCAGCAGCGCGCATTCTCCAGAGAAATAGCTGCAATGGAAAAAGAGAAAATGGTCTCAAAGAGCAGCCCCCTCTACAGGTTGTCACCTGTCCTGCAGGACAACATTGTGAGAGTGGGTGGCAGACTGAATAGAGCAAGCTTACCTGAAGAGTCAAAGTACCCGGCTATCTTGTCAAAGGATATACACATTGTAGTGGCTATTTCTTTGTCCTATTGATAGCCACTGGTGGCCGAGCTGGAGAGGCTGACTCAAACATCCAAGTTGAAAATAATATCCAGAAGAAAAGGTTGTCTGAAAATATTGAGGGGTTTAATGAAAATAACAGATGATACAAAACTTAGAAGATATATAATGTCCATATGAAGCAGGATTAATAAGATAAACTTGCCCACTTGTGTATTGATCAAGAAAGTACAGCCTATCTGCACTATTGTCAGTTTTAAGCTATATCATATGCTCAAAAGCTCTGATGAATGGCCTATACGACAAAACATCTCCGCTGAAGACTGGGACTTCTCTTTGAGGGAGTTTTGACTGTTGTTGTTGCTTTACAAGAATGGATGTTATGTCATTTTGACGCTGTAGAATATTTGCAAGTCCATCATTAACATCATGCCTTGGAGGTGCTACGAGTTGGTTAGACATGCTTGTTGTGTTAGAGGGGTCGCTCTTTCTAAGTGAATCAAGAGGACTTGAGGTGGTCTTTTTAATGTTTAAACTCTCTCCCTCTCCTACCAAGACAGACTGAAAGTGAACGCCATCCTTTGGGCGAACACTTGGGGTTTGCATTATTGAGAGGGCTTGGGCAACTTTATCTAAAGAGAGAAACTCACTCTCTGATGTAGCACTTTTCATTGACATTTCAGCAAGGTAAGCATTCATTTGATCTTTACCTTCACTCTGCAGTGTTTCATCTGGTAGCTTCACTTGCGTGCCTGGTGCTTGTGTGACTGAGGTTGGATCCCTTGGCATCTCCTCACTTGGTAGTTCCACTGTTGGACTGGACAGCAAGGCTCTTTGTTGTTGCTCAGCAGACTTGAGAACTGCAAGTTTGGATGATGAGGCAGCCAACTGCGTTTTCAGCTCAAGAGCCTCACGTTTCTGCTTTAATGCTCGCATCTCTTTCTGTAATGCACTCTCCAGTTCCTCCAATTCATGCATTTCCTTCAGTGCTGCAGCCTTGGCCTCGAGTCCAGCTCTTTCAGCCTCTGCAACTACTCTGGCTGATACTACTGAAGATGTCCTGGACCCACGTGACCTGTGAGAGACTTGAGAGATGCTGTCCTTTGCGGTCACCTCCACTTCCTCCTCCTTCTCTTCTTCAGGTTTAGGATTAGTAGTCTTAGATGCACCAAAAAGCCACTCAGACACAAGAGAAAGAAAATGATCAATTTCAGCCATTTTGGGTTTAAACCATTCGCATTCATCTTTGTTCATTGCATCTTCACTCAGTTGCCCCTGGTACTCTCTATGTACAGACTTAAACTCTGCACGAAGTTGCATGTACTTTTGAAGATTTTCTTTTACTTCCTGTATGCCAGTCACATCTTCCATTAATTCAAGCATTAAATTCTTCCTTTTAGTCAACTGACTAAGTTTTCCTTTTCTAACATTTTTCAATTTAGGTTCATGTTCACCATCTTCCATTTCCTTTCCTGAGTTTGAGGCACTATTAGCTACTCCCTCCATCACATTTGTTTCCATTTGATCAGCCATGTTTGTTTCAGTCCTTATTTATCCAGTCATCCAAACAATATAGTAGTCCACTCCAATAGCAGAAAACTTTACAACTGGGCAAATTCCGTATAATCCACTCCAATAGTAGACTTCCTTAATTGAATCTTCAACTTCAACATCAAACACGTCTTCTTAAATGTACTAGAGGGAGTACATACCATGCTCTCAAACAATCAGCTCCATGTGCACCATAGCTTCCATCCATTTCTCCTTTTCCATCTTGAATCCACAGTTTGTTGTTTCAAGTTGGCTCACTGGATGGCATCCATCAGTTTGGAACAGGTCTTTGACTTTGTAGTGGCTATTTCTTTGTCCTATTGATAGCCACTGGTGGCCGAGCTGGAGAGGCTGACTCAAACATCCAAGTTGAAAATAATATCCAGAAGAAAAGGTTGTCTGAAAATATTGAGGGGTTTAATGAAAATAACAGATGATACAAAACTTAGAAGATATATAATGTCCATATGAAGCAGGATTAATAAGATAAACTAAGGATTCTTTTGCTTAGGTTTTGCTTGGTTGTTAGGTCAAAGACCATCACTTCCTGCTCCGGCCACGCCTTCTCAGGTAACATCACCTGTTGATATAGGAAAGGTGGATGGCCCCTTTGGCCACAAGAGGGAGACAGGAATGGGCTTGCACAACACAAAAAAGGGAGATGTAAGAAAAAACTCAAATGTGCATTTTGGCTCCTACACACATTACATTGCTTATCCTAAGAGCAGTCCATAAGGAAGTTGGAGACAGTGGTCGCAATTACGTCCTGTCGAAACTGAGGGAAAAGTATTGGCTACCTAGACCTCATGCTGTAATTAGGAACATGCTGTCTCAGTGCGTCATCTGTAGACGCCAGCACGGAACTGCAAGAAGTCAGATTATGGCCGACCTTCCAAAAGACAGAGTCTTACCTGACGAGCCGCCATTTACTAATGTCGGTGTCGATTATTTTGGCCCATTCGAAAAACTACTTTGAAGAGATATGGAGTGCTTTTTACGTGTCTCGCAGTAAGAGCAGTTCATCTCGAGGTTGCAAGTTTGCTTGATACAGACTCCTGTATTCATGCCCTACGAAGATTTGTTGCTAGAAGGGGTCAAGTCAAAGTGATCAGATCGGACAATGGCACAAACTTCATCGGTGCAGAACGTGAGCTGCGACAGGCAGTACAGGAGTTGAATAAGGAACAGATTGAAGCTGAAATGGCACAAAGGAATATTAAGTGGATCTTTAACCCCCCAACAGCATCCCACCATGGCGGGGTGTGGGAACGCCAGATAAGATCAGTGCGGAAGATTCTGAATTCTGTCGTGAAGCAGCAGACTTTGGATGAGGAGGGTCTGCAAACACTTATGTGCGAGGTCGAGGCCGTCATCAATAGCCGCCCTCTCACGAAAGTGTCGGATGATCCTAACGACTTGGAGGCAATTACCCCGAACCATCTTCTTTTGATGAAGACTAAACCTTTCATACCTCCAGGTATTTTCAATGCCAAGGATATCTACTCCAGACGCAGATGGCGCCAAGTCCAGTACATGGCAGAGCTATTTTGGAAACGCTGGACTAAGGAGTATTTGCCAGACCTGCAGCAAAGGCAAAAGTGGCTGCACCCAAGGCGTAATGTTGCAGTTGGTGACATCTTACTTCTGATTGATGATTCAGCTCCCAGAAGTTCCTGGATCATGCGTCGAGTCATCGAGACGATCCCGGACAGTAAGGGAAGAGTTCGTCAAGTTCGACAGAAGACCAGCACGAATCTTCTCCTGAGACCAGTCACGAAGCTGTGTCTCTTACTTGAAGCTGATATGTAGCATATTGCATGCTGCATGAGACAGTGGTAAAGACTGATCTCCAACAGTGAGTCATGTGCTAGGAACCTCTGGCTCCATGTTGTTCCAGTTCATGAAGACATATTGGACATTAATAGAGACTAAACTTTGAACATTCCTTTTTTGAAAACATTCTAAAAAAAAAAAAAAGGGAAGATTGTACAGAATTTGGTTGTTTTCAACTGTTTATGCAAAAAATTGTTTACTGCTATTTTGTCTTTAGGAATTATATAGTTTAGTGTTTATGATAATTGTTTGTTTATTTACAAGACAATTAGGGGCTGGATATGTAAGTGCCAGTATTAATATAAGACTAATGGTATCAGAAATGTGTGTTTCCACTAGGCGCCTCTAGGTGGCAGTAGTCATTTAGATTTGGTGAATTACTGCGTATTTGAAGGTCTTTAATAACAGGCACGTTCAGGAGACAAGATATGCAGTTTTCGGTGATGGAGCCTCACCTTTTCTGACTGCAGTTTTAGGACTTAAGAATAAGCAACATGAAGATAAGAAAATAATTTTCAGTTTATAAACATTTGGATCGTTTTGTTCAGTTTTGTTGTGCCTTCTTGAAGAAATAAATCTTTTGGTTTGGAAACCTAAAACGCGAGTTTGGAATGTGACTCAACACCGACCGTGTGGATCTACAATGGTCAAACAAAAGTGTATGAGGACAACAGGGGTACCATTGCTCTAGCCAGAGACCCGGTACGCTAAGTACCACTGTATAAGGGAAACTGTAAAAAGTGGTAAGATAATTCTACAATATGAGCAATACACTGACCAAATGGTTGCTGATGTAATGACAAAACCCAGCTACTAAGTTAAAAGTGAAAAGTTTTCACAGGGAATGTTTGGCACTTAAAAGTGCAAAAGGTGTTTACTCTGTCATGTTATTTTGCTGTCTGGACGTGCAATTTGAAGAGCTAAGAATGAGTGGGGGGGTTAAGAGACCTCAGTATGCTACTCCGTGCTATCCGCCAATCCGACTTTGTGGTCACGCAGAGGCTATTAAACCTTTCGAAGTTCTCCGTCGAGATGTCGGACATACAGGGCAATTCACCTCCCGATCAGTAGGCGTTGCTACGCTAGACCAGTGGTTCCCAAACTAACTTAACTGCTAGTGAGCCAATGCTTCTGCATCGAACTACCCAAGCATCTCCCACCACGCGATTGAGCAACTTCTTCTTTTCCCCACTACCTCCCTGTGTGAGTTGGCGTTCTCTGCTCTGGTTCACACGAAGAACAACAGGAGGTCACGGCTCTCTGATGAACAGGACTTGCGAGTGGCCCTCTGCTCAGTGCCACAGAGGATTAAAGGAATCTGCTCGCCCCGACAGGCACATGTATCTCACTAATTTGTAAGTAGGCAAAATATTTACAATAGCACATGTTTCCATTCTGATTGCTGAAATGTTGCATTGATAATTTATAATTTAGGACCATGGACAATGAAGCTTCCTTGCATTGACAGTTCTCTCTGCTGAATTTCCTTTGCCCCATGTTTAAATTTTTGTGCCCTGTCTGGTTTAAATGAGTATGTTGCTGCTTTGGTGAAGCCTAATTTGATAAAGTTTCAAATTCATTTTTGAAATATTTCGTTAATAAATATTTCACGAGTAATATAGTTGTCTTTGTCACATTGTATTTGGCATTAGTAAATAATTATGCACATTTACATATATTTTACATGATATGAGTGATAACACATGTTATAAGGGCTATTTTGCACAATAGGTGTGCCTTGAGATTTTTACTTGTCCTTTGGTGTGCCTTGAGCACAAAAAGTTTGGGAACCACTGGGCTAGATGACCTAATCTCGCAACGTCTATGGTGAAAGTGGTTGATTGGTTGATCAGCTTCCGGCTCCGTTCCACTCCTCACAGTGAACGATGGCGACCGAGAGAGAAAGGCTGTTGTTGGAGTTGGAGCTTATTGATGTTGAAATGCAAATCATTTTGACCAAATGTTGCCCGGCACACAGTAAACTCTTTCAAAAATGTCGGTGTTGTTGTTCTGAGAGGAAGGAGCTAAACTGAAAAAGTGAATGTTGTTAGTCGACCAATCACAACCCTTGCGGTCTCCGCGAGTCTCCGTCTCCTCGACGGATAGATAATTAATCATTTTAATAATAATCTTGCCGACGCACGCAAGCAACGGAGAGCATCTCTGGGAGGGTCTCCGGAGCATTTCCCGGACGACTGTAAATCATATTTATGTGATCATACTCTTACTCTTATTAGGTTAGAGACTGTTGGGGTTTTATAGATGATCTGGTAAGGACATCATCACGTTCTGAAGTGGTCCTGTGCCGCTGCTGATGTGATGAACGATGACGTGTTAGAAGAGCAAGATCCACACAAGTGTTCTGTTCACAGAAAAACATTGCTTAGAGAAGACTTAAGAGAGAACGGACCAATATCCAGCCACACACAGGAAATACTCAAGAGGCTTTCTGTTGGTTGGCACGGAGAAGCTTTGGACAGATTGAGTTTTCTCTGGATACATTTTAACTCCATCCGCAGACACAACATGACCCGGAAATGTCAGGGAGGTCCAGAAGAATTGACTTTTTGTCACATGTACATTGAAACCTGCTTGTCCAAACTATTCCATAATGGCTTGGACATTATGTTATCATATCATCCAGGTATACAAGTGCAGTTGAGATCTTTGAGCTTGCCTAAACCCATGTCCATAAGCCTCTTTAAGGTAGCAGGGGCTTTTTTCAAGTTCAAGGGTATTATCTGAAATTGATAGAGCTTCTATGGAAAAACAAACGCAATTTCGCCTTGAGAATCTGGCTCCATCTTCATTTACTAGTAGACACTGTTAAGATCAACAGCTGTGAACCCTGTGGCTCCAGCAGGGACTCCAAACCTCCTGGGTGGTAGGAATGAGGTAAGCATCAGTTTGTGTCTTGGCATTGGTCTTGTAGTCCACACAGAACCTGGGTTTACCAGTTTTCTTGGGTACAATCACAAGTGGAGATTACCTAGCTGACGAAGGTTCAGTTACGATGCTGTCCAACATCTCATCCTCATTTAACACCTTCTGCTTAGGTGCAGAAGGTGTGTACAGTTCTTGTTTTTTGTTATTGGCACATCATCAGTTAGAAATATCTGGCGTTTGAGAGGACTCATACGACCCACCCTGGTTTTGTAGACATTGTAGCATCTCAAAAAGGCAGTTCTCCTCTCTCTTTACTTTTGTTATGAGCTTCTTTCACTGGTCATATTGTGTTTGGCTCTGTTTATCTTTCTCCAGCTCTTGCCCCAATCTGACCAGCTCGTCTACTGTGGACACTCTACCTTGCAGTTGGCTGGCAATCCAGGGATTGATGTTTCTCAAGAGGAGTTTTATGATAGTCTCCTCTGTAATGGCCTCAAGTGGCAACATAGACAACAGTACATGTAGGCAAAATCTTTCCTCCCATCAATCCCTGTCTGGACCATACAGCACATTCCTGACAGTGACCGTTAACTCCTCGTCGGACAGACCCTTCAACTCTCCTCCATTCTACCAAACATGGGGAACTCTAGTTTTAGTGGACATTTTCCCATGAACCTCTGTCCTAGGTCCCCTGAAATGAAATAATCATTGGGAGAAGACAAAAGACCATCTGTGAGTCCAACAATCAGAATCAGAATCAGAATCAGAAAAGGTTTTATTGCCAAGTAATTGTACATCACAAGGAATTTGGCCTGGTCTATTTGGTGCCATAAGAACAAGACAAAAAAAATATAATAATAATAGAATAAAGTAATAATAAATGTAAAAGAATTTATTTATTTATTTATTTTTTTTAAATATGTGCAAAGTATTTTTAAGAAGAGTGCGTTAATGTAACGCACTCTGTACTGACAGAAAGACAAGACAGAACGTTAATATAACGTCAATATATAAAGTGTCAGTGGGGATAAGGGGTCATGTCAGTGGGGGGGTACAGCGGGCCTTGTTGGTGAGGCCAACTGCAGAGGGGAAGAAGCTGTTCTTGTGGCGGGAGGTTTTGGTCCTGATGGACCGCAGCCTCCTGCCAGAGGGGAGTGCCTCAAAAAGTTTGTGTCCGGGGTGGGAGGGGTCGGCCACAATCTTGCCTGCACGCCTCAGCGTCCTGGAGGCGTACAGGTCCTGCAGAGATGGCAGATTGCAGCCGATCACCCTCTCCGCAGAGTGGATGACACGCTGCAGCCTGCCCTTGTCCTTGGCGGTGGCAGCAGCGTACCAGATGGTGATGGACGAGGTGAGGATGGACTCGATGATGGAGGTGTAGAAGTGCACCATCATTGTCTTTGGCAGGTTGAGTTTCTTCAGCTGCCGCAGGAAGTACATCCTCTGTTGGGCTTTCTTGGTGAGGGAGCTGATGTTCAGCTCCCACTTGAGGTCCTGGGAAATGATGCTGCCCAGGAAGCGGAAGGACTCCACAGTGTGGACTGGGGAGTCTGTCAGGGTGATGGGGGTGAGTGGGGCTGGGCTCTTCCTGTAGTCCACCACCATCTCCACTGTCTTCACAGCGTTGAGCTCCAGGTTGTTCAGCCCACACCAGGTCACCAGATGGTCAATCTCCCACCTGTAGGCGGACTCATCCCCACCAGAGATGAGTCCAATGAGGGTGGTGTCGTCCGCGAACTTCAGGAGTTTGACAGACTGGTGACTGGAGGAGCAGCTGTTGGTGTACAGGGAGAAGAGCAGAGGGGAAAGAACACAGCCTTGAGGGGAACCGGTGCTGATGGTCCGGGAGTCTGAGACCTGTTTTCCCAGCCTCACGTGCTGCTTCCTGTCAGAAAGTCTGTGATCCACCTGCAGGTGGAGTCAGGCACGTTCAGCTGGGAGAGCTTGTCCTGTAGCAGAGCCGGGATGATTGTGTTGAAGGCAGAGCTGAAATCCACAAACAGGATCCTGGCGTAGGTTCCTGAGGAGTCCAGGTGCTGGAGGATGAAGTGGAGGGCCATGTTGACTGCGTCGTCTACAGACCTGTTGGCTCTGTAGGCGAACTGCAGGGGGTCCAGGAGAGGGTCCGTGATGGCTTTCAGGTGTGAAAGCACAAGGCGCTCAAATGACTTCATCACCACAGAGGTCAGGGCGACGGGTCTGTAGTCATTAAGTCCTGTGATCCTTGGCTTTTTTGGGACTGGGATAATGGTGGAGGTCTTGAGGCAGGATGGTACGTGGCATGTCTCCAGTGAGGTGTTGAAGATGCCTGTGAACACCGGGGACAGCTGATCAGCGCAGTGCTTCAGGGTGGAGGGAGAGACAGAGTCTGGCCCAGCTGCTTTGCGGGGGTTCTGCCTCTTAAAGAGCTTGTTGACATCTCTCTCTAGGATGGAGAGAGTCGTTGCTGTGGTGGGGGGGGGGGGGGGGAGGGGCTGGTGGGCTGGGGTTGGGATATGGTGTCACGGGGGATGGTGTCAGGACTGTCCCATTGTCTCTCGAAACGACAGTAAAACTCATTCAGGCTGTTGGCAAGGTCAAGATTATCCAGGGAGTGGGGGGTTTTCGGCTTGTAGTTGGTCAGATGCCTGAGCCCTCTCCAGACAGAGGCAGAGTCGTTGGCTGAGAACTGTTTTTGGATTTTCTCAGAGTACAGTCGTTTAGCTTCTCTCACCCCCTTGCTAAACCTGTACTTGGCCTCTTTAAGGCTACGGCTACACGGAAACGAAACGAGGTTTTTTTTGAAAACGGGTACGAAAATTCTTGCGACCACATGGCAACGCGCTGCTGTAAAGACTCAGGTCCAGACGAAAACGGATGAAAACGATGAAACGATGCAGTACACACGCCACTGTGTCACGCCACGCTGTGAGACAATAGAGAAGTGTTCAAATTGGCTCACAGCGTCAACGTTTGAC
The DNA here is from genome assembly GCF_027942865.1 of Odontesthes bonariensis. Classification (NCBI taxonomy): domain Eukaryota; kingdom Metazoa; phylum Chordata; class Actinopteri; order Atheriniformes; family Atherinopsidae; genus Odontesthes; species Odontesthes bonariensis. The sequence continues at coordinate 33,066,615 of NC_134524.1, read as the reverse complement.
TGACGCAAAAACGTTTTAGCTGTAACAATGGAAACGAAACGAGGCCGTTTTCAAACTTTCCCACTCTGGAACCCGTTCTCAAAAACTATCGTTTTGGGGTAGTGGGAACGCCGGCTCCGTGTGGCCGCGACAGCGAAACGATAAGAAAAAGTATCGTTTACAGTGAAAAACGTTTTCGTGTAGCCGCAGCCTCAATCTGGCTCTGTCTCCACTCCTGAACGCCTCCTCCTTCACCAACCTTAGCTGTCTGAGCTTCGCTGTGAACCAAGGCTTGTCGTTGTTGTACCTCACCGTGGTGCGTGATGGTACACAGCTGTCCTCACAGAAACTGATGTAGGACGTGACAGCCTCAGTAAACTCGTCCAGACTGTTGGAAGTAGCCCTGAAAATGTCCCAGTCGGTGCAGTCCAGACACGCCTGAAGATCTCCCACAGCTTCACTGGTCCACTTCTTGGATGTCCTCACAACAGGTTTAGAGAGCTTTAACTTCTGCCTGTATGCAGGAATCAGGTGGACCATGGCGTGGTCAGCATAGTTAACTGCAAGAATTGTTGCTTCGGGAGGATTGGCTGATTAACTATGGGATTTGTGTGAACTGAAACATCTGCCAAGATAGACTTACGAAGACTGTGATTTTTAATTGTGGTCATGTCCCTGACCATGTCATCAAAATGCAAAGAGCATTTTTCCCCCTCAGTTCTCAAACACTGTGAAACACTGTGAAACACAGTGAACCAAAATAAAAAAGCTGGACAAAGTCTGGCTAGCCTTGATATTTATTGAAAAAATATCTATAATTGAGGAAGATTTTCCTTCTCTTCAGATATAATGATGAACCTTTTCATATGGAAACAAATTTAAGTTTTGCTTAAACATTGAATCAAAGATATACTATATAACTGTAAACATGTGAAATCAAATGTCAAATAAAAGACACATCTGTGGCATTCATTTCTTAAATAAAATGTTTCTAAAAGTATTATGCCCCCTTCTCCATTTGTAGCCTTCCTTGTAGAGTTAAATTTAAATGGTAACCTTCTTTCACAGGCTAACAATAATAATAATATAATTTTTTGTGAACAGATATTCTGCTTTCCATCTGTCCAGAAAGCTCCTGTTTTCCACCTTTCCTTTGGTCATTTTGGGAGGGGTGTCCCGATGCGACTGGGAGCATGAGGTTGCTAATGAACGTCAACAGAGGAGGGGACATTTGTGGGTCCTGATTAACGTAGCAACGCACCAGCAAAGCATTCTGGGATTTGTAGTATTAGCGGTGTAGGCCGGCTCTCATAGACATCTGGTAATATCTTGCAGGCCAAATCCAAGTAGACTGCAGTCCAGATTTGGCTTGAGTCCTTCTTTATGGTTGCTCTGTTCCAAAGCAAGTAACTGGATTTCCTTCTCTAAATCTAAATACTCAGACTCTTGTGCTGATTGTCTGAGTATTGGAGAAGACCCCTCAGCTGGAGTAACTGCACCTTCTTGTAGCAGAACAAGCAGACGCCATGCACGATCAGGGTGTCCACAGATATTCATGTCCAACAAGGAGAAACTGTTTTTTGGTGTATCAAAGATTATGAGTCCTGTACAGTACTTTTCATTGCTTTTTCGTGCCCTTTTGTGGATTTATTCAAGCATTCCTGCAGCATAGAAGGCATACTCTGTGCATCCGGAAATTATTCACAGCTCCACTTTTTCCACAATATCTTGTTACAGCCTTATTCCCAAATAGATTAGTTCATCTTTTACGTCAGAACTCTACACACAATGCCCCATAATGACAGATTGTTTGAAAATTTATTAAAAATAAAACATTTACATTTGTAGGCTATTCCCAGCGTTTGCTCAATTCTTTGTTGAAGCACCTTTGGCAGCAACTACAGCCTCCAGTCTTTTTGAGCATGATGCTACAAGCTTGGCACCTATTTTTGGGCAGTTTCCCTCCATTCTTTGTTGCAGAACCTCTCAGGCTCCATCAGGTTGGATGGGGAGCGTCGGTGCACAGCCATTTTCAGATCTCTCCAGAGATATTCAATCAGGTTCAACTCTGGGCTCTGGCTGGGCCACTCAAAGACATTCACAGAGTTCTGAAGCCACTGCTTTGTTATCTTGGTTGTGTGCTTTGGGTCGTTGTCCTGTTGGAAGATGAATCTTTGTCCTGGTCCGAGGTCTAGAGCGTTTTGAAGCAGGTTATCATCAAGGATGTCTCTGTACATTGCTGCATTCATTGTCATCTCGCCGGCGTCACTCCCCGCTTGTGAAGAAATTTCAGATTGGTAGAAGTGCTCTGCTGAAGTGCTCTGCTGCTTGTGGGGAGTCGAAAGTGTGCCGCAGTGATGGCCAGGGCCGCAGGATGGTAAAGCTGTATTCAATCTTCTCCTCCCGGAGCTTATCTCCGCCGGCAAATCAGGGTGGATATGTACACAGCCGTACGATAATGGGTCTTGGACAGGTTCCTTTTTTGGGTTTCAGCCAGTTTGGAAAAATGCTCTGCCCCCAAAATTTCAGGGATGAGCGCTTCAGCTCCTTTGCTTTCGACTCGTCGTGTTGCTCTAACTGTTGAATTCGGTCAAGAGACTCGGAGAGAGTGTGCGCCATGTCAACCTGCTCGGTTGTGGCCTGGGCACGATCCTAGCGGAGTCGGTTTATCTCCTCTCCCAATTCGTGGCGCAGACCTTGAAAACTTGTCGTAGTCTCCGAACGCGTGGCCTCGCTTTCTTGCCTCAGTTCTGTACGCAGAGTAGACGTTTCTGCTCTGAAGTCTGTCACGATAGCTTCACGGGAAAGTTGAGGTTCTTCCCGAAGAAGTGTCTCAGTTAGTTGGCCACCCTTCGCCATCTTGACTCAATCTTTAGCTTAGCCGTGTAACTGTCGTTCACTATTGTCGCCTTAGTATTATTTCTTTATTGGCCCGAGCTCCGTGTCCGAGTTAAGTTAATTGGGCTATGAATTTTTCAGCTTCACTTCGAAATAATCAAACTTTGGTCATAGAAATGTGTTAATTAAGTGAAAAATAACGGGAGCCTGCAAGATCTACGTCTGCTCCATACCAGGGTCAAACCGCTTGACATCTTAAATTTGATACAACTTACAAGATTTATCATGTATTAATAGTTAAGAAAATAGAGAATTTCTCCATGGAACAACATTGCCATCTGGTGGTTATAACCTGTGAACAATCATGTTGTTAGAAGTACCAAAAATGTTTTTCCCCAAGCACGAGTTACATCATTCTCAAAGGGGGGAATAATTAAGCTCTATTTTCAGAAATGTGTTTTCTTTATGTTTTTCTTTCTTTATCCCTTTTAATATATTAAAATGTATCTCAGCATTACAGCTTGATAAATATTGTGAGATTATGTGTGGTTCAAAACTTGGTACTGGAAATGCTGCTGGTAATGCTATGGAGTGCACCAAGATATGACACAAATCTATAACTCTGAATATATGTGAAGACGAAGAGAAAAAAAAAAATTGGATGTATTTTTTCTTTCTTTGTGAAGTGGAACATAAAATTGTGCCGCGCTCCAATGATCCCAAATGATTGAAAATGAGGCCTCAGGCCTATACAACAGAGAGCTCCACTCCTCTTTCTGCGTGACCTCTGTTTGGTTCTCATTTATGGTTTTTCTTTCTTGTCTCAATTTGGTTTCTCCTATTCTGTTCTGGCAGCACTTCAACTCTGGTCATGTTTTTTCCAGGGCTCCAAGTGGAGCGTCTGTATTGTATCTTTCTCCCATTACTTCTGGTTGACCACATAAGTTTGGCTTCTATTTTTATTCTTCTTGTGGCACCTAATTGTTAGCAGCAGTTTCACACCCTTAAACGTAGTTCACAGAGCATTTGGCACTATTTTGTCTCTTATTACCAATCTGTGTGGAGCCTGAACCAGACTACCTTACGAGATTTGCTCCGGGGATTGCTGAACTAATGAACCAACTCTCCAACTTTTGAAAGTGCCTTTGTGAGGACCCCTTTTGGTCAGTTGTGACACAACACCTGGGACACCAGCTGTGCCACCGTTTGAGTTTTCCATTCTCTGACATCTTCACCCTCTGGTTAATTCATTTCATCCCTTCATGAACATATTCCTGCAATAATCTGAGTGCGGGTAAATACACCCCAAGTCTATTGACCAGTGTGCTGTGTTTGGAGTGATAATAATTAAAAAAATATATAAATGGCTTTAACTGGTCATTGTTCAATGTTTACAATTCAAGCAAGGACTATTAACTGGGATTATGAAGTAGTGTCATGATACTGATTCATATCAGTTCCAGTTGTATTCCTTCAGAGGGAAGGTGATTCCCAGAGGTGTTATTAAATAGTGATTACGTTACAGTTGGAACAGAGGTGTGTTTTTGTGAAACGTTAATACTGTGACGGATGAGTAACAAGCGCAGTCAGAGGTTTGCATCATAATCATGAATGATATCTAATCATGTTGCAGCTTTATCATATGTTATGCAAACAGACATATTTATATGCCTCAGGCTTGTTTGTGTGAATGTACAGCACAATTATCATGTGGGATGTGTTGATGATTTATTCAAAAAGAGTTTTCAATGATTTTACGTTCATGTCTGTGGATTATCTAACTGCTTTGCCATAGATTATTATAAATGAAGCCATTCAATGTTGTGATATCATCAAAGATACACCTAAATCCATACAGTTGACTCTTTCCGTCTGTACTCCCTTCCTGAATTGAAGCTTCACATAATAAATTAAATAAAAAATATGCAATTGTCTGCTCGTCTCGTCTGTAAAATATTCTCTCATCCGCGCGCATCTCTGCGAGCGGCTTGTACGGGGGGGCGGAGCTTCAGAGCAAGGAAGCAAGGCCAGTGAGAAAGGAAGCACGACTGAGATGAAACCGCAACATCCGCCTGAGAGCTTCTAACACATTCCACGGCCACATTTGACAGATAGGCGCGCAGAACGAGCTAAATATAAACGGAGGAGCTGAATGTAAACGAAAGAGCTGGATGTAAACGAAAGAGCTGAATGTAAACGAAGGAGCTGAATGTAAACGAAAGAGCTGGATGTAAACGAAAGAGCTGAATGTAAACGAAGGAGCTGAACGTAAACGAAGGAGCTGAATGTAAACGAAAGAGCTGGATGTAAACGAAAGAGCTGAATGTAAACGAAGGAGCTGAACGTAAACGGAGGATCCATTTGATCAGCATCCAGGCCTGCGTGGAGGAAGTCGCCCCGCCCCGACTGATCCAAAAAGTAAACAGTTGCCTGAAAGATGGAGAAACAGGCAGGGCCTGCCGGCGCTACGGCCGGAGCTACGGCCGGAACTACGGCCGGATCTACGGACGGAGCTGGGCCCAACCGGAGTCCCTGGGGCTCGCCGACGTGCTCACCACCTGCCGGTGACTCCCCGGACAGGTTAGTGGGGTCGCGTCAGGAACCTGTCCGGTGTCCATGTCAAACTTCAATCCCATGAAGAATTACTTCCTTAATTACGGTTATCTTGTGTTTAATTCAATATAGCCTATATTTAAACAATAATGATGCGATTGTTTCACAAATAATACGATTTTGAAAAGTGTCCAAAGTCTTCAGAAATAGCGATGGCCTCAGCATCTAAGTAAGTGTACAGATGTGTACAGTTAGAATACAGAGTTGTGTACAGTAAGTGTACAGTTATAGTACAGTTAGTGTACAGTAAGTGTACAGTTATAGTACAGTTAGTGTACAGTAAGAGTACAGTTAGTGTACAGTTGTGTACAGTAAGTGTACAGTTGTGTACAGTTATAGTACAGTTGTGTACAGTTAGAGTACAGTTAGAGTACAGTTGTGTACAGTTAGTGTACAGTTATAGTACAGTTAGTGTACAGTTGTGTACAGTAAGTGTACAGTTGTGTACAGCTAAAGTACAGTTAGAGTACAGTTGTGTGCAGTTATAGTACAGTTGTGTACAGTTATAGTACAGTTAGAGTACAGTTAGTGTACAGTTGTGTACAGTTAGAGTACAGTTGTACAGTAAGTGTACAGTTGTGTACAGCTAAAGCACAGTTAGAGTACAGTTGTGTGCAGTTATAGTACAGTTGTGTACAGTTATAGTACAGTTAGTGTAAAGTTGTGTACAGTAAGTTACAGTTAGAGTACAGTTATAGTACAGTTAGTGTACATTTGTGTACAGTAAGTGTACAGTTGTGTACAGTTGTGTATAGTTAGAGTACAGTTAGTGTATAGTTATAGTACAGTTGTGTACAGTTAGAGTACAGTTAGTGTACAGTTATGGTACAGTTAGAGTACAGTTGTGTACAGTAAGTGTACAGTTGTGTGCAGTTATAGTACAGTTATAGTACAGTTGTGTACAGTAAGTGTACAGTTAGAGTACAGTTATAGTACAGTTAGTGTACAGTAAGTGTACAGTTGTGTACAGTTAGAGTACAGTTAGTGTACAGTTATGGTACAGTTAGAGTACAGTTGTGTACAGTAAGTGTACAGTTGTGTGCAGTTATAGTACAGTTATAGTACAGTTGTGTACAGTAAGTGTACAGTTATAGTACAGTTAGTGTACAGTAAGTGTACAGTTGTGTACAGTTAGAGTACAGTAAGTGTACAGTTGTGTACAGTTGTGTATAGTTAGAGTACAGTTAGTGTACAGTTATAGTACAATTGTGTAAATTTATTGTACAGTTATAGTACAGTTGTGTACAGTTAGTGTACAGTAATAGTACAGTTATAGTACAGGTAGTGTACAGTTGTGTACAGTTAGAGTACAGTTGTGTACAGTTAGAGTACAGTTAGTTTACAGTTTTGTACAGTTAGAGTACAGTTGTGTACAGTTATAGTACAGTTGTGTACAGTTAGTGTACAGTTGTGTACAGTTATAGTACAGTTAGTGTACAGTTAGAGTACAGTTAGTGTACAGTTGTGTACAGTTATAGTACAGTTGTGTACAGTTAGAGTACAGTTAGTGTACAGTTGTGTACAGTTAGAGTACAGTGATTGTACAGTTATAGTACAGTTGTGTACAGTAAGAGTACAGTTATTGTACAGTTAGAGTACAGTTCAATTCAATTCAATTCATTTTTATTTATATAGCGCCAAATACAACAAATGTCATCTCAAGGCACTTAGCTAGTAAGTCCAATTCAAGCCAATTGGAATTCAATTAATTAATAATAATCATAATTCATAAAATAATCCAATTTGTTCATATAGAGCCAATTCAAAAACAATTTCCTAGCTAAGAAAACCAACAGATTGCACTGAAAACTTTTTGTTTTTCGGTCCAATCTCCCGGCCTGAGCGTGCCTGAGGCCAGTTAGTGTACAGTTGTGTACAGTTAGAGTACAGTTAGAGTATAGTTAGTGCACAGTTGTGTACAGTAAGTGTACAGTTGTGTACAGTTAGAGTATAGTTGGTGTACAGTTATAGTACAGTTAGTGTACAGTTGTGTACAGTTAGAGTACAGTTAGTGTACAGTTGTGTACAGTTGTTTACAGTTAGTGTACAGTCGTGTACAGTTATAGTACAGTTAGTGTACAGTTAGAGTACAGTTTGTCTACAGTTATAGTACAGTTGTGTATAGTTGTGTACAGTTAGTGTAAAGTTATATTACAGTTGTGTACAGTTGTGTACAGTTAGAGTATAGTTAGTGCACAGTTGTGTACAGTTATAGTACAGTTAGTGTACAGTAATAGTACAGTTATAGTACAGGTAGTTTACAGTTGTGTACAGTTAGAGTACAGTTGTGTACAGTTATAGTACAGTTAGTGTACAGTTATAGTACAGTTGTGTACAGTTAGAGTACGGTTAGTTTACGGTTAGAGTACAGTTAGTGTACAGTTGTGTACAGTTCGAGTACAGTTGTGTACAGATAGAGTACAGTTGTGTACAGTTAGAGTACAGTTATAGTACAGTTGTGTACAGTTAGAGTACAGTTAGTGTACAGTTATAGTACAGTTAGTGTACAGTTTTGTACAGTTGTGTACAGTTAGAGTGCAGTTAGTGTACAGTTGTGTACAGTTAGAGTTCAGTTTTGTACAGTTGTGTACAGTTAGAGTACAGTTAGTGTACAGTTGTGTACAGTTAGAGTACAGTTGTGTACAGTTATAGTACAGTTAGTTTACAGTTGTGTACAGTTAGAGTACAGTTGTGTACAGTTGTGTACAGTTTGAGTACAATTAGTGTACAGTTATTGTACAGTTAGAGTACAGTTGTGTACAGTTAGATTACAGTTGTGTACAGTTGTGTACAGTGTGAGTACAATTAGTGTACAGTTATAGTACAGTTAGTGTACAGTTAGTGTACAGTTTTGTACAGTTGTATACAGTCAGAGTACAGTTAGTGTACAGTTGTGTACAGTTAGAGTACAGTTGTGTACAGTTATAGTACAGTTGTGTACAGTTAGAGTACAGTTAGTGTACAGTTATAGTACAGTTGTGTACAGTTAGAGTACAGCTATAGTACAGTTGTGTACAGTAAGTGTACAGTTGGGTACAGTTATAGTACTATTAGATTCGGTTCTTTTAGTAGGAGGCTTAAGAACGGACCGCAGTAATTCAAGTGAAAATGAAGTGTTTATTGGTAGTCACACATCCAAGCATATCAGCGCTGGGCTCAGTGGAACAGAGCTCCCGCAGGAAGTCTGTCAGACTGGCCATGATTTCCGGTTATCATGTTTATTTATAGTCTCATAGGTTGGACTCACATTCGACCGAGTATGATTGGACATGAGTAGGTTCAACATGCTTCGTCATATTCTCTGGATCAGCCCAAACCAATGTGTGTGTGAATCTGCCCTTGCTTTCCCAGGCTTTCCTAATTGTTTTGTCTTTCTACTCCTGGATCACTTTAGGTCATATGGAAAAGTACTGAGCCCTATTTCATTCATAATGTCTAAGAACAAAGCCAATTTTAACAATCCCCCTTTTGAAGTGATTTTATCATTTCAACTAATTCAGTCAAATAACTGCGGTAGGACTGTCATTTTCTGTATTGTGTCACATCTGTATTAGCAGTAGCAAGACTTTAGCAGCCACCCCCCAAACTGCAAGAGCCACTTACCTTTTGAGATGTAGCACAACCAGTTAGGAGATATCTGTCATCCCCCTTTTGACGTGACTTCATGTGTTATTATGTAAGCTTATGTGAAAGCTGTTCATCATTGCAATTAAAGCAGCAAGAAAGTCTTCATTGCACAGGCATGGAAATAGTAAACATAATTCTAATGCTTAAGCTACACTGTCAAGTCAGGACTATTCCATCATTTTACTCGGAACAGAAACTCTTTCCGAGAGGGTTAAGACCTTCATAAGTCACTGATTATAACTCTGCAAATAAGCACATTTAAAAATAATTGTGATGCGTTAGCAAAACCTTCTATATCAGGAGTGTTAATCAAGATTCTAGAAACAGAGACTCTTTTCTAGTAAGTTTAAAACCTTCCCCACTCAACTGATAATAACTCCGCAAATGAGCACATTTCTTAATAGATTATATGTAGAAAATCATATTTTGGTATATGTATTGTGTGTATGTGGCCCTGAAACCATCCTCTGTGTGGAATCTTTGTTCATATGGTCTAAAACATTATGTGGCTAGCAAGGCCTTGCTCCCTCATAAGTACCATAACAACACAACACTGATTTATCAACAATTTTCACATCATTTCTATTCTACTGACACTCAAACATTGCATAAGGCAATTAACATTACCAGCAGGTTCGTCCACCGTTTGCAGCGAATAGGAGCGAAAACCCGATGGCTTAACCGGGAAAAATTCACCTATGGCCCCAGTTCCACTTGGCGACCGACCAACTTATTACCGTTCAAAGTCTAAGGTCCCGCTCCAAACAGCCGAGTCACCCCACTGGCAATTGACATTCTAAAAATGATTCATTATCAGCCTTTAAGAGGAATTAGCTAAACACTTTAAAATGAAACACAACAAATATAAATTTAACCAAGGCTCGACTATATGAGTATATTAGCCTCTTGAACAATTATGATTAACTTTTCTTTTAAATGATATATCTTTCTTAGATGACCACATGACGAGTCGTGTGGTCTCTTGTGGTCCAATCCTGTCGGTGCTCTGTTTTCCTCTTGGCTGAACGTCTGTTCAGCATTCTGATCCGGAACTAATCTTGGAAGGAGAGGTCACCAGTACGTCGCTTCCTTGAGGGATATTCAGCATCCCCTCCCTAACTAATTTTCTTTTGTGACAATTTCGTTGTGTAGTTCTCCACCATCATCTTGGCATGATGGGAAAGGCCTCCCAGAACTCAAGCTTATGAGTCCTCCGGCCGTACGTCCTGTAGTGGTTCTGAATCTGTGGAATAATATTAGCAAATCTCGCAGCGCAGTAGTGCAAAATGTCATTTGCACTTTATTTCTATACTAGGGTATCTCTCTTTGAAAGGTTCAATTTCAATGCCCAATTCATTCTTTATTTATTTATTTTTCATATGGACCCCAAACAAAACCAAAGTCAAAATAAACAAAACAAAAGAAAATCAAAGAAATAACAAAATAAACAGAACCCAAAACAAAACAACTGGCCAGTTGGTATAACCCTTGCTTTTAGGAACCAGAACAGTCATCAACCTGCTGTGCAGCCTTAATGAGAAATCCAGTACCATCTCCTTATTTTGCTGTTTAAAAAATTCAAATTATCTAGGGAACACATCACCACGTTCAACATCAGCACAGTTGATATAATCCTTCTTTATAGGACGACACCAGAATTCTCACCAAGTTGCTGTCCAGCATTCATGAGATATTTTGTATTATCCATTTATTCTGCTGTGGAAAATCATTTAGACAGTTTTGGGATCATGACAACACACAAACAACACTCAACACCAGACACCACAGGTTAGGACAACAGATGACAACAGATGACAAACATATATCGCATTTCTGGATTTGCTCAAGCAAACTTCCTGTTTCCATTAGGGCCTAAGTATACAAACAGTGGTCTTCATATTATGAGTTTGATCCATGTGTTCCTTATCCAGGTCCGGGAAGTCTTAATGCAAAAGAAGACACAAACACACACAGAATTTTTGGGAAAACTTGAGAAGTTTGAATGATTAATTGTTAATTAATTGCCGAACTGCTCCACTGCAGCTTCTCCTCCTGTGTTGTTGTTTGCTGCCGGACAGAAATATTTGTGGTTAGATCTCATTTTGGGAGCAGCACAGCATCAAGAAAGTAGACATTTTTCCAATGACGAACTGATTAACTTGTTTAGGATAAATATTGTCTGTCCTCTCTGAATTCAGGTCAGAGCGTTAAAAAATAAAATTTCAGCATAATCTGCTTTATTCTTACTTGTTAGTTAGTAATAATGTTGTTTAATTTTTACCAGTGGCTGTTTCGTGATGCTGAGGCGTACACAGATAGTTCAGGATCAGCATTAAGTTTTTTCCGGTTCTAATTGAATCAGAAACACCTCCTGTGGTATTAACGGTGTGACATCAGAGCTGTTCCTAACATCACATGATACCATAACATGTTTCCATACAGATATTAAAAGCCTAGTTTAATTTTATTTCTTTATTTATCCTAATTCATCCTTTATTTTTCTTTGAGGATCACATTGTGGTCCCTGTTTCCAGTATGTGTGGCGTGTGTGTGTGTGTGCGTGGCTTTATATGTGAGTGTGCATGTGTCTGTATGTGGCCTTGGGTTTCACTGCTTCGTTTGATCTGAAAGGTCTTTGTTCTATATTTTCTTGGGTTGAGAAGTGCTATATAAACTGCTATATAAATAATGTCTGATTGATCGATTTAGTGTAGTAGATTAAAAACTTTGTGGTCATCTCTAATGGAACGTCTTCCGATGACCCAAAACACCTAATTACAGAACATTTCATTCATCCCATTCATATCCTTTTTCTTTCAACCACAGGCACTGACTCAGCACAGTTTGAATTTCCATCACGCCACCTACTGGCGTCCTTCTCCTTCTCCCTCAGGTAGCCCTTGTCCCCCAAGCCGTTAGTGCCCCCTTTGGGAACTCCCCAGCCCCCACTCACCATGGCTGTCGCTTGGCAACCGAACCTTTTTCCCACATTAACACAAGTCCTCATAGTGTCCTAAAAAAAGCTATGGACAGGGTATTTTCTCCCCGTCCAGGCCTCATGTGGGACAACCTGAAAACATTCATATATAGGTCATATATTATATATCATATAAAATAGTAGGTTAAATAATGCATAATATAATGCATAATAGGGATAGCTTCAGCCAAATTAAGTCTGTGTCTGATTTTGGCTAACCAAGTTGCACTCTGCTCACTGTTTTTAAATGCGCCATAAAAACAAACCTTGACTTGTCTTGTTATGGCTCAGTCTTTGCTGCAGCTGTCCCTCTGTTCCTCTCCTAATGGATTTAAACCTATTTGCTTTTTTGTTAAGAGAGTATATTAATTGTTTCATAGATCTGCTGCAGTTAACTAGTTAAATGATTTAGTTAAATAGTCAAATGGTTTAGTTTGAATCTAAATATTGGTGATAACTATTGACTCCGAATTGGTGACCTGAGGCTGAGGAAATTTAGAGCAGCTAAAATTTTAAAGTCAAGTTAATATCTCCTAATAACAATAAAGGCTAAGCCTCAATAACTTTAATATGTTATCAAATTGTTTGACATCTGACCGTCTGGCTGCGATATTAAATCCTAAATCCTGTTTTTTCCTTTTAACTTATGTCATTTGGTCTGACTGCCTGCTCTCAGTCCTGTTTCAGGTGGAGAACATTTTTTCAGATTGTATTTTAATTAAAGGAGCAAATCTCCTAAACACTCTGCTTGTGTTTATGACTTTCGCTTTTTAAGAGAGATGTTAAATCCTTTTTCAGCAACAATTTGTATGAATGTTTCAAACAATGTTCTTCCTGGATTTATTGTTTCTTATCTCATCTCTGTGATTTTTTCATTGTAAAGCTGTTTTCAGTTTATCTACATACTTTGGTGTCTTTCCTAATCATATGCATGTTAAAATAGATGGATCAATCAATATGATTTGCTCTAGTACAAAATTAAACCCCTATTATAATCATTATATCATTATAAACTCAGGCCAATGATCACCCAGAGTCTGTTTGGATTGTTCTCACTCTCAGGGCTGAATGAGAGAAAAAAAAACAGGGTTGAGAAAAGACAATCTTAGGGTGTGCGCATTTATGACAAAGGGAACAACTATAAATTAAATTGGGAATATTATGGCTCAAAAAGCGTTTGAGGCTTTTCATTATTCATTATTCATTATTATGCATAGCACTTTGAGATTCCGTATGAAATGAAAAGTGCTTTACAAATGTAATTGATTATTCATTATTTCCTGTAATGCTGCTGCACAGCTGATCTTTAGTTAGTAACTTCAGGCCTCAGGTCAAGCCTCCAAATCTGTTCATTTTTTCCTTATAGGTCTCTTATTAGTGGTGAAAAAAAATGATTAACTTTTGTCAAACTTTGGGATCAAATATATCATATATCAACTTTTTCCTTCTGTACTATGCATGTGCTTGATTCTTACTCTCTCGTTTGTTTTGAAAACATTTTGAACACACACACTCAGCCTCAGTGGAGCAAACTCGCACACTCTTTTTCTGCATTTCTCCAGTCTAATTTATCTGTCCCTCGTTTTACTTCTCTCCTCGGGACCATTTCTTCCATCTTTCTAACGTGTCAACCAGCACCGACCCCAGCGAGCCGGATTTGCATTTTTTCCAGTCGTCAATTAATTTTTGTGACATATTCAAAAGTTATACACGTGTTATTCAAAGTATATGGAAGGCCTTAGTTGCCCAAATGCTGAAAGTAGTGAAGAAACTTCTACGCAGAACGCTGTGTTCTGTGCGCTCCACTTATCAAAGCATTTGTTTTTTCCAAAACTTTGGGTCACACCATAAAAATACTGATTTCCCCAAACAAAGCGACTCGTATAGCACGTGCAGCCACTCGTTTTTCCCCACTTTTTATCTATACCAACCCCAATATTGAACAGAAACCACTCGAGATCTGCTGGCGCAGTCAAATTTCTTCGAGCGGCGAACCCCACCCCACAGTTGCATAAAAATTAAAAAATCTGATCCTGTGTCCTACAGTATAAATTTATTCTTGTCAGACCGACTATGTCTCGGAATTATAGACCGCTTCGCACCCCGGAAGACTCAATCCCTCGTTCTAACTTCCGTCAGCAGAGAATCTTCCGTGTCGGATTTCTACTAATTTTATTTATTTATTTAGTTGACCCCCTTCAATTTGGGGATTTTATAAACCACTTCGGTCACACTTAGCTATTAGTGCTCGGTAAAAAATTTTGAAGACAAGCTCCACGCATGGGACATTCATTTATAAAATGAATTTATCTTGTCACTTTGTTCGAATTCACTTGTCAGGACACTTATTTACTTTCCCTGCATGTAACTATGTGTAGTTATACTTCACGTGTTACCATTCAATGCAAACAGACAGTACATTAACACTTGGATTTACCATGACTAGAGGACAACTCAATTCAGACAACTTCATTTAGGTTATTCAATATGCAGAAATTTCACATTTATTCATTAAGTGGTGTTCTGCTCACCTTTTTCTTGGCGCCTGATTGTCTGAAAAAAGCTGTCTCTCCTATCACCTCGAGGCGTCCTCCCTCGGACGGGGTCGGTCTCACGACATGGTGGTCCCTTAGCCTTCAAACCTCGTGTCACGGCACCATTTATTAGATTCGGTTCTTTTAGTAGGAGGCTTAAGAACGGACCGCAGTAATTCAAGTGAAAATAAAGTGTTTATTGGTAGTCACACATCAAAGCATATCAGCGCTGGGCTCAGTGGAACAGAGCTCCCGCAGGAAGTCTGTCAGACTGGCCATGATTTCCGGTTATCATGTTTATTTATAGCCTCATAGGTTGGACTCACATTCGACCGAGTATGATTGGACATGAGTAGGTTCAACATGCTTCGTCATATTCTCTGGATCAGCCCAAAACAATGTGTGTGTGTGAATCTGCCCTTGCTTTCCCAGGCTTTCCTAATTGTTTTGTCTTTCTACTCCTGGATCACTTTAGGTCATATGGAAAAGTACTGAGCCCTATTTCATTCATAATGTCTAAGAACAAAGCCAATTTTAACAGTACAGTTGTGTACAGTTAGAGTACAGTTAGTGTACAGTTAGTGTACAGTTATAGTACATTTCTTGCACAGTTATAGTACAGTTGTGTACAGTTAGAGTAGTTATAGTACAGTTGTGTACAGTAAGTGTACAGTTAGTAGGGCTGCACGATATTAGAAAAATATGCGATACACGATAACATGACTGGATACCACGATATCGATATTACTTGCGATATTTAATATATACATATATTTTTCCCTCTCTACTTGCCATTCTGCATTTTATCATGTATAAAACAACTGAGAGCAATGTTTTATTTGCAACATTTTTTTATTAGGAAAAAACATGGCTGATATACAGCATAAACTTAAAATGTCAACCTTTTAAATAACAGCAAATTAGGTGAATCAAGGAGGAGTTCACAAAATGAGGTCGGGAGGGACTTAAAAGTGCTTAAAGGCGGGGTAGGGGATCTTTTTCTGGAACATTTTTTTACATATTGCTTGAAATACTCTTCACACCCCCATTGCAACCAATTAATTAAAAGTTTTGACACAAATATGAAAAGTTTTAGTGGCCTCTAGAACGTACAATCTAGTAAAAACAGTATCCAATCATTGTGAACGGACCGTTCACAATGATTGGATACTGATGCCGTCTATCAAACTGCAATCTGCTCCTCCCTCCCCCTCCTTCCCCCTGTGCGCGTACCCTGCTCCGTGAACGTCCAGAAGCTTGGCAGGAAGCTAAACTAGAGCCAACTTGGCTAGCACCTAGCATTATTAAACGTATAGTTAGCATAAACTAAATACTAAATACTAAATACGGCAACGATCGATGTTTGCTGTCAGAACAGCGCTCGTGCACCTTCGTGCTCGTGCGCGTTCATGTACTCTAGAGGCGTGCCTTCGAGGGAAAAGTGAAGAAAAGGGTTGGGACTTTTTACCTGTGTATTTTCAAAATGCAGCTTCGCTGGACTCAAAATCCAGGATCTCCTACCCTACCTTTAAATGATTACATGGGGAAAAGACCAAAATGGCTAGTGCAATTAACGGGTAAATATTGAACATAGAACAAACATTGAAATGACCACAATTCAGTGCAGTGCAATAAAAGTGTGTGAGTGTGTGAGTGTGTGTGAGAGAGAGAGAGAGAGAGAGAGAGAGAGAGAGAGAGAGAGAGAGAGAGAGAGAGAGAGAGAGAGAGAGAGAGAGAGAGAGAGAGAGAGAGAGAGAGAGAGAGAGAGAGAGAGAGAGAGAGAATGTGTGTTTGTGTGTGTAAACGGTTTAGACTAGTTTTTGGCCAAGAAAACAAGCATGGCTACACCTGCCATTGTGTCCATCGATTATCAATTATATTGACCCATTAGGTAAGACATTTTCTTCTGTGGTCACAAAAGTGAAGACAACCAGGTCTTAAAAATGATAATGTATTTAAACAAAAGCATTTGGGTGCTTAAACTGCCAACCTTTTCAATAAAAGCAAATTGGTGATCCAAGAAGGAGTCAAGGGTGCTTAAATGATTATATGGGGTAAAAAAACCCATAAAATGACCAAAAACATAATACGCCTTTGTGGTTCATGGCCAAAAGGGCTAGTGCAATAAGAGTGTGTGTGTGTGTGGGTGAGTGTGTGTGTGTGAGTGTGAGTGTGTGTGTGCTTTATTTAGGGCAGATTTTTGGACAAGAAAACCAGCATATTCACTTTGCTTGGTTTTAAGCATGCACGTTGGCACGTCACTATATTCCCTGATGTGCTAAACAGTCGCTCTGAAGGTGAGCTACTAGCAGGAATACAGAGATACTTCCTGGCTAGTTTACTTAGCTGTGGGAAATTGACGTTGTGTAGTCGCCACCAGGCCAGAGGATCTGCTTCACTGTCAATGGTAGGAGACATCAAGTAGCTGTTCAGCTCAGCCTCCATGGATCGTTCCAGTTGTGTAGATGAAACAGGGGTTGGGGCCATCTTGAAGAAGCTGCCAAGTGATTTTCTGGCCTTCTTTGCAGGGGTGCCAGCTGATGTATCTTCAGTCTGGGCCTCAGACTCCTCAGGCCTCTGTCTCTCCTACAATACATAAAATTATAGAAAACATGAAAACACACATCCCCCCCAATACATATTGGTCACATGTCATATTCAACATCATGTAAAATATATGAAATAAATAATATAACAATCACCTTGGATGCTGTTTCCTCCATCTCTGCCAGAACTCTGGCTTTGATGCCTTCCACCTTGCCGTTGTCAATGAAGGTGGCTTTAAATCGGGGGTCTGTCAAGGACGCCATATCCAACAGCTCCTGTGTTGCGGGGTCCTCATATTTTGAGTTCATGTAGTTTAGTATTTTCCCTTTTATGTCTCTTGTGAGCTCCGAGTCGTCTTTCTCTGCCAGCACTGATGTATTCAACAAATTGAGGACTGGTTTTACACATGATACACTGACATAATTCTCTCCAGACAGGGCGTCAGTAAATTCTTGGAGTGGCTGTAAGGCCTGGTTAACTGACTCAAGGGCATCCAGGTCCTGCCAGGTGGGGATCAAATTCCTGGACTTTTTGTCTGCTGCAAGGACATCAGATAAAGCCCAGTGCTGCTCCAGAATGCGCTCAATCATTTTTTGCCTCGACCCCCATCTTGTGGAACATTCAGTGATGAGTTGGTGGTCTGGAAGGTTATGCTCCTGCTGAGCCTTTTGCAGGGCCTTTTTCTCCTTCCAGCTGTGGGAGAAGTGTCCCACCAACTTCTTGCACACTCCAATGGCCCGTGCAATGCGGCTCTCAACTTTCAGTGCATTCTCTAGAAGTAGACAAAAGAAGAAAAAAACACATGGGACATAAAATATTGTATCAGAAAAAAACCAAAGCCTAAATTTATTCCCTACAATTTAAAACCACCACAACCATTCACATTTTTACACAATGCTGTTGTTTTGTTAACATAAAGTATTTATTTATTTATTCATTCATTCATTTATTTAATTACAGCACCCTGTGTGCGTTCTATCACTATACAGGAGTTTATCATTATTGCATTGTTTCGAATCATGGACAGGTGCATGCAAATTTCGTTGATTTGTCAGTAGGTGGCAGCCTGGGCTGGCTCAGAGCAGAGGCGTTCACGGCTCTAGTTTGACACTGACATGTGTCTGACAAGTGTATGACAAGTCTGAGTTCTTCTCGTTCTCGTCGCTTGCAAAGCAAGTTGAGCGATAGCAGAGAGCGATTCTATCTTCTTGTATTCTCTCTAGTGATAGGCTGAAACAGCGCACATTTCATTAAAGATGCCACGTTTCAATTTCGAAAAGGAAAACGGGGGTTTTGGTTAAACCTACCTAAAATATGTATTTAAAAAAATAATACAGCAGGAGCTTAGCAATGCCGAGCAACATGCCCAAGGTAAGCTACTTACCGATGGCGAGATGAAGCCTGTGTCCAAAACATTGCAGTCTTTCCCAGTCGTTTAGCTGAGTGGCCTTAACGATGTTGGCACCGTTGTCCGTGGTGATGCACACTTGACGTTTCTCTGGCAGATCCCAACTCGCTAGTACATTACGAAGTCCTTGTGCAATGTTTTCGCCCGTATGGGACTTGGGGAAGTATACGGTTTCCAGGCACCGTGTCTTCAGCTCAAAGTCATTGCTCAAAAAATGAACAGTGAAACTGAAATAGGGTTCTGATGTACGGCTCGACCATAGGTCGGTGGTACTGGCGAAGTAGTCCACGCCACTCAACTCAAATAACACAGATGTGCGGCATGTGTTGTACATCTGTGGAATCGCTATTTGGGAAAAATAATTCCGCGAGGAAATGTTATAACGCCGATCGAGAATTGACACTATGTCCACAAACCCACTCCCACTAACAGCAGTCATCGGCATCATGTCTTTGGCCAAAAATCTTGCAATTCCTGCCGTTAGATCTTTATGTCTTTTTTACTGTGTTTCATACGGTGTAGTGCTCACAAAGCTCTGTTGGATGGTGACTGTAGAACTAGTGGGTGTTTTGGATGTGGACGGAGGACAACTGCTAGCTTTGCTACTAGAACTAGCGCTAGCTTCTACCTCTTCATGGAGGTGCTTGTGGCGGTGCTGAAGGTGTTTATAGAGATTGGTCGTGTTCCCTCTGGATGTTGCAACAATTGCGTTGCAGGTCCTGCAAAGTACCTGTGCTTGTTTCTCGTCAGCCCTTCTGTATCCGAAGTATTTCCAAATAATGGATGTACTTTTTCTTTTAGGGACCAGCTCCTCCTCACACACATTTTCACCTGAACCAGTACCCTCGGCCATCACGGCAATCAGCAAGAACTAGTAGAAGCACTCTCTCACTCTCTCACCCTCTCCTCTCTCGCACTCAAAGAGGCGGGCTTATCCCCGCAACACTCAC
Source organism: Odontesthes bonariensis (assembly GCF_027942865.1). Lineage (NCBI taxonomy): Eukaryota > Metazoa > Chordata > Actinopteri > Atheriniformes > Atherinopsidae > Odontesthes > Odontesthes bonariensis. The sequence continues at coordinate 33,047,142 of NC_134524.1, read as the reverse complement.
TGGCTGTCAAATATGATTGGACGCCGGTCGCGCCAAAAAATTTTTTGGTGAATGTATCTTAATTTAACCTACTTTTGCGATACGTGTATTGCAAGCCGTGGTATCGCGATAACGATACATTTTCGATATATCGTGCAGCCCTAACAGTTAGAGTACAGTTATAGTACAGTTGTGTACAGTTAGTGTACAGTTGTGTACAGTAAGTGTACAGTAAGTGTAACCTGTAGTATTGTACAGACTAATACGTGCTCTATGAGTGTTTTTGTGAATTAGTGACTGTTGCTTGTAGTTTAAATGTGCTTTGAGTGGTCAACCAGACTAGAAAATCACTACACTGTATAAGTACAGTCCGTTAAGTACTTGTGTACTATTTAGTCCAGTACACCACCTCAGGGCCGTATTAAGTCAATGTGGTGCCCTTGGGCACTAAACCTCAAGTGCCCCTAGGCTACATTTTCAAACGTATTCATTCAAAATCAGTAACAATTAAAGCAGCATCCATCTATATACAGTATGTAGGATTATTCAAATATCTCCATTTAAAACCAATCAATTCAATTCACTATCAATCCAAACAGCATCCATATATTAAAATGTACAGATTCAAAATGTGTATCAATTCGAAGAGCATTTGTCTATATTGAAATATATTATCAATTCAAAGAGCATCCACCTATGCAGCACTAACAACACTCCTATTATCCAGGGGGACGTCATTGCCACAGCCGTCCCAGAGCACCATAAGTTGTCTCCCCGGAATGCCAAACCACTTCAAAACTTAATCAGGGTGCTTGCTCTTTTTCCAAATCAAAATTCCAGACTTTTTCCAGACTTTTTTAAAACTGATACTTTTTTTCCCCAAGACCTTAACTTTATGTACTTGTAACTTGTGTGCCTACTGCCTACTTCATTGGTTGAGATTGTACCAACTGTGTTTATTAGAAATGTTAATTTTTATAGGCTAGTATTCAATGAACAAATGCATTATTCACAGTAAATTATGCTTTTACTGATGAAAACGTTTCAAAACATGAAAATCACAAGTACATGAATTTCACATCAAACAAGTGTCACAAAAACTATCTATAAAAAAAAGGATGGATGGATGTATGTATGTAGAATTCAGTCTCTTCACTCACATCTCATCCCATTAGGCTGATACAGTACGTGACCAGATACTAAAATTATAGTTTTATAGCCCACCTTCCTATTTCTCATTTCACAATGCCTTTGAGCATACTGTAAAATTCTACCATACATTTATTTTCCATACTTTATTAAGACTTTCACACAAAATCCAAGACTTTTCAAGGTCTGGAAAACAGTGCTTCAAAATTCCATACTTATTGAGACTTTCAAGACTTGCGCAAGCACCCTGTTCATCACGGCCACAATGCGTCGCAACACCTCTCTCCAATACTTCGCCGCATCCTCTTTTTGTTGTCTGAGAACAACATCAACCGTACACGCATCCCGTGTGACCTCCCGAGTAGTGCGAGCAGACACTCGCGGTGGCTTGCGCTCTTCTCGTGGGCTGTGACTGTCCGGGTGTTTCCAGTCACTGTACCCCGGGCCTCGGTGAAAGCATTTTGCTGCCCGGCCAGGCATTTACACGCAAAACAATACACCATGCCGGTTGAAGGGGAATAGATTAGCAAATCTCTAGACACTGACTGTTTGTTCGGCAGCTGGCATTGGAAGAGATCATTTGTAAGAAACCTGGTTTTCTTACCGTCGTGCCGTGCTGCTGCTGCATATTTAGCCGCCCGGTTGTGGTAGATGGTGGGACCGTTAGCAATAGCCAGCTGGTTGTCAGCAGTTGTCGATGTTTTTATAAAGAAACATCTAACACTGGAACATTTTTAATTGCTGCTAAACGCCTGGAGTCTTTTTATTTTTTTATTTTTCTCTTCGCACAACCACTCAATTGATGTCTATCCATTTATTTTTATTTTTACCGCGTTTTTTAAAAAACATGATGCATTTCACCATAGGTGGACTGGCTCAAATGACAGGTTGAGGGAGGGGGGTTAAAGTTCACATTAGGCCACTATTGCTCAGAATTATGATATATCGTTGCTGTTATTATCACATTAGTTTTAATAATGAATTTTATATGAATATTTATGTCAAGTGTCAAGTGTAATCATTTTAAGTGTACAAACATTCATGAAAAAACTATTTTTAAAGTTTGTCGTGTGGTGTCCCCCCACTGGCTGTGAATGGTTGGTGCCCCTGGGCACTGTCCCGCAGGCCCATATAGTTAATCCGGCCTTGCACCACCTGCATTCACAGTTACTACCTCGCCTAGTGTCAGCTGTGTAACCCTGAAACATCTCCAGGTAGACTGATGGCAGTCACGGCTTAATACAGACAAGGTATTCTTTGTGAATTATTCTGCGCCTTTTATTTATCAGTAATTGTGAAAATATTCCGTGAAATGTTCTGCTCCCTCCTGACGTACATGTTAAAGTCTGCAGGAGCTTAGAGAAGCTTGAAGTTGCCTGGAACTGGCCTGTGCAGGAAAGAAGACTTTTTGTTCAGTACAGACATGTTTTAATACTTTTGTTCAGGTCATCATAATGCTTAATGAAGGTGTTGGAGCCAATTTGGTCTCCTTAGTTAATATTCTTAGTTTGGTTAAGATTTGCTGGCCTTGGGCCATTGACTTTTATTTTGACACAGCCTTTGGTCACCTGACCAGGTAAAGATGGCTGCCTCTCACTTGGTAGTCAGTCTCAGTTAGACAAAGACAAAGGAAAGTTGTAGTGATATAGTTTTTTACCGCTTTAACCACTTTAAGCTTGAACATTTGAACTTAGAAAACATATACTTTAGTTTACTTATTGGAATCCTTTATGTTGAGCCTTTATTCTTGGATTATTTAGCTTTACTTTGGATAACAAACAATTTGGATTGCTTCACTGTGTGCCACCTGCTTGTCTGCCTGCCATTGCTCCCTTCTCCTTGCCTATCTGCCTGCCTCCCATTACCCATCACCGCTTGCTTGCCTGCCATTGCCTCTCTCCCTCTGCCTGCCTGCTACTTACCTGCTTGCCTCCATCTTGAACATCTTCATCCATCTTGACCAAGGTATGAACAACAGCTGTACATAGTGTTTTAAGATAAGCGCGTGACAACAACTATACAACACCTACCCTTTGAAGTTTGAACTGAATCGAAACTGACACTCACATAAAGTAAAAAACTCTTCATGAAGTGCTTACACATGGAGACTCAACTTGAAATGGGATTTGTTTGACAAAGGAATGTGGATTTGTTTGGATTGTATACACTTTGGATACTGGATTTTGGACCACATTCTTGAATTTAAACTGAATTTCTGTGTTAAGTCACTTTATTTGAAATAAGCTCTTTTGGGGAAATTGTTTGAAGATGTCTCAATCTGAGTCAAATGAAGTTGAACTTCAAGTTGCTGATTCTACGGATGATGCTACTGTGCAAATAATGGCTGAAAGCCAGTTAAATCAGCGCATTGCAACCCGAAAGGGGAAATTGAGTTTTTGTACACGGAAACAAAATGAGTTAAAGATATTTATGGACAATGGCAATGTTGCTGATATGGACAAAGGCATTCAAAATCTTATTGATGCAATGAATGAATTTGACAAAGCTCATCTGATGGTGCAAGACATGTTGACTGGTGATGGAAGGCAAGATGACCATGTCAAATGGTATGAACCAAAAAAGAACACCTTCTTGTCTTTTCTTGAAAATGCGCAGACATTCATAGGCAGTCTGTCTCAGCCATTACCTATTATTACTCCTATGGACAGTGTTTCCAATGTAACCAGAAAGACAAGGAGTTCTCACAAATCAAATGCGTCATCAGTGTCATCATCTCGTGCAAAGGCTGAAGCAGAAAGGGAATCTCTTCTCGAACGTGCTGCGGGACTTAAGAAGAAGCAGGCTCTTGAGCTGCAAAGGATGCAACTGCAAAGTGAAATAGAGCAGAATGAACTGGATACTGACATTGCTGCAGCAGACGCAAAAGTGAAAGTTCTGGAGAATTATGAGAAACGCATGGAAACAAAAGCACGCTCTGTTTGTCGATCAGAACCCATGGATGGCATAAATTCTTATCTGGAGGCACATGAAAAAAGTGTAAAGGAAACTTATTTGGATCCAGAGACTTCAGTTGAATATGCTCATATACAAGTTGTCCCCAAGACTCCTCTTCAGGTGCTTACAGCACAAAGACAAACCCAAATCTCCTATCAACTACCTTCTTATCCACCTCAGCCCACAGCTGTCACCTCCAATGCACCTGCGGTAGCAGCAGCTTCAGTCCCTGCTGCTGTCACCTCAAATGCAGCCGGTGTAGCACCCATGTTCATTCCTACAGCTGCCACCTCCACTCCCAACATAGTAGCAGCTACCTCTGCTCCCACTGTGGTAGTAGCCACCCCTGCCCTCATGACTGCAGCAGCTAATCCAGCCATGCACTCTGCACAGCCAAATGTGAATAGTGGCTTAAGTGACATTGCAAACCTCTTCATTCAGCAACAGCGGTTATTTTTGCTTCCCACTAGGGATATACCTGTTTTTGATGGGGAACCTTTGAACTTTAGGCCTTTTATGCAGCCATTCATTCATGGAATCGAAAACAAGGCCATAAGTAACCAAGATCGCTTATATTACTTGGAGCAATACACTTCCGGCCAATCAAAGGAACTGGTGAGAAGCTGTTTGCATATGAGTGCTGATGATGGATACTAGTGCTGGGCGGTATACTGGTTCACACCGAATACCGGTTTATAATTTCATTATGATATGAATTTTTAATATACCGCCATACCGGTGTATTTGATTACACAACGGGGGAACGCTGCGTCGCGCGACTTTAGCCGCTTTCGGACAGACCGTTCTAAGAAAGTAGTTATCAGAACTACCCTCCTTGAATTTCGTTCTGATAACTATCCTTCCCCAGCGGAACTGTTTCAGTCTGCTTTCGCACATGAGTCGGGACCTGATAGGGACTGATGCGCCGTGCGCAGCCGTCTGCTTCAGTGACGTGTTAGCCGTTAGCCGTTAGCCGTTTAGCGCTACATTCAAACACAAAACAAAACGGTAAAAGTAAGGAGAGTAGAAAAAACACCACCAAGAAGCTAATATGGAGAGCGGGAGGCCACCGTGTTCATGGTCTGTATGATGGTGATATTAATCATGGACAATCACATCAGGCGTCTAATATCGAGGCTGGAAAAGCTCACAGAGAGAGTCAGGAGACTATACTTTTTCATTTCATGAAGGAAGAAAGGAGAGCAGAGCGCTGCAGACAAATGAGACCAGTGTAAGTTTAACTTATTAAAACACCCGCCGGTTGTGTCTGTGTCTATGAGGAAACATTTCAGCCGTGATAGCATGACATGGGGCGTAGCTACCGACCACCACACACCTCCGTTAGATTCGTTCTATAAGAACTATGAAAAGACCCGACCTCGGAGAAGGAGCTAAATAGTTATAGGAACTAAGGGAGAAAGCCCCGAGTTCTGTATGTCCGAACACGGGAGAAAACGGCCCCGCGGATTAAAAGGTTATTAGAACTGCCAAAGGTTCCTACAGTCCGAAAGCGGCTATTGTTTGAGACGGGACCCTTTTCAGTGTTGCGCTTCTAAACACGCATGTTTACTGTCTATTTTTAACGCTATTTAAAAAATACTCGTATTCGTTAAGCTGCATTTCCTTTCCCTGCTCTCCCTCCTTCTCTGTCAGTCATGCGTCTCTCTCACATAGCCTACTCACACACACACACTCACACACACACACAGCCCCTCCCCTCCGTGCACACCACGTGTGTCTCCATCAGCGAGATCATCCCTGGAAGCTTGCTAGCTTCAGCGTCGCGTTAGATTAGCTCAACCGAAAGAAGACGGCTGGCGAAATTCACAAAAGATTGGTATCACGTGCAACTTTATAAAATCACACATTAAAAAGTCCTATAAAAATATTTTATATTTTTAATACGATGTTGTCCCGTCCCGACCCATAGCAAACAAGCGATTACTCCTTCTTTATAAAGTTCACTAGTTGCAAGTTTGCCGTTTAAAAAAGAAAAAAAAAATGTAGTTGGGTTGTCGAGGTCAAAACACTAGCAGCAGTGAATCAAATAAAGTAGGTTTTTTAAACTCTTACACTGAATGTTTGCTGCTTCAATCCAGATGAGTGTTGAAAAATATTTTCCGCGATTGAAAAAGAGACGTGCGTGTTGAGGATGAGGACCAGCCTGAACCGGAGGTATCAGTCTGAAACAGATTTGAACAGTCCGACCAGTGTAATTAATGTTATTAATTTGTTTACAATGAAGATGTGAATATTAATACAATAAAGTTCTGTGTGACCAATTATTAACAAAGGAATTATTTTGAAGAATTTTTATTTTAATTTTTAATTCTGTTCTCAATCTGTAGAAAATGCTGTGAACACCTAATTATGCATGAAAAACAAAATACCGTGATACCGTGAAAAAATACCGTGATATGTATTTTTGGTCATACCGCCCAGCACTAATGGATACGCAGAGGCTAAACAATTGCTAGAGTATCATTTTGGTGACAAAATAAAGCTCACTAATGCATACATGGAGAAAGCCTTAAACTGGAGCAACATTAAGGCAGAAGATGGAAAGGCATTGTCCAGTTATGCACTCTTCCTTCGAGCATGCTGCAACTTGACTCAAAGTCTGAAAGACATGGAGTAGCTTAGTCTGCCCTCCAACCTGAGGCTTCTTGTTTCAAAGCTTCCTATAAAGTTGAGGGAAAGATGGCGGTCAAAAGCATTTGACATCCTGGAGCACAGACAGACCAAGGCTACTTTCTCTGATCTCGTTTTCTTCATGGAGAAGCAAGCTAGGATCATGCAAGATCCCCTCTTTGGTGACATCCAACAGCCACTTCCCACAAGGAAGCTCTTGCAACCCAAACACCCATTAGATTCTAAGCTTTCATTTAAAAGCAAAGGTAGTTTTGTAACTGCTGTGACGAATGCATCTGCTCCTACCACTAGTGATGTCCCCAAGCAGCAATCTGCTAATGCCAAGCCTCTTGTGACAAACACTTGTGCAATTTGCAATGGAACACACGCCTTGACTTCATGTGAAGAGTTGCTTTCTAAGACACATGAAGAACGTGTTGAAATGTTGAAGAAGAAAGGTGTTTGTTTTGGCTGCTTGGTCAAGGGCCATATGAGCAAAGATTGCAAACGGCGCCTTACTTGTACTGTATGTTCTAAAAGGCATCCAGACATCCTGCACATTCCGAAGACAGATGATGGAGTCACAGACCACAAAGGAAACTCCAGTGGATCTGGAAAGTCAATAAATAGTGGATTGGTCTCACTAGAAAAGGAAAGCATTGGATCTAGTGACGATCATTGCACACTGGTTATTGTACCTGTTCAAGTGAAGCTGAGTAAGTCCAATCGCGTTGTCCAGACATACGCATTCCTTGATCCAGGAAGTTCCGCCACGTTTTGCACTGAGAGCCTTCGAAGACGTCTGAATGCAAGAGGAAGACACCATAGGATTCTTTTGCGAACCATGGGTCAAGAGAAACCCACTGACAGTATCGTCATCAGTGGCTTAGAAGTAAGCAGTTTGGATGAGGAAACTTCTATGGACTGCCTGATTTATACACACAAAAACAAATACCAGTCAGCAAAGACCACATACCAAGGCAGAAGGATTTGGAGAAATGGCCACACTTGAATGATGTATTGCTGCCCAGCATTGATGCCGACATTGATCTCTTGATTGGTACAAATTTGCCCAAACTCATGGAGCCATGGAAGGTGATAAATAGCCATGGCAATGGGCCTTTTGCAACCAAAACCCTGCTAGGCTGGGTTGTCAGTGGTCTCCTCCATAACGAGCAATCAAGTCTGAATAAGCAAGGCAAACCATATGTTTACAGCCACCGGATTTCTGTGGAAGCTGTACAGGACCTGCTGGTTCAGCAATACAATCATGACTTTCCTGAGACTGTATGAGAAGGAGGAAATGTCTGAAGAGGACCTGAGATTTCTGGACATAATGAACACCTCTGTCAAACTGCAAGATGGACGCTACCAGCTGCCGTTGCCATTTAAAAGGGATCCCAATATGCCCAATAACCGTCTGATGGCAGAGCAAAGGGCAGAATCTTTGAAGTGGAAGTTTGGCAGGAACACAATCTTCAAGGATGAATACACGTTGTTCATGAACGCCATTTTGGAATGTGGACATTCTGAGCTCGTGCCTAAAGAGGAAGTGGCATTTCAGAGCACAAGACGTTGGTACATACCACATCATGGAGTACGGCACCCCAAAAAAGGAAGCTTACGAGTGGTTTTTGACTGCTCCGCCTCTTACCAAGGAACATCTCTCAACAATGAACTCTTGAAGGGCCCAAATCTCACAAACTCCTTGATTGGCGTCCTGTTGCGTTTTTGTCATGGGAACGTGGCCATACTGGCAGATGTGGAGAAGATGTATTATCAGGTGAAGATACCATCAGAGCACGTTGACTTCCTGCGCTTCTTGTGGTGGGAAGATGGAAACACATCTCAGCCGCTCATGGAGTACAGGATGACCGTTCACATCTTTGGAGCAACATCATCAGCTAGTTGTGCGAGTTACGCCTTGAGGAGGACTGCTGAGGACCACAAGGACAGCTTCTCAGCTGACACAGTGAACACGGTCCTCAACAACTTCTTTGTTGATGACTTGCTGAAGTCCGTGGATACCGAGACCAATGCCATTCACCTACAAGGAATTGAAGGCTCTGTGTGCAGCAGGAGGTTTTAATCTCACCAAGTGGTCCAGTAACAGCCGAGCTGTCCTGGCCCACATTCCAGATTGTGAAATGGCTAAAGGAGTGAAGGACTTGGACCTAGACCTGGAAGACCTGCCGATGGAAAGGGCCCTTGGTGTGCACTGGAGTGCAGAAGATGACGTCTTCAAGTTCCATGTGGCTCTCAAAGAACAACCATGCACCAGGCGAGGCATTCTGTCTATGGTCAGTTCAATGTATGACCCGCTAGGATTTCTTGCCCCAGTGACCTTTCCAGCAAAACATCTGCTGCAGGAACTTTGCAGGCTGAACCTTAGCTGGGACGAAGACATACCCAGCACCCTTGCACGATCCTGGAAACATTGGCTGCGGAGTCTTGAGACTCTCACAGACTTCAACATCACCCGCAGTTTCAAACCCAAGAACTTTGGAAAGGTTGAGCATGCACAATTGCACCACTTCTGCGATGCAAGTGAAGTCGGATATGGCACGGTGACCTACTTGAGGTTAGTTAATCGTGAGAAGCAAGTGCATGTGAAATTTGTGATGGGGAAATCAAGAGTGGCACTGTTGAAATTGATGACAATCCCACGTCTTGAGCTGACTGCTGCAGTACTGGCAGTTCGTATAGACCGGATGCTCATGGATGAGTTGAAACTGGACCTGGAACCATCCGTGTTTTGGACAGACAGTACTACAGTCTTGAAGTACATACGAAGCGACAGCAGGCGCTTTCACAGATTTGTTGCCAATCGTGTAAATGCAATCAGGTGGATGTCTGATGTGTCACAGTGGAAACATGTTCCTGGAAAACTGAATCCTGCAGACTATGCATCGCGTGGATTGAATGCTGCAGAGTTCCTGAAAGACAACAACTGGGTCAACGGTCCCAAGTTTCTGAAAGACTTGCCCAAACACTGGCCCAACTCACCTGTCAACCTTGCAATTCCTTCAGATGACTCAGAGTTGAGGAGAAAGGTACTTGAATTTCATGCCACTGTTGCAAGTCCTCATGATCCGACTAGTGTCTTGTTGAATTACTTTTCCACCTGGAATAAGCTCAGAAGAGCTGTTGCCTGGTTCTTGAAGCTGAAGAATATACTTACCCAACGCATTCTCAAAAGAAAGGGAGCCTTAAAAGGAGTTGAGGCTGGCCCCATGGCACTTTCTGTTCAAGACCTAGAAGAGGCAGAAGAAGCCATTGTGAAATTCTGCCAAAATCAAGGATTTCCTCAGGAGATGGAATGCCTGCGCAATGGAAGGAATGTTAGCCGGAAAAGCTCCATCTTCAAACTGGACCCTGTACTTGACCGTGGTGTATTGAGGGTTGGTGGCCGCCTGAGCAGGATGGCTATGCCAGAGGAGCAGAAACATCCCGCCATCCTGCCTAAGAGGGATTTTGTTTCAGAGCTTCTGCTTCAACACATCCATAAGCAAGTTGGTCATTGTGGCAGAAATCACATCTTGGCAAGCTTAAGGAAAAAATATTGGATTCCTTGTGCAAATGCTTTTGCAAGGGAAATCGTGAACAATTGTGTCCCCTGCAGGCGGAACTATGCACGTGCAGGTGAACAAAAAATGGCCGATCTGCCAGTTGATCGTTTGACACCTGACCTCCCTCCATTCTCACATGTTGGAGTGGATTACTTTGGACCAATAGAGGTGAGAAGAGGGCGTGGCATGGTGAAGCGTTACGGTTTGCTATTTACTTGCCTGACTACCAGAGCAGTTCATTTGGAAGTAGCACACTCGATGGATACAGACTCCTGCGTTAATGCGTTCAGACGCTTCATATCCAGAAGAGGCCAAGTCAAGGAATTAAGGTCAGATAATGGAACTAATTTAATTTCGACTGAAAAGGAGCTACGTGATGCACTGAAACATTGGAACATGGATCAAATTGAGCACAGCCTCACCCAGAAAGGTGTCAAGTGGACATTCAATCCTCCAGCCGGTGCCCACCATGGAGGCATCTGGAGGCGCATAATAAGAATAGTGAAAAAGGTTTTATCCTCCATCACAAACCAGCAGTCTTTGGATGATGAAGGTCTAGTCACAGTGATGTGCGAGGTTGAATCCATCTTAAACAGCCGTCCTTTGACAACCGTTTCCAATGACCCCAATGACTTGGAACCATTGACGCCTAATCACCTACTGCAACTTAAGGTCCAACCCGTGCTTCCACCAGGAACATTTAAACAGGAAGACCTGTATGCCAGAAGGCGGTGGCGACAGATACAATATATCGCAGATCTTTTCTGGACACGGTGGATACAGGAATATGTTCCACTCATGCAAGAACAATCCAAATGGTCCCGCATCAGGCCCAACTTCTATGTGGGAGACATCGTAGTGATCGCTGATCCTACAGCACCACGAGGCTCATGGGTGATGGGAAGAGTCATCGAAACCATAGCTGATTCCAAGGGCCTTGTTCGGTCTGTGAAATTGCAAACTAAAACCAACGAGCTCCTAAGGCCCATCAGCAAGATCTACCTGTTGGTTAAGGAACCAACAACCAACATTGAACAAAGACTCATGACATGCGCACGTGCATCCATTTGCACCGCATTCGTACACTGATTCTTGCACACATAGTATAATTGGAACAGTTAGAATTTAGAAATTGAGTTTATTGGTAATTGGCCCCATTGTAAATATGTTGTTATAGCACACGTGGTAGCTATAAGGGGCCGGATATGTTGGAGCCAATTTGGTCTCCTTAGTTAATATTCTTAGTTTGGTTAAGATTTGCTGGCCTTGGGCCATTGACTTTTATTTTGACACAGCCTTTGGTCACCTGACCAGGTAAAGATGGCTGCCTCTCACTTGGTAGTCAGTCTCAGTTAGACAAAGACAAAGGAAAGTTGTAGTGATATAGTTTTTTACCGCTCTAACCGCTTGAACCACTTTAAGCTTGAACATTTGAACTTAGAAAACATATACGTTAGTTTACTTATTGGAATCCTTTATGTTGAGCCTTTATACTTGGATTATTTAGCTTTACTTTGGATAACAAACAATTTGGATTGCTTCACTGTGTGCCACCTGCTTGTCTGCCTGCCATTGCTCCCTTCTCCTTGCCTATCTGCCTGCCTGCCATTACCCATCACCGCTTGCTTGCCAGCCATTGCCTCTCTCCCGCTGCCTGCCTGCTACTTACCTGCTTGCCTCCATCTTGAACATCTTCATCCATCTTGACCAAGGTATGAACAACAGCTGTACACAGTGTTTTAAGATAAGCGCGTGACAACAACTATACAACACCTACCCTTTGAAGTTTGAACTGAATCGAAACTGACACTCACAGAAGGAGAGAATGTATACTTTCCCTCAGTTTTTACGCTGCACCTCAACATCTGCCTGCAAACAGTCTGCAGAAACGCCTTTAACAATCAGAATATATCGTGCTGTTTTCTGTGGGCAGGCTTTGAGGATAAAGCTCCACTGGAGTTGCTGATAAAGATCTTTAGATCTTCATTATTAGAGAGAGATCTAGGAGATCCTTCCTGCCAGCAGTAATAAGTTTTCATAATAAAAGCTTCTCATGATTAATTAAAAAAAGATTTTTACAGCAACTACATCATTTCTCTTTGGTATAAATAAAGTATTTTTTTCATTTAATTCAATTTAATTTCACTTCATTTCATCTCTCAGCTCAGATGAGTGCTATAATCGTTCACCCAGCTCACACAACCAGTGTTTTCTGAGTGTAGCAGGTTATTACGCAGCATTCTGCTGCAGCTTTGCTATCATTGCGTCTCCCCTGATTAATCTTCTCTGCCCGACTGTGGAGTTGGTGTGGGGCCCAAGCTGAGAGGAAGCTGTAGAAGCTGTTATCTTCTATTTCTTCATCAATGAACAGTGACCAGTAAAGACATATCATTTGAGCATGTCACAGCTTTTATTAGGACGTCAGATAAAACCGATCTGTCATTCTCATCTCTTGGGTGACAAAGATTGCAATGCATATCCTTTCAGATGCCAGAAAGTTGAAATGATTTTTATTCTAAAAACGTGTAAAAGAGTTGAGTTTCATGTATAAAAAGCGGTTGAAGCAATTGGTAAAAAAAAAAAGTGTTATTGTTTTGGTGAATTTCGTTATTTCTTGGTTTACAGGGATTGTACACCATTTGAGATGCCAGAAAGTTTTAATGTTCAGGAAAACTTGTGAAAGGGTTGAGATACATGTTAAAAAAAAAGTTGTAATTTTGGTCTGAGCACTTTATTTTATTATTTTTTATCCTTTTCTTCAGTCCCACAGGTTCTCATGTAGAGTGGTGTAAACAGCTGATAGCAGCCACCATCTCCTGTCAGATAAGGTCTGTCCAACCGGATGTTGTGAACCGGGACATCAAGGTGATTATCAGACCAGCACACACACACACACACACAGGTGACTCTTAGAGTTCTCATTAACTTTTCTTTTGGAACTACTTTGCTGGAGAAGATGTGACTTGATGGTAAGGTAATGCCCTTATAATATAATTGAAACTGAGTGTGTTCGTGATAAATGTAAAGTTTGTGGAAGTGGTGCCGTTATTATAGCTGTTATCCATCAGATGAGTGACTGTATGGGATCTCCCCGCTTCTATCGGTCCGCTCCAGTGGCTCGCTTTTTGCTACCATAGTTCTCACATGTCTGCAGACTTTAAAAAGTAGGACTGCTCCAAAAAATAAAGGGAACACCTAAACAACACAATGTAACTGTTGTGCAAAGGGAACAGACAACAGGTGGGAATGAGAGGCAGTTAGTAAGACCACCCCTGTAAAGGAGTGGTTCTGCAGGGGGTGACCACAGAGCATTTCTCTGTTCTCACCCTTTCTGGCTGATGTTTTGGTCACTTTGCATTTTGTCAGTGCTCTCACCCCCAGAGGTAGCATGAGGCGGTGTCTGCAACCCACAGAAGGTGCTCAGGTAGAGCAGCTCATCCAGGAAGGCACATCAATGTGAGCTGTGGCAAGAAGGTTTGCTGTGTCTCTCAGCACAGTGTGCAGAGCATGGAGGAGATACCAGGAGACAGGCCGGGACCCCAGGAGACAGGCCGGTACCCCAGGAGACAGGCCAGCATACCAGGAGACAGGCCGGGACACCAGGAGACAGGTCAGCATACCAGGAGACATGCCGGGACCCCAGGAGACATGCCAGCATACCAGGAGACAGGCCGGGACACCAGGAGACAGGCCGGGACCCCAGGAGACAGGCCAGCATACCAGGAGACAGGCCGGGACACCAGGAGACAGGCCGGCACACCAGGAGACAAGCCGGTACCCCAGGAGACGGGCCGGGACCCCAGGAGACGGGCCGGGAGACAGGCCGGTACCCCGGGAGACAGGCCGGTACCCCGGGAGACAGGCCGGTACCCCGGGAGACAGGCCGGTACCCCGGGAGACAGGCCGGTACCCCAGGAGACAGGTGTGGCACACGTGACGGACGTGGCAGATGTGACACGTGACGGATGTGACGGACGTGGCAGATGTGGCGGATGTGGCGGACGCGGCGGACGCCGTGGAGAAGGTTCTGCTGCCTGCAGCCTCCTCCAGCAGGTCCGGTTTGGCAGTGGGTCAGTAATAGTGAGGGGAGGCATTTCTTTGGAGGGCCGCACAGCCCCCCATGTGCCAGCCAGAGGTAGCCTGACTGCCATTAGGTACCGGGATGAGACCCTCAGAGCCAGTGTGAGACCACATGCTGGTGCAGTGGGCCCTGGGCTCCTTCTGATGCATGACAACGCTCGGCCTCATGTGGCTGAAGTGAGTCAGCAGCTCCTGCATGATGAAGCATTGATGCTGTGGACCAGCCCGTTCCCCAGACCTGAATCCTGCCCGTTCCCCAGACCTGAATCCTGCCCGTTCCCCAGACCTGAATCCTGCCCGCTCCCCAGACCTGAATCCTGCCCGCTCCCCAGACCTGAATCCTGCCCGCTCCCCAGACCTGAATCCTGCCCGCTCCCCAGACCTGAATCCTGCCCGCTCCCCAGACCTGAATCCTGCCCGCTCCCCAGACCTGAATCCTGCCCGTTCCCCAGACCTGAATCCTGCCCGTTCCCCAGACCTGAATCCTGCCCGTTCCCCAGACCTGAATCCAGTCCATCACATCTGGGACATGGTGTCTGGTTCCATCCACCACAGACTGTCCAGGAGCTGACTGATGCTTTAGTCCAGGTCTGGGAGGAGATCCCTCAGGAGAACATCATCAGGAGCCCAGGCGTTGCAGGGAGGTCCTACAGGCCACAGACTCTGCTGAGCCTCATTTCCACTGAAGCTGGATCAGCCTGTAATTTTATTTTGAGAATGATTCCAAATCCAGACCTCCATGAGAATGATTTTGATTCACATTGATCATTTTTATGTTATTTTGTTCTCAACGCATTCCACTATGTAATGAAGAACGATTTTCATCTGGAATATTTCATTCATTGAGGTCTAGGAAGTTATTTTAGTGTTCCCTTTATTTTTTGGAGCAGTGTATAAAAAGGGGTTTAATTGGGTGAAGCAGGAATCACATGTAAGGCAACTTTTCTATATTTAGTTGACCCACAAATCAGTATTTGCACATTGTCACATGTCATCTGCTTATTTGCAACAGGCAGGCAGTCCAAAATTAGTGACCCAAATCTTGCGTGTGAACCTAACCAACCCATCAAGAGAAGATACTCGTAGTAACCAGTGAAAGCTGGACACAGGCAGGTCACGTGCATGCGCTTAGAAGAAACTCCGAATCCACTTTCAGCACACACTGAATGTAATTCACAGAATAAGAGAAGCTTTAGATGTGGCTCCACATACTCCATGATGGCTGGAAAATAGGTGCACCGTACCGCTGCAATAATCCAACAAGAAAAGCCAGCTCCAACTCTTGACATCTGAATGAGAAGCATACGAGGCAGCTGTGACTTTCCTGAAGTTCCAGAAAACAGGAAGGATGACCCTGACGCACCCCTGAGAGAGTTCATGCAGTCTGCACCAAAAACCCCGTCTGATACTCTACGGGAATTAACTTTCAAATCACAGTTGATCGAGGGCAAAAAAAGGCACTGAAAAACATTTGCTGACATTTAAATTGAATCTTTAATCTGCTTAAAAACCAACAAAGGTTTTAGGATGATGGAAATCCCTTGTGACTTCCCTGTGTGTGATTATTTGTTAAAGTGTGGATGTGGTGATTTCCTTTTCAGTTGAATTACATGTGTTCTGTGTGTGTGTGTGTGTGTGTGTGTGTGTGTGTGTGTGTGCGCGTGCTTAACTTCCAGGCATCCAAGAGGTGGAATCCCACGGTAAGAGTTATTGTGTGATTAAAAAATGTATTTTTAAGCCTGCAGATACAAATGAGCTTATTTGTATTGTGTTTATCTATTTTGTGTGGAGTAAAAATGAAGTGATGGTGTGGCTGTGGTGTGTGTCAGTAACCTCTGAAGGCAAAAGCTAATTGTGCTTCCTGTCAGAAGGTTTCTGCTCAGCGTTTCCTACCCTTAATCTGTTTTTTTCTTAGTTCTGTACTCTCATTTTAAAATAAGTATGAAATCGGATCTCATAACGAGATCAGACTTATAAAGAATAGTACTGGCACCACATGCGTAAGATGTGATGTGCAACCATAGTGCCTTACTGGGCAAAACATGCATTAAATTGAAAACATGCATGGGAAAAATTGAAGGTGCAACTTGGCTGTGGATTCTACCAGCTGGGTAAATTCTTATAGCTTACATGTAACCTTTCTCTTTATGGGAATGTTTTTAACCAATATCTATATGTCCATATATGTGTTTGTGTGTGTGTGTATTGCTCATGTAAGTGGAACCTCAGCATATTCTTGCTCGTGAACAGCTCAGACTTTGGGGGATGCTCCTTTTATACCCAATCATGGCATTCACCTGTTTCCAATGAACCTGTTCTCTTGTGGGATGTTCCAAACAGGGTTTTTTTTGAGCATTTTTCCACTTTCCCAGTACTTTGCTGCCCCTGTCCAAGCTTTTTTGGAACATATTACAGGTATCAAATTCAAAATGAGTCAGTATTTGCAAAAATCAATAAAGTTTGAACATCAAGTATTGTGGCTTTGTAGTGTATTCAGTTGAGTATAGGTTGAAAAGGATTTTCAAATCAGAAGCGTTTTTATTTTTATTTGCATTTTGTACTAACTTCATTGGAATTGGGGTTTGTAGCAACAAAATGATGTAACCAATGAGCCCTGGATGTTCAGAAGGTTTCCTGTTTTAAGTCATGTGTAAAAAAACACGAAAGGCTTTTTAATGTACGTGACTTAAGTCAATGGGAAGTTGTTTTTGGATATGCTTTATAAATCCATTTGACTTGACTTGATATGACCTCCACTGTGCAGTTTGTAGAGTAGTGAAAGGTGGACATGGGATATGTGAAGCCTGAAGCACAAAGAGGCCTGATATTCACCTCCTTTTCCTAGAAGACCTTGAATTTCATCCCAAAGAAGAATTGCGTTAGTCTGACCTAAACCATACTTTTGAAATGCATGTAAATGTGTGAGCTGCATGTACATGCTAAACTATACTAAAATGGGCCAAGGCACTCTGCACATGCTCCATAGATGGATCTTTTTGCCCACTTACAAATGTATATTAATACAGCCAAGTTCCCGATAACGCTGCTCTCATTGGCTACTCTCAAGCAGCCCATTAAGACTGTCATCTTGTGGTTGCCGAAAGCTTTTCCAGACTTTTCCAGTCACTTTTCTCCAACAAAACCTTTCATTTCTAACTGAAGCATCATAGGAAAGTATCCCAGTTCAGTCGTTTGTGTTCCGTAACATTTGCATGAACCATGATCTCCCACAGATAAAGTTAAAAGGGGCAGATGGGATTCAATGTTTTTCACAGTTCACAGCGTGGTGGTGTCGGACTGACTTCCATCAGTAACTCTTTTCTGCTCCTGTGCACATATACTGGGACAAGGCTGCTGGTGCAGTTGGATGAGCAAGTGGGGCTGTTACCTTAGCTCAGCTGGGCATGTAACCGTCTGCCTGTCTGTTTTTAACAATCCTTAGGCCTTGCTCCATCTTCCACAGATGATTTGCTGATTTGGAGGAAACTCTCATCTTCTCACTTTGCATAGTTGCCTCTGCTTAAGGAGGCAGCTTTTGTTTAAGCTCCCACACAGAGAAAGAAAATAGCCCTGCGCTTAGTGTCAACTCGTCCTGACATATTAAGAAATATCTTAAGCTAACAGACAGACAGTCTCATGTGATAGAGTAGAAATTTTTTCTGGAAAATGAACTGAAATGTCTACAAATAACCAAAAGGCTTAAGTTAGAATCAAATCAAACTCCTGTATGATCACTCATCACTCACTGAATTACAGTGAATGCGACAGACTTTCTTTGGAGGTTTGCAATATGAGTGGCAAAACTGTTCTTTTTTTTCTTTTTCCAATATTCAAAGATTCTGATGTTACCTTGGTTACAGGGAAGACTGGCATTGATCAGGATCACTCATGCTGACATTGTACTGTTGGGGCTCTCTTACAGCAGGCTGACAGTCCACCACCTGCAGCGTCGGCCAGTGTCTGTCTTCCTTGTCTTTTTGGTGTACGCGCCCCATCACTGTTGTCGGACTCTTTTCTTTTATTTGTTCCTTTATTTTGCCACTTCATCTTGTAGAATCTGCATCCCATCTGCAGTGAGCCTGGGCCTGTGGCACTACATGAATAAAACTCAATCTAATTAAATGGATTGGCCGTTCAGCATTATGAATGTGTGCAGGAAAAGGTCGATAGCAGTGACGACCGGACGCTAACGATTAGCTTGGCATGTCACACGCAATCTCCTCTCATTTGTCATCACTTTCACAAAGACGGGGCTTTGTTGAGTGCAAAAAGAAATGAAAATCATGACTCATGTAAGACCATCTCTGTTTGACATTACAGAAAAACACACCCTTCTTTCTTTTAGAAATGTTTTTCTATCTGTCAGCTCTTGTGTTTCTCTTGCTGTGTAACACTCGCTTGCTCTGAAAAGCTTTGCAGCCACAGATTGAAGTCCTTGGTGACAGCTGGAAGTTGTCTTTGTGGCGCGTTAAAGTGCTCGCTTGTTTGTTCAGAGGCCAGCGACAGTAAGAGACAGCATGGAGCCTCTTGCTGCCTCTGGTTCTTTATGTTGGTTTGGTATATAAGATCCCTTAGAAAAGCTAGAGTTTAAAAAGATTCATCATAAAGATATGGACTGATCTCATCCCTTCTTGCAACTCAACATTGTAGTTGTTAGTGGCAACAATGTCTGTTTACTGCATAATCTCTCTTTCCTTCTCTTTTTCTGTCACTTTCCCACACTGGCTTTCCGATGCAGCAGGATTTATTAGATGATGAACCTTTTAACCATGGAGAAAGTGATCCTGAGCATCCTTCCAGTGCTTTGGCAAGTCACTCCATATCTGTTGCTCATTATGTTTGCCTCCTTTTGGCTCTTTCCTGTCCAAGCCTGTCTCTCTCATGTCCACTGTTATTGGGCTGTCATCAGATACGTCATGTAACCGGTCTGTCTGGAGTTTCTCAGAGAATGAGTGTCTTATGAAAGATGTTACTTTTGGTAAGATGCTGTGTGTTTGGAGCATGCACACAGCATCTGCTCTTTTTGAAACCCTTTCTTTGACCATCACCATGATGGCATACATTTTTCCATTTATGTTTTGAGCATAAACATTAACAGTGTGAAAGATTAATATTCCAATATGAACATTTTTTTAAAACACAATTTTACTCACATGAAATTTGGGGAGAAAAACATGAATATTTACTCTGTAAAATGTGAAGAAATCATAAAATTAAGATGTCCAAATAAAGTCAGTCAGTATCACAGTTTTTATGATGCAGTTACACAAGAAACAGTGCATCACATCAAAATGTGCTCCCCCAAGACCTTACATCCATTGCTGTGGTACAGACTGTAATTGTACTGCTGTCAACGGGCAGTTAATGCAGTGTTTTATATGAGGCATCACATGAGCAGTCAGTTTTTTTAATTAAATGTCTTGGAAGTTAGAAAAATGAGCAAGCACGATGATCCAAAATGAGAAGTGAAATCTTGTCCATGTAGTCTACAGAGGAAGTACTGCAGCAAAACTGCTAAACAGCATAAAGCTGGTTGTGTTGGACAGCTGTCAGAGAACAATGCATCTCATTCCAATCACTTCTCAGTCTGCATGGGACTTATGGATGTGGACATGTACACAGACAGCTTGACAAGCATGCTTGTTCCTGGTTTAGCTTCCGCATGGAAGCCTCTGTTCCATCTGCAGAATGCGCTCAGCACACAGGTCTGCGTGGTCACAATACATTTCTGGGTACAAAGTCACACACACACTGATGTTTAAGACCCACATCTCACCAGAGCCTCAGAGTGTAATACCCCTGTGCGTCTGTTTAGAGTGCATGTGCTGTCCACTGTCTGTCAGTAAAAACACCTGCAATGGGAACGTGGGCCGATGAAAGGAAGGGAGCCTTATTCGATTAACCACATTTCCATGGGAACATCTTATGGGTTTTCTTTTTGGGGAAGAGAAAGTAGCTGCATTGGTTAAAGGTAAAAGTGGTGAGGCGTTAAAGTTCTCTTGGGAAACCATTGGCCCTCTCATTTCTGTAGAGGATGCTTTCATAGACCCACTTGTAGGCCTTTCAGTGTACAGGAGCTGAAACTGATGACTGCAGACACACCTAAAAGTTACCAGTATCTGACTGTGATTGAGTTCAAACTGTTCCGCTGGGGCCCCAAATGGATGGCTCCAAATCTGGCACCAAGACTTTTCTCAAGATCACGGTCCAGCAAGAATCAAGTCTTCTTACGTAAGGTAGCCATTGTGATGTCTCTCAGTATAGGTTATTTAAGTTATTTTGAGTTCTTAAAGAATCCAGAGGCTGTCGACAACAATGATGATCTTCACATTCATTTTCATTCAAAATGTTTTACATAGAGTGAAACAATGAAGGGAATTAAGCTATCCAGAACTTTCTTTTGATCATCAGTCATCATCTCAATAGTGTGTGATATAAGCATATTTCTCAAAATGATATATGTGGATGTAGTTTTTACATTTTTTAGAAAGTTATTTGAAACACTATGTTGCCATCAAAGATTAGGTTGATATTTTGTCCTGAGACTACGTACTATTGTGAAGGAAAGATTCAAATCTTTGCATTCTGAAGACTATCCCAACATATTTACAATTAGTTTGCTGCAACTGTCACTTTCAATAGAGGAAGTAAGCATTACCATTGAAGAGAAATCTCCATTTTGATGGCCACTAACAGAGTCAGGAATTTGTGGTTGAATGGGTGGGAAGTGGAATGGAGAAGGAAGCAGTGGTGCAGGTTTAAAATGTCTTGCATGTAGGTATGCAGATAAACACCTAATCCTCAGAATGTTCATTCATATTCTCTTAGTTGTGCATGGTTCATGTCTAGCTATTGGTCATCCTGAGTGTTACTAACTGGTCTGTGTTCTTTTTAGAACCATCCATCTCTCGGATACCGGGTACAGGTCAAAATGTTACATAACCAGGTGCCTCTTCTGCCAGGAGAGACTATCCAGATTACAGGTATTTTCATCTTCATCATCTTCTTACTGGATATTTTGTTTCTTTCTTGACAGTAAACCATTAATTTCCATTTTTGTGTGTGTGTGTGTGTGTGTGTGTGTGTGTGATTGCCTGCCCTAACATGCAGTCAAGGATGTGATGTATATCTGTCCATTTAGTGGTCTGGTGAATGGGACTCTCACCGTCACAGACTACAAGCTGTACTTCACCAGTGTGGAAAAGGTACGCCACATCAGCTTTATTTAACCATAAATGGTGGAATGTAGAGACAGTCCACCCGTTGTTTCTCTTCAGTATGAATCTTTTGAATGGTGTGTTGATGTCTGTATGTGTAGGAGTGTCCCTTCATTGTTGATGTAAACCTGGGAGTCATCAGCAGACTGGAGGCAATCAGCAGTCTTCCCAACCAGGGAGAGAACACAAAGGGATTGGAACTGATCTGCAAGGTATGCCCTTAACCCCCTTCAACTCCCACCTTCCTTTCACCCCACCACAGACAAAATTAACAAACACAGATATCCAAATCAGGACATTCCATTGGTTGAGATTATGCCTATCCACGATTAGACATATTCTTAATATTTTCTAATGTCTTTACTTGATCAGGACATGAGGAATCTAAGGTTTGCCTATAGGACAGAGGAGACCCAGCCAGATGTGGTAGAGGTCTTGGCCAAACATACCTTCCCTCTTTCACACAACCAGGTAAGTCTCATTCAGATGTCTTCTTTAATATTGGATTTGTCAGGTGTGGGTTGAGGGTGAAGGGAGGACACGGGTGCGGACTTCAAAGGTAAAGGGTGATTTATTTTCCAAAAACAAAGTAACAACAAAAGGCGCGGCTAAGCCGGATTCAAAAAACCAAACTGACAAAATAAGGAACTAAACATGGCACGGATAAATAAATACTTAACTTGGCAAAAACGTGGAACATAGCTAGCTAGCTAGCTAGCCAGGCAGGCAGGCAGGGGGGCCAGGTAGGGGTATCATGGGTAAGGGTAATAATCTCACAAGGAACAAAAAGGACTGAGAACTTAAATAGGGAGTGAGCGTGATTGGGGACAAGGTGCAGCTGGAGGGGAATAAACAGGTGCAGTGAATGAACTAATTACCAGGGTGCAGGAAAAACTAAGACATGAACCGAAAACTAAACATGGACTCAAACTCAAAAACGTGACCTAAAACATGAAACTAAAAACAAGAGTCCATGGGCGTGACAGGATTATAGTGATGAGTATGCTGTGGTGCTTGATAAACCTAAAACAACTTATTTTTCATTTGTTTTTATTCATTTTTAGAGTTTCCACAGCCATCAGTACATGACTTGTATAAATACCTGGTCTTAGTTGAAATGAACAGTACTTCATTCATAATTTGATAACACTTTTTTAATCCCAAAATTAAATGTATTTTTATTGCATGAATAATTAAGAATAAGTTAGTCCAAGTCCAAGTTAGTTTAATCATTAGTTAGTGTAAATGAGTTCTTCCTGTAAAACTGTTTGGGTCAGTACTCTTGCTATTTTTCCGTCTATCGCTGTGTGTCATATCCGTGCATGCAGCCCAGCCCGACAGGCAGAGAGAAACAGATGCTGCTTGCATGAAAAACATGGTGGACTTTTTTTACTCACTCATATCTAATGAAAACACTTCAAAACCAGGCCATCAAAACAGCCAAAGGGAAAATTCAAACATACAGCTGCTAACATTCCACTTGGTAATTAGCGCAGGTAACAGAAAAAAGATGTTCTGATGTGCTCTGATGCACATTGTTACAAACCAGATGCTGGGCATCTCTTCATTTTGTTAGGTTCTGAACTTTGGAAATTCTCAGGATTGAACGAAGGCGTGCATCAGTAAGATGACTCATGTGTGATGTGCAAATCATCCTAATCACAGAGAAAAAATTACATTAGGGCTGGGCGATATAGACCACAAATCATATATTCATATTTTTTGTCTAAATGGCGATATATGATATTATGATACTCAATATTTTTTTCCAGTAATGGAATAACAACAGACATTTCTAAGTCAAAACCACATGTGATAATCATCACACGGGCACTTTTGTTCACACTCAGTGGGTCTACATGGTGAGATTAATTGGATTATAGCTATAGTTGGGTTATGCTCCTAATTTGAGCAAGGGTAATTCTCCTTGGATACATGGCGTTGAATGAATGGAATCATTGGCACAAAGCGTGTCATACCCCGGTATGATAGGTGGCGCTGTACCCATTCCAACTATTGCTAATAGAGCCACTTCCTGTTGACCTCTTCACCACCAACAATAACAAACTCAGGCATTGGAGAAAGATGGCGAACGAAGAGCAAGATTTGGTCTGTGATGAACTGCACAACGGAGCATTCTCCATCGCGTTGTTTCTTTCTTTCTGACGGCGACGACAACAGTTATATCGTCTCCTTTGACTTCACGTTCACGACCCCGGGAAAAAATCTCGAGCATGCGCAGAACGCAAAGTCTAATTCACCACGGGTAACCCCACAGTGGGGTTAAATGAATGCAAAATAAATGGGTGGAGCTGGAATCTGGTCTGACTGAATTCTTTTTCAGATAGTAATTGCTGATAGGGGTCTGATGTGCCACCTAGAAATAACGGGGAAGTTTGGTTAAACCACACTCTAAGAGTATGTCAGAAGGTGACTTCATTTAATATTCCTGTGATATCAACAAAATGTTGAAACTGCTCAGATTGTGTGTCTATGATTCAGAATTTACTTCCAACAAATGTGACAACAGATTTAAATCATGGACAGAGAAAGGCTTCACATTTTTTAATTCAATCATAAGAATTGAAAGGGTCTTTTAATACACTGGAGGAACTTTGAGCAGGGTGACCGCTGTACATACCCCCTGATACAATCTTATATTGAACATAAAGGCAAACTGAGACTAAGTTCTACAGTATTTTGAAATCGTCAATCTTAACACTTGCTAGCAAATCCATTTTTATGCTACAAAAGGCTATATCCCACGCCGAGAACAAAAACACTATGTATATCAAAGCCCTTCAGGGATTGGGCTTTCTGAGGAGGTACAGGTTTAGATTGGGAGCTTCAGGTGTACCACTACCAACTCCATGGCTTGGAGTTTAATAGATATTTTAGTACACTTTGCCTGGAGAAATATAACGATGCAAACAGGCCTACAGACACTTAATGGAGTCTCTCCTGGTAACAAGCAAGACATAAGTCACTAGAAGGTGGTCAAGCCCACTTCCACACACATTAGATGATTGATTCTGAATGATTTTAGTAATATATGGGAGGGAAAAACTAACTTACT
Source organism: Odontesthes bonariensis (assembly GCF_027942865.1). Classification (NCBI taxonomy): domain Eukaryota; kingdom Metazoa; phylum Chordata; class Actinopteri; order Atheriniformes; family Atherinopsidae; genus Odontesthes; species Odontesthes bonariensis. The sequence goes on along the minus strand of NC_134524.1, from coordinate 33,022,486 downwards.
TTTAAGTAACCAATAGTGCTCAGAGGTCGCCAACTTTCTGCAGAGTCAGTCGCTGCAGACCTCCAACCTTCATGTGGCCTTCAGATTAGCTCAAGAACAGTGCGCAGAGAGCTTCATGGAATGGGTTTCCATGGCAACTGCATCCAAGCCATACATCACCAAGTGCAATGCAAAGCGTCGGATGCAGCGGTGTAAAGCACGCCGCCACTGGACTCTGGAGCTGTGGAGACGCCTTTTCACGTTTTCATGAGCTGGGCCTGGCCCCTTAGTTCCAGTGAAAGGAACTCTGAATGCTTCAGCATATCAAGAGATTTTGGACAGTTTCATGCTCCCAACTTTGTGGAAACAGTTTGGGGACGGCCCCTTCCTGTTCCAACATGACTGCGCACCAGTGCACAAAGCAAGCTCCATAAAGACATGGAGGAGCCAGTTTGGTGTGGAAGAACCTGACTGGCCTGCACAGAGTCCTGACCTCAACCCGATAGAACACCTTTGGGATGAATCAGAGCGGAGACTGTGAGCCAGGCCTTCTGTCCAACATCAGTGTCTGACCTCACAGATGAGCTTCTGGAAGAATGGTCAAAAACTCCCATAAACACTCCTAAACCTTGTGGAAAGCTTGCCCAGAAGAGCTGAAGCTGTTCTAGCTGCAAAGGGTGGGCCGACGTCATATTAAAGCCTCTGGATTAAGAATGGGATGTTACTGAAGTTCATATGTGTGTAAAGGCAGATGAGCTGATACTTTTGGCAATATAGAGTATCATGACACTATGATTATTTGACTAAACCATTGTTCGGTTGCTAACCTTTACTAATATTCACCATCATATATCTTAAAAGATATTCATTTGAAATTGACAGTCCATGCATCCTCAGAGATAGTGTAGCTCAGCCTCAGTGTTCATGACAGAAGTGTCTCTACCGGCTGCAATTACAACAGACAATGCATGCATGTAACTTTTAGTCCCCCAAAAGTTTGAAATCATCATTCATCAGTGTAATGATACCTTCAGCAGACTGTCTGAATGCTAACATGTCTGAATGCTAACATGTCCTGTGCCTCTCTGTCAGCCTCTGTTTGCCTTCCTGTACAGGGAGCAGTTTCCTGCAGATGGCTGGAAGGTGTATGACCCCGCAGCAGAGTACAGACGTCAGGTAACTGTCCACAGCTAACTGTCCACAGCTCACTGTCCACAGCTAACTGTCCACAGCCCACAGCTCACCGTCCACAGCTCACCGTCCACAGCTCACCGTTCACAGCTCACCGTCCACAGCTCACTGTCCTCAGCTCACTGTCCACAGCTCACTGTCCACAGCTCACTGTCCTCAGCTCACTGTCCTCAGCTCACTGTCCACAGCTCACTGTCCACAGCTCACTGTCCACAGCTCACTGTCCACAGCTCACTGTCCACAGCTAACTGTCCACAGCTCACTGTCCACAGCTCACTGTCCACAGCTCACTGTCCACAGCTCACTGTCCACAGCTCACTGTCCACAGCTCACTGTCCACAGCTAACTGTCCACAGCTCACTGTCCACAGCTCACTGTCCACAGCTCACTGTCCACAGCTCACTGTCCTCAGCTCACTGTCCACAGCTCACTGTCCACAGCTCACTGTCCTCAGCTCACTGTCCTCAGCTCACTGTCCTCAGCTCACTGTCCACAGCTCACTGTCCACAGCTCACTGTCCACAGCTCACTGTCCACAGCTAACTGTCCACAGCTAACTGTCCACAGCTCACTGTCCACAGCTAACTGTCCACAGCTAACTATCCACAGCTCCCTGTCCTCAGCTAACTCGTACTGTTGGCGTCACACTGATTTGGTGAGGCAGTATGTTGTGCTGCTTTATCATTTTGCTGTCAGACATGATTTTACCTGTGTGGATCAAATTTAAATGAGGATTATGTATTAGCAAATTACTCACGGCACAACTACTCACAAATTAAAAGTAAATTACTCGCAGCGTCATTTACAGTTACTTCCCTTTCATTTATCTTGAAAAATATATTTTTGTTTCCAGTGGTCAGCTCTTCATTACAATTCTTGATGTGCTATAATTCTACAATATGAATGTTTTTCAATTCATCACATGAACAATTCTCTTTTGGTCAGAGTTCAGATTATACTGGAGAAATAAAAGCAATAGTGAAGCCAAAAAGTTAATCACATAACTAGGGCTGGGCAACGATTAAAAACGATTTTAATCTATTTAATCTCATGATTTCCCTGATTAATCACGATTAATCGCATTTGTACGCAAAACCCAAAAATGAATTCAAAAGTAGTGTATAGCCTTTAGCATTTAGTTTTATTTTAAATGTGCTGCCATATGAATGAAAGTGCCATAACATTTGTTGTGCAAACACACTTTTAACATCAGCATCTTTCTGTAGTTTTTAATGTAGAAGCCTCGCTCCACTGTCTGTTTCCTTGAATGACTTGGTGCTATCAGTTGTGTGTTTTGCCTTTAAGTGATATTTTAGACTGGAACTACTACGCTGAGAAGACAATTCAACTTGGCAGTGTTTACAGATGACTTTGGTTCTGTCGACTCCGCCGTCTGGAAGAAAAAAAAATGAAAATGGCCGAGTAAAAGTTCCGTACCCTTCTCCATGTTTGGTGGATCCGCCGATTACTTTCTTTTCCTGTTCCACAGCAGACAGCAGCAGACTTTTACAAAATAAAAGCCTGTGAGCGACAGACTTTTACAGAATAAAAGCCTGTGAGCAACAGACTTTTATAATAATAAAATAAATAATAAAACCTGCGCTAATGCATGATAAAATATTTGTCGGCGTAAAATAATTAACGCGATAATAACGAGTTAAGTCACCCAGCCCTGCACATAACAGATGTTACATAGCAATATGTCTTTAAATGCACTTTTCATAAACCCTCTTAATGCGGTTGAATGTGTTTTTACAGGGTCTCCCAAATGAAAGCTGGGCCATCAGTAAGATGAACAGCACCTATGAGCTGTGTGATACCTACCCCTCAATCCTGGTCATCCCCACCAACATCACAGAGGATGATATAAAGCGAGGGGCTTTGTTCAGAGCCAAACACCGTTTCCCGGTAAGTCTGAGAAGCACCTGCTGTGGAGAGACCCATGATGAGGGAGGCTGCCATACTGACTGCTACGGTTTATTCATGACATTTGAAACTGCAGTTGATAAAACAACCGTTTTAAAGATTAAAACAGATGGATTGTTACAGAACTTATACAGGGATTCATTATTTTTGGATTTAGGTGTTCACCAGTTTTGCAACCCTTACCCTAACCCTTAAGCTTATACTCCTGTTCCAAGATGACTAAACCTTGGACTGCAACACATCTAACTGACAGCCATGCCAGGCAACAGTGCTAACCACCATGCAGCCTGGAACTGAAACATAATCCTAAAAAATGAGAATCAAAATGAGCGATGGCACAGGTGTTCAGCGACTGTGGCTCACTCATACAGCTTCTTCTTGCTTCTCCTGCAGGTCTTGTCTTGGATTCACCCAGAGTCTCAGGCCACAATAGTGCGCTGTAGCCAGCCATTAGTTGGACCTTCAGATCGTCGCTGTAAAGAAGACGAACATTTACTCCAAGTCATTATGGACGCCAACGCTCAGTCCCACAAACTCACCGTCTTCGATGCTCGGCAGAGCAGTGTGGCTGTGACCAACAAGGTGCGGAACTGCCATTTTTCTACTATAATGTTGATCAATTTGACTTTTTTCTTGCATTAGATATTTTTTTTTCAGATTTTGCTAACTGTCCCTTTTCATTCACTCCACTCTGGCCCCATCCATGTCTTCACCAACACTAAGGCAAAGGATGGAGGATTTGAAAGTGAAACTTTCTACCCCAACGTAGAGCTCATGTTCCTGGATATCCCCAACATTCATGTAATAAGGGAGTCTCTGAGAAAGATGAAGGATGTGGTTTATCCTACTATTGATGAACCCCACTGGCATTCTGCTATTGACCAGACCCATTGGCTGGAGTACATAAGGGTAATCACACCAATAAAAATCCAAATTAGTCTGAAAAAATGAAATGAAATTCAGGAAATGCATCTTAAATATCCATCTATGTAACACAGTTTTGTATCACGGTTATGTGCAGCTCTTATTAGCAGGAGCAACAAAGATGGCTTACAAGTTGGAGTCTGGGAAGACTTCGGTGGTGGTCCACTGCAGTGACGGATGGGACAGAACAGCCCAGCTCACCTCCCTGTCCATGCTGATGCTGGACAGCTACTACCGCACACTCACAGGCTTCCAGGTCACACATTCAATTTAATCTCAGAAAAATGAAGTAACAAGAGATGACAATAGATATACACATTACTACTCATTGATTCATTTAACAATCAGTCATATATTACAGCTATTACAGATAACTGGGATCGTGTCAACATTTAGGTCTTACCTCACGGCAAGCAAAACGGTTATGCAGATCACCCTCAAAGTGTTTTGTTATTTTTATTGACAGGCTTATAATAATGTCATGAAAATTAAGAAAAACAAGTCAGAAATTGCAATTATTTTTATGTCAACTAAAACTTTCCAAAGTGGCAGCGTTGTATCTGGTATGAAAATGATTGGGACATCCACAGCCATGTGCAGAAATGTCTCCACTGAGAGACTGCAGAAGATATCTGCACTGTGGATTGCATAAGTATGTATGTTACAACCTGTATGTAGACAAGCTAAAAAACAATAGCCCAAAGTGGTGATGGGAAATGATAAAAATGGGTTTTCTTTCAAAAAGATTAAAAAAAAGGAAACAAAAGTGAATAGTAAATCAAATCCGGTGCGACACGTTACCTTCAGAAGTCCCAAAGCTCGTTAAATAACTTACAGCTGTGTGCAATCCAAGTCTCACATGTTCTGAAAGGCCCCAGAGTCTGCAACATCACTCATAAAGAGGCTCCATCAAGCAAGCAGCACCACAAAAACCAAGAAACCCTCCAGAAAGATCAGGGACAAAGCTGTGGAGAAGTCCAAATCAGGGCCTGGAATCCCGTGAAGCACCATGGAATCCATCCTCACAAATGGAGAGATTATGTAGCAATAATTAATAACCAGCACAACAATGACCCTAGGCATGCTACTAAAGCAATACCAATGGAACGGGAGTGTGAGTAACCCAAACCACAGGATCGTTTAATAAAGAGTCTTTAATCTCTTCTTGAATGGTCCTTACAGCAAACAGGCAAAAGGTAAGCAGTCCAAAAACAGGCTTAATCCCAGAGTCTCTTGAGATGTCTAACAAACTGATAACAAGACTGGCTCTGCGTCCACTTGCACAACATTCAGAGTTCTGTCCCGCTTCAATCACTATTTATTTGCCAATCATATCACAGTAAAGTAGGCATCATAGTTGAACTACTAATGATTAGTAGGTTAATTGCAGTTCACTCAATTATAATCTTATTATTATTATTTTATTATTAAGGACCTACTTTCCGTTCCTCGCACCAGACTAAAAACATATGGAGATAGGGCCTTCTGTTCAACTGCCCCTACACTATGTAACAATCTGCCACTTCACATCCGTTCTGCCCCCTCTCTACTACAGGTCAAAAAGAATCTAAAAACACATCTCTTCTCCACGTCCTACTCTTCTTAAACCGGCCCTACCCTTCCCCCCCTTCTTTTCTCTTGTTAAGCGACCTTGGGTACCCTGAAAGGCGCTATATAAGTCCAAGTTATTATTATTATTTATTTTTATTTTATTTTTATAAATGTATTCTACTGAGGCTTGAGTTAACCGTTTCATGAATGCTTTAAGTTGCTCTTGTTGGAAACTCTCAACTAGTGAACTTCAACGTCTGCATTGCAATCAAATCTTAGAATGTAGACATTAAAGATTCAGTCCATTTCAAGCCAATTATGTAATCATAATAGATTCAAATCAAAACATGTGAACCTCTAGTCAGATGTAGAAGTCACAGATGCATGTGGTAGTTTTTTTTCACCACTTTGAGCCCGGATGTTCTGATTCTGACAGTCTCCAGTTGAAATGGGGCGACCTTATTTCATGTGTGGGCTGGAGTCCATAAGCCTCTACTGTGTGTGTTTCTCTCTGTAGGTTCTGGTGGAGAAGGAATGGATCAGCTTTGGACACAAGTTTTCTGCTGTAAGACCCTGTTACCATGACAGTATGATCACAGCTTGTTCTGTTTGGGCTGATATAGTCTCCTTCCAGCTTTGAATATTAGTCTTGCTGTTAGACTTTTCTCCAGACTTAGCAGTTCAGTGAGTGACAACAGCAGGTCTTTTAGGTCATTTAAACCTGCCATTAATAACAGAGCTGTTGGGCCACTCACTTCCCCTTTACATGGAGCATATCAAGCAAACTGTCAGTTGTAGTTGTCATTTCCAGCCGGCTGAAATGGCTCCACTGTTCCGCTGCCTCAGTAACACATGGCGCTGTGAATGCAGACGGTTTAAGGAGCCGGCAGCTTCACTGGAACACAAACAGGAGGGTGGTTATTTACACCTCTGTCAATAACAGAGCTGCCAATGCATGTGGATTAGAATGGAACAGGAATATGAATTCTATTCACAGATGAACAGATGGCATGAATCAGTCTATGCTTATTCAGAGACAATGAGATGAAGGATTTAACACTTTAAAACTGTTTAGTTAAAGGACACTGAGCGGAATTCTTTTTGCCTGATTAAGGTGGAAGTAAATGACATTCAGGGCTTCAGCTATCGGTCAGATATTTTTTTAATCTGGATCAGTATGGGCCAGAATTCTTTTTTGTTTACAAATGCACCTGTCACTGGATTACTTCATACATTTCCAAACTGTTGTGAGTCTAAAGCGTTTGCTCCTGTACGGTAGCGTGTGGGTCACGGGGATGAGAACCATTCCAACTCGGAGCGCTCGCCGCTGTTCCTCCAGTTCATCGACTGTGTTTGGCAGATGACTCGACAGGTTAGTCTGTAACCCACGTCTTCTTTTCTAACCCTTGTTCAATTCAATTTTATTTATATAGCGCCAAATACACCATTCAAAGGATATCTGTTGGAACAGTGAAACACGAGTTAATGACCACAATAATATCACATATACATAAAGAGAGTAAAGTGAGGAAAGGTGTGACAGATGAGGCCCCCCCAGCAGTCTAGGCCTATAGCAGCTTAACTATGGGATGTTTCAGGATTACCTGAGCCATCCCTATTCAAGGTAAACACAAGAAACTTGTGCTAACGAAAAAAGAAATAAATAAATAAATGAAGGACCAGACTCAGTGAGTAATTCCCTATACTCCCTATATAGATCTGCTCCTCACACCACAACAACCATCTTTTTACAGCCACAAGCTACCTCAGCCTCTCACCAACTGCACACCAGTCACAGCGGGGTGGGGATGCAAACCCTGGTTCGGGTAGGGGGAGAAATAAAAGAGGTAAGATAGGCGGGAATGGGATTCAAACCCTGGTTCGGGTAGGGGGTAATGAAAGTATAGAGGGTGCCAGAGGTGGAGGCAGAACAAGACACACTAGCAGACACACTAGCAGATTCAACAGACCTAACTATAAGCTTTATAAAAAAGGAAAGTTTTAAGCCTGGTCTTAAAAGTGGAAAGGGTGTCTGCTTCCCGGACATTTACTGGCAGCTTATTCCACAATAGAGGGGCCTGATAACTGAAGGCTCTGCCTCCCATTCTACTTTTAGAAACTCTGGGAACCTCAAGTAAACCTGCAGTTTGGGAACGAAGTGCTCTGTTAGGAAAATATCTTACAATGAGATCTTTAAGATATGATGGAGCTCGGTCATTAAGAGCTTTATATGTGAGGAGAAGAATCTTAAATTCTATTCTGCATTTAACAGGGAGCCAATGAAGAGAAGCTAAAACTGGAGAAATATGATCTCTCCTGTTAGTTCTCATCAAAACTCTGGCTGCAGCATTTTGGATCAACTGGAGGCTTTTCAGAGAATATGTGGGACAGCCCAATAATAAAGAATTACAGTAGTCCAATCTTGAAGTAACAAATGCATGGAGCAGTTTTTCTGCATCACTCTGAGACAAGATGTTCCTGATTTTAACAATATTACGAAGATGAAAGAAGGCAGTCCTAGTTTTATATGCGAGTCAAATGATAAATTCTGGTCAAAAATAACTCCAAGGTTCCTCACTGTAGAACTAGAAGCCAAGGAAATACCATCTAGAGTAACTATATAGCTAGACAATTTCTCCCTGAAGCGCTCAGGTCCAAAGATAACGACTTCAGTTTTGTCTGAATTTAGAAGCAGACAGTTCTGAGTCATCCAGGTCTTAATGTCTTTAAGACATGCTTGTAGTCTGACCAACCTATTGGGTTCATCTGGTTTTATAGATAAGTACAGCTGAGTATCATCAGCATAGCAATGGAAATTTATGCCATGCTGTCTAATGTTACCTAATGGAAGCATGTATAAAGTGAAAAGAATCGGTCCAAGCACAGAACCCTGAGGAACTCCATGACTTACTCTGGTGTGTGAGGAAGATTCTTCATTTACAAGAACAAACTGAAATCTATCAGATAAATATGACTTAAACCAGCCTAATGCAGTTCCTTTAATCCCAATAACATGTTCAAGTCTGTGTAATAAGATACTGTGATCGACCGTATCAAATGCAGCACTGAGATCCAACAGGACAAGCACAGACACAAGTCCGCTATCAGAGGCTAAGAGGAGATCATTGGGAACTTTCAGCAGTGTAGTTTCTGTGCTATGATGCACTCTGAATCCTGACTGAAACTCTTCAAACAGATTATTTCTGTGTAAGTGATCACAAAGCTGAGCTGCAACTATTTTTTCAAGAACTTTAGACATAAAAGGGAGATTGGATATAGGTCTATAATGAGCCAACACTTCTGAATCAAGAGTAGGTTTTTTAAGTAAAGGTTTAATTACAGCAACCTTAAAAGTCTGAGGTACATATCCTGTCAACAAAGACAGATTGATCAAATCCAATATGGAAGTGTCAATTAATGGGAAAACCTCCTTGAACAGTCTGGTTGGGATTGGGTCTAAAACACAAGTTGATGGTTTAGAAGAGACTATTGCTGTTGTTAGTTCAGAGAGATCAACTGGACAGAAGCCGTCTAAATACAAATCAGGTTCTAAAGATACTTCTAAAGCTGCTGTACTTGATGATACATCACTGATAATAGTGGGAAGGACTCCATCAATCTTCTCTCTGATAGAAACAATTTTATTGATAAAGAAGCTCATGAAATCATCACTGCTGAGAGTTAAAGGAATAACTGGCTCAGCAGAGCTCGGACTCTTAGTCAGACTGGCTACAGTGCTGAAAAGAAACCTGGGATTATTCTTATTCTCTTCTATCAATGATGAATAATAAGCAGTTCTAGCTTTACGAAGGGCTTTCTTATACATTGTTAAACTATCTTTCCAGACTAACTGAGACTCTTCTAAATTAGAGGAACACCACTGTCTCTCCAGCTTTCTTGCAGTCTGCTTTAAAGCACGCAGCTGTGAATTAAACCAGGAGCCAGCCTCTTCTGACTGATTACCTTCCTTTTCAGAGGGGCAACATTGTCCAGTGCTGTACGCATTGAAACTATAGTGCTGTCAACAAGAGAGTCAAGTGTTGCTGGAGTAAAGTTTAGGTAGTCGTCCTCTGTCATATCTGCACATGGCAGTGAAGAAAAGGATGATGGAATTAATTCTTTAAATCTGGTTACAGCATCCTCTGATAGACACCTTCTATACGTAAATTTCTTCTCAGAAACTGTATAGTCAAGTAATGTAAACTCAAAGGTTATCAGAAAATGGTCAGATAAGACAGAGTTATGAGGGAACACTGTTAACTGTTCACTCTCAATGCCATAAGTCAGCACAAGATCAAGGGTGTGATTAAGGCAGTGAGTCGGTCTGTGAACACTCTGAGAAAATCCAATAGAGTCCAATATAGAATTAAAGTTCATATTCAGGCTGTCATTTTCAACATCTACATGAATATTAAAGTCACCCACAACAATGACTTTATCTGTACTCAGCACTAACTGGGATAAAAACTCTGAGAATTCAGACAGAAACTCAGAATAAGGGCCAGGTGGACGATACACAACAACAAACACAAGAGGTTTCTGGGATTTCCACTTTGCGTGGGAAAAACTGAGAATCAGAGATTCAAAAGAACTCAAACTAATCTTGGGTGTGGGACTGATTAGTAACCCTGATCTGAAGATAGCTGCCACTCCTCCTCCTCTGCCTGTGGTTCCAGGAACGTGAACATTTAAACAGTCAGAGGGAGTTGCTTCATTAATGCTAACATGATGCTAACGTGATGCTAACATGATCCTCCTGCTGCAGCCAGGTTTCTGTAAGACAAAATATATCAATATGATGATCACAAATCAACTCATTCACTAACAGACTTGGAAAGGAGAGATCTGATATTCAGCAAACCACATTTAATACTTTGATGTTTTTGTTCAGTTAAAGTTTTTGTTTTAATAATTTCTTTTTGCACAAGAGGATTTGCTCCTTTTGTGTTAATTGATTGGGTGGGTAGCAGTAGGTGGGAAGCTGCAGAGAAGTGTGTAAGACTACAACTCTGCATCCTGGTCTGATGAAGTGCTTTGCTAAGTATGTGTTGGTACATGAACTCATAAAGTCACCCTTCATCATCCTTTCTCTGTTTTTTTTTTTTTACTGTAGTTCCCAGCAGCCTTTGAGTTCAATGAGCTGTTCCTCATCACAGTGCTGGACCACCTCTACAGCTGTCTCTTTGGTACATTCCTCTGTAACAGTGAGCAGGAGCGGGCAGCCAAGGTGATAACACACTTATCTCATTAGCTCAGTTTGTAGCCAGCTTTCCATTCAGCAGCTGTGTGGCAGAAGAGAAACGATTTAGTTTTCTCTGACTGGTTTCAAGTGAATAAACTGCATAAACTGGGCTGTGTTGCCAGATGTTGGTGGTGTAGCTTACGTTGCTATGGTTATATCTGAAGCCGCGGTGGAGGAGAAAAAACAGCAACTGCAGTGGACATTCTTCCCCAGGACTTACTTTTATCTACGGGAGTAGTTTGGATATCATCTCCTAATCTGGAAAGACACTGGGCAGTTATGTCAGTTTATTGTTTGCTGGCTCAATTTTTCATTCATTTGAATTTCCCCAGTGTGTCCTCTGAAAAACATCAAGCAAGCTGATGAAACTTTAGTGAGAGCTTCTATCTTTCCATTTTTACTTTCCATTCACCTTTTCTTATTCTTCCAAATGGGAAACGATGGTTGGTAACCGTTGGGTTGGTAACCGTTGGGTTGGTAACCGTTTGGTTGGTAACCGTTTGGTTGGTAACCGTTTGGTTGGTAACCGTTTGGTTGGTAACCGTTTGGTTGGTAACCGTTGGGTTGGTAACCGTTGGGTTGGTAAACAAAGTGTTCTACTGGGCCTGAAAAGGCATTTCTGTGTAAAATAAATGCCAGATGAAAATGTTTTTGTGTCCTGTGCAGGAGACCCCCGCCAAGACTGTGTCCCTGTGGTCCTACATTAACAGGTAAAACACTGACTGCAAAGATATGACCAAGACATCAGTAATTGTACTGATATGATATGATGTCGGACTCTGCTCCCTACAGCCAGCCCGAGGACTTCACCAACCCTTTCTATGGGAATTATGAGAACCACGTTCTGTATCCACTGGTTTCGTCCAGACACCTGGAGCTATGGAGCAGCTACTACGCCCGCTGGAGCCCGTGTATGAGACCACAGGTATGCTGCAGAAACAGTCCAAAAAACTCCCACGGATTAGTAAAGATGATGCCATCTGGAACATTTAGGCAGCTAAATAAATGAAAATGATTATCACCAATCAACACATGAACCATGAAAGACTTAGAAAAGAGAGATTTCATGTTTCTTTGCTTCTGTCTTAATCTCTCTGAGGTTTTCATGATTTGCTCTGCTGTTTTTTCTCTTCTTTTGGTTCATTTCTTTTGGGTCTGCGGCTGAGGAGCACACACAGCCATGTGGGGTTTGGGAGGGTTTCTAATGCCATGTTCCTGATTATGGGGCCACAAATGACCAAGATTCTTTCCTAAGTTGGTGTGTCGCTGAGTGGGGGAAAATTGGGCGGCTGATGAGATTAGCTTAGCATTGAGAAATGTGGCCTGATTTGCTTGTGACTTGTTTTAAATGGTGTAGAGCCGATGCTCCAGTTATCTTATCTGAGCTGATGTGTCACAGGAAAGTAGATGTTAGAGTGTGTGATCCAGTGTGTATCAGTTTCACAGTGTTATAATGTGCACTGTGTGACCATGGGAAGGGATTCAAAGAGGAGCTGAGGATCCCACCGAGCTGTGATGGAAACAGCACTCCTGCTCACATCATACACGTTTCATTGAGTTTCTCCTGGTAGAATTTTAATTTCATTTCAATTTAGTGTTTTCTTTTACTTTTAAAATACTCATTTATTTACAGTTCTGTAATGCTATTCATGACTGTTTATAATCACACAAAGTTATGGTCACCACCTAACTTTGCTGTGTATCATTACTCACATGATTTTGCTTTGTTAACATTATTCTTTTCCATTTCTTTCAAACAGCTGCTCCAATGCTTGTTCATAGAAAGTCTGATGTGAGAATAAGTGCTTCTTGCCTGAGTGCAGTGAAGATGCTCTTATGGTGGACAGCTTTGGTTGCTCACATGGTGATTGTGTTTCAGGTGCCGGTGCATCAGACTCTGAAGGACCTGCTGATCCTGAGGGCGGAGCTCCAGAAGAGGGTGGAGGAGCTGAGGAGAGAGTCCTCCTCCCAGTCGCTGTTCTTCTCCTCCGAACACTCCCCGCCCCCCCCTCACAGCACACCGTCCTCGCTGCACACCGCCGTCTAACCAACGCATGCCACACATATTTCATTTATGACTCTTTCATTTCTACATTTCTTCATTTGTGTAAAAATAATTTAGTCAAGTAAAGTGATGCCATTCCCAGAAAAGTTTTACATATCAGGACATCGTCGAAAACGTTCACGTGAAAAATGACAAAAGCATCTGGTCCTTACAGATCTTAAAATGATTGAAATACAACCTCAGATGATAAATAACATGTTAAGTGAGATATAATGTGAAACAGATCAGCTGTATGTAGATATGAGACCTAAAAATGCAGCTTGGCAGGATAGATTTGGCCAGGGTGTGCACAAAAACAATGACTGGGCCATTGCACCAGCTCAGTAGATGTGTTGGTGGCTTTGGGATCATTATCCTGTTGCACGGCCCAAGCTGTGGCAAAGCTTTTGCTTTTGGATAGATGCCCTCCTGTCTGACTCTGGAATGGTTCCAACAGTGGCTGCGAAACAAGCTGAAACCACCTCTGCTCTGCCACTGTGCTGGAGCTGCTGTGAGGTGCTGATGGTGTGTACTTCCTGTGTTTGGTTTCCTCCAAACGTGCTGCTGTGCATTCTGAGCAAACATCTCCACTTTGGTCTGCTCTGTCCAAAGGACATTGTTCCAGAAGTCTTGTGGTTTGTTCAGATGCAGCTTTGCACACCTAAGCTGTGCTGCCATGTTCTTTTTAGAGAGAAGAGGCTTTCTCCTGCAACCCTTCCAAACAAGTCACACCTGTTCAGTCTGTTTCTAACTGTGCTGTCATGACCTTTAACCTTTAACATGCTGACTGAGGGCTGCAGAGTCTGAGATGTAGCTCTTGGGTTTCTGACCTTGGGGTGACCTTTAACCTTTAACATGCTGACTGAGGCCTGCAGAGTCTGAGATGTAGCTCTTGGGTTTCTGACCTTGGGGTGACCTTTAACCTTTAACATGCTGACTGAGGCCTGCAGAGTCTGAGATGTAGCTCTTGTTTTTTGTAGTTTCTCTGAGCATTGCACGGTCTGACCTTATGGTGAACTGTTTTTGGCGCAACTGTTTTGAATGTTTGCCGCTTGGGATTAATCTGTCTCACTGCACAGTGATGAAAAACCTTTCCTCTATGGATGGGTAACAGTTGCTACTCTAAGATCATTGCTGATGTCTTTCCTCCTTGGCATCGCGTTAACTTCCACTCGCATGCTAACAGAGCAGCAAACTACCCACACCTCTGTAACCATATGATCAGTTAACAGTCACAGTATTTTCATACACACTCCCTGCAGCTTGGCTCTTTTTGTTTAAAAAATGATGAAATATTAATATGTCAGATATGTAATGTGCTATTGATCACCTCTTTTTTTCACTTCTTATTTATTTTTAGCAAATTTTAACCCCTTAACGGCTATTGTCGCATATATGCTACAAACCGTTTGACTCAATCAACCAGCTGAGATAGCATCTTTATTCCATATTCACTGCGACCGCAAAGCGACGGACTTATTTCCTGTTGCAGATTTATGAAATAAATATGTAAAAAAAAAAGGTGAATAAAAAACATTGTTTTTTCACTGTTATATTACTGTGTTGTTGTTATCTTATTATTGACCATTATGCCTGTTGTCGCAAATTTGCAACATACCAAAATTTCTATTTATTTTTTGTGCAAAAGTGAAATGAATAATCTCAGCATTATTTACCATCTACTTAAAGGCTAAAACACACACAAAACATTTTTTTATATACAGCTATATAAATTCAGGCGTTAAGGGGTTAAAATTCCACAAAAAAAAAAATTTATGCTCAACTTTCTGCAACAATATGAATAAACTCTATGTATGCATCCCTTTTGTCTGTTAAATCCCACCCCACTGAGCTCAGGGGGGCATTGGAGGGATGTGGTGGAGCAGCCGAGGCCTGACTCCCTCATGGCCACCACTTTCACCTGGTTCTGCATGAGTGTGTGTGTTCATATGCCATTCAACTGGAAGTCCGCTCATTGCTACAGATGTCACCATCATCTCTGATAGAAATCCAAAAATCTGCTTTTCCTGAGTAATATTTTGGTGAATTTTCTGGGGATTGCAGAGAGATTCTCTCTGGTGTGCCGATAAGTTTGTCAAGCAAACGGGCTGAGTGCTAGCTGTTCGGCCCAAAGGTCATAGTCCTTAGCCAACTGTTATCAAAGTAATAGAAAGCTTTGAAACAGTGTGTGCGTAGCAGGTTATACATCTTTTAATGTCTTTCAGTGAAAAAAAGAAAAAAAATGCTCCTTGTCTCAGGGCTCGGCACAGTCGCATGTTGTAAATAACAGGAAGTAGCCAGAGTTTTTGAATAAAATAACTATGCCTCCTCATACCTTATCTCTGTGACTTTCTTTAAGCAGATATATAATCAGATGTGCTCTAAAAGTACTGATGGATTTTTCCCCTTTTTCTTTTAATGCCAGAAACTTTACAATGAAAAGGAAAAAATGGGAGCAGGACTTATAGATTCTGGTATTCACAGTTGTTCCACAATTCATTTTTATTTGACACTTCCCAACACTACAGTACTGACTCCCTTACCCGAAACTGCATGGAAGGAGTGGCATATATCAGTTTCATTGCATACTGCCTGTATATGTTTAATCTGCCTTTTTTTTAACCATTTGAGCAACACCACCTGTAAACGTATTGAGAGTTCATTTTTAGGCAGCTTATTTGCAACTTTCCAAGTTTGTCAATTGTTCTAAGTTTCTATTGATTTAGTCTATTATAATATCAATCTGTTTTTCTCAAAACTGCAGACTGCAACAATATAATTTCCCTTTGGAATGAAGTGAGCAACCAAACTATGGTTGATTTCACGCGACTGACTAAAATATTACCTGTGCTGCAGTCTGTTTGATCTGTTTTGGGATGTGCTAAGCTTCATTGATTGTGCACTGTGATGTCTGGATGAAAGACACCTTCTGGTTCAGGTTTTCTTATCCACACAAATCGACTACACTTAGCAAACAAAAGGAGAGAAATGTGAAAACAGATTTTATCTTGTGTTCCATGGGAAACGGGACTGTGAACAACAGCGTTTGAACAAGTTAGTCTTTATCTACCCTTTTGTATTATTCATTTGTAAATTTCACTTAGTTTAATCCAAATATGTGATGTTGAAGTCATTTATAATGAGACTTAAAAATAAGACTTTTTCAGCTGATATTTAATTGAAAATAGATAAAAATGAAACGATCCCCCTAAAGTCAGAGGTCTATGGTTTATTTGACTGGTTCATATTAGAAACAATATGCTGGAGTTTATCATTACACAATCACAAAGTGTCAAACATTCACTGATGAAAACAATTGTGTTTAACACAGAATGTACAACAGTGGAGTGGAAAGTGTGTGTGTGTGTGTGTGTGTGTGTGTGTGAACGGTAGTGTCACAAAGCCACTTCTCACGTATCAGATCAGCTTAAACTTTACTGAGCAATGCACTGCAAGCGAAACGTGAAGGTTTTCTCCAGATTCTCATTCAGGCAACAGACCTTTAGGTTGGCTTTGTCTGACAACGTGCCCACCACGAGGCTGTGCTCTACAGACGGGACCCCCAGAGTCGCATGGCTCCTGTCCTCAACAAAGAGTGCAAATGAAACGGTGCAAATCCCAGACAGACTCCACCCAGGAGAAGTTTTTTTCTGTTTTAAAGCAGAGCAGTGATGTTGAAGCACTTGCAAAACAAGATTGAGAATAAAACCAGATCTCAGGTGCTTTTTAAAAGCATTTGCAGCCCCTTATGGCTGAATGAGGCATTTTCTCAAAGCAACGAGGCATTTGGCTTTTTGTCTGCGTCTCCCTTTCACACGGCCTTTGACTTGCTGTGTGAAAGCAGCTCAATAAACGTACAAGTCTGGCTGTGAGTTAAAGATGGCACTGAGTCATGGGTTGGAATCATTTGATCCGGTAATGTTGTTGGTCATTTACAATAAGAGCACAACGTCATGATGCAGAGCAAGCTGTGCTCGGCTGATCGAGTCTCCGCCAACAAAGTGGTGGGGTGGTGCGCACCGTCGCCTGGTTGGACCTCCACCTTCATCAGATATGGGCTTTTGCTGTTGTGTTGATAGAACTTATATAACGTCTTTACTGCATCCAGTCAGGCCTAAAATGTTGTCACCCGTAGATTTCAGATGACACAGGACTTCTCACAGGAGTCACATCATCTCCACTTTAGAAGCACAGATCATCTTCTCCAGAATCAGGTGGGAATATATCAACGGGTCCAAACTACTCTCCTGAATACAGAATACTTGGTGAATTTGGAATAAAACTTAACATAAGAACTGTTTGATTTCTTTTTTCAAAATCATTTTCTGTTGAGATAAATCACAACGATGTAACGTAAAATAAGCCTGAGTGCGGTGAAGCCCGACATGATTGGGTCACCATGCTGATATGTGTCTCTCACTCTGACGTGCAGGCTTGAATGTTAGCACCTCCATTAATGGAAATGAAAAGCTGTTCTCAGAAAGAAGATCATTGGTAACTAATTTATTGTAAATTGGACCTTTTTGTAAAATTTAGCGAATTTTGTGAACTTTCTTAGCCAACAGTGAGGTCTGCAAAATCACCGTAATGTAATGTAATGTAATGTAATGTAATGTAATGCTACAGGCCATAACAAGGTCAAACAGTAAATAAGACTTAAAAAAAAAAAATGTTCTATGCTTTAGCAGCTGCTGGTTTTAAGGTGTTCATAATACCACAGAGAACTAATACTTACTCAGTATTAATATCATACAATGAAAGTTCACACCATGAGAGTTTTACACCCATCAGCCATAACATTAAAACCACTGGCAGGTAAAGTGAGCAACACTTCTCATCTGGATCCAGGACCCACTGACACCTTCCTAAACATTTCTGCAGGCCAATTGCCCCCCACAGCCGTACAGTCGGGCAACTCTAACGAGCAGCTTGTTGCAGTGGGGCAGCACTGAGCCTGAGCCTGGGATTAAAGCCTGCCAAAGGGCCTGAGGTGTTCCCCCGACCTCCAAACTCTCCAGATACCCATCTGATAGCATCTGTGGGAGGCAAGGCCAACACACAAAGACCCTCCCCACAGCTCACAGGGCCCAAAGGGTCCTCTGCGGGGGTCCTGACACCTTCAGATGGTCTTTGACCACACCTCGACTGCGGAGAGCACACTCTGTATGGTCATAATGTTATGGCTGATCAGTGAATACATTATGTCAAAAGACTATCTATGCATTTTATCATAACAGATTAATAATTACATAAAAAAAATGCCTGAAAAAACAAACAAAAAAAAAAACAAAAAAAAAACTTATGAACAGTGAAAAAAAAAAAGAGGAAGCTATTAGTGTGTCATTAAAAATAAAAAAAAATCATCATACAGAGTATTTTTTTTTACAAGTTTTTTTCTTTTGTATCAGTATCAAGAATCTCCTTATTATCAAAGCAATTCAATGAACACAGTGAAGATGAAAAAATTTAGACTAAGGTCGATTGAATAGGTGTTGCTACATTTGTGATCTCAATAAATAAATAAATAATAGGAAGAAACATAAATAAAGGTCCAATTAACATGTTGACCATAATGATGGTAGCATCCTGTGTGCTACACAGCATTCCCTTCAGTACGGCGCTCAGCACTGGGTGGTTCCAGGAGAATCTGCTGGGCTGCAGAGTACACACATCACCTCTGTCAGACATTACAAACCACAGGACACATACTGCACAAACACAGCTGATTCCAACAGTTCGTCGCTGGGAAGATCTCACATGTTCTGACAATACAGTTACAATGTTTAGCAAATCAGGCAGGAACAATTCAACCCTGAAACAATGTTAAAAAGGTAGCTCATGATGTTGGACAATGTAGCCCATGCAGTTGTGTCCACAGTTTTGATCAATACTGTATATAGTTTCTCTTCTGTTTGGACTGCTAGCTACATGAGGATGATAGAGTACCTCTGAGGGGGGAAATGTAGTGCGGCAGAGATGTGTGTACCTTGTGGTTCTGTTGCCACCACAGCTTCAGGATTCTCAGAACTGACCATGTCAGTGTTCAGGCTCTCTGTCAAAACACAAAAGAACATCTTTCAGCAAAAACATTTGAAGGAAAACAAACACTACCATAACTGTTACCAGGGCTACAAACTTCAGAGTCCAGAGGATTTATCCAAAAAAGAATGAAAAGGAAGCTGAATGAAAAAACCCAACAACTTAGGACTAATATCTGATGTGAGCCAGACAGATAATCAGATAGATATATTATCATATAGATAATCCATTCATTTTCTATACCCACTTAATCCAATTCAGGTTTGGGGGGGGGGGGTGTCATCACCAACACAGAGGCAAACCTAGGGACATCCCTAGGGTCAATTTAGAATCCCCAAGTAACCCAACATGCATGTTTTTGGGCTGCACGGTGGTGTGGTGGTTAGCACCGTAACCTCCCAGCAAGAAGGTTCCAGGTTCAACTCCCAGCTGGAGCCCCTGTGTGTGGAGTTAGCATGTTCCCCCTGGGTACGAGCGAGTTCCTCCCACCATCCAAATACACACATTCGGTTAATCAGCGATTCTAAATTCTCCCTTGGAATAAGCAGGAATTATGAACGGATGATGGGAGGACGCTGGAGTACCCACACCGGAGAGAACCAACGCTTGCATGAGGGGAGCATGCAAACCCTGGCCAGGATTGGAACCAGGAACCCAACTGCTGCGAGGTAACAGTTTTAACCACCACACAGCTCCAAATAATGTCCAACTGAAAAGAGCAGCCAATGTTCTTATCTCGTAGTAAAACACAACAGCAAAACCGGTAACATGCAAAAAGTAGTTTTGGTTATTTCCCAAAAACATACAGCTCTCTTATGCATGATTAAGCTTGGGACTGGAGCAAGTGTTTTATACATTTTCAGATCTCACAGTTAATTAACCTTAGAGATACTTAAAGAAGAATTAATCTTATACTACTGGTGTAAAATAAATAGACAAACTGCGTGTTTTCCTAGTCAAATCTTTACATACAAATGGGATTTTATTATACTTTTGTTGGCTTATTGCATCATGAGTAAAATTTGAGAGTCTAGAAGAGATAGAGGCGAGGAGATGTGCAGTCCGAAAGAAAGAAAGATGAGACAACTAAAGAACAACTGGAAGGAAGATGTGTATGAGACAACATACCAGACCTGTAGGTCTGTCAAATTTGTCACCTTCACAAAAGCAGCTTTCACAGCAACACCATCACATCACAAAGGGAGGGGAAAAGATTGCTTCATTACAAATAAAGTCTAAAAAGTAGTTTAAAAAATAAAAACTCCGTGGCAGAGGCTGAAACTGGACCCAAGAAAACGCTGCGAGAGGAAGTCGGGCGGAAAGTGTAAAACAAGATGAATACACAAGATTGAATTTTACAACAGAGAGCTCAGAGAACCAATAGGATGACAGAGAGCTGCTTTCATTGTTTATTTCTGTGAGGAATAACTTATTAGCTCTTCTGTTCCATAGCGTTTGCTTCGCTTGTCGCTAAAGTTGATGACATGCAGGTTTATAATCATGACCAGAATAAAATAGTGATCATTTCTCCCACTTCTTTCTGTAGGCTGTAAAGGAGATTAAGATTAGATTTATTGTCATGTACAGGGAGATGCACAGAACTTCTCCTCCGCTTTTAACCCATCCAGCTTGGCACCTGTTGAACACGCACTCATGGAGACAGATGCCATACACTGGAGCGGTGGGCAGCCGATCAACCACTTTGTGGCATGGTGTGGGAAAACTGTCCTCAAACAAACAAAAACAAACAAACAAAAAGAGGGGATTTTTGGAGGGCCAGGAATGAGCCAAATACTGAGAGGAGCTGGAGGTGCTTGAATTTATCTGAACAAACTAGTCTGGAAATGCAACATTAGGCTGTCGACAAGAAGGGACATAACCGACTGTACTTCTTAAGGTCCTTCAGTGTTTTCACCAACATCTTCTACATGTCTGCAGAGGGTTTGCTGTTGGGCAGAAGCAGGAGAGCCAGTGACTCAAAGGAAGTGAACAAAGGTAAAGAAGGCTGGCTCTGAATGTGCTTCGGATCTGAATATTCAAAGAAGAAAGTTACACAAGCTGATTAACAAAACTATCCATCCCCTTAAAAGTGATCAAACAACACAGGCTACACAAGCAATGGCAGTAACCAATTTCATCTTTGTTGTGTCGCATTCACTTTGTTCTGAGGCAGTATGTTAATATTTAAATCAATTCAAATCTTCTTGTGACAGATTTTTATATACGTTCATATGTTTACAAAAGAATTTCTGCTCATTCAAATATAGCGCAAGGATAGAATCAAGCATGTTAAGACTGTTCAATCTTTATTTTCATTGTTATTTTTTTCAATGCACGTTATTTTCTCCTCGTCTATAAAGAGAAAAAACTGCAATTAATTGTGTCATGAAGAATATCCGTGTCTTAAATACACACGTCCCACTCAGTTGTAATAAAACATCTGGTCTGATAACCAGTCATTGAGTGAGGGATGTTTATTTACATTCATTTAGTTAATGCGTTAAACACAAGTGTTCAGTCAAAGGCTTCTTCAGCACTGCTGCAACTCAGACCGGGACAGCAGGTCATTCCACCCTGCAGAATGACAGCTTATCATCATCAATCGAAAATAAATAAAAACTGCAACATTCAGGTTTTCTCTTTGGGAATCATTTTTTCATTTTGAAAGTAACTCAGATTCCTGTTTTTGTTTTATTTCTTAGCTACTTTTTTCCAAATTTGCCTGCTAATTGTCTAAGAATGAACTAAAAGAAACTCTTAGGTTCAGATACATACGTAGATACACCGATACTTTATACAATCCACATCTGATGTAATGCGGAGGATTTTGGTGCGATGTCTGCAAAAACTGACCAGAAGTTATAGCAACATAAGTAACGTAGCACCGATGAAAATGCTGCTGCAGTAATGTTGCGTTTTTCTTCTGAGTGATGATACAGAGCGCTAAAGTAAATGTCTGGAGTCCATAAACATATTTCATCAGTTTTATTGTGAGAATTAACCACAGCTTCAATCTCCTCTGATTTCCGGCGTACTCAGAGCTGAGTGAGAAACGATCCTGATCGAATTTTACTTAAACATGCATTTAGGAACTTCGTCTATAGAGCCAAGCAAATCAAAAGCCACAGAACAAGAGAGCTGATCAGTTTTTACTAACAGATAGCAACAGTGACGTTAACTCTGCATCTGCCTTGCATCCACGTCTTCACTCCAGCACTAAAATCCAATCTCTTGTTTGTTCTTGCTGATAGAATGGATCCATTTTCTGTATCTGTTTTTATTCCTATAAACAGTGTATTTTTCTCCCCTAAACTTTATTTGTACTTTATATTTTTTTCTTAATTTTGAAAGTGTGTTGTCATCCTGTGGCTTGCACATAAAGTAGTAGAGTGAAGCTAAATAGTCTTGTGCTGGGGCGGAAAACAATGTTGTGAACTTTGATAACTCCAGGTTAGTTTCAGATCTGGAAATGTGCATGACAAAGACTGATGTAATTCAGAAGGTTTAAGGTTCACAAACATTTTTGGTGTTGCTTTGAAACTGATGCTTCTTGTGTGAGAGCCTTACGTTGTATGCTGAAGCACAACTTCTTCTTCTGGTAGGAGATGTAGCTGCTGATAGCACCCACCAGTGCCATAGTTACTGCACTAGCAATCCCTGCAATGGTGCCCACCTCTTCTATGGTCCCTGGAAACAAACACAGACACAGATACTTTTAAACATTATACTGAGGCAGCAACAGGCAAACAGTACAGAAACCGTACAGAACCAAAACACCTACCACTGTTGTTATCCTGCTGGTTGATCTCACCACTGTCACCACTTAGATGCCCCCCTGCAGAAACAATGTTCATATTGCATCTTTGCTGTAAAGTCTGCATTAAATATTTTCACTCAAATCCTGTCAGGGTCTAGATGTTACCTTTGCTTGGGTCAGGTTTGTAGGATTTGTCTTTACTCACATTACTCAGATCGCTGTCAGAAAATTCACCTACAAGGAACACAAGCACTTACCGATGTGAAAATTCAGACAGACATCTCCCCATATATCACTATATACCTGGAATTACTGGAGGGAAATATAGAAAAATTGAAATATTAACCAAGTAATGTCATACAAATGATCTGCATTTAAATGAATAAGACTGTAAAATTTTATTTTTAAATACGTGAAGAGGATGCACACAAGAGTGTGGAGTTGTTCAAGATCATAAACAATTGTATTCCCTCCTTACTGGCACAGCAAAACTGTCTTGTTGGTGGAGCTACTGTAACCAGCTATAATTTTTTTCTTAATGTACTTTCAAACCTTTGCAAGATGTCAGAAATGCTGAAAGGAATCTCGTCACTCATTCTTTTAAGTATTGAATTCTCGTAATGTTTCATTTAAAAAAAACAAAAACAATGCATCTAGCTTTCGCAAAAAAAAAATTACTTTAGCAAATTTTTCAAATGGACATATGAAGAAAGGTTCTAAAGTTTTGTGGAGACAAAGAGATAATGTTAAAAGCCCTAATCCAAATGAAAAAAGCAAAGTCAGACACTTTTATTTTCTAAATTGTACACACAATGGGCCTCATGCAAGAACCGTTTGTACGAACAGATTTGTTCTTAAGTCGTGCGTACGAGTGATTTAAGAGGATTTGCGCATTCACCAATCTTTTCGTATTTTACGTTTTCTTTCAGGTACGAATTTACGAGTGATCCAGACCTGTCGTAGGAGTCACGTAAAATAGTCCGCTGTTATTCCAATCAAGTTTGCATGACTAATGGATTGTATATTTAATTACTTTGAAGAAAACATAAATACATATATACCCCATAATGATGCTGACATTATTCTGTTTGACTTAAATTATGCACTAATGGTAGATTAATTTGACTCAATGGGAAGTGTAACCAGCAGCTGACTTGCTACTTTTGGATGCCTTAGTGCGTCAGGCTGTTAGAAGAGAGCGTGTGTTTCGAGAGTGTGTTGATATCCTTGTGGAGACAGACGAATGGCTGATATCAAGATTCAGATTGCCAAGGACTGTTTTGCTGCAAATTTACAGCTGGCTGGAGCCACAAATCCGGAAAGGAACTCGCCGATCAAACCCAGTTCCCCCACACGTCCAGGTCCTCACCACCCTTGGATTTTTGGCCACTGGAACCTTTCAGAGGGAGATTGGAGACAGATCGGGGGTGTCCCAGTCCTCTGTGAGTCGTGCGCTCCCCTTGGTCATCAAAGCTCTCATCAGTTTATCACCCATGGTACATCAAATTCCCATACACCGCTGTCCAACAAGTACAGATTAAGAGGGACTTTCATGCCGTGGCTGGACTGCCAAACATAATCGGAGCAATAGACTGCACACATATACGCATCAGAGCACCCGTGCTGTTGTGGAGCGCACTGAGCTGAAGGCCAGGTGGGTGTGTCTCCATACAGCGGGGGGGCAAACTGCTCTATAGCCCAGAAAAGGCATGCCAGATTTGTACAATATTGCCATGAACGAGGGTCTCCACCTGAACCAGCCCAGGCAGACCAGAAGGTGTGGTGCCAGAAGACCCCCCTCATGGACCACCCCATCAAAGAGCCATCATGATGAGGCAACAGCTGATTGCACGGCTTTAGTTGCAGTCAGAGCGCCTGGCCATGGCGAGACGTTTTTTTTTTTAAGCCATTTTCATATCAAACCATTTCTTCTTTATTTCGGTGACATTACGAACTACAGGTGACACAGAATTAACAGCACTTGTAATAACTTCCCATTTCTTGGCTTTAGCAGGTCCCGTAATTCCACTGCTAAAAATGACAGATTTTCCTTTCAGGATCTCTGAAAGCAGATCTTCAGTCTCAGAGCCCCTAAAGTTGCTCTTTTTGTGCCTTGATGCCATTCTCATGACTCAACACTTCCTGGCACAGGAGAGAGGAAGCACAGCCTTATTTGGCATTATTTTGGGCGTGGCGTATGCAAATTAACTATCCTCGTGCACTTAAATACGCACGGGTGGCATTCATCATTTACGCAGGACGTTTACACACTTTTTCTGAAGTTAAGAGCGTTTGTTGAATCTGACGTGGCGTGTTCGTACGAGACCTTACGAAAAGTGAGAGAAATGAAGAATAAGAATAGGAAAATGTTCTTGCATGAGGTCCAATGACTTTAAATCCAAATATGAAGTCATTACACTTAATAAAGACTGATCATTTACAGATGTTATTAATGCAATGGGACAATCTCATACCCACCTCCTTGCCCCTTGTTCTTAGTCTTGTCTTTAATGTCCTTACTGGGGTCCAAGGCATCTGCCAGATCAAAGTCTTCAAGAGCTGTAAATGTGCAAATGCAAAAATGAAGAAATATTCAAATGAAGCGGCGGTCTTTCAAAGCTCACCCTGCTCACCTACTGGCTTATTATCAGGCCCCACAGATCTAGTTTCAAAAGACTGTTCCTGAAACCAATAGTAGCAAAACAATTCTTCCAGTACCGAAGCTATGATACAGATAGACGGCGATAGTTTGTGTTCTCCAAGTCACTGACTGAGTTTGCTTAAAATATAGCAGCTGTTTATAGAGTTTGAACAGACTGCAGGACTGTTTGCACTTAGGCCGTTGTTCTTACTGCAGGTTAAACTTGCCACTAACGCTGCTGGCCTTTCCCACTTCCAGTCTTTGTGGCTGTGTTGTACTGTGTGTTGTCGTGAAACAGCTGTCCCCCCAGACCCCCCAATAAGCATAGAGGCAGAAGTGCATACATAAATGTAAAAAGATAGACAGGTTAATGTAAGGAGAAAATGCACTGGGGAAATAATAGAGAAGTAAATACATCTATAAATAAAATCAATTAAAAATGCAGAATGAAGTCAAAATTAAATAAAATATAATAATTCTAAGGAGATGAATATATCAGGGGCTGCACGGTGGTTAGCACGGTAACAGAAAGAGGGATACAGGTTCAATTGTATCAGCCCGCAGCCCCCCCAGCCAGCCCCCGGCTGGGCCTTTCTGTGTGGCGTTTGCATGTTCTCCCCGTGTTTAAAAGTAAACGAACATTGCCAAATGAAAAATGACCAGGAATAAAGCCTGTCACGCCTCAGGCAGGGATGGACTGTGAGACTGTAGAATGAGCAGATTATCTTTCATTATGTTTTTCAGACAAAAGGGAATCCAGGTCAGACAGGAAGGTCAGCAGGCGGGACAAAGCCAGTCTAATCAGGGTGTACATTTGCAAAAATGTGTTTACTCAGTCTCATGGCCAACATTTTTGTTATTATCCTCTGGTCCCAGTTTAACAGAGCAAATGGCCTGTTATTAGCAGGGTCAGTTTCTTCCCACCCCTTTTTCAAAATTAGGCAATTTTTTTTCTTCATATGAATGAATTAGGCAGTTCATCCTCATGATTACCTTTTTTCTTTTTTCGGAAAGCTTTGTAAATTTTTCAACCAAAGTTTTGTGAAAGCTTTGGTGATAACAGAGTCAACATAGATCCTTGCAGCTTTACCCATTGTTAGGTTTGTAAAGAAATCAGAGATATCTTCTTTTGTACATTTAACTTTGCTAGAGTAAAGCTTGTCATAAAAAAAATACAAAAACAAGTGTTTATCTCTAAGATCAGTAACCAATTTGTGTGATTTATATTTCATTCTATGAGTAGCATGGTTGGCACACCAGGCACAGAAACCCTGGGATCGTTGAGTGTTGACTGGCTTAAAGCTTTTCAGGTTTGTCACCAAGTTCAAAATTGTTCTATTTAACTTTTATTAAAAGTTAAAGGTTATTAAGAACGTTACAGTACTCATGTTTCAATTTCAAATTAAATTTTTTGTTAACAGGAAGCAGGGGACAGAGAGAGGGGGAACAACATGCAGCAAAGGGCCGTCCGATACGGGACTGGAACCGGGGCCAGCTGCAGCGAGGACTGTAGCCTCTGTACATGGGGCGCCTGCTCAACCCACTACTCCACCGACCGCCCCAATTTCAAACTTTTTAATGCAATTAGATTGTAAAAGTGAGACAAGAAGGTCTTCAAGAGTAGGGATAGTTTTTTCTGTCACTGAGGCAATGATAAAGCTATTTTTTCATAGCCAATTCAAATAAAATAACATATTCCATCAGTTTTAAAAGCTTAATTATAGATCAATATGATAATCACTAATCAAGTAATTTATGAAGGAGATAAGAGATATCCAAAATACAGCAAATGTCATTTAATAGTTTTTGTTCAGTTAAATTTTTAATCCGAATATAAATGAGATTTTCAGGTTTCACTCCACAGTCGTTTTAGGGTTCTTTGGAGGTAGCAGCATTTGGCTGCAGAAAAGTGTGTGATACTGCAATTCACATCCTGATCTCAAGACCAGGTTGTCATGGATTTGGATAACTAATAAATTTGGCCATATTTTCTGGATATGAGTTTTTTCTGAATTTTTGAATGGCAATGCTTATCGTAGGGGATGCCTTTGTTCAACGATTCGTTCAGGCTTGTTTGGAGTGTTTTTTCCCCCTTCCTTTGTAGTTTTGAGGTAGTTTGTGGCATCTTCCCGCTGTCTCTGTACTGTTCTTCATGTAATGTCTTCAAGTGACTCGCTAGTAACAACTTGTTGGCGGCATGTTTTGCAAATTACCGTTGTCTGGTCGGTGTCTGACTTTTTAAATTCAAATCAAAACCACACTATGGAATTCCAGTTCCCTCTTTTCAGCACTAATTCTTCCCTGGGTTCTGTTTCCATCATACTCTCCGCCTCTGCCATGTTGTTGTTTGTATCCATGCTCCCTTAGCACAGCAGTAAATGATTCTTTGCGAGATGTAAAAATGCTACCGCAAAGTAGTAGCTTTGCTGCAGCTACATTTAGCCTTCATTCATTGTTCATACGTGTAATTTTAATTTAAAAAAAAACAAAAACAAACTATATAAATAATAGAGGGCTATATCGTTGGTAGACATTTTTATATCGCACAACGACATATCGTAATATCGCACCGCACTAACAGCAACAATCTTAATGTATCTACGTTTATCCTTAGCCAGCAGTTTCAAATAAGATTATATATCATCCGCTCTGGCCCCTGGAATTTAACTATGGTCACTGGTGTCTACTGCCACACTTCTGAGTATGAAGCTGCCAATTACCAAGGTTTTTTTTTACCCCACCAGCGCTGAGTGGAGAAAATTTGTTAGAAAAGTGAACAGGCCACACAGAATTGACTTTGGGACTCCAAACCTTCCAGCCTTCCTCTTCCTGACTGTCACCCAGCCGGCCTGGGGTCCCGACTGCACGGGGTCTGCTGAGAAACAGCTAACAGGATTAGCTACGCTATGTAGCTCCACATGGCTAAAGGGGCCTGGTTAGCTATTGATCTTTTTTTTTTTTTTTTTTTTTTTAAATAAACGGTGTAGAGCCATGCTTCTAAAACTTCATAAAGACTACATTTGTTAGGTGTACATTCACTAAAGGGGGCAGAGGAGTAGATAAACATGACACACAGAACAAGTGTAAGCAGCAGATGGAGGGAAAGCGCTGGTAGCCATGCTAAGCCAGTGGACTTTATATACACCGAGAGAACAAATGTGTCAAAACAGCAAAGATCTCACACACCATGGGAAATATGTCACCATAAAGAGAAACTTTGTGACATTTAGTAATCCAAGAAGAGCGAAAACTCCAAAGCACCAAATTACAGGAAAGCTGGAAAAAATGTCAGAATCTCACTTCTGAAAAGACAGTTTGATAACATACAAGAAAGCCCAAGCTCTTATGATTACCATGACCTCATGATTGAGAATCTTCATCAACATACAATCCCGGGTTTCTTTCTAGCACTGCAGGCAGGTTGATTAAGAGAAGTTACCAATCATCTTTTCTTACCATCTTATATCAGACTTGTGTTTGTGCTTGTTTTGTTGGATCACAGTGCTGCATTTCATATGAATAATAAAAAATTAAAATTCTACTGTTGAGGCTTGAACATGTTACTGGGATTAAAAAAAAAAAAAAAAAAAAAAAAACACATTAGGTTGTTTTAACCCTAATCCCTGATGGGGGACATTTTTGTCCACTTGGGGTGTACTTTCTCCTCTAATTTCACACTGTAGATAGTGATACTCATCATATTTGGTCCAGTTGTGCATTTTTGACTATTTTTTAGAATTTCAAACACACATCATATACAATGCAATTTTTCATTGTGTAGTAAAAAAACTCCTTAATCTAGTCTAATGCTGTATTCATTATAATGGATGTCTATGTGAGCCATTTCTGTAATCTGCCATTGCAGAAAAACTAAAAAGCTGTAAAAACTGATGTTATAGCTCATCAATGACATATCCCAGACCTAATAATCCCCCATAGAATATTTCACTTTGCACTGCATACATTGAAAATACAGCAGTTTTTGTGTGTGTTTTTTAACAGAAATTGGTGTTTACCTCATATAAACCAGTATTTAAAGGGTTAAATTTTTGAAAACTAGGTAGTTATAATCAGAACTGGAAGAAAAGATCTATGAAAAAAAAAAGTGGAAATAAATATTAACATATGATGTTTTTAGGTCGTTTTAAAAGGGGACAAAAATGGCCCTTTTCAGAAATTAAGTGGTGTTTTAAATCAGGAATGAGGGTTAAATCATATTCATCTTATAGATTCCAGTTTGTTCATGTAAATTAAAAATCTTCGTCTAACACCAGATAAAGTCATTGAGTTCCTCAGAGTTCTGCGCTTGGACCGATTCTGTCACGTTGGTTGTGTGTGGCGTGGTGGTGGAGGAGGACCCGGATGTAGAAATTTCAAAGTAAAACACTTGATTTATTATAAACAATCCAAACAAAAGCCAGAATTGAGCCAGAATTCCAAGAACCCCAACTATGAAAACACTTGAATAAAACAAAAACCTGACTATGACTGAAAGAAACACAAGGACTAACCTGACTAGGCATGGGTTGCTGTGACATGGCATCAGTGACGGTGAGGACCTGGCAATGAGCATGAGAAAACCTGGAGACTAAA
The DNA here is from genome assembly GCF_027942865.1 of Odontesthes bonariensis. Classification (NCBI taxonomy): domain Eukaryota; kingdom Metazoa; phylum Chordata; class Actinopteri; order Atheriniformes; family Atherinopsidae; genus Odontesthes; species Odontesthes bonariensis. Next base: position 32,992,600 of record NC_134524.1, on the reverse strand, counting down.
TACTGAGGGTGATTGGTGAGTGAGTGCAGCTGAGGGGAGAAACACAGGTGACGTTGAGTCAAGCTGATGACCAGGGCAAGAGTGACTGAGGAAAAACTAAAAAATAAACAGGAACATAAAACATGATAAACTCATAGACATGACACATTCTTTTCACTTTATTAAATGCTTTTTTTTAGGTCATTTTGTTACACAACATAGCATTTATATTGCTATGCTGGTGATACTCCGCTATACTTATATATGACATCAGATAAAACAGAAACTGTCACACAAATCAGGTTCTAAAAATAACTGCTGGGCTTGATGATACATCAGTGACAATAGCGGGAGGAATTCCATTAATTTTCTCTTTGATAAACATACCAATCAGTTGGTTTGACAACAAGAATGTCTCATAGACATAAAGAACTGAATGACTGAACTTTCTGCTTCTAAACTGAAAAAACTGAAGTTATCTTTTGACCTGAGCGCCTCAGGAAGAAACTGCTAAATAGTTACTCTAGATGGCATTTCCTTGGGTTCTGGTACAACGGCGAGGAACCTTTTGACCAGGATTTGTTCTCCGACTCACATATAAAACCGGTTTCTAGGACTGCCTTCTTTCATCTTCGTAATATTGTTAAAATCCGGAACATCTTGTCTCAGTGATGCAGAAAAACTAATCCATGCATTTGTTACTTCAAGATTGGACTACTGTAATTCTTTATTATTGGGCTGTCCCACATATTCTCTGAAAAGCCTTCAGCTGATCCAAAATGCTGCAGCCAGAGTTCTGATGAGAACTAACAGCAGAGATCATATTTCTCCAGTTCTAGCTTCTCTTCATTGGCTCCCTGTTAAATTCAGAATAGAATTTAAGATTCTTCTCCTCACATATAAAGCTCTTAATGACCGAGCTCCATCATATCTTAAAGATCTCATTGTAAGATATTTTCCTAACAGAGCACTTCGTTCCCAAACTGCAGGTTTACTTGAGGTTCCCAGAGTTTCTAAAAGTAGAATGGGAGGCAGAGCCTTCAGTTATCAGGCCCCTCTCTGTGGAACCAGCTGCCAGTTTGGGAGGCAGAGCCTTCAGTTATCAGGCCCCTCTCTGTGGAACCAGCTGCCAGTTTGCGTTTTGTATGCAGACAAACCTTATACTTACTGATGGCTCAAGTGACTCTTAAACATCTTATAGTTATGCTGCTATAGGCCTAGAAATTGGTCAAGACTACTGGGAGATCTCTCATGATGCACCTTTCCACACTCTGCTCTCTTTCTTCTCCATGTACATATGACATCATTATTGCCATCAAGTTGTGTTTCTCTTTCTCCGCAGGTATCCGCAGGTATTCCTGGCCTGGTGCTTTTGGTTCCCCCTGTCCCGTTCTCTCAACGCAAAGCATGTCATGCATGCACAGGACAGAAGATTGAATTTACGAGATGTTTTTGGTGCAATCTGTTTCCTTAGCCATGCAACCTTTTTAAAAATCGGGCTTTATATGAATTGGAATAGATTGGGGGGCCTGCACGGTGGTGTGGTGGTTAGCACCTTTGCCTCACAGCAAGAGGGTTCCAGGTTCGAATCCTGGCTGGGGCCTTTCTGTGTGGAGTTTGCATGTTCTCCCTGTGTATACGTGGGTTCTTCTCAGGTACTCTGGCTTCCTCCCAACATCCAAAAACATGCATGTTGGGTTAACTGGTGATTCTAAATTGACCCTAGGAATGAGTGTGAGCATCAATGTTTCAATAGTTAAGTTAAGGATAATTCTTTTCCACCCTAAACTCTATCAAACAAAACAAAAAAGCATGAGCAAAGTGGTGCAATACCATTAAAAACAATGGCTGCTTTAGCGGTATTAAAAGACATTGCAAATGGTGCAATTTGAAGAGAGCGTGTGTTCAGAGACAGAGAGGATTTGCTGGCACATGATGGTGACTGGCTCATCAGGCGCTTTTGAGGGAAATCCTCCTGAACTGTGCGCAGAGCTGCGGCCGGCGTTGGAACGCAACACAGCGAGGAGCCATGCGCTGCCTGTGCTCACAGGTGATGTGCACACTGGGGTTCCTATAGCAACCGGAGCATTCCAGAGGGAGCTGGCCAACCGATTGGGACTGTGCCAGTCGACAATGCAGTTGAACAGGCCAACATTAAAGCACAATTTGAAGCAAGAGCCAGTTTTGTAATCGGAGCTATCGACTGCGCACACATTGCTATAAAAGCGCCATCACATGATGAATTTGTATGTTAACAGGAAACATTTTCATTTGATCGATGCACAGATCATATGTGATGCGTAAATGCAATTAACCAACATTGTGGCGAGGTGGCCTGGTTCAACGCACGATTCATACATTCTGAGTAACAGCATCGCTGGGAACAGACTACAGGGTGGCACTGTGCGTGATGGGTGAGTTCTTGGTGAGTAACTTTATTGTGTAATTGTCCTAATATTATTCCCGTGACGTGCATTGAGTATGTGCACCCCCAGTTTCTATCCCGTCTTCACACAGGCTCTCCCACCCACTCCTCTTAGTTTGCTGCTTATGCTGGAGGACAGCGTGCCAAAGAACACATTTTTGCACGCCTCCACTTCAGAAAGTAGCACCGACATCTCGCTTTCCATGAAGTTCTTCTTTTTTCCCGTCTTATTCATTCTTTTTTCTTTATTTTCTGACCGTACACAGAGGGGAATCGCAGGTGCAGGGCTCATTTAAATAGGATTTGCATATTTAAGTAGGGGCGTGGACAGGGAGGAGTCGGGTGCTCCGACATGTGCGCTCAAATCCACGTTGATTGGGATGTACAAAGGAAATGTGCTTGGATTGATGAGTACGACGTTTTCTGGATTTGAGCGTACGCCATGTTTCAGTAGGAAGTCCATGCAAGTCTTTGAACACGAGGCCCCTGGTCCTCCAAACAACTGACAAACAACCTGCATCTGGTGAGGATGGTGAAAGACATCCTCGACAGGCCTTGACACAGAATCATGCTCCTTTAACATAGTGAGCAAGGGGTTTTTTGTGGACACCTCCCTTCTCTGGGAAATTTTTTATTTTTTATTAAATCACACAGTTCATTCCACAAACATTTTCTGACTTTTCAACTGCGCCTTTTCTGGCATTTTTCCAAGTGTTATCTTTATATGGATAAAATTGCCAAAGAATCCTTGGTGTCCGTCTCCAGAAACCAAAAATACAAATTTCTCTCCCTTTCTCTGGTGACCCATATATAAGATGTAGCGCGACTAGAATCTCCAGCAAGGGACTCAATTGTCTCCCATTCCTTTTCTTCTGAGCTACTGAACTTGTATGCCAAGTCTTTCATTGTTGTGCTAAACTCCTGCCAGTCCTCCATTTGATGTGCCACGCATGACGTGACTGATGATCCTCTTTGCTGAATTTTGTATAATTTCAACAGATCCTGAGCAAAGTCGAATTTATAACTCCAGATATTGCCATCCTGCATTACCCATCAGGTGTAAAGTAAGCAGCAAACAGGCAGTTCAAATCTTTATTCTTTTTTTTGTTCTATTCAATCATCTATTTTTTCAGTTTTCAGTTGATGCAGCAACGAACCAAACCTTTGTAGGCAAACCATAAATATCGTTGAGAGTTTGTGGAAGGTTCTCTTTCACACGACTATACTGAGGCATGCGAACACACACGCTTCATTCAAACACTGTAGTAACTAATCTCTAATCAACCTCTGGATCCCTGCACCCCACCCCTATCGTATTCCCTGCTTCAAGGTGTATGAATGACCCCTCACTTGAAGGAGAAAGAAAGAACATCTGAGCCATTCCCCTCAAGAGGTAAAAATTTATAAAAAAATATTTTTTTTCTAAATGCATTTTTCCACATCCTCCTAAAGGTAACAACACTCTTTTAAAAACAACATCACCTAAATATAGTACTTCTTTCTTCAACCAGTTTGGGCTTGCAAATGCCATCTACTCTGTTGTTGTTTGTCATTACAGCAGCATCAGTGCCAGACATGCCTGCTGGATCCAAAAAAAAATGTTCACAATGATGGAACCAGCATCGATCAGATTGAAGCTGGAGTCACTGAACAAAACACTCTCCATCATGGCCAATCCAATAAATTCCCTTCATGATTGCACAGAGTGTGAAATAGTTTGGATTAGTGGTTGGCAATAATATGAACAAACCAACTAAGCAAAACTGAAGGCCAGGGCAAAGTTGTGGAATGCAGGCTACAAATCCAGAGGGAGTTTCACTCTCCTACCTGGCTTGGGGTTGGCCTTGGCTGGATCATTACCCCCAATCTTGGATGTAGCTCTGGTGGTAGTGGTAGTGATATCATCCATGAAAAAATCCTCCAAAGACAATTCTGTGGAAAACATGGTTACTTGTAAGAATGTCAGTCAAGTGTTTATTTTGATTTCATTTAATCATCTCTTTTTAACAGATCAAACTTTACATTTGACAACATGTGATAACAGCTTTTGGCAAAAAAATAATCTAAAATATTCCCTGGCAACAGAATGAAGACAAAAAAAAAATCACAGATTTATGAAAATATTCAGGTCTTCTATTCAAACTTAAAATGACGCTGTCCTTGGGTAATGTTTTAGTGTACATTGTATAACGTAATTAAAACAGAACATTTGTTTTAGCTGCTTTGTGGTTCTTACCTCCTCCTGTTCCGCGTGTTTGTGCTGCTGGCTTTAATGTTGTCACTGCTACGAAAGTAGAAGAGACATAAATTACAAACCCCATTTTCAGAGATGTTGGGATGTTTTATGAAATTCAACAAAAACTTCAATCTTTAATTTATTTCTGAGTTTGAATCTTCAACAGACACATGTACAACTCAATAGTTTTAGGGCTGGGGGTGGGTGCTATAAATGATGCCAGTAACACACTCAAATTAAATAAATCAATAAATACAAGAGGAGCAAATCCAGAAAACCTAAAACAAAAACTTTAACTGAACAAAAACATCAAACTATTAAATGTGGTTTGCTGAATATCAGATCTCTCCTTTCCAAGTCTCTGTCAGTGAATGAGTTGATTTGTGATCATCATATTGATATATTTAGTCTTCCAGAAACCTGGCTGCAGCAGGAGGATCATGTTAGCATCATGTTAGCATCATGTTAGCATTAATGAATCAGAATCTCTGATTCTGACATTTCTTGGCTTCTAGTTCTACAGTGAGGAACCTTGGAGTTATTTTTGACCAGAACTTATCATTTGACTCGCATATAAAACCGGTTTCTAGGACTGCCTTCTTTCACCTTCGTAATATTGTTAAAATCAGGAACATCTTGTCTCAGAGTGATACAGAAAAACTAGTCCATGCATTTGTTACTTCAAGATTGGACTACTGTAATTCTTTATTATTGGGCTGTCCCACATATTCTCTGAAAAGCCTCCAGTTGATCCAAAATGCTGCAGCCAGAGTTCTGATGAGAACTAACAGGAGAGATCATATTTCTCCAGTTTTAGCTTCTCTTCATTGGCTCCCTGTTAAATTCAGAATAGAATTTAAGATTCTTCTCCTTACATATAAAGCTCTTAATGACCGAGCTCCATCATATCTTAAAGATCTCATTGTAAGATATTTTCCTAACAGAGCACTTCGTTCCCAAACTGCAGGTTTACTTGAGGTTCCCAGAGTTTCTAAAAGTAGAATGGGAGGCAGAGCCTTCAGTTATCAGGCCCCTCTCTGTGGAACCAGCTGCCAGTTTGGGAGGCAGAGCCTTCAGTTATCAGGCCCCTCTCTGTGGAACCAGCTGCCAGTTTGGGAGGCAGAACCTTCAGTTATCAGGCCCCTCTCTGTGGAACCGGCTGCCAGTTTGGGAGGCAGAGCCTTCAGTTATCAGGCCCCTCTCTGTGGAACCAGCTGCCAGTTTGGGAGGCAGAGCCTTCTGTTATCAGGCCCCTCTCTGTGGAACCAGCTGCCAGTTTGGGAGGCAGAGCCTTCAGTTATCAGGCCCCTCTCTGTGGAACCAGCTGCCAGTTTGGGAGGCAGAGCCTTCAGTTATCAGGCCCCTCTCTGTGGAACCAGCTGCCAGTAAATGTCCGGGAAGCAGACACCCTTTCCACTTTTAAGACCAGGCTTAAAACTTTCCTTTTTGATAAAGCTTATAGTTAGGGATGGCTCAGGTGATCCTGAAACATCCCATAGTTAAGCTGCTATAGGCCTAGACTGCTGGGGGGCCTCATCTGTCACACCTTTCCTCACTTTACTCTCTTTATGTATATGTGATATTATTGTGGTCATTAACTCGTGTTTCCCTGTTCCTACAGATATCCTTTGAATGGTGTTACAGTGTTTGTTGTCCCTGTAATGAGGGATTCCAATATTTGTATTCAAAACTGGTTGGGAGAATTGTGACCGCTGTGGTGCATCAGTCAAAATGCACAAGATCCATTTCTTGAGGATTTATTAACCATTAAAGGGAATCTTTACATCTACGTGGGTTTTACTGCAGTTACTGTGTGGTTCTACAAACAGAGAAAGCAGGAAATATATCTTATTAACATTACCATGTGGTTGGCTGGACATCACACTTACACTTACTTAAGTTTCACCGTGAGAAGCATGAGTGCTCGTCCGATCCTCCTCCTCACGAGGTAAAAACTCTCCTTCGGAATCGAAATCGGCAAATAGCATGCTCAATACTTCCGCACGGTTCAACTTCTTACAAGCCATGGTGTTAAAAACTCACTAATAGTTCACTGAAAATAAAAATTCGACTCGCACGTCTCTACAGAACAGCTCTGAATAACTGCTTCCGTCTGAGCTCGCGCGGCTTTTTTGCACTGCCTTATAAAAACACTGTGAACTACAAAATGACGTGAGCTTGGTCTTGTTTGAAAGGGTAACATGTTTGCCAACTAGTGGTAGGAGGACTGAACACCTTAAAGCCCGTTTAGTTTATCCACAGACTGTTTTGTTAATGCTGACGTCATGTCGCAATTCTGCGACTTTGGCGGTTAGAGGGTTAAAGGGAATCTTTACATCTACGTGGGTTTTACTGCAGTTACTGTGTGGTTCTACAAACAGAGAAAGCAGAAAATATACCTTATTAACATTACCATGTGGTTGGCTGGACATCACACTTACACTTACCAACTAACATCAAATATACTAAAATATATTTACAAATAATCATATTAGTAGACGACTTACTTCTCATTGGACGCACACAGAACACAAAAACCAGTGGATGGCGAACTAAACACAAGATATCAAACAGATTGTCTCTGCAAACATCCTTCCACTGAGCTGCTATCTTGAGAATGAAGGAAATTAACAAGGAACATGACTGGGCAAGTCTAACCTGCAGTACCTACTACTAACCAAAGGGGGCGCTGATGGGCTACTTTCTACACACTACAAAGTAAATAGGCCTAAATAAATTGCCCAAAAATACCAAGCCCAAGTCCTTCAATACAGTCCCCACTTTTCTGTCCTCTCAAACTCTCGGGGAGCAAAAAAACGTTTTTCAAGAAATTATTTGAATTGGTTGTCTTGGAAACACAGGGAATTTTAATTATTGGTGGTGATCTTAATGTTCAACTTCAACCTAAATTAGATACATCTAATCAGTGCCAGACGAAAAGTTTAACTGCCATCTTAGTCGAGCGGATGCTTACAGAGCTGGCTTTGATTGACGTGTGGAGAGAATCTCATCCAAAAGAAAAACAATTCACCTATTATTCCCCATGCCACTCTGTATATTGACGAATTGATTACTGGCACAGAGTCAGGGACTGCGAGATAGGGATTAGGGTTGTATCTGATCATTCAGGGGTGTATTTAACCCTGCAACTAACTAATAAACGGAAAAATACACTTTGGAGACGAGCATCTTAAATGACAAAACAGCACAAAAAGAGATTCAACAGGAATTTGAAACATATTTACAAAATGATGATAATGGAGAGGTGTCACCAAATACTTTATGAGACACATCGAAGGCAGTTGTTGGAGGTAAAATGATTAGCTGTACAGATCTCTGGGTCGGACGGAGCGGTAGCTGAGCGTCAGGTGGAGGAGAAACAGAGCCAGATGGTGAGCTTCCTGAGGTGAGCAGTGAGAGGCAGAGGGAGGGAGGTGAAGGTGGGGAGATGGAGCTGACAGGCAGTCAGACTTAAGCTTCCACGTCCTTACCATTCTACTTTTCATGTCTCCCAGATTAAACCAGTCTCCTCTGGACCCTTCTGGTTCCCTCTGTCCGATTAAACCATCGTTTGAAATAAATACATTTTTAAACTTATCTGCTTTAAAGTCCTCCTCTTTGAGCCAAGGCACTCACTCAGCTCTCATGGATAAATTAGCTTAACAGGTCTATTCAACAAATTATCTGTAAAAGTATGGACAATAAAGTAGCAAATTAGTCCATCATAAGTAGTAAGTGCAATGTGTGCTTTTCTGACTGACCACCTGTCTTGACATACAACGACACTGTAAAATCTAGCCTGATAACTTCAAAAGGCAGAGACCGTTTCTCTGTTTCTAGGTGAAGGAGCTGTAACCTGCTCTGCTGGTTTCAACCTAAAACCATTCATTTGTGAATTAAACTGGACTTTATTCTGAAAGTCCACGGCTTCCTTTCCAGCTAGCTTCACACATCACACCCCAAGGACTTCTTGCAATCTCCTTCTTTTCCTGGCAGACCTCTGAGGACAGAGGTCACAGGGCTCCTTCTACGCAGCCCCCCCTGCAGGGATTTAGACCTCCCACTCTGCATGCTCTTTCTGTCATGCAGTAGCACATCAGCCATTTGCTTTCCCATACCAGCATATGTGTTTACACAGGCAAAGAGCCCAGAGAGCTTCAGTTAACATGTACGCTACGTGTCCGTCAATATTACAGTCTCTCTGGCTAACACATGACTTGAGCACATGATCACATCTGCCATTTTGTTTATATAGTGTGTTAGCTTAAAGGATAACTGCGGTATTTTCAACATTAAGCCTCTTTTCTGAGTCGTCTGCAATGTTTTAGAACCCCCCTCACCGCTTTTTTGATGTTTATTGCTGTCTCCGGTATTTGCCTAATTTTGATTCTTCTCAACATGCTTCAGAACGGCAAGTCATGTGCATGTCCTAAAAGGTCCGTAAAAGCACCATAAACGTCCGTTTTCAAAATAATCAACTCACCGGAGTGGTTACTGGTGTGCACTGGTAATCCATATCAAATTTCGTGGCGAAAAGTTGCTTCTGTCGTGTTTTATTTGGCAGCTCGTTCATGCTCGCACTATTTTCTTAGCCACCTCACAGCCGTGGATAAACTTCCGCTCAGCAGTTCGTCCGTAGGCCAACTGAGCGACAGGACTACAGCTAGGTATTATCCTGGTTTGCATTTCCGGTGCGAGAGAACTACAAACATCTCCTCTTTCCGGTTTCGGTGGCGGAGTAATATCAACGAACATCCAGTCTTCAATAGAACTCAATGGGATTTACAAAATGTCAAATAAAACACGACAGAAGCAACTTTTCGCAACGAAATTTGATATGGATTACCAGTGCACACCAGTAACCACTCCGGTGAGTTGATTATTTTGAAAACGGACGTTTATGGTGCTTTTACGGACCTTTTAGGACATCAGTGTTAATTTCGTCAGCTTTTTTAATTTAGTCTAAGTCTTAGTCACAATGTCGAAAATCAAATTTAGTCTTCGTCAAATTTTAGTCAACACTGTACAGAATAGAACTTCTCCACACACTGCTTCTCTTTTTAACATATATCACACTGAACAGAATAAAACTTCTCCACACACTGCTTCTCTTTTTCTCTATTTTATTTATATAACACTGTGCAGAATAGAACTTCTCATCTTGGCCACCACCGGCATCGGCGGCATGATCAATCATTATCATGCAGGTTGTTTTGTTGTCCTTCGCGTTGTAAATGAAATGGCTCTATACATCCAGGCGTTGTTTTCACCCAGCTCCAACAAACCGTATACCGGTATCCGAGCCCGACGCCATGACTGGACTGCAAAGTTGAACTAGCTATGGTTAAGTTATAGCTTGCTATCGGCTACGTTACTTGACTGATTGAGCCGCGCGAGGCACCGTGGGACAGGCGCCATGCAGGGACAAACAGGGCAACAGCGCGTAATCTTCTGAAGTTCAAGAAACATTTATATTAACAATTACAAATTAATTATAAACAATTACATTTTTTAATGTCCATTCGTCCATTGCTTGTAAATTTCGTCTTGTCTTAGTCTCGTCATATTTTTATTTTCTGGAAGCAATTTTGTGCGTCATCGTCTCGTCATCGTCACGGGAAAAAGGGGCGTTAACGAAATATTTTCGTCATCGTCCTGGTTGACGAAATTAACACTGTAGGACATGCATATGACTTGCCATTCTGAAGCAGGTTGAGAAGACTCAAAATTAGGCAAATACCGGAGACAGCAGTAAACATCAAAAAAGCGGTGAGGGGGGTTCTAAAACATTGCAGACGACTCAGAAAAGAGGCTTAATGTTGAAAATACCGCAGTTATCCTTTAATAAGATAAGAGAGAGATCAGTTTTATTGGTCATGCATACACATGAAATTGGTCCTCCGCTTTGAACCCATCCTGGTTGACACACTCAGAGACAGATGCCAACCTGGAGCGGTGGGCAGCCATTCACAGTGCCCGGGGAGCATGGGGTGCCTTGCTCAAGGGCACCTCAGCCGTGACAAGGAGGTGGACTGACACCCCTCCAGCTGTCAGTTCCACCAACCTTTTGAGTGGTGACAGTGGGACTAGAACCACCAACCTTCCGGTTATTGGATGACCGACTCTAACCACTGAGCCACGGCCCCCCATAATAGGCAGTAATAGGCATATTGATGAAAGTACCATTGATTTAATGATTTTGCCAACTTTAATACATTCTATTGTAGTATTTTAAAGGGAAAGCTGTTTGTGTTCTTTGTGTATGTTTACTGTAATAACTGCTGCTTGCAAAGATCAGTGCTAGGATTCGTACTTGTTCTGTTCAAATATTCTGTACAAATACGTTTCAGTCTGGAACAGATATCAGCAATATATTTTGAGAATGATGCTGGGTTCTAGTTATTTAGCGTCTGACTTTTGTCAGTAGTGCCTTGTAGTTAAGTATAGTTTAAAATGAATCATTTTATTGTTATTAGTTATTGTTAATACTAATAACTAAGCCCGATTGAGACCCAACAGTTTTCTACAGATGTAACACAGTGGTACCAGCTGCTTGACTAACTGCCCCCCCCCCTTAAAATCTAGAATCTTTCTCTCACCCGGACCAGAGTGTCTCTGATTTCAGAATGCAGAACTCTTTTCATGCTAGTACTGTACCTGTGGTATGTATGTAGCCCCCATTGATGTTGCTGTCTGAAGCTAAGACCTGAGTGCTGTAGTCTTCCTCCAACACTGATAAGGCTGTTCTTATCCAGGAATGTTTCAAATCCTTCAATTTTGAATCTTTATTGATAATTTGGCCAGATTTCAGCTGACGGATTCTTGACTGAAACTGTGCTGTTGTGTGACCTTCACCTATATTCTGCTACCTTAACCTCCTCAGGGGATAGCTCCACCTGCACCCTTTGACTAGAACTTTTTTCACCAATGCAGTTATTCTCAGCACTGCCCTTAACCTGCTGTACCTCTCCAGGTCTAATGGTGGTTTGACTTGCTCAGTGCTGGTAAGCAACTTAAACCTAATTTTAGTGTCCATCTCTTCTGTATCAATACAGTTTTTTCTCTGCTTCATCACTTCTTGAGTTTGTATTTTGACCCAGGCTTTGTCTACGTATCTGTCATATTTGTCAAACATATAAAGTTTGGCCACAATGGGGGACACTGGAGATCTCATGGCACAGCTGCGCTTCCGTCTGCAGAAACAGTCAGGGGATTTAAAATAAGTGGTAGTGTTACAGCCTGGCTCTCTGGCTGCAGCATACAGGGAGACAGACAAGAGGTGGTGGGCTAGAAAACTTCATTTATTTTAAAAGAAAACACGAGTAAATTAACAGAACATCTGAAAATCAGTGATTCAGTGGTGTAATGTATGTATGGACGCATGTGGTGGTGTATGTGCAACAGAAACAAATAAGCTGTAGGACGAGCTCATGCTGCTGAGGTGCTGTCTGTCCAGGTGACAGCAACAAGAGAGCCACCAGAGTCACAGAAGAGAGGCAGAGGTCCAGGTTCACAGAGTCATCTTGCTGCAGTTGGATGGTTTCCACCGCTCCTGAAATCTGCATGCAAGTGAAAAATGAGGTCACATCAAAGGACACAATGTTTTCACCTGGGCCAGGTGTCAGACGTTGGATCTTCTTCCCAGATTCTGTGGCGTTCTGAACATGGTGTGCAGTGTCTCCTTCCAGGGGCACTAAGATGGAGGCGAGGTGTTTGGGAATGTTGTAGGTGACCAGGTTGATGCTGCTGATAATGGGTCTGAGTGGGACTCCTTACTTGTGTATTTTACAGAAATGGACAGTAGCACCTCCCCACAGTAATCAGTAACTTTTCCACTTTTTGGAGGTATCCTGTGTCTTTCTTCTTCTGGCTGCAGGTTGGGTCCCTCTTCAGGATAGGTGGCGCTGTCACTCCGCTCGTCTCTTTCTTCTTCCTTACACTTGAAGGTGCATCTTCTTCTATTTTTCTTTGTCCTTTGTCCTGATATGTTGTTCCTCTGTATGCTATTGTAGGGACTTCTTGGTCAGACAGAAAGCACACTGGACATTTGGGCTGGAATGTATTATCAACCAAACTTAAAACATTTTTGAGACTGAACAGGGGTCCAGAAGGTTAGCTGGCCCGGGGAAAGAAAGCCTTTCCACCATTTAGATCACAATCCACAGAGACCATGAAACACTGGGTGAGGTTTTCCAGAACCTCGTGAGTGAATAGCCTTTGCCTCTCCATATTTAATTTGTATAAAACTCATACAAATATACTTTGTACCAGCATACGAGTCAGCTAATGTTGATCTCGAGGGATAGTGTGTAATTTTGACGCATCATACAATGCTGTAAGTTAAAGAATCGAGCAGTTGAGAACACCGGATCATTTTTCCATGGAAAAACATGACCACAAAGTGGTTACAGCCTCTGAATATGAATGTATATTCATGTTGTTAGAAGTACCCAAAGGTACTGTGATTGTCCTGTGGCCGTGTGTTGGAACACACTGGAAGTGGCAGATTATTAAGTCCAGTCTTTCTGTATTCCTTTGGATTTCTCCCCTTTAAAATCTGAAACTGTGCCCTATGCAACATTACGTGCTGATAATTATCATGAGAATGTGTGCCATTCATGGAGGCATTTCCAGGGCAAAGCTGGTTGGGTTTCATGTACAGATTCTCAATGTGACTGAAGTATGTGCTGGGACCATCAAAAACATTTCAACCTTTCCCCTTAAACCACCAGTGCTGCTTTAGCCATGTTACTTTAGCAGCAGAATTTACATAATCTATTGTTCTTTCAATTCTGACCAATTTACTTCATACAATTACAATTTACAGTTCAAAACATCCCCAGAGCATGATGCTGCCACCACCGTATGTCACTGTGGGGATGATGTTCTCTGGGTAATGAGTGTTTTTTTGATTTGCTTTTGTTTTTCCTAATGGTCAAGAAGTTCGTTTTTGTCTGATCTCACTAGTGTACATCCTCTAATCTTCTGGGTTTTTTTTTTTTTAAACAATGCCATTGGTATTTCGCCTTATATAGGCTAACAGCCATATCTAAATCAATGGCGCCTATTAGAATATTTTGTCATCATCTATTACTCAATGTATTTCATTTGGTAAAAATCTATCAATCCATCCATCCACCCATCCATCTATCTATCCATCCATCCATCCATCCATCCATCCACCCGGCCATGGAGCCACAGTCACTGGACCCTGGGTCTCATGCTAAAATATACCTGCATCAATAGTGTTTGTTAGAAATGTATTAATCAGAATGAATGGTAGCACACGACCCTGTGCCCCCCTTTTCTTTCCTGTGTGCTGCCACAGAAGGTGGGATGGAATGAGGTGTGGGGACAAAGGCTTACCGTGCATGGGCAGGAGCAGCTGCAGCAGCAGCAGCAGCAGCAGACTCAGGGTGCACACAGAGGGATGCAGCATGGCTCCAGCTCAGCAAACACCGGCCGACGTGACAGAATGACTGCAGAACAAGGAAATAACTGGTTTTCTTCTTTCAATGAGTCTAAAGCCGGCGGTCATCACACCGTGTTCAGACACACCCACACTGAAAGCCGCATTCAGGGATCCTCCCAGTGTGCCGCTTCCTGGTACCTTTCAAAATAAAGCTCCCGGCACGTGACATCTTGTATAGTTCCGTTTGATTTAAATTTGAAAAAAAAATGGGCGAGATGTATACTGTAATGCCTTTAAACTCATGTAGACTCAACAAAGCACTTTTCGTTGTGTATCGCACACGCAAATTGTCCCACCCTGTAGCCCTACACCGGAGGCAGTGTTGGATGTAGTGTTTTTTTTTTAATAAACTTTATTTATCTTCACAATATCACAGTAACAGTAGTCATGAAAGAAATGGTGTACAGAAATGAACAAAGGACATAAAATGAAAGAACACAATTAAAAAATACAACGATAGAAAACTGTTAGAACAGAAGAGAGAGAGAAAAAAAAGGAAAAATAATAATAATAATTACACAAGTAAATGCGAGTTACAAAAATAAGTTATAGTCTTTCCAAACACTTATTGTTGTTGGATGTAGTGTTTTGCCCAGGAAACACGTAGCATGACTTATTTAACCCTTTGTGCGGTCTTAACATTGTGTTTACTCCCCTCAAAAATGAGCCGCCCTACCAAAGGCCCAAAATAAAGCAACTTAATTGAATTTTAAATCCAAAATCAATGTTGTATGATGAAACCACCTGTTATTTATCTATTCAACTCAATTCAATACATTTTTATCATGAATTTTTTTGGACACAATACAAAAAGACAATCACCAGTTTTCAGGATTACACTTTTTTTTTTTTTTTACCACAAACCAACTGTCAGTTGGACCAACAGTTTTCTTGTTTTCTCAGTTTTCTTTTGCATAGTAAAGGTTTATTATTGCTATTATATAAATGTGAAGTAATTACTCCTGAATGAATTATATTGAAAGGGAAAAAAAAACAGTGAACTTTTTTCTGCTGTTTAAATGTTTTTATAATTCACGGGTCAAAAATGACCCATAAGACAATCTTTGTACCCTAGTGGTGTACAGCCCACATGGAAACATAAACAAAAATAAAGTGTGACTTTTTCTAATGATGGGGTCCCTTTAGGAAAAGTCATAACATTTCAAGTTGGAAAAAGTTAGTTTGAGGTATTTTTTCTACAGCTAAACATGGTAGTGGCTCACTTTTGACCCGCAGGACAACAGGAGGGTTAAATGATGTAAAACAGCTGGATTTAAATAATGATGGGTATGTTTAGGGTTTAACTTTCTGTTTTTTTTTTTTTTTGGTGAGGGCACTACTCCAACACTATCATCATTCACAGCGGCCCGTTTTGGGTTTTTGTTACCCATTGAAACCTTATTATTAAGCAAACTTTTGTAAGCCTAAATAAACTGAGAATACATAGACTGAAAACACAGAATAATAGAAAAATATCACATTTGAGAAGCAGAAATTAGGATATTTTTTATATTTACTAATAATACTAATATTTTTTAAAAGACTAATCTTTTTTAATGAACATCATAATCTCCAAATAAAAGGGATATTTCTTTCTTTCTTTCTTTTTAAATAAGACTTAAAGGAGAAAGGAACACATTAGGATATTTGTTCTACAGATATACTATAGAAATCTAATTACAAAGCAGTCTAATCTGCAAAACCTGCTCTCTGTGTTATATCTATCTTATTATTAATAGTTTTGAAGTATAAACTTATTTGTATTCTGCAAGTTTAAGAACATTTTTTTAAATTCCCTTTAATGATATTCAATTATTCTCAAAAGGGAAATTAAAGTGCTGTAGTATTCATTATTGTTAATATATACATTTTTTTAATAGATAAAACCACCAACACATCCATTTTATCTGCCAGTGAGCTCACATTCACCATGTCATTTCAGGGAAGAAATGGTTTAAACTTTCATCCTTTCTCTCCTTTTTTATTCTTTCCCTGCTGGATCCATCCTAGATGTCTTTTCTTCAACTCATCTAGATTTGGGTTCAACGGCTCTCCAACCCTGATTCTAACTCTTGGAATTATATGTGAGCTCACTGATGCCAAGCATGAGTGCCCATTAATCACATAATGAACGAATGAATGAGTTTATTTAAAGGACAGCATGCAATACCATAAATCAGCCATTTCATGAACAACAACAACAAGATGGTTACATCGGATTTAGCAGAAGGGCCATTTTCCATCCGTAGTCCTTAAAGGGGGATGGGGTAAGGAACACAATTATCATCATTTTTTTCATTTCTTTGTTTAAAAAAACAAACAAAAAAACAACCTAATTACCAGTGGGTCTATTTTAATCATTCTAATTTGTTCATTTCCGAATTATAAATTTTGATTCATATTTTATTTAATATTTTTTTCAATAAAGTCTTTAAGAAGCCTGATTAAAATGAATAAATAAATAAATAAAAAACAATTATCAGTGAGAGCACGTCTGTTTTAATAGTAGGTGTATTTGAATTTGTTTGGTGAAATCTTTGATGTTTATGCAGGACTTTATGTGTTGGGGGAGTTCATTCCATTCTTTTATAGCTATATATGAGAAGCCGTTTTGTGCAAAAGTGCTTTTTCTTTTTGGGATGGTGCAATTTCCCTGAAGAACTGTTCTGGTTGTTCTTACTGTACGGGAGATTGGACCGAAAAACAAAAAGTTTTCAGTGCAATCTGTTGGTTTTCTTAGCTAGGGAATTGTTTTTGAATTCAGTTCAATTCATTTTTATTTATATAGCACCAAATACAACAAATGTCATCTCAAGGCACTTAGATAGTAAGTCCAATTCAAGCCAATTGGAATTCAATTAATTCATAATAATAATAATTCATAAAATAATCCAATTCGTTCATATAGAGCCAATTCAAAAACAATTTCCTCTATATGGCTCTATATGAACGAATTGGATTATTTTATGAATTATGATTATTATTAATTAATTGAATTCCAATTGGCTTGAATTGGACTTACTATCTAAGTGCCTTGAGATGACATTTGTTGTATTTGGCGTTATGTAAATAAAAATGAATTGAATTGAATATATATGTTTTGGGGCTTTTTATGCCTTTAATGATAGAACAGTTGGAAAGAGACAGGAAGCAGAGAGAGTAGGGAGACATGCAGCAAAGGGCCGCTCGGTGCGGGACTGGAACCGGGGCCAGCTGCAGCGAGGACTGTAGCCTCTGTACATGAGGCGGCTGCTTAACCCACTACGCCACCGACCGCCCCCTTACTGTACGTTCTGAGGCAGGCTGGATGAACTGCTTGAGTGGGGATGGTGCAGCTCCGTGTAGTATTTTGAACATGAGGGTCAGGTTTGATAGCTTTGATAGATGGCTAATGTCTAGTAGCTCGTACTGTTTTAGGAGGGGACAGATGTGATATGATTTGGGCTTCTTTGCCAGTATTTTTATTGCTTGCTTGTAAACTGATTTTAGGGGTTTAATAGTTGTTATGCTAGCTTGGAACCAACTGGTTGTACAGTAAATGAAGCGGGATAGAATCATTGCATGATATAATGTTATTGCTGCTTCCCGGGAGAGTGAGTTTCTGATATGTTTAACGTGAACAGGCTGTATTTCAGACAGAGGGACGGTGATTGGCTAATGTGTTGTTCTCGGTGCTCTCATGTCCTTCTGATCCCTGGGTACGTCTTTTCTGTGTTGGGAGAATTCAGACAGAAACTCAGAATAAGGGCCAGGTGGGCGATACACAACAACAAACACAAGAGGTTTCTGGGATTTCCACTTTGCGTGGGAAAAACTGAGAATCACAGATTCAAAAGAGCTCAAACTAATCTTGGGTCTGGGACTGATGAGTAACCCTGATCTGAAGATAGCTGCCACTCCTCCTCCTCTGCCTGTGGTTCCAGGAACGTGAACATTTAAACAGTCAGAGGGAGTTGCTTCATTAATGCTAACATGATCCTCCTGCTGCAGCCAGGTTTCTGTAAGACTAAATATATCAATATGATGATCACACATCAACTCATTCACTAACAGAGACTTGGAAAGGAGAGATCTGATATTCAGCAAACCACATTTAATAGTTTGATGTTTTTGTTCAGTTAAAGTTTTTGTTTGAATCTTTTCAGGTTTTCAGGACTTGCTCGTCCCGTACTGCCCTCTGGGGGGAGTTTTATGCTTTCTATGATGCTTTTTGTTGGGGCCATTTGGAAGGTCAGTGCAACAGCAAAGTAAGGTCTTAGCATTCTCTTTTAACAGCAGACAACAATTTTTGCAGGTTTCTGCCTTTGAAATGCAAATGAAGGTGATCCCAGATCTTTTCCTCATGAGTCATTCCACAACTTTTTTCCTACTATCCTTTTTGAAAAGAAATGATGTTGCTGGGGCCTTCCTACCACTGCACACACACAGGATATAGGAAAACTATGTGCACATCACACCTCTTTGTTTTCCATGTCTTCCATTTCCCCTATTCATAAATATATATTTTATATTGTGGAATTGTGTTAACACATTCCTGCATGGGTTATGGATTATGTACAGTTTCAGACACATTTCAGATTGATAAAAATGTACCAGATATTTCATTTATAAATTCCTTCCAGTCAACAATTAATTGCATTTCAAATTAGTCAGAATTTCAATCTCCATATCTGTAGAGAAATGTTGTGTAAGCTCCAACAAAGGCCAGGATGATTTGAATACAAAACAGAAAGAAAGAACAAAAAGCAGGGAAAGGTGTCACAAAACAGAAAATAATTCGAAAGAGAGCAGATGTTTGTGATATTTCATGTTAAGATTCTGCTTTGGAACACTGAACACACATAATCACAGTACAAGCAGGACTTTTTCCCCATTTATTGCAACTCAGATTTGACCACAAACCTTTTCTCTACCCATACAGACATGAATGGATTTTTTTCAGTGATCTATGAAATAACTCACACCATACTCAAACCCATGTACACATTAGTGGCAGCAAATACTGCAAAATTACAGTCCCAAGTTAATATTCTCCTTATAGTAATCATCATCATGATTTTTTAAAAGAAGTAAAAAGGTTATCAGTTTCATCCTGGAAGTAATCTGTGTCAGGGTTCTGGAACAGATAAAAGTGGGTTTAAGTGGATCATTTCTTCTTACACCAAAATCATTAACATCAAATATGAATTTAGCATATCAAAAGATCGAAGCTGATCAGAGCTGAAGGAAATGATCCTTTTCTTTATCTAATAATCCGCCAGTTTGGTGTGGAAAAAACTTAGCCGTCCACATTGTTAAATGTCTTGCTTCGTGCATCAGCATCAAACTCAGGGCTATGTAGTGATAGAAACGTTTTTTTACATCACGTTTATTCTTACAACCCATAAAGTGGATCCAGGATGCAGAAATGTTTGTCTAGCCTCTAGAGTTTTGGGCGCAGGGATCCAACGGCAGGTTTGTCACAGCAGAACTCTTTCCACCAGGAGGGGCGCTCCAGCACCTGACTGCCCTGCATCACCGTTGACCACAGGTTCTTGTTGAGCTGCAGAAGAAGAGAATAAGTAGAGAAATCAGAGAAGATACCTCTGGGAGACTCTGTCCACACAGCACAACAAAACCATTTGCAAACTGAGAGAAGGGGCTCTGTTATGATTTGGATTTCTCATACTGGTGCATCTTTTTTTGCAGCTAGCATAAACACACTGAAACAATCAGCAAAAGCTACAATTTAACAATCTTCATGACACCTCCCACATATACTATAAGCGATCATTTGTCATGATGAGAAATACACGGGCATAACATCTAAAAAAAGGAGAAGTATAAAACTATGTTGCTTATCCAGTTAATTCAACTCCAAATGATTCCAATTCACACGTTAAAAAAAGTTCCCCGGCTCAGGAAACCAACAGGTTGCACTGAAACTTCTCTTTTGTCCAGTCCAGCGTCCTGAGTGTGCACGAGGCGACTGGAAAGAAGAAACTCCCTTTTAACAGCAACAGACCTCCATCAGAACCAGAACCAGGAGGGGTGAAAATGACACACTTGCTTTGGCGTAATCTCAGAGAACAGAGTTGGATGTGGTGTAGGCCTGTCCTTTTATTAGTGCAGTGTCTGATAGCCGCTGCCAGAGAGGACCGGCAATATCCGTCTTTCAGACATTTACGGATGCAAAAGCCTGTTGTTTATTTTTCAGCGGCTCAGGAATGATCCTGGCCTGGATAACATCCTGCTGTCTCTCACCATTAGCACTGAACTGAGTCATCACAGGACAGAGCTCGCCTTCCTGATCGTGTTTACCGAGTCACTTCCTCTCAGAAATCCAGATACTGCTCCCCAGGTGGACATCGTTTTCAGTCTTCAGTCTCGTGTAGTCATTTTTGGGGGAAGGGTGCCGAGGTATTTGTAGGTACCAGCAGGTAAGGTTGTCAGACCAGCCCCTCTGCCCCCATGTACTGTGGCTGGTTAAGGAAGTAGTTAAAAATCCAAACAGACAGTTGGTGGTTCACCCTTTTGTGCTCCATAGTGTTGGTGTTGACAGCACTGAAACAAAGACAAACATATGATTCTTCATCCCACAGAGACTTTCATGACAGCATCATCGAATCAAATGCCAGGTTGGTGGGCACACTGAAGTGGGTCCATTAATGAGCCCACCAGGGGAACAAGGTGGGCGAGGCCAGCGCCTCCAGGGTCTTCATCATGTGTGATGTCGGCCTTATCGGCCGGTAGTTGCTGAGGTCCTTTGGGTGTGGACTTTTGGCACCTGTACCATGCATGATGTTTTATACAGTTGTGGTACCCCCCCGGCTTCAGGTTCATTTGGAAGATGTGCTTCGCTGTGCCTCAAAGCTCGTCTGCAAAGAACAGGAGGAGCACGGAGCTGATGCCACCTGGATCCTGGGCCTTTTACACCTTGGACACTGACCTCCTTTCTCAGCCGAACCATTGCGAAGGACATGTTGCATGGGGGCTGTATGCTGGAGATTGTGGGTGGGGGGATGAGTCTTTTGGTCGGGGTGGCTGAAAGCTGACTGTAGTGGAAGGGGGCTTTGAGATGAAGGTAGGGATGTGCCAGGAAATCAGGGTAACTAACGCACTGGAACATCACCATCATAAATGCATTTCCTCATAAAGAGTTACTCATGTGGGGGGTGGTCTGCCTACACCCCTGTTGCCTGAGTGTTGCCTGGGGCTGGAGGGGGCAGGAGGATTCGGGGTCTGGGGTGGCCGGGGTGTGTGGGAGAGAAATGTCATGACATGGCCTAATTACATCGTGTGCTTTGTTGTTCGGTTCATATGAATATTGTTGATAGTTAGAATGAGCTTGTTTATGATTATGGCAAAAGCTAGGCACCTGAGGAAGATTGGGGTTTGGCCACGTATGCATGGTCTGATCCAGGAGCGGTATAAAGGGTTGTCACAAAATGAGGTCGGTGGAGATTTTCGGACAGTTCTGTATGCACATTTGCTGTGACGGCTTGTTCAAATAAACTTCCCCAATGAAAGGCTGACCGACGTGGATTCGACTCCTTTTCTCCACAACAGGTGCCGCTCTCCCTGCTATCTGCAGCTGCACCCACCTGTGGGCATGTCTTGGCTCCCGGGGCACTTGGCCGGGGGCATTGGGGCGTGCGCTGGCCCACTGTGTTCGGCTGTCTGGGGTGCTTGGCCCGCGCGGGTATTGGGCGGGGCCTCTGCCGGGGGGTTTGGTGGCGCTTGGGTTCATGGGGCCCGGGTCAAGTGCTCTACTCGTGTCCGGGTGGCGGGGACGGTGGGCTATCGCCCCTGATTCCCGGGAGGTGTCTGTCCTATGGTCGTGGGGGCTCTGTCCAGGGGCTTCCTCTGCGGTGGGCTGACACACACACA
This sequence comes from Odontesthes bonariensis, assembly GCF_027942865.1. Lineage (NCBI taxonomy): Eukaryota > Metazoa > Chordata > Actinopteri > Atheriniformes > Atherinopsidae > Odontesthes > Odontesthes bonariensis. The sequence continues at coordinate 32,970,619 of NC_134524.1, read as the reverse complement.
CATTCATTTATTCGCCCAGTCGCATACTTGCTCTGCAGCTGCTGTGTCGTCCTGAGGTTTCAGGCCATCCGTATCCACGGTTGTGTTGTATGTGCTTGCTGCTGGTGTTGTTGCTGCTTATGCTTTGTTTGGTGTTGTTTGGTTTTTTTCTCTGCTCACAGGTGCTCCTGATGGTTCTCCGTCTGGATTCTCCACAGAGGCCGTGGGATGTCTTATCTTTGCTTTCTGCAGGTGTAGCAGCTGGTTGTCTGGTTTTTCATTGTTTTCTCCGATCGTTTCTTTCTATTTCTGTCCCGTTTCTTTTTATTTTCTCTCCCTCTTTCCCTGTCTCCCTGTCAGGTTTGGCATAATTACATGTTATTATAACAAAAATAAATAAGCAGTTGATTTGCATCAAGGGGAGCTTTACATTCAGAAAGCTTCCCCTGGCAGAGCAAATGTGTTTGGCACAAAACGGTATTCAGATTACAATTCTGCTGCCATAATGCTGGACAGAACAAGGGAAAAATAAAATAAATAAAAAACACATCCAAGAAAATGAAAGGGAAACCTAACATAGAGACCTTTGGAATTGTGTTAACACACACCTAACTACTCCAGATCACCTAACTTCTTCTTTTACAGAGGTGTTCAAACTTGGTGAATTTGATTAGCAGCAACAGACAGCTGTAAAAACAGGCTTGTGTCACTGTGCAGAGATCTACAGGCATTTTGACCAAATCCTGGCTCATATATCTTAATAAGACCTCAGAAAATTGTGTCAAATCTTCCAAAAGGGGCATAATATATCACCTTTATTGTAGACCTGGTAAGGACCAGATGATTTTATGATATCTTGATACGTTAAACCTTAGAAGTGAAAAAAGGTGTTCTTGTATGTTGACAGTGAAGGTTGTAATAAAATAAATATCCTCTTAGTAGTTTGTTTGGAGGAAAACGGCCACATCTGACATGTCTTTATTTCACTTGGGACTGACAGAATTATTTTGAATTGTTTTATGTAGTATAATATAACTTGGTAGATAAAAACCTAACTTCATCCAATCATTAGAACATAACTTCATCATAGAATAAAGTAAAAGATGAGTTGTAGACAGAGGATGAAACACTTGCCGATCTTATTCAGCTACAATAGTTACATCTCTCTTGAAATATGACACACAACAATGTTTTTCACAAAAGAATTGGCTTCTCAGAGTTTCTGTATCTTACCTGTCCATCAGCACAGCCAATGGGTGAGTTGAGTATAAAATCAGTAGGCGCCAAGACATCCACCAATGCTACAGCATCATCCTTCAGCTGGGTGAAAGCCAGAGGTCAGACGGGGAGCAGGGTCAGCCAGAGCCATCAGTTCATGATGAGGTTTTGGTGAAGAAAGGAAGGAAGAATGGAACGGCAGCAGAAATATTAATATCAAGAAACATTTTTAAGAAGCATGTTAACTGGAAATGAGTTAGATGTTCATATACTTCATTCTTTATGATTACCTGCTACAGTATCACATCTTAAAATGTATGTTTTACCCGTCATCCAGGGCAAATACTGAATATGAACTACAGCTCAGTAATAAAGACGATAGAAATTCAGATTCAGTCATTTTTAATTTTAATTCTTCGGGCTATTCACAGTTTTCTGACCAGTCTGTTCTACACTTCTGATATTGGCTCTAACAGATTCTAACAAAAAAATAGTTCTTCTCTAAAGTGAGCATATTCAATCTATATAAATATATCTATCTGTCTAATATATAACCTATGTAAAGGAGTTTCATTTGGTCAAAGACTTAGCCAAGGTGATTTCCACACGTCAAAGCTAAATGCACTTCTTAAGTATCAAGTTAGAAGTTTAAGGGCTTTACGGGAGCAGTGTGTGAGACATAAAGCAGCAGATGAAGATGAACTACTAACAATTTTTGATCAATAATGTATCGGGCCATCCGTGTCTTTTGTGTGGAAGAATCATCGAATGACGTATTTAAAAAAACAATAAATTATTTTAGTTCTCCGAGAGTCTGAAGAGGAAAGAGGGAGCTTAAAAACGAGAGATCCCAACTAGTGTAAGAATTCTGTTGACTACGCCTGGACTTTTCCTTTTGTTAAGCCAACTAACACAAAGGAAGCCTGGCTGTGCTGAGCCTGCTTCCTATTACAACCTTCAGATGAACAGTCACTTAATTCCATGTATCCAACAGCTTGTAGTTTGTTTGCTTTTCACATGAAATCATTTGGGGAGAACCCCAACAAAGAGTGAGACAAACAGAGGAAAGAATCTTTCCCTACCTGGGAACAAAGAGTGATGATGGCCATCTGGACCAACTCTGCAGGCTTCCTTCCACTAAAGTAACTACCTGCACAGGAAGAATGCTTTGTTACTGAATACAACTCATCCAGAGTTCTTTGGATTTGTACAGTTTAGGGTACAGGAACATACCCTGGTACAAGGTGGCCATATGGCTGCTGAGGCTCCACAGTCCGTACAGGGCGCACAGTTTCCTTAGGACTGCTTTAAGATCAGCTGGTGTGTCCTCATCAGTGGCCAGATCATGAAATCTCTGGAGGCAGTTGTGTTCAATATAGGTGATAGCCAAGGACCTGCAGTAATAAACCTGAACACATAAACACATACAACATTTAAATGAATAAGCTCCCGTCTTATTCAGCCAAAAATATTGACCTGACATCCATTGTCACGAGGCCAGTGTTGTGAAAGTTTTTGTGCTTGTTTGTACTGTTTGTTTCTGTTTTGTCTTTGTCTCTTCCTGTTTGTATGTTTGTTACCTTTTCCTCCCCCTCGCACTCTGTCACCTCTGGATCTGCCTACCTGCCGCTCCACATCTGCCCTGGTGCTAGAATCAAGCCCCCTGGTTCCCATCAGCTCATCACCCGGTCTGCATTTAGTTCCTGTCCTGCCTTCAGTCGCTGCCGGATCCTCATTCTGTCTCACATTTCCTGATCATCCTGTGTGCCTGCCTGTCATCCCACCAGTCCGCCTGCCAGCCCGCCTGCCAGCCTACCTGCCAGCCCACCTGTCATCCCACCAGCCCACCTGCCAGCCCACCTGTCATCCCACCAGCCCACCTGCAAGCCCCCCTGTCATCCCACCAGCCCACCTGCCAGCCCACCTGCCAGCCCCCCTGTCATCCCACCAGCCCACCTGCCAGCCCACCTGCCAGCCCACCTGTCATCCCACCAGCCCACCTGCCAGCCTGCCAACTCGTCTGCCAGCCCACCTGCCAGCCCACCTGTCATCCCACCAGCCCACCTGCCAGCCCACCTGTCATCCCACCAGCCCGCCTGCCAGCCCACCTGCCAGCCCACCTGTCATCCCACCAGCCCGCCTGCCAGCTCGTCTGCCAGCCCACCTGCCAGCCCACCTGCAAGCCCCCCTGTCATCCCACCAGCCCGCCTGCCAACTCGTCTGCCAGCCCACCTGCCAGCCCACCTGTCATCCCACCAGCCCACCTGCCAGCTCGTCTGCCAGCCCACCTGCCAGCCCACCTGCAAGCCCCCCTGTCATCCCACCAGCCCACCTGCCAGCCCGCCCACCTGCCAGCCCGCCTGTCATCCCACCAGCCCGCCTGCCAGCCCACCTGTCAGCCCAGCCATCTCCTCAAACCAACCTGCAGCTATTTCTCCCTGGACCCCCTTTCCAGCCCATAACCCCCTTGGACCAGAGCCCCACCTTCCCACACCTTCCTTGTTCTAAATAAACTTGTTCTTGGTCAGTTGGTGTCATATTTGCGTTCCAAGCAAAGGTGTGACATCCATGCTCTCATTATGCAGTGGTATGATGGTATAAAATGACATTACTAAACACTTGGATTTTAATATTGAAGAGAATTTCAAGGAACTATATCAGTGAACTATTTGACTATTGGTGTTGAAGACAAACATCTACCTGATTCTGTAGTGTCTGTAACATTCTGTAAAGTCCTACATGAAAAAACAAGAAAACCAACTCAAACGCATTTCACACAATCATCACACGCACGCACACACCTGCCCAAGCTCCAGTCGATGTGTCACATAAACTAATTATATCAATACAATGAGTAACTGAACATTTCTATCAAACAATAAAAACAATTATTTGCAAATCTCAGAAACCAAAATTTCATTCAAAGTAAAACCTTTTTACTATTAAATAAAAGATATTTGCTCAAAGCTACAAAAAGTTTTGTCTGATGCATCCCGCCTGCCTGGTATTTTTCTTCCTTGGAATCACCTGAAGAAGCCCAAGGTTCCTTCCATCAGCAGATTATTAAGCAGCAGTAATGGAGAGCTGACATCGACCACTGAAAAGAGCGGTTCCTGCAGTAAGTGCAGCCTTCACCGGATGGATGCACACACATGGAACAGGACTAGTTTGCACTCCTTTTCTTACTTTCTTTTCTTCACTCCTATCATAGAACATGAGTCTTTCTCAGGTAAGAATTGAGTTCTCGTCTATTCCTTTATTGTTCTGTTATTAAGCCTTACAGGAGCAGTAAATGTGTGTGTTTAGTTAGCGCTGCCACTCTTACCCCAGAAGTGTGGACCAGTGTGACCTCTCCACCCTAAGACTGAGCTTGAAACCAAAACTAGTGCACTACCCCCCTCTACAGGTGGGTCTCCGCAACAGCCAGTGAGATTAATGTTTGAATCCTTAAAGGTTGTGTAGGGGATCTTTTCCTGGAACATTTTTTTACATATTGCTTGAAATACTCTTCACACCCCCATTGCAACCAATTAATTAAAAGTTTTGACACAAAAATGAAAAGTTTTAGTGGCCTCTAGAACGTACAATCTAGGAAAAACACTATCCAATCATTGTGAACGGACCGTTCACAATGATTGGATTCTGATGCCGTCTATCAAACTGCAATCTGCTCCTCCCTCCCCCTCCTCCCCCCCGTGCGCGTACCCTGCTCCGTGAACGAATTACGCGTCCAGAAGCTTGGCAGGAAGCTAAACTAGAGCCAGCTTGGTTAGCACCTAGCATTATTAAACGTATAGTTAACATAAACTAAATACTAAATACGGCAACGATCGATGCTTGCTGTCAGAACAGCGCTCGTGCACCTTCGTGCTCGTTCATGTACTCTAGAGGCGTGCCTTCGGGGGGAAAGTGAAGAAAAGGGTTGGGACTTTTTACCTGTGTATTTTCAAAATGCAGCTTCGCTGGACTCAAAATCCAGGATCTCCTACCCTACCTTTAACCAGTTATATAAAAGTAGCAAGACAGCCGCTGGTTACGCTTCCCATTGACCTTGTTATATCCAGAGTCAAATTAACCTTCAATTAGTGCATAATTTAAGTCAAACAGAATAATGTCAGCATCATTATGGGGTATATATGTATTTATGTTTGCTTCAAAGTAATTAAATGTACAATCCATTAGTCAAGCAAACTTGATTGGAATAACAGCGGACTATTTTAGGAAACTCCTACAACAGGTCTGGATCACTCGTAAATTCTGTTCCTACCTGAAAGAAAACGTAAAATACGAAAAGATTGGTGAATGCGCAAATTCTCTTAAATCACTCGTACGGACGATTTAAGAACAAATCTGTGCGTACGAACGGTTCTTGCATGAGGCCCAATGTTTTAACGGGTGAGACCTCGGCATGGAGGTACCTCATTCTGATCATGTTTTACACTGTAAGGTAAATATTAAGTGGCTATTTGACTGTGCAGTTATTTTATCCCCAACATAATGCTGTTTTCACACACATAAATGTCTTCTCATCTATATCATGTTCTGTTAAATAATTAAGCTTATTTACACTAACACAGACTTCTACTGAGCCAACAGAAAGAAGGCAGATGCCCGTAAAACGGGTGGTGCCCAGCACCGCCACCTCTGACGGAGGCAGAGCAGCTGGCCCTAAGCAGAATATTGGAGGGCAGTGGCTGAGGGAGTCCCTGGAGGGAGTCCACCCCCAACACACAAGTGCCTTTATAAAATATAATAGGCCTATATATATCTTTTTTAAGCCTATTCATACAAATATTTATTTGTCTTTTATGTCTTTTTTTCTTTTGTCCCAACAAAATTCTGATGGTACCACTCATAAAGATAATTGTCTGGAAATGCTAAAACATCTATGATAACCATCTCCTGATGAATATTTAATTCTCTGCGCAGTAATGCCGCTCCTTCATCCACGGGATCGTTGTCTAAAGGACATGTTGGTGGAAACAGTCGCCTCCTGCTGTGCCTGATGGACTTCTAGAAGTAGAAGAACTCGCTCTGCTGACTGAATGAATGAGGAAATCAAATGGCTGAAAGAGGGCGGAGACAGAGAGAAACTCCAGGTTCACTGAGTAAAACCTGGTCCCGACCAGGTTAGGTTCAGAGAGTCTGTTACTACGGTAACTGACCGAGAGCTTAACTCCCTTTGTGAAATGAAAAACTCAGAGTTTCCCTCATTTCAGGGTTAATAAACTCAGAGTTTCCCTCATTTCAGGGTTAATAAACTCAGAGTTTCCCTCATTTCAGGGTTAATAAACTCAGAGTTTCACTCATTTCAGGGTTAATAAACTCAGAGTTTCACTCATTTCAGGGTTAATAAACTCAGAGTTTCCCTCATTTCAGGGTTAATAAACTCAGAGTTTTCACTAAACCTGCTTTGTGAAACGGACCTCTGGAGTACGGCATCAGGAACAATCAGTTCTTAGAATAATCACAACTAATATCATCGATACAAGCTAACATTTCTATAAGAATGTCCAACCTGCATCTCCCTCCTGAAGCAACGGATCTCTTCCACAAAAAACTCCTCTCTGACAAAACAATTTATCTCCCGTTTATAACATGGGAAAGACCTCTCTATTGCTACTGACACTGAATTTTGGACTCAAATCTGTAAAAATATTTATTTCATGAACATACAAACCATTCAATGTAAAACTCTCCATAGAATTCATTACACAGGACAAAGAATGGCCAAAATGGGTTTTTCATCAGAGATTTGCCCATACTGCTCACAAACCCCCCTGACACATTCACACCATGTGGAACTGCACACACATTTAAGATTTTTGGAAAAAAGTCTCCGGAACTTTATCTGGTTTCTCGGGCTGCCTCATCCCATTATCTCCATCACTCTGCTGGCTGGGTGATTCATCAGAATGTAGTCATGATACAAGTAAGAATAAACATCTCCTCACAGCCCTAACTGTCGCCAAGAAAACCATCTTCATGAGCTGGAAATCAAGGAACAATGTAAATTGATCAATTTGGAAAAACCTGCTATCAGAGCACATTTCTCTGGCTGATCTATCATCTCCTTCCACGGACACCACTGAACCACAATCTGTCTGCTCAGCTTTCATTGGTTTTTTACCTAAAACATCTGACTTAATATTGACATTAATAATAAAAAATCCCTACCATCTAAGTTTGGATTTATGACTTACTCTTCTTTTGCAGTAGATATTATTATTGTTATCTATTTTCATTTAAAAAAAAAAAGAACGAAAATGATCATTTGCATAAATTGAACTTTCTCCAGTTATCCAAATATTATTTTTAAATCGCTTTGCTTTAGATAAACTGCCTATGTTTTGTGAAAATGTGTCCTTACATTTATTTACCCTAAAAATCACTCAGAGAATCAAAACTCTGGAAGCGGCTATTTATGGTACGAGCAATAGCAAGTGGCAGTTCCTGAGTGCCAGTAATGAGCAAGAGTTTTGGTTTAAGCTTGAACATATCAGCGTGTATATAAAAAGGCATGTGTAGGTATATCTTAACAGCTGTGTAGGTTTGCTTACCTGACTGTTGTTACGGGCCTCAAAATCCTTCTTGCCCAAGGCTCTCTCTTGTTCCAGCCTTTTGTAACTCTCTTCTAACAGGAAACACACCAGCCACCTATAGGCTGCCAGAGGCACTGCAAGCAGAGAGGGACCACAGAAGCAGCCAAGAGTGGATCATGTTCAGCATATTTTGATTAACGGAAAGAAAAGAAATACAGCCAGTAGAATCTGTGTTTCTGTTGTTTCTAAGGAAAATTGGTACACAGTTTGAATGAGTCCACATATCAAAGAACTGGATACAGTTTTAGTGTCAAAGGTGGATCTACACCATCACTGGTCTCCATTGATAGGCTGAGCAGGCAGAGTCAGGGGTGGTTTAGGAATATATGTCTTCTTTTTTTATCAAAACCCCTGACAATGTTGTTTATGAACATTATTAACAGTAGAAATACTGGTGATAGTGAATGCCGCTCTGTGTGGCGCACTGTGCAACACTCACAAACACGATTTCAAATATTATACAGCAATCAAATGAAATGAACACAGAGCTTATGTTCTTCCAGTGCTGTTACAGCATCACATCCACATTGCATTCTTTTTTTCTTAGTTCTCTCTCTTGATTTAGGCAGACTCAACACTTCCCTGGCTCTGGTTTTTACACTGCCACTGCGTATTTTCGGTGCTGTAGCCAGCGCTTTGGTAGTCAAAGCAGGAACTTCTACAGAGCCTAACTTAGAAGTAGAAGTTAGGTTAAAAGATTCTTTGTCTTGTTGTACGACGTGGCTAAAGGTGCAGATGTAGAGTCAGCACAGGTTCAAAAACTCTGCTAACTCTAAAGTTTGGAAAGAGCATTTAGACATTTAGAATAGATCAAATCTAGTTTCTTTTAAAGCTGAAATACTTTAATACCTTTTGAGTCCATACACTCTTCCAATGTTGTTGCTGTAAATCTGCTTTCCAGAATCCTCTTGAAATCATCCAGAAAATCCACAGTGTGAAGGGGAGATTCAATCCGGACTCCATCTGAAACAGAACATACACTGAAGCTTTAGAGAATCAGTTGCATTCTCGATCAATAAAGCTGTTAACCCAGACGATGGATTCTTGAATCCTGCATACAATATATGTTGAAGATGCAGGATAAAATTCTCTATATCAAAATAGATAAATGCATTTCCTGCATAGGGAAAAAAATTGCAGTTGAAAGTGATTGTCTGGAATGCTGTCAATCTTTTGTTGTGGGCCACAGGTGACCATTTCATTGAATAAAAAGTATTCAGCCTAAAATGTGCACTGTATAAAATACTGCTGTGGGTGGGCCCATTGTCTGATCTGAAGCTAAATTTAAACACTTAACAAGGACTAGCTAGAGAACGTATCGGACATTTTCATAGAATTGAATAATCACATGGGGAGACATAGTCGTTTGCCAAATTAGTATACTTTGGAAAAGAATTGAAGAAACAGATCCTAGATGAGGAACCAGACAAAGAACAGCTCACAAAACCCCTATGATGAACACTATGTTTGGACACCGTGTTCCCTTGCCCGGACGCGGGTCACCGGGGCCTCCCCCTGGAGCCAGGCACAGGGGTGGGGCCTGCCGGCGAGCGCCTGGTGGCCGGGTCTGTGCCCGTGGGGCTTGGTCGGGCACAGCCCGAAGAAACGACACGGGTCCCCCTTCCTACGGGCTCACCACCCGTGGGAGGGGCCATGGGGGTCGGGTGCAGTGTGAGCGAGGCGGCAGCCGAAGGCGGGGACCTTGGCAGTCTGATCCTCGGCTACTGAAGCTGGCTCTTGGGACGTGGAACGTCACCTCTCTGCTGGGGAAGGAGCCTGAGCTGGTGCGCGAGGCTGAGCGGTTCCGGCTAGATATAGTCGGACTCACCTCGACGCATGGCTTGGGCTCCGGAACCAGCCTCCTCGAGAGGGGTTGGACTCTCTTCCACTCTGGAGTTGCCCGCGGTGAGAGGCGTAGAGCAGGTGTGGGCATACTTATTGCCCCCCGGCTGTGCGCCTGTACATTGGGGTTCACCCCGTTAGACGAGAGGGTAGCCTCCCTCCGCCTTAGGGTGGGGGGACGGGTCCTGACTGTTGTTTGTGCCTATGCACCGAACGGCAGTTCAGAGTACCCACCCTTTTTGGAGTCCCTGGAGGAGGCACTGGTGAGTGCTCCTCCGGGAGACTCCCTCGTCCTGCTGGGGGACTTCAATGCTCACGTGGGCAATGACAGTGAGACCTGGAGGGGCGTGATTGGGAGGAACGCCCCCCCGATCTGAATCAGAGTGGTGTTTTGTTGTTGGACTTCTGTGCTCGTCACGGACTGTCCATAACGAACACCATGTTCAGGCATAAGGGTGTCCATATGTGCACTTGGCACCAGGACACCCTAGGCCGCAGCTCGATGATCGACTTTGTAGTCGTATCGTCGGACTTGCGGCCGTATGTCCTGGACACTCGGGCGAAGAGAAGGGCGGAGCTGTCAACTGATCACCACCTGGTGGTGAGTTGGCTCCGCTGGTGGGGGAGGAAGCCGGTCAGACCTGGCAGGCCCAAACGTATTGTGAGGGTCTGTTTGGAATGACTGGCGGAATCCCCTGTAAGGAGGAGTTTCAACTCCCACCTCCGGCAGAGCTTCAACCATGTCCCGGGGGAGGTGGCATGTTCCGTGCCTCCATTGTTGAGGCGGCCGACCGGAGCTGTGGCCGTAAGGTGGTCGGTGCCTGTCGTGGCGGCAATCCCCGAACCCGCTGGTGAACACCAGTGGTGAGGGAAACCGTCAAGCTAAAGAAGGAGTCCTATCGGGCCTTTTTGGCCAGTGGGACTCTGGAAGCAGCTGATGGGTACCGACAGGCCAAGCGGAACGCGGCCTCGGCGGTTGCTGAGGCAAAAACTCGGGCTTGGGAGGAGTTCGGGGAGGCCATGGAGAATGACTTCCGGACGGCCTCGAGGAGATTCTGGTCCACCATCCGGCGGCTCAGGGGGGGAAAGCGGTGCACCGTCAACACCGTGTATGGTGGGGGCGGGGCTCTGCTGACCTCAACTAGGGATGTCGTGAGTCGGTGGGGGGAATACTTCGAGGGCCTCCTCAATCCTACCGACACGCCTTCCGATGAGGAAGCAGAGTTGGGGAGCTCGGACGTGGGACCTCCCATCTCTGGGGCTGAGGTCGCTGAGGTGGTCAAAAAACTCCTCGGTGGCAAGGCCCCGGGGGTGGATGAGGTCCGTCCTGAGTTCCTCAAGGCTCTGGATGTTGTAGGGCTGTCTTGGTTGACACGCCTCTGCAGCATCGCGTGGACATCGGGGGCAGTGCCTCTGGACTGGCAGATCGGGGTGGTGGTCCCCCTCTTTAAAAAGGGGGACCGGAGGGTGTGTTCCAACTATAGGGGGATCACACTCCTCAGCCTCCCTGGTAAGGTCTTTTCGGGGGTACTGGAGAGGAGGATCCGCCGAATAGTCGAATCTCGGATTCAGGAGGTGCAGTGTGGTTTTCGTCCTGGCCGTGGAACAGTGAACCAGCTCTATACCCTCCGCAGGATCCTGGAGGGAGCATGGGAGTTTGCCCAACCGGTCTACATGTGTTTTGTGGACTTGGAGAAGGCGTTCGACCGTGTCCCTCGGGGACTCTTGTGGGGGGTGCTCCGGGAGTATGGAGTGTCGGACTCCTTGATACGGGCTGTTCGGTCTCTGTATGACCGGTGTCAGAGTTTGGTCCGCATTGCCGGCAGTAAGTCGGACATATTTCCTGTGAGTTGGACTCCGTCAGGGCTGCCCTTTGTCACCGATTCTGTTCATAATTTTTATGGACAGAATTTCTAGGCGCAGCCAGGGCGTTGAGGGGGTCCGGTTTGGCGACCTCAGAATCGGGTCTCTGCTTTTTGCGGACGATTTGGTTCTGTTGGCGTCCTCAGGCCATGACCTTCAGCTCTCACTGGAGCGGTTTGCAGCCGAGTGTGAAGCGGCTGGGATGAGAATCAGCACCTCCAAATCTGAGACCATGGTCCTCGGCCGGAAAAGGGTGGAATGCTCTCTCCGGGTCGGGAATGAGATCCTTCCCCAAGTGGAGGAGTTCAAGTATCTCGGGGTCTTGTTCACGAGTGAGGGACGAATGGAGCAGGAGATTGACAGACGGATCGGTGCGGCGTCTGCAGTGATGCGGGCTCTGCACCGGCCCGTCGTGGTGAAGAAGGAGCTGAGCCAGAAGGCGAAGCTCTCGATTTACCGGTCAATCTATGTTCCTATCCTCACCTATGGTCACGAGCTGTGGGTAGTGACCGAAAGAACGAGATCGCGAATACTAGCGGCCGAAATGAGTTTCCTCCGCAGGGTGTCTGGGCTCTCCCTTAGAGATAGGGTGAGAAGCTCGGTCATCTGGGAGGGGCTCGGAGTAGAACCGCTGCTCCTCCGCATCGAGGGAGTCAGATGAGGTGGCTCGGGCATCTAGTGAGAATGTCTCCTGGACGCCTCCCCGGTGAGGTGTTCCGGGCCCGTCCCACTGGGAGGAGGCCCCGGGGAAGATCCAGGACACGTTGGAGAGACTATGTTTCTCGGCTGGCCTGGGAACGACTCGGGGTCCCCCCAGAAGAGCTGGAGGAAGTGGCCGGGGACAGGGACGTCTGGGTCTCTTTGCTCAAGCTGCTGCCCCCGCGACCCGATCCCCGGACCAGCGGAAGATGATGGATGGATGGATTGAAATTGAAGAATTAAGGAGCGGACAATAAATGTTTGTCATGATTAAAGGAATCTGTTCTGACGGCTTCAGCAATAAACAAGTGATTTTTTGTTTATAAGCCACGCCCACTTTGTTCAATCATTACCAACATTTATGAATAGCCTCATGACAATGTATTAACAAGGTATTCCAATTTTATACAAATCTGTTCTGTTTTTACAATATAAACATCTAAATTTTACAGCCATGCCTAGTTGTTGAATTTTGCCCAATTGGGTACCAGGGTAATCAGGATGGTGTTTTTGGTTTTTCAAAAGATTTCATGTTGATATATATTACCAAATTAGAGATATGCTCCATTTTCTATTTCGAAAGCTAGCTAGCTAGATTTTTGAACATGCATAACTTCATCATACAGCAATATCAAATATCAAAATTCCGCTTACATAACTTTTTGTTTTCTTCCTTAGTTTTATGTGCAATGTTTTACCCAATAAGGCTAAACCCCTTGGAGGAGTTAATGGAAAATGGTTTTGCATGTGTAGCAATTGTAGCAAAAAAAATCTAAGTAAGCAAAAATGAGCATTGCCTACCTTATACGATTCAGCTCCATTCAAGGAACATATGGATATATGGATTGTTGGTATAAACTTAGAAAAGAATGGCAGATAAAATACGACCTTGCGGGAAGCCCATGTTTAAAACCAATTTAGTGGATTTAAAAGCATTTAAAAATTTGGATAATGCTGGATTCCTTCCATTGCTTAGGAACACACTGAGAGTCCAGAAGGTGCTGAAACAGTCTGGTGGATACCCATCTAGCTGGGTGGAGCAGTCTTTGAGCCCCCTGATTCTGAGCTCATCAGGGCCTGAGGCCTTGTGTGGGTTGACATGGTGCAGGATGGAGGTCACCAGCTGTTGATTGATGGTGACGGATTGGTTGCGAGAGACTGGAGTTGAGCATGTCTACTTGGTTGATGTACTGTTCCTCAAAGTAAATGGGATCTGGGCAGTGTACCATTGCAGGTTTAGGAACTCTATCCATCATGATGTTTAGCTCTTGCCATGCTGCTCTTGCATTTCCAGATTTTCTGCTCCACCTTGTTTCTGTAGTTAATTTTTGCCAGTTTCGCCATCCTTCTAAACTCATTCTCCAGCACCCTCACCCAAACTTGTCTCCTTGTAAAAAAGCTTTTTTTATTTTGAATCAGGAAGATTTTCATGTAACCCATTTCTTGTTGTTTGGGTGGATAGTTCTTTTGTTTAATTCGAGTAACAATTTCCTCACAAAAGAACATATATGAGGTCAATACATCTGTCAACCCCACCGTAGAATCGCCATCTTAACGTGGTGGAAGGGTTTGAGTATCCCCATGATTGTTAGCTCCTGGTAGAGTCCCCGCCCAGAAGAGAGAAACTGGGGCACGCAGGGGGAAGCTCATTGGCAAGCGCCTGGCGGCCGAGCCTTGGCTCCTGGGGCTCGGTTGGGCTCAGCCCGAAGAAGAGTCAGGAAGCCACCTCCTCATGGGCCCACCACTTGTTGGGAAAAATTTGAGGTGGGGTGCAGTGTAAGCTGTGCGGCAGACAAAAGCGGGGGCCTGGTCGTACCAATCCCTGGCGTTGCAAACTGGCTCTAGGGACGTGGAATGGTACTTTCTACGTCGGATGTGGTGATGTCACACCTGTTCAAGTCCCTCAGTACAAACACTGGCTGCTCTCCAATTTGATTGACAGCTCTCTTATAACAGTTAGCTATGTCCTAAGCAGCCAGACTGAAATCATCAGGCCCTGGTACATAAACTAAACTAAATTCTGGTGGTAGATATTGTGGTCTAGACATAAATGGTCTAGAACCCATTTATCACCACCATAAGAAAAACATGATGAACCTTCCTACACTGCCAGTACAAAAAAAGGTTTGCCCTGACTTTACCAGTAAGCATGTACAATTAATGTGCACATACTGTTAATATGGGGGTCTGTGGTTTTAGGAGTTATCATGCCAACTTTGAACCAATAAAGTTCAGATCCAATCTTTATTGCATTTCTTCTCCCTCCCCTCTCTCTTAATACTATAATCTCTAAACAGTGTAAAGGCATAATTTAAATATATTAACATGTAAAAAAAAACAAAAAACAAACGACTAACAACGACAAATCCAAGTGATATTACTTGAGTGTACATAGAACTGACCATGCAGTTTAGTGTGGAGCCAGCCCAGCAGGTAGTTGCTGGTCTGTTGCAGCAGCACGTTGTTGTCTCCTTCATATGTGCAGTTTGGGTCATTGTCATCACGTAGATCACCCAGCCGGTTCACTGAAACACATTTCATCTTTCTATAACATAACTGGTCTCTGAGGGAGTAATGTGCATGTGTGTGCTGTGAATATCTATGTTTGAGACTGACTGGCTAGGTATCCATGTCCACCACATGCCTCCCTGCACTCCTGGATCCCTCTCTGAGCAGTCCAAGAGCCAAGCGGTTTGCTTGAACAGCCAATGGCATGGATCTGCCTATAACAGACACAAGAAAAATAATACCACAGTTTGTAAAGGATAACATCTGTGAACGTACACACGGGTCGTGTTCACTTACTTGTCTGTCACTGCTGTCCTTCATCATCTGTCCGATCTGGAACTCAAGGAAGTTCATGAAGGTGGATTTGGTGAAGTGTTCCAGAGCATATGCAGCTGCCAGGTATGGGATCAGACGCCATTGCTGGAAGAGCGCACATTCCAAACAATATATTATCATTCCATGCATAACCTTTTTTTCCATGAAGGCCCCCTATTTACATCTAGAAAAAAGTTGAGCCCCCAACAACATGCTTATGGCCACCTTTTGCATACTTTATTGCCCGTGGCAGGAACTCAGTACTGACTGGGAGAGTAAGCCCAGAAAGTGTGTGTTTGGTCAGTGGAGGTGCAACAGAGTGTCCTTTGACGGTCAGAAACTTTTTGCTTGAAATAGTCCATTTTAAACTAAACTCATTCTCTAAGCTGAGATATTCCTTGAAGGTGGAAAAGTAGAGGTCCATCATCCAGCGTTCCTTTGAAGCTTTGTGTCAACACTAGCTATGTAGGACTTCATATCTGCTCGAGCAATCATGCACTGGTGAAAGTTGGCGTGTAAAGATGCACGCATGTTGCCACTGGACTATTTGAAATGAACTGAAGAACTGAGTGATCCTGTATTAATCCCGAAATGGAAATGACATTGATGCAGTATAAAAAAAATCAAGCAAGCAAAACAAAAGTTAGAAGGCCTCACTCAGAGTTTTGCTGTAGGCAGGAATGAGCTCCTATACTGCTCATCGTTGCAATTAATCTACAGAAACGTCTGACAAAACGAACCTGTTTCATCACTATGTCATGTAGAAGATTTCCAATGTTGTTCATTATGTTTGGCTCCTCTTTGCATGATCATGTTCTGCCTCGGGATTGCCTTTCCTGTCTAGTCTATGGTGAATAAAGTGAACTTGTAGTTTTCCACTACCACTACCTCTTCTCCTAGTAGGGAAACAGTGTTTGTCTTATTTCTACTACTTCTAAAACACGAAACAATCTCCTTTGTCTTGTTCATGTTCAAGGGGATGGGAATTTTCCCACGGCATGCCACAAAGCAGTCCACCAGTTCCCTGGACTCAGTCTCTATGCTGTGAGTAGGATGCCGCTCAAGATGGCGCCGCGGACGGGCTTAATTATTTAACAGAACATGATATAGATGAGAAGACATTTATGTGTGAAAACAGCATCATGTTGGGAATAAAATAACTGCACAGTGAAATAGCCTCTTAATATTTAAATATAGCACATTGAGTTGCCTGTAGTATGAAATGCGCTATATAAATAGATGCCTTGCCTTGCCTATTTACTTTACAGTGTAAAACATGATCAGAATGAGGTACCTCCATGCCGAGGTCTCACCTGTTAGAACAATGTTTTTATATTTCATCTTAAACTGCTGCCAAGTGCGCTTCTCCCCCTCGGGATTGCACCTAAATGAAATAAATGAATGGGCTACCATTCAAGCAGTTTCCCTGTAATATTATTGTGATTGCAAAGGACTACATTTACACTTACACTTTTGCTGCTGCAGCGGTGTTGCACTTATTTCTAAAAACGTATTGAAACTCGCCGTATGAGCGCATTAAGATTTCCAATTCGAGGTTGGTGAATTGGGGCTCCATTGATGCTGGCTTTTTAAAGTTGTGGCGCACATGCAAAACTCAAGGTGAACCTACTCAGAGTTGATTAAACTCACTCAAATAAGCGTTTCTAGAACAGAAAACTCAGGGTTTTCTATCTCAGAGTAGAGCAACTCAGAGTTCAGGATTAGACTCAGAGTTTGTTGAACCTGCTTTGTGAAACGGACCCCTGGTAAACCGCTTTCCCGGCGAAACTCATTTAGCGCTACTTATACACAAACAAAAATGCAGCGTTTCTTCGCAACTTCGCTGGTGGTTCTTCCAAGGATAACTTTTGAGGATATACACAGGATCGTGGAGTCACACTCACCAACACCACAGTCCAGGCTGAGGAAAGGGTACAAGTTCTTTGTGGAGGAGTATATAGACAGTTATCAAGGTAAATTGTCTAACGTTTTATTTTTATCAGTAGGCTACTCAATAGCCTTGCACATTCATGTTTTGTAATGATAAGCAAATATACGATCCATAGAAATCATCTGAAATATTGTCTGTGTGTGAAATGTGTGTAAAATATTTGTTATGTGTAGACTATAATATTATGAACATAATTTGCCATGGTGGCTATGAAGTCTCCGTGTGCAGCGTTAGCATTAGTATCAGGTTAGCCAAGGAAAGGTTGTGGGAGAAGGATGTCATGACATGTTCATGACTTCTGGCCTAGTTACATCCTGGGCCTTGTTGACTGGTTCATATGAATATTGTTGATAGTTAGAATGAGCGTGTTTATGATAAACTGCGAAAGCTAGGCGCCTCCAGAGAGGGCCACGTACACTTGTTATGATAAAACGGTATAAAAGAGGTGTCACAAAATGAAGACGGTGGACATTTTGTACATTCTGAATGCACGTTTTGCTGTGACGGTTTGTTCAATAAATTCCCCAATGGACTGCTAACCGACGGTGTACTCGGCCCTATTTTCTCCACAACATAATGGTGACCCCGAGTGCGTGAGATTTTGGCAGCTGGAGCCCGACGGGACGCGTCCTCTGTGCGCCGACAGCCGAGATCAGTCGTTAAGCCTGCAGGTACGACATATTTTTTCCTTTTTTTTCTGAAAGCGGCGGTGTCTGTTGCTGGTGTACAGGTGACGGGCCTCCGACAGCTCCACAAATTTAAAAGAACACGGGAGAAGGACGAGTATATTCGGTGAGCATCTCATTGTTACCTCTGCGCAGGGGGGCTGTTGAAATTGTTGAAATTGTGGGCCAAGGGGAGCCAAGTGTTTTAATTGGGATAAAATTGGGTAAACAGCAGCTGATGTGAGTTGTAAAGCAGACAGCTGTGGTCAGTTGGTCTGGCTTGTGTGGTTGTATTTTTTTGTTGGTAATTAAGAAGGACTATAGTCGCTGCGCTCCGGCCAATTGTGAATCGGATGAATTCAAACTGGATTAATTAATAGCTGTAAAGAAGCGGGTAGGTCGTTGAGCGACCACCAATAGTACCTCTTGCATTCTATCAGCCATCCTTCAATGCATGGGGGGAGGAACACTGACGGGAGTACGGGGTACACTAGACGCATTAAACATACGTGAAAATTATTTTCACTAGTCAAGGAGTAAAACGAATACTGATAATTGATTGACTGGCGAACATTAAAGTTCAACGATTGAATCAATCAGGCTTTCAAAAAAAACTCTGAAATGAAAAAATCCAGTTCTATGAGGAGCACATTTTAAGTATATATGTTTATATCATTTTATATATCTGCCTCGAACTCTTTGGAGTTATCCGAGACCTCAGTATAAAGACATTTTGAGAAGAAAATTCAAATTCGTTTATGAAATTGGCCACAGGAGATTATTATTGAGAGGTCACAGCGAAGCTGGTAAAGTACACGTCAGCATCTGTTGCTTTGGTCAAGAAACCATACCACAAGGCTTGTAGGGAAAACACATTTTGTATTCCATATATTGCCGACACCAACATCTACTGAAAAATTAAAAGTCTAAATGAAAGAAATTGATAATTTAAAAATGTGAAGATTTGAACGGTGACTGACAAAACTTTGATCGACCGACTTGGTGTGAGTGCGTGGGACCGGTCTCTGTTGTCTGTCAATGTGTGTGTGAAATCTGATGTTTGTGTGAATCAAGAAAGAGAAGAAAAGAAAAAAGTTTCTGACTCATATCATCCCTTGACTTTTGAGTAGTCGTAGTATTTTAAGTTAAACTCAGATTTGCTTCATTGTCATAATTTGCTTCATTGTTATAAGTTGCTTAATTGTTATAGTTGCCACATTAATAACTTGGGGAGATAAGGAGTTGTTGCAGTAATGTGCTGTGAGTTTTAAACGCTGAGTGTTTATTTCTTTAAGATTCTGTATTTTCGTTGAGTGCATCTTGTTATTATTGAATTATTGAGTACTGCTGTGATTGGTGTTAAGTTTCTAAAGTTCTATTCTTAACAGGCGAGTGAATGTGTTTTGGCTTTCAGGGGGACAGAGGGTGCTGCGCGTTCACGAGGCTGGTGCTCTGTCCTTGAGAGTTCTCTGCTGCTGCAAATGTTCGTGTGTGATCACATTTTCTTTCCTTGTGTCTTCCAGGGGCACTTTATGGTTGAACTGTAATAATTATTAGTTTTCTTTAGGTAATGTGCTAATTGCGGAGTTGTTATCAGTCGAGTAATGAGGGTTTCGCAATTCTAGAGGAGAGGTTCTGTCTCTAGTCAAGTTGAATGTGACAGTCCTGATAAAGAAAGTTTTTCGCTTATGCATTGTTTCTGTATCTTTTGATTTGTATTTTCCCTGTCTACAGCGTGTTAAATTGTATTTCTTCCTCTTTCTTAACTTGTTACAAAGTGTGACAAACGCCATTTTGAGTTTGGGTGTGGTTCAATTGTTATGTCTGGTTCAATTGTTATGCTTGGGAGGAGCTAATAACAGTCTAGGAAGTAGATGTAATGGTGTGTTCATATTTGATTTGTTAGAAATTCACGTGGTTCATTGGAGGCAGGCTTAGAGGTGTGTTCATATTTCATTGGTTAGAAGTTACTGTCGTAGACGTGTTTCACTGGAGTTAGATTTAGAGGTGTGTTCAGATTTCATTGATCGAAATTGACGTAGCTGTGACGTGCATTGTATCATCTGGGATTGGTGGAGAGACATTGTGGGTGGATTGGATCAGAAACATCCGGGTGTGAGCAAGGGTTGGGGCGGCGCCAGGCCTGAGTCACTTTAAACAGAGTAAGCACTAACAGAGCTTTTGATTAGCAATAAATTAGCATTGATTAGCATTGATCAGCAATCTATAGCATTGATTAGCAATAACTAGCATTGTCTAGCATAAACTAGCATTCAATAGCATTGATTAGCAATAACTAGCATTGTCTAGCATAAACTAGCATTCAATAGCACTGATTAGCAATAACTAGCATTGTCTAGCATAAATTAACATTTATTAGCATTGGTTAGCAATCAATAGCATTGATTAGCAATAACTAGCATTGTCTAGCATAAATTAGCATTCAATAGCACTGATTAGCAATAACTAGCATTAAATAGCATAATTAGCATTCGATTAGCATTGGTCAACAAGGAAGCTAGCGTGATTAGCAATAAGAAGCATTGGTTAGCATCGCTAGCATTTGTTAGCATTGGTTAGCATTGGTTAGCATTGGTTAGCATTTCGTTAGCCATAATTCGCATTGATCAGAAATACAATTAGCATTGATTAGCAATAGCAATAAGGCAAATATTGGTTTAAATCTTAATTGGCAATAAGTTAGCATTCATTAACAACGGCTAGGAAGCCAACATCAATTGACATTGGATAGCAAACAATAGCATTAACAGTAAGCTAATAAGAACTTAACTACAAACTAGGAATCAAAATAGCAACAAGCTAAATTAGCTTAACAGTAGCATTGATAATATCCAATAATTAGCTGCATCTAAGCTAAATTGAGCCGAGCATTAAATGAGCATCAGAGTTGAATAATTAGTTAATTTAAATTGATCTTCAAAAGTTGTTTGAAAAAAGGGGGGGGGAGAAAGGGATAATAATAATTAGTATTCCCGGTTCTAAGGAACTAACTAGGTGAGACGATGGATGTAACACCAACAATAATCGTTAGCGCTAGGCATCCAGGACGTTACAAAGACATTCAAAAGTTATCTCAAAAATGGGAAAAAAGAACCAAAAATATGTTCCCACCCTGGCCAAAGGATGGCACTTTCGACGTAGCTGTCTGTGAAGTTATGGAACAAAGAATCAACGACCACAAATCAAAAAACAAAAGCAAAAAGAGACAGAAAAAGAGGGAGCTTGAATTAGAAATTTTGCACTTCTTTGAAACTGAAGGTCGTCGTTACAGAAGGAATTTGAAGGAAGGTGTAGCCATACTGAGGGGGGAACAGCCGGTAGTGGAGAAGGTCAAGCAGTATGAGTCTGCAGGACTATATCCAACACTGTCAGGGGTGATGAACATAAAAGGAGATTTTGAAATGAAAAATCAGGAAGTACCTTATGTACGCCCTGAACCACAGACAGCGGCTTCAAGCAGTCAGGGAGCCCCTGAGCCAGGCGCTGTCGGTGGTTCAGATCAGGTTGCAAGGGGAAACCCCCCACAATATCAGGCAGCGTCAGATCAAAAACCATCATGTGATCAATGTTCATCTTGTACTGAACACAGCAGTCCAACCGCTTCAACATCAGCCCAGGCCTCAGGTTATCCGAAACCACTATCTGTTGTAGAGGTTAAGAGTCCAACAGCCTCAGCTTCAGCAACGGCACAGGCCCCAGATCACCAAAAAGCACTACACCTAGATCGTACCACCACTCCCATAGTAGAAAAGTCTATACTACAGGAAAGGACGTCACAAGAAAAATCCATGTTACATGAAAGGCCTCCCAAACATTGTAGTACGGCCAGGAAGACACCACAGGTTTTAGACTGTTATGCAGAATATGAGGGGAAACTGGCAGAAGATTCATATTGGATAGAGCATACTCATTCCATGGTTGATTTACAGCAAGAGATAAACCAAGCAGAAGAGCAGGTTCAGGAACAGAATCCACCCGGCCAGCAGGGAAACGGCAGGGACAGAGAGTTTAATTTAAGATACCGACCAGGTATTCATGCACCACAGAAATATACTGCGGGTAATTTTCCGATTTTGGTGAATGGGATGCAGGGACAGTATGTGCCGTGGCAGATGCTCGACCTAGCGGGGCTGGTTGCCAGACTGCCGGACATTCACACAGGTGCAAGCAAATGGATAAGAGCTTTTGAACAAGAAACTGTGGGCAAACTGTTGGCTGTGGGAGACATCAAGGCAGTGTGGGCAAGGTGTTTTGGAACTACTACCATGGAGGGCATTTTGAGAAACAGTATGAATGGCTGGATGGTGGGCCATCGAGCAGATGGAATTGGGTTCGATGCACATCGACCTGCATTGTGGGGAGCTCTGCGAGCTGAGTATCCTACGAAAACGGATCCAAAAGCGTTAAAGAGCGACACACTGTTGGATACAGATAATCCAGCGGCGTACGTTGCACGCCAGTTGGAAAGATGGAAACAAGAACTGGAACAAGACATTGAACCTAACACAGTGCTCAACTCTGTGTTCAGAGACTCTATCCTAGAAGCCATGCCCGACCCAGTTCGAGCGAGGCTGGAGGATGTGGTAGAGTTGAAATCAATGACACATGCGGCATTCCGGGATAATGTTGTGCATGCTATTGACAAATACAGGCAAAGTGAACGGAAACGGAAGGAGCAGGATAAGAACTTGCAGAGGAAACTCACACAGATGCAGCTGGAAGGACCAAAGGTGGGAGGCCAGGCCCTGATGACACCGGGGACCACTGAACAGGTACCTCCACCCTTTGCACCCTCTACACCCTCTGCACCCTCTGCACCCTTTCAACCCGTCACACCTCAGGCCTACACGCAACCACCATACACACCACGTGCAGGAGGACAAAGCCAGCCTCGACCTTACCGAGGGTACAGGAGAGGCACAGCCGTAAGACGAAAATCCTCGGGGGCATGTTGGGCCTGCGGCGAGTTGGGACACTTTGCTGACAGATGTCCGCGAGCACCAGGAAACCAGAATGTGCGGCAGGACCGCGGCCAGTCCCCGCGGGGTGGATCAAGTGGCCCGGCAGGCCCATGGGTGAGTCCAAACTTTGGTTATTAGGGGTGCCCACAGAGTCCTAGAGGGGAGGGTCAGTTTCCAGTCGTAATGGTGGGAGCTGATGAAGAACCGATGCTGCAGGTTCTAATCGAGGATGAGCCAACTACAATGTTGGTGGACACTGGAGCCACCTACACTTGTGTAAGTCAACATTATGCCACACACCTCCCCATGTCAAATAAATTTATTGAGACAATAGGATTCTCGGGAATTAAGCAGCTAGTACAAATGACCGCTCCCGTGCGTATCTCCACAGGGGAAAATGAAATCAGGATGCCAATCGGGGTATCACATCAGACTCCCCTTAACTTGTTGGGGAGGGATGCCCTATGCAAACTAAAAATTAAGATTTGGTGTTCACCGCAAGGCATAATCTTGGATAAAAGAGGTCTGGAGTTTCCAGAGTCGACACAGGCAGGCACAGCAAGAATCTATTGGTTGGGAGACATTTCTGAGCCAGTAACAGGGGCTTGGAACAAATGGGAAAAATACATTCAAGCCCAGTGCCCTAAAGCAAGGAAACCCACGCTTGATTATCATTGTACAATGTATTATGATGTTTCAAAAAGTGGAGAGTTCGAAGAGCCATGGGACAAACAAACGGAAAACTCCGAGATAAATTTGACAACTCAATACATTATCATTGGAAAACAAGGGGCAGCCATGAATGTGGAATCAAATGCATTTATTTCAAAATGGTACAATGTGCCAGAATCTGCTCCACATGTTACTTTGTTGGTGAATGAGAATTTCAAAGCAAAGGATGTGGGGCCCATGATGAAAACAGCGTTAGGAGTAAAGTGGGAGCGAACAGAGAATCCGTTAATTTTCCAATCACAGGATGCCACGATGATTAAAATCCTATGCAGCGTAGCAGCATTGGCGAAACCGCAGGCTGTTATGGCATTGGTGAACCAATCAGTCCAGACAGCAAAGCAAAGTGAGACAGAAGGGGTTGAGAGTGATCTGTTGAAAGAAATGATAGCTCATGTCCCAAACCAAGTGTGGTCTAAGAATGAGGCCGATGTTGGTTTGGTGAAATCTGCTAACCCAGTGAAAGTAGAGTTAAGACCTAATGTCAAACTTCCTAATCGTCCTCAGTATCCACTCAAGCCAGAAGCAGAGGAGGGGGTAAGTGGGACAGTAGAAGGTTTTGTAGGAAAAGGAGTGTTGGTTGAGACAGTCAGTGTGTGTAATACTCCAATATTTCCAGTACTGAAGGCAGACAAATCTAAATACAGGTTAGCACATGACTTGCGCATGATAAACGCGATTGTGGAAGATTGGCCAGCAGAGGTGCCAAATCCATACACACTCCTCACCAACGTGCCTCCTGACGCAAAATTTTTCACAGTAATCGATTTATGTTCTGCATTTTTCAGCGTTCCTCTAGCTGAGGAATCCCAGTATTTGTTCGCATTCACATACAGAGGTAAGAAGTACACTTACACCAGACTTCCTCAAGGGTTTAAACACAGCCCTCATGTGTTTAACCAGCTCCTTGGACAGGACCTAGAGGGCCTCGCATTGAACGGTACCCTACTACGCTATGTCGATGATCTCTTGCTGTGCGCACCAACACTTGAGGCGTGTCATCAGGACTCTATGAAGATCCTTGAGAGGCTGGCAGAGGGAGGGTACAAAGTTTCTAAATCAAAACTGCAGTATTGTCAACCTAAAGTAGATTATCTGGGGAGGGTAATCTCGCAGGGAACGATTGCTATTTCCCCAACACACTTGGAGGGAGTAAGTAAAGCACCATGTCCAAAAACAATCGAGGAAATGATGATCTTTTTGGGGATGACAGGTTTCAGTGCAGATTGGATAGAAGATTATGCAATTAAATGCGCTCCCTTGAGAGGGATCATGAAACAATCCAAAGACCAAAGGTTGAAAGCACCACTGGAGTGGACCAGCGAGGCTAAGTTAGCCTTCGAAAGTTTGAAACAGGATTTGCAAAAAGCACCAACACTGGCAATACCAGACTATGAGAAGCCATTTTTCTTATATGTCTCGAACAGACACAACATGTACGCTTCTGCAGTGCTGAAGCAGGAAACGTGTAGTGGTCGAAGAAAACAAGCCATTGCGTATTACAGTACAAAATTGGATAATGTTGTACAAGGCTGGCCACCGTGTTATCAAGGGTTGGCCGCAGTGCAGTATGCTTATGAGAAAGCATCCACAATAACAATGGGGTATCCAGTCAACATCATGACACACCATAACATCTCAGAACTAATAAATCAGGGAAAGTATGTTGTGACTCAGGCAAGGTGTTTGCAGTTTATGCATCTGTTGACATATCCGGATGTGAGAATACAGAAGTGTACTACATTGAATCCGACGGATGTCATTCCACTCGAGTTTGAAGGAGAACCCCATGAGTGTGTAGCAGAAACTATGAGATATACCAAATTGAGACCTGATTTAGAAGCAACTCCGCTTGGGCGGGCTGATGTCACATACTTTGTGGATGGTTCATGTTACAGAGATCATTTGGGTAATCATGCAGGTTTTGCAGTTGTGAAGCAGGAGGGCGGAGACTTTGTGACGGTGAAGGCTGAGAAGTGTGAACAGCCATGTTCGGCACAGTTGGCTGAACTGAGGGCATTAACGGAAGCATGTCAACTGGCGAAGGGTAAGGTTGCAAATGTGTACACAGATTCTGCATATGCTCATGGTATTTGCTATTTGTTTGGAGCAGTTTGGAAGCAGAGAGGATTCAGAAGGGCAGACGGGAGTCCAGTGCGGCACGAGGTCCAAGTGAGGGAGCTGATTGCAGCCATGATGCTCCCCTCGAAACTGGCAGTGATAAAGTGCCAAGCACATCGGAAAGGTAACGAAATGGTCAGTAAAGGTAATAACGCGGCTGATGAAGCAGCGAAAGTAGCATCAGGATGCCAGGTGGCTGTTTTGGCACCAATGGTGTCACTGGAGCCAGTTGTTACGCCAGAGGACATCATTCTAATGCAACAGGAAGCAGGGGTGGGGGAGCACAATGTCTGGACGCGGAGAGGCGCCACGAAGAACGAAAAGGGATTGTGGAGATCACAGGATGGTCTCCTGGTGGCACCAGTGGCTCTGCTGACAATGCTGATCTCTGATGTTCACAGTGTGGATCACTGTGCCAGGGCAGAGGTAGTGAAAAAGGTAAAACAACAAGGTTATTGGTCACCATACATGCATGCAATGGTTGATGAAGTGTTGGGTCAATGTGAAATCTGTGCACAGAACAATGTGCGAAAGGGTGTGAAGACACCAGTGGGACACATTCCGGTGCCAGAAGGACCCTTTAAGTCATTGGTCATAGACTATGTGGACATGATTAAAACAGTACAAGGGAAAAGGTACATGCTAGTGGTGATTGATCGGTTCAGCCGGTGGGTCGAAGCAACTCCATCCAAGGATTTGGGAGCAGAGACGGTCGTGAAGTTTTTGGTAAGAGAGGTGATTCCTCGGTTTGGCATTCCGGCAGAGATTAGCTCAGATAACGGCTCAGCATTTGTTCAGAAGGTTGCGAAAGGCATTCTGCAGCAGCTGCGAATCAAGCAGCGCTGTGGGGCCGTTTATCACCCACAAAGTCAAGGGATGGTGGAGAGAATCAATGGAACTTTGAAAGTGAAATTGAATAAAATCTGTGCTTCAACTAAACTAAACTGGGTAGATGCTTTGCCGCTTGCACTAATGAGCTATCGTATGCAGACTCATAGAGTCACGCACCTAACACCGCATGAAATGCTAACGGGTCGACCCATGCCGGCACCGCAGTTGAGAGGGCCATTTAAAGGGCCCCCACTTGAGCAGCTGCAAACAGAGTTGAAAGCTTACATGAGGCAGCTGACTGCAATCCACAGAACAATCTATCTACGGGAGAAGTCCAGAGGCGTGAGTCTCGAACAGCCGGTTGAGAGACCAGTGGTGCCGGGCGACCAGGTGTACATCAAAGTATTCCGAAGGAAGTGGCACGAGCCAAGACGAGAAGGACCGTACGCAGTGGTGCGAGCAACGCCAACAGCAGTTCAAGTGGAAGGTAGCAACACATGGTACCATTTGAATCACTGCACTAAGGTTCGGGTTAAAGGCACAGACGGAGTTCAGTCCGAGGGGGAGAATGAACGAAAGGAAGATGTTAAGATTTCTGACACTGATGAGCATCCAGGTGTGGGTGTGGGCCGACGGCATGGGCTCCGGAGAGCAAGGCCTGGAGGTGTGGGACGGGATCCCGCATCCAAGAGAGGCGGGAAGGGGTCCAGTGAGGAAGACACCGAGCAGGGGAAGTAGCCAGCCTGGGTCGGATGAGTATGATGCAACAACACACACCCACTCAGGCCATGCCACGCCACAAACTTTGCCAGCATTACACACCAGAGCTACTCATGAAAAGGCAGATGTTAAGCTTGAATTTAAGTATGTTGGAATAAAGGATGGTGAGGAAGTGTGGATCATGGGTCCGGTGGAGGAGACGACCAAATCACCGCCTCCGGACGCTACAACGAAGGGACAATCTGGGAAGAGCAGGGTGTCCTCCGGCCAGAGAGGAGTTGTTCACTATGGTGGTAAGAATAGAAAGATTTCACGGGAAAATCTAGGGGGACTTGATACCATTAGCACTACAGGACGGAAGAATCATGTTAATCCAAGAACATACGGAGGGTACATGCACAGGAAGAGACAGGAAAACAGTGTAAGTGTGGAAGATGGTTTGTGGGGGAAGGCAGCACAGAATATGTGGTATAGATGGGCATGGTACACTACAAGAGAACTAACGGCGACAGAGTGCCTCATATGCGCAGACGCTCCGGGGGCATTGCCTGTTGTTGTTCCAGAGCCACACACCTTCAGGGACTGTGCAGTGGTCCAGCAACGGGAATGCAGAGAAGGTAGGTTTACACCTCAGAAGGATAAATGGTTATTGTTTGAACTTCCTATGTGTGGGATTAAGTGCAGATTGATGTTTGGGGCAAATAAATTACAGGACTTTTTCGAAAAAGGTAGGGGCCACAAATTGGAGTCGTCCTGTGCTGAATTTAATCTTAGTACAACACAGGATGGGCCTCCGACTGATTATAGGGTAGATTACGATGGTGAGTTTGAATGCTTTACGAGTGGTGGATTTACTAATGACAGTGGAACTCACGTAGGTAACACTACCGTTAGATGCAACGTCACATGGGTTTTATCTTGGTTTCCACACGCAAATATGAAACCGATATTTATCAGGAAACCTGTGTGGTATGAAAATCCAGTTCCTTTGGATCAAAAATGTGAGGATATAGAAATGACAATTCCGACTCTCTACCTGTTTGGGGATCAGACACACCCAATAGCGGATAGTTATTGGATGTGCGGAGAGGACGTTTTGTTAAACGTGTTACCCAACAGGTGGATAGGCCTGTGTGCACTTGTGAGGATGAAGACTTCGGTTGTGTTAGTGTACGACAAGGTAAACGAGTTACTGGGGTTGGATGTGGAAAACGGGAGAATTAAAAGATCTAGTGGTGACTACATCATGGATAAGCACGTTTACTTGGATGCAATAGGGCAGCCGAGAGGGATTCCTTTCGAGTTCAAAGCACGCAGTGAGGTTGCAGCTGGGTTTGAGTCTATTTTGCCGTGGATCACGATTAACAAAAATGTGGAGTGGATTAATTACATATACTACAACCAACAGAGAATTCTTAACTACACGAGTGAAGGGTTTGCACCCTATGGAGAACAACTACATGAGACGAGTAGGATGGCTTGGCAGAACAGACAGGCTTTGGATTGGATATTGGCGGAGAAAGGTGGCGTTTGCCAGATGGTTGGGGAAAAATGTTGTACATTTATACCCGGGAACACTGCAGCTGATGGTACGTTTACAACGGCCATGAAGAAGATCAGGGAGCTGAAAGAGGAGCTGAAGAGTAATGCTGGTGGTAGTGAAGGGTGGTGGACTGGTCTGGATGGGATTTTGGGAGAGTGGGGAGCGATGGCAGTGAAGGCGGGATTAGCTATGTTGTCAATATTCATAATGGTTGCCCTATTGGTGTGTTGCATTATACCCATTCTGAGAAGGTGGTTGCTGCAAGTGATGTTCAAACGAAGTATGGAACAAACCAGGAGGCAGATGACCATGCGAGACCAGGTCTGAGGACCAGCGCATGGGAGAGCGGGCCAACGAATGAAGGTTATCAACGGACGGTTCACATGATTCTTTCCTCGAGGGTGGAACCACGGTTAGTAGGATAGGGAGAAGAGATGCTGAAGATCTCTTTGATTGGGAGTGATGTACTGGTGACCTCTCCTCCCAGAGTTAGCTTAGCAGTTCCAGACCCAGCCGGACGGATGTTCGGCCAGAAGCAGATGACACCAGAGCACAGGAGATGGGACGGGACTGGAGGAGCTGCATTACATTGCTTTTTATTACCTTTGTTGTGTGATAATCCATAATTTTATGTATTGTACTCGAGACGAAACTGTGATTAATCGGTTTGATGGTCGTGTATTCATTCTATGTTTATTATCAATCAAAACTGATCACTGATATGTCCATTGCCAATTGTGTCAGTCAACTGTTCGGAGTTCGACCTTGGTAAAGTGGTCGGTCGCCAGGTGGGGTGGGGCCGTAGGTGAGTTTTCCCAAGATAAGAACATGAGTTACGGAAGTAGCAGTCGGTGGGTTTTTCGCACCTATGCACTGCGAACAGTGGACAATTATGTTGGCAATGTAAAACTTGTAGTGTTGTTGAATGCAATATCGTGTAATTTAATTTAATCATTTGATGTGATTAGAGTACGCATATATATATTCCTTTTCAGTTCTTCAAATTGGTCCCGTTGATTGATATTGTAGAATTATTAGAATAATTTAGTGTTGATTATGTTAATTAATTCTTAATTAACTATGTGGGATGATT
Organism: Odontesthes bonariensis; assembly: GCF_027942865.1. Classification (NCBI taxonomy): domain Eukaryota; kingdom Metazoa; phylum Chordata; class Actinopteri; order Atheriniformes; family Atherinopsidae; genus Odontesthes; species Odontesthes bonariensis. Next base: position 32,940,958 of record NC_134524.1, on the reverse strand, counting down.
TTCTTTCATTTTAGATTATTTCTTTATTAAATCACTGATAAGTGATTTCAGGGGGGACTATGTGGGAGAAGGATGTCATGACATGTTCATGACTTCTGGGCTAGTTACATCCTGGGCCTTGTTGACTGGTTCATATGAATATTGTTGATAGTTAGAATGAGCGTGTTTATGATAAACTGCGAAAGCTAGGCGCCTCCAGAGAGGGCCACGTACACTTGTTATGATAAAACGGTATAAAAGAGGTGTCACAAAATGAAGACGGTGGACATTTTGTACATTCTGAATGCACGTTTTGCTGTGACAGTTTGTTCAATAAATTCCCCAATGGACTGCTAACCGACGGTGTACTCGGCCCTATTTTCTCCACAACAAGGTTAAGCTAGTTATTTGCTTGTTTTTTTAGCAACTCCTGAAAATAACATTCTGTATATGCTCAGTGTCAAATGTAGTTGATGGAAAGGTGGTAGTGAGAGGCTCGATGAGGAGGAATGAGGAGCCCCACAGACAACAGGTTTCTGCTCAGTTATAGGGCCCGTTGGCCGAAGTCTGTGTTTGTTTTGATAATCTGTCTGGACTAACAACTGCAGTGGCAGTTGCACTTTTCCCCTTTTTCTGTTGTTCAGATCATTTTCACTGTTCTTTCTTACAAACAGTACAGTAGCGTAATTAATTAACAGTAAATAATTCATGAATAAATACATAATTTCGTATCAGATCATAATGATATGGAAACATGAAATTAAAGGATATCATTTATAAACTCTGTATGCGTTCATCAAAAAAAGGGCAGCTTATTAAACATGACGCTGGAATAGATCTAGAATGCGTTACTTTTTAATGTGCTGGATGGTGGGTGGTCCGTGGGGGGCATAGAATGCATTACGTTTTTTGTCCCCACCACTTCTAAAACCAAACTGACGCCCTTGGCTGGCAGGCTTCCAACTCCTGAGAGCGGATCGCAACACTGAACTCAGCGGCAAGAAAAAAGGTGGAGGTCTCTGTTTCTATATTAACAGTAGCTGGTGTAACGACGTGACAGTGATTCAACAGCACTGTTCTCCTGTTCTGGAAACTTTTTTCATAAACTGCAAACGCTTCTACTCCCCCCGTGAGTTTGTTTCATTCATACTGGTCGGTGTTTACATTCCACCGGAGGTTAACGTGCAGGAGGCACAGCGCACACTCGCCGACCAGATACTGTGTGTGGAGCGGACAAACCCGGACTCCTTAGTTATTGTTCTTGGTGACTTTAACAAAGGAAATCTCACCCACAAACTCCCCAAATACAAACAGTTTATTAAATGCCCGACCAGAGAGGAGAACATTCTGGATCACTGTTACACCACAGTAAGCAGTGCTTATCACGCCGTCCCCAGAGCCGCACTGGGTCACTCTGACCACGCCATGGTCCACCTGATTCCTGCATACAGGCAGAAGTTAAAGCTCTCTAAACCTGTTGTGAGGACATCCAAGAAGTGGACCAGTGAAGCTGTGGGAGATCTTCAGGCGTGTCTGGACTGCACCGACTGGGACATTTTCAGGGCTACTTCCAACAGTCTGGACGAGTTTACTGAGGCTGTCACGTCCTACATCAGTTTCTGTGAGGACATTTGTGTACCATCACGCACCACAGTGAGGTACAACAACGACAAGCCTTGGTTCACAGCGAAGCTCAGACAGCTAAGGTTTGTGAAGGAGGAGGCGTTCAGGAGTGGAGACAGAGGCAGATTTAAAGAGGCCAAGTACAGGTTTAGCAAGGGGGTGAGAGAAGCTAAACGCCTGTACTCTGAGAAAATCCAAAAACAGTTCTCAGCCAACGACTCTGCTTCTGTCTGGAGAGGACTCAGGCATCTGACCAACTACAAGCCGAAAACCCCCCACTCCCTGGATAATCTTGACCTTGCCAACAGCCTGAATGAGTTTTACTGTCGTTTCGAGAGACAATGGGACAGCCCTGACACCATCCCCCGTGACACCATATCCCAACCCCATCCCACCAGCCCCTCCACCCCCACCACAGTAACGACGACGTCAACAAGCTCTTTAAGAGGCAGAACCCCCGCAAAGCAGCCGGGCCAGACTCTGTCTCTCCCTCCACCCTGAAGCACTGCGCTGATCAGCTGTCCCCGGTGTTCACAGGCATCTTCAACACCTCACTGGAGACATGCCACGTACCAGCCTGCCTCAAGACCTCCACCATCATCCCAGTCCCAAAAAAGCCAAGGATCACAGGACTCAATGACTACAGACCCGTCGCCCTGACCTCTATGGTGATGAAGTCATTTGAGCGCCTTGTGCTTTCACACCTGAAAGCCATCACAGACCCTCTCCTGGACCCCCTGCAGTTCGCCTACAGAGCCAACAGGTCTATAGACGACGCAGTCAACATGGCCCTCCACTTCATCCTCCAGCACCTGGACTCCTCAGGAACCTACGCCAGGATCCTGTTTGTGGATTTCAGCTCTGCCTTCAACACAATCATCCCGGCTCTGCTACAGGACAAGCTCTCCCAGCTGAACGTGCCTGACTCCACCTGCAGGTGGATCACAGACTTTCTGACAGGAAGCAGCATGTGAGGCTGGGAAATCAGGTCTCAGACTCCCGGACCATCAGCACCGGTTCCCCTCAAGGCTGTGTTCTTTCCCCTCTGCTCTTCTCCCTGTACACCAACAGCTGCTCCTCCAGTCACCAGTCTGTCAAACTCCTGAAGTTCGCGGACGACACCACCCTCATTGGATTCATCTCTGGTGGGGATGAGTCCGCCTACAGGTGGGAGATTGACCATCTGGTGACCTGGAGTGGAGTGAACAACCTGGAGCTCAACGCTGTGAAGACAGTGGAGATGGTGGTGGACTACAGGAAGAGCCCAGCCCCACTCACCCCCATCACCCTGACAGACTCCCCAGTCCACACTGTGGAGTCCTTCCGCTTCCTGGGCAGCATCATCTCCCAGGACCTCAAGTGGGAGCTGAACATCAGCTCCCTGACCAAGAAAGCCCAACAGAGGATGTACTTCCTGCGGCAGCTGAAGAAACTCAACCTGCCAAAGACGATGATGGTGCACTTCTACACCTCCAGTCGAGTCCATCCTCACCTCTTCCATCACCATCTGGTACGCTGCTGCCACCGCCAAGGACAAGGGCAGGCTGCAGCGTGTCATCCACTCTGCGGAGAAGGTGATCGGCTGTAATCTGCCATCTCTGCAGGACCTGTACGCCTCCAGGACGCTGAGGCGTGCAGGCAAGATTGTGGCCGACCCCTCCCACCCTGGACACAAACGTTTTGAAGCACTCCCCTCTGGCAGGAGGCTGCGGTCCATCAGGACCAAAACCTGACATGACCCCTTATCCCTACTGACACTTTATATATTAACTTTCTGTCTCACTGTCATTACAGAGTGCGTTACATTAACGCACTCTTCTTACAAATACTTTGTACATATTTTTAATTTTTTTTTACAATTATTACTTTATTCTCTTATTATTATATTTTTTGTTTTGTTCTTATGGCACCAAACAGACCAGGCCAAATTCCTCGTGATGTACAAATTACTTGGCAATAAAAGCTTTTCTGATTCTGATTCTGATTCTTTATTGTAACAACCTGGAATCCATCCATCCATCCATCCATTATCTTCCGCTGGTCCGGGGATCGGGTCGCGGGGGCAGCAGCTTGAGCAAAGAGACCCAGACGTCCCTGTCCCCGGCCACTTCCTCCAGCTCTTCTGGGGGGACCCCGAGTCGTTCCCAGGCCAGCCGAGAGACATAGTCTCTCCAACGTGTCCTGGGTCTTCCCCGGGGCCTCCTCCCAGTGGGACGGGCCCGGAACACCTCACCGGGGAGGCGTCCAGGAGGCATTCTCACCAGATGCCCGAGCCACCTCATCTGACTCCTCTCGATGCGGAGGAGCAGCGGTTCTACTCCGAGCCCCTCCCGGATGACCGAGCTTCTCACCCTATCTCTAAGGGAGAGCCCAGACACCCTGCGGAGGAAACTCATTTCGGCCGCTTGTATTCGCGATCTCGTTCTTTTGGTCACTACCCACAGCTCGTGACCATAGGTGAGGGTAGGAACATAGATTGACCGGTAAATCGAGAGCTTAACCTTCTGGCTCAGCTCCTTCTTCACCACGACGGGCCCGGTGCAGAGCCCGCATCACTGCAGACGCCGCTCCAATCCGTCTGTCAATCTCCTGCTCCATTCGTCCCTCACTCGTGAACACGACCCCGAGATACTTGAACTCCTCCACTTGGGGAAGGATCTCATTCCCGACCCGAAGAGAGCATTCCACCCTTTTCTGGCCGAAGACCATGGTCTCAGATTTGGTGGTGCTGATGGTCATCCCAGCCGCTTCACACTCGGCTGCAAACCGCTCCAGTGAGAGCTGAAGGTCACGGCCTGACGACGCCAACAGAACCAAATCGTCCGCAAAAAGCAGAGACCCGATTCTGAGGTCGCCAAACCGGACCCCCTCACCGGACGCCCTGGCTGCGCCTAGAAATTCTGTCCATAAAAATTATGAACAGAATCGGTGACAAAGGGCAGCCCTGACGGAGTCCAACCCTCACAGGAAACATGTCCGACTTACTGCCGGCAATGCGGACCAAACTCTGACACCGGTCATACAGGGACCGAACAGCCCATATCAAGGAGTCCGGCACTCCATACTCCCGGAGCACCCCCCACAAGAGTCCCCGAGGGACACAGTCGAACGCCTTCTCCAAGTCCACAAAACACATGTAGACCGGTTGGGCGAACTCCCATGCTCCCTCCAGGATCCTGCAGAGGGTATAGAGCTGGTCCACTGTTCCACGGCCAGGACGAAAACCACACTGCACCTCCTGAATCCGAGATTCGACTATTCGGCGGATCCTCCTCTCCAGTACCCCCGAAAAGACCTTACCAGGGAGGCTGAGGAGTGTGATCCCCCTATAGTTGGAACACACCCTCCGGTCCCCCTTTTTAAAGAGGGGGACCACCACCCCGATCTGCCAGTCCAGAGGCACTGCCCCCGATGTCCACGCGATGCTGCAGAGGCGTGTCAACCAAGACAGCCCCACAACATCCAGAGCCTTGAGGAACTCAGGACGGACCTCATCCACCCCCGGGGCCTTGCCACCGAGGAGTTTTTTGACCACCTCGGCAACCTCAGCCCCAGAAATGGGAGGTCCCACGTCCGAGCTCCCCAACTCTGCTTCCTCATCGGAAGGCGTGTCGGTAGGATTGAGGAGGCCCTCGAAGTATTCCCCCCACCGACTCACGACGTCCCTAGTTGAAGTCAGCAGAGCCCCGCCCTCACCATACACGGTGTTGACGGTGCACCGCTTCCCCCCCCCTGAGCCGCCGGATGGTGGACCAGAATCTCCTCGAGGCCGTCCGGAAATCGTTCTCCATGGCCTCCCCGAACTCCTCCCAAGCCCGAGTTTTTGCCTCAGCAACCGCCGAGGCTGCGTTCCGCTTGGCCTGTCGGTACCCATCAGCTTCTTCCAGAGTCCCACTGGCCAAAAAGGCCCGATAGGACTCCTTCTTCAGCTTGACGGCCTCCCTCACCACTGGGGTCCACCAGCGGGTTCGGGGATTGCCGCCACGACAGGCACCGACCACCTTGCGGCCACAGCTCTGGTCGGCCGCCTCAACAATGGAGGCACGGAACATGGCCCATTCGGGCTCAATGTCCCCCACCTCCCCCGGGACATGGTTGAAGCTCTGCCGGAGGTGGGAGTTGAAACTCCTCCTTACAGGGGATTCCGCCAGCCGTTCCCAGCAGACCCTCACAATACGTTTGGGCCTGCCAGGTCTGACCGGCTTCCTCCCCCACCAGCGGAGCCAACTCACCACCAGGTGGTGATCAGTTGACAGCTCCGCCCCTCTCTTCACCCGAGTGTCCAGGACATACGGCCGCAAGTCCGACGATACGACTACAAAGTCGATCATCGAGCTGCGCCCTAGGGTGTCCTGGTGCCAAGTGCACATATGGACACCCTTATGCCTGAACATGGTGTTCGTTATGGACAATCCGTGACGAGCACAGAAGTCCAACAACAAAACACCACTCTGATTCAGATCGGGGGGGCCGTTCCTCCCAATCACGCCCCTCCAGGTCTCACTGTCATTGCCCACGTGAGCATTGAAGTCCCCCAGCAGGACGAGGGAGTCTCCCGGAGGAGCACTCTCTAGTGCCTCCTCCAGGGACTCCAAAAAGGGTGGGTACTCTGAACTGCCGTTCGGTGCATAAGCACAAACAACAGTCAGGACCCGTCCCCCCACCCTAAGGCGGAGGGAGGCTACCCTCTCGTCTACCGGGGTGAACCCCAATGTACAGGCGCACAGCCGGGGGGCGATAAGTATGCCCACACCTGCTCTACGCCCCTGGAAAAGCCCAAACACAAAGCATCTTCTAAGTCTTGGAACTGCCCCGGAGAAAGATATCCCTGATTCCCCAAACAGACAGTGCTCTGACCGCTGTCTACTGCAGGCAAGGTGATAGCTGCTCTTTACCACATCATACAACCCCACTTAAAAAACCCAAATGATCTCTTTAGGCATTTTTAGGCACTTGCCCAGCTAAAAAAGCTTCTCATAAGGACATGTCAGGCAAGTGAATGCCATGCTTGACTTGCTCAGTGGCCATGGCCAATCATTATATTCCATTAATGTAGAAAACATGCTATGTCTGTTCATTTGTTGTAATAATTTGTGCATGTGTAATCTGGTGAAATAAGATCATCAATAGGAGTATTTGAGTAAATTAATATTTCCACAACTGGTATCTGTTCAACAAGAGCCGAGACAAATCAAATCCCTGTATGATGAAAGGTTTGTTTTTATACACAGCTCTGTGAAAAGCCTCCAGCTGATCCAAAATGCTGCAGCCAGAGTTCTGATGAGAACTAACAGCAGAGATCATATTTCTCCAGTTTTAGCTTCTCTTCATTGGCTCCCTGTTAAATTCAGAATAGAATTTAAGATTCTTCTCCTCACACATAAAGCTCTTAATGACCGAGCTCCATCATATCTTAAAGATCTCATTGTAAGATATTTTCCTAACAGAGCACTTCGTTCCCAAACTGCAGGTTTACTTGAGGTTCCCAGAGTTTCTAAAAGTAGAATGGGAGGCAGAGCCTTCAGTTATCAGGCCCCTCTCTGTGGAACCAGCTGCCAGTTTGGGAGGCAGAGCCTTCAGTTATCAGGCCCCTCTCTGTGGAACCAGCTGCCAGTTTGGGAGGCAGAGCCTTCAGTTATCAGGCCCCTCTCTTGTGGAACCAGCTGCCAGTTTGGGAGGCAGAGCCTTCAGTTATCAGGCCCCTCTCTGTGGAACCAGCTGCCAGTTTGGGAGGCAGAGCCTTCAGTTATCAGGCCCCTCTCTGTGGAACCACCTGCCAGTTTGGGAGGCAGAGCCTTCAGTTATCAGGCCCCTCTCTTGTGGAACCAGCTGCCAGTTTGGGAGGCAGAGCCTTCAGTTATCAGGCCCCTCTCTATGGAACCAGCTGCCAGTTAGGGAGGCAGAGCCTTCAGTTATCAGGCCCCTCTCTGTGGAACCAGCTGCCAGTTTGGGAGACAGAGCCTTCAGTTATCAGGCCCCTCTCTGTGGAACCAGCTGCCAGTTTGGGAGGCAGAGCCTTCAGTTATCAGGCCCCTCTCTTGTGGAACCAGCTGCCAGTTTGGGAGGCAGAGCCTTCAGTTATCAGGCCCCTCTCTTGTGGAATAAGCTGCCAGTAAATGTCCGGGAAGCAGACACCCTTTCCACTTTTAAGACCAGGCTTAAAACTTTCCTTTTTGATAAAGCTTATAGTTAGGGATGGCTCAGGTGATCCTGAAACATCCCATAGTTAAGCTGCTATAGGCCCAGACTGCTGGGGGGCCTCATCTGTCACACCTTTCCTCACTTTACTCTCTTTATGTATATGTGATATTATTGTGGTCATTAACTCGTGTTTCCCTGTTCCAACAGATATCCTTTGAATGGTGTTACAGTGCCGCCAATACCCCCTCTCTCTCTGTCTTCTTCCTGTCTTCTTCCTGGTTCTGCCAGAGGTTTTTTTCTGTTAAAAGGGAGTCGTTTCTCTACGCACGCTCAGGACAGGAGATTGGACCGAAAAAGAAAAAAGTTTCAGTGCAATCTGTTGGTTTCCTTAGCTAGGAAATTGTTTTTGAATTGGCTCTATATGAACGAATTGGATTATTTTATGAATAATTATGATTACAATTAATTGAATTCCAATTGGCTTGAATTGGACTTTATTATCTAAGTGCCTTGAGATGACATTTGTTGTATTTGCCGCTATATAAATAAAAATGAATTGAATTGAATTGAAATGTCCACCACAGCATTTCAGCCGGGCTGAGATCTGGACTTAGACTGGATCATTGCAACATCTGGATTTGTCACGAGTCACATATTCTCAGTGTAAATGTGGATGTGGGCATGATTTTCCTCTGCTCTCCCAACTGTTTGTCATCTTCTCATCAATGGCCCTGCTCATCAACCCTGGTTGGAACTCCACTCCTCACAAGGTCGTTTAGTTTCCCTCAGTAGTAAACATCGGCCAACTCTCATGGTTGAGTTTATTTCTCCAAGAAATCCTGTCAATCATCTTCAGCTGCTCCTACCGGAAATATAATCCACTTACACCCTGCCACGTCTACACCCACAAGCTCCCTGGAAGACTCGCCCGACCACCTGGCTCCTGTTTGCCTGGAATCCTCGTCCCAACGCCATCACGGAAGAACTCACCTGCACCCCCCCTGCATGGCCACTGACTTCTGCTTCATCTTTTGCCCAGAGATTAATAATTCCAATTTCACGTTTATTCCAGTAGTCTGTCTGCACTTTTGTGTCCAAATCTCCAGCATTGCAACACCTTGCTTCTTCTCTTCTTCACACATTGTGCTGTAGATCTGCTGCTGTGTTTGGGATCTTTGTCCTGTTGATGAGCCAGTTTCAGCCCAGCTTTAGCTGTCGGACAGACGGCCTCACATCTGACTCTAGAACACTTTGGTATCCAGAGGAGTTCATGGTGGACTCAATGGCCCTCATTTATCAAGCCGTCGTAGAAAGCATTGTATATATGAGCGGAGAACTCGTCGTACGCAGAGGCTCAAGTGAGATTTACAGAACATGCGTACCACACCAATCCCATCGTAAAACCGAGCGGCTGTTGATAAATCCGGCGGCCGAAATCCATCGTAATGATCCTAACCACGCCTTCTACAAAAGGGGGTTGAGAGGCCGCACCTCTAGAATTTGCGACATGGATAGACGTAAGGCGGCAAAGAAACGCTGTCAACGCTGTTGACAGCCGTCCCAGCTGTCAACAGCGTTGGCGGACGAGTTATGTATTTTCCCCTACTGTGATGGTCAATAAAATGTGATAAACTCCAGATTAAATGAAATCTAGAATTGAACGATGTTTTACTTTTTCTCCAATAAGATCAGGAAGAAGTGGTCCGATATGAAATTGGCCAAAAAAAGAAGGTCGCAGCTGTCCGACGCAGCATGTCACAAACGGGGGGGGGGGATCCGATCCAGGTTTGGATTTGAGTGCCTTGGAGGAGAGGGTGGCTGGCCTGATCGGAGCTACGTCCTCATCGGGCGTGCCAGGGAAACTTGACACTGATGCGCCCATGTCAGAGCTCGAGAATGGTAAGAATGACTGCACACCCAAGACGTTTAAATAAAACAGTTGCTTTAATATTCAACACAAATGAGGTTCCTAATCAAACTAATATTTTTCATTCACAGATGAATCCGAAGTGGCATCCGGGCAACCTGACCCGCGCGACGAATACGCGGCCCCGTCAACATCCGAAGCCTCTGCCTCTGCCTCTGCCCCCCCGGTCTGCAGCGTCACACCGGCCAGCCGTGATAACCACAGAGGTCCTAGAAAGACAAACAGAGATCGTGAAGTGGATGATGGCTTTAACACACACCATGCAATCTATCGACAGTAGCCTACATTGAAAGACATAAATGAAACACTGAAGTCACAGAATAAATGCTGAAAGAAATCGTTGTTCTCCTTTCTTTTTTCCTTGAATAACAGAATGCTTACCAAAAGTCAGAATCGCTGAATAAGTTCCTCTCTGCTCCTGAGCGCTCTTGGCTGTGCAGGCTGGTGGTAGGGATCTCTGGGTACGGGGTCCTCTGGATGTACATCTGGAAATGGCACTCCATTTTTTTGGGCAATGTTATGGAGATCCCCGCATGCAATAATAATATTGCATACCTTTTCGGGCGTATAGGGTTCCCCCCGCAGCCGAGAGACAGATCCAGCTTAGGAGCCCTGTACACCTCTCCACAGTGGCACGCGTGCGCGTATGCGCAGTGTTAAAGCGCCTCTCCTGTTCGGTGTGAGGGTGCGCGGTTGAATAATGAGCCATCACTCTTCCAATTACGGAGTTGTACTTGTTTAATTTATTTAATTTGCGTTTATGTTTATATTTATGTTGAAGTCAAATAAAACATGGGCCTTCTTTGAAGTGATAAGTCTGTAATTTTAACCTAGGGATTTGTTGCGACTCCTGAGGCACGCACTAGTGACGCTGCTGTGTTGCAGTCACCGCAAGTCAAAATGGAAAAGTGCGTACACCGGCCTCAGACCTGTCGTGGCGATTTCATCTTTCCTGCGCTCACGATGGATTTGATAAATGCCAACCTTTGCGCAGAAAAGAACGTACACACGACCTACGCACGTTTTTCGTCTTACGCAAGTTTGATAAATGAGGGCCAATGACTGCAAGGTGCCCAGGTCCTGTGGCTGCAGAACAAGCCGTAAAGTCGCCGTGGCTTGGTCAGCTGAGAGGGGTCCATGCAGGCTTTGTGTGCCGCAAGGGGGAGACGGAGAGGGACGGTCAGGGACCAGGGCCAAATGCAGATTGAGCCGAGGTTAGCAGGCCTTTTTTTGTCTCACCTGTGTGACCCTAGAGGTCTGGCAGAAAGAGAGTGGGCAAACAGTCTCAGGGGGTTTGCATGAGTGGATGAGAGGGTGCGGCTACCTGGAAAGGAAGCCATGGACTTTCAGAGTAACGCCCACTTTCCTCCAGAGATGAATGCCTTTAGCTGGTGGTGTCCCCAACACTTCAGATCAGAACACTCACAAAACTTCTGCTTTTACAGAGGTATTTACCCTTCTAATTCATATGGGCTAACTTCTTCACAAACTGCTTCTGTACTTTTTTTTGTCAAATAAATGACACAGTGTTATATGTCATGTGCAGTTGTTGAAGTTCAGCTAAGGACCAGAAGCATTTTCATGATGTTCTGATAGTAAAACCTTTGGTTTGAAATAGTTTTCTTTCTTTCTTTTTTTACACGACTGTATGAGCTAAAGACCATATACTATTTCTGAACTGTTGTATCTTCCTGTCCATCTCGTCATCCTTTGACTTCAGTCCTACCTGTAACTGGTACTCCAAAACTGGAATCTCTTCTGTGTCTTTGGGTCCAAACTGTCTCCTGGTGGCTGAGAAGCGTATGGCCACAGTCATAGCCAGTTTAAGGTTTATGAGAGCCATCCTGCTGATATATATCCTACCACCTGACAGGGCACCAAGAGATGCCCCAAACCGCTTGTTGGGATCCTGAGGAGAGAAGCATAAGAAAGACAGACAGAAAACACTATTGGAAAAGTCAATGGAACAAAAATAGGATGACAATTTTCTCCCAAGCTTCACTAAATTCTTCTAACCTTTGGCCTTAGACAATGAAAATAACTGAGCTGGTTAACTATAAAGTTCTAAGCAGATTTTCTCTATCATACGCACCACATCCAAACCATGGCCGTCAAATAGAGGAACAAATGTACAATTACAAACATGCCACCAATGAAACGGTTTGATATCCCAGTGGGATTTTGTTTTGTTTGCTTGTGTTTATTCTGCACTATGGAAATGCACTTCTACTAAACTTGTCTGCCTAACTGTCGATCTTGTTGTAAGATCGGTTTATTCAGGTTAGTGCCTGTATCTAACATGATTCTTTTAGTATTTATTAGAATTACTGAAACTATAAACTTTTTGTTTCCCTGATTTTTTTTGTCTTCTTTCACTAACGCCGATGTGACTGACAGAAGGTTACTGTTCCTCTCACTGTTCAGTGGCTTTTTTAACAGGTGTACTTTACTATCTCAGGTTTCTTGTGTTGTAGACATCAATCACTCCATCCATCCATTTTTTTTGGAGCCTATCCCAGCGGTCACTGGGCGAGAGGCGGGGTACACCCTGGACAGGCTGCCAGTCCATCACAGGGCCACACACAGACAAACCAGACACACAACCATGCATACTCACTCCTAGGGTCAACTTAGAGTCACCAATCAACCTAACATGCATGTTTTTGGGCGGTGGGAGCAAAGGAAGCCGGAGTACCCGGAGAGAACCCACGGTTACACAGGGAGAACATGCAAACTCCAGGAAGCTTCTTTCTGCGAGGTGACAGCACTAACCCCCACACCACCGTGCAGCCCAAGTACCAAACTGATGTTATTTGCCTTCGGATAATATTGATGAATAAAAAGTTTAACGCGGCAGAAGGGGTTTGCTTTACTTTTAGTTTAGGAGCTTCCACAGCGTTTAAAGATCTTCATCAGGAGGCTGAAAAAGCTCAAGAGGAGCAGCTCCCGCAGTGTGTGCAGGCTGTCTGACAGCAGAGAAATGCAGATTCTGCAATTCACTGTGGTTGTAAAAACCGTCTCTGCATTCTGTTGGTAGACAGATGTCAAAGTGCAGCGGCGGAGACAAATTCTTTCCTTAACATTATCCTTTTTTGAATGGTAGGAAAGCGAGCTTTTAAAGGTCAGGACTGAAAGGGGCAGGTGGCACCTCATAGTTTGACAAAGCTCTACAGATACAGAGACTGTTTGATAGTTTTTAAAGTGTGCATCCTTGTCATGGACACGGATAATCAGATGATGCAGGAGTGACATGTGAAGTAAGCCCCCAGTTCTGGCCATGCTGCAGCTTCCTGCTCAGAATCCAGAGCTCACCGTGGATCTTTGCAGTCAGCAGCATGTTCTTATATGAGGTTACCTTCAGGTACCCCTCTGTCCTCATACGATGGATGGAATGTGGTTTAGTTTATGTATTCCCATTTCTGTTGCCTTAAGAAATGTAAAATGAAATGTGTCAACTGCTTCTGTCTTCATGGAAATGTGCTGACTGAGCACAAAATAAATAAATCCTCATAATCCACTGGTGGCTCTGGGAAGATTTAAATGTCCAGTTCTGAACTGTGGCTTACAAGTTCTGCTCAACTGAGCGTTTTTTCACTTGTTCATACGTAAATGGTGGAATCAACAATCACCTCCTCAATGTGCCCATAACGCCTTATATTTCATGCTTATAAACGCAGAACAGGCAGCGGCAGATGATAAAACCACCAGCTGAGACGAGGCTGCGGTCGCCGGGGTAGACTCGTGTAGACCAGGCGGGCAGCAGGCGCCACGGCCGGCGAGCCTCCTCCGTGTAGGCAGAGCAGGAGGCTGAACACCCAGCTCTTTGGACTGTTCTCGTCTCGATGTGTATTTTAACCGAAACAGTTCTTTGGCTGCAACTGAAGCCATTTCACAAATAAACAAGAATACAAATATCCAGATAGGAAAGCCCGCTGAGAGGCCCCCCAGTTAAACACAGGTAGAAAGACCGGGAAGACGTCCTGTTGATGCAAACTGTCCACAAAATGTCCACTTCTGAAGCCTGGCTGAGAAAACCGACCCATTTGGCAACATTTATCACTCTTACACAGACTGTACTTCTGGCGAGTGTTGACGCTAAAGCTTAAATAACCAAACTTTGTCAGTGGTGCATGTTATGAGTGGTGCATTCATAAGATGAAATGAATGAAACTTAAATTCAAACTGAAATAACTGCAGTTCTTTTTAATTTTCAATAAAAATTTTGATTCTCAAATTCCAAGATCAAAATCAGACTTTCAGTTTTGTTTGTTTCAAATGAACAAACAGCATGGATACCTAAAGTGGAACCCTGAAGGACTCAACATTAAATGGAAGCAGAAAATGATTAAGTTAAGTTGTCTATTTGAACCAGAAAAAGTTCTCTCTGACAGGTAAAAAATAAACTATTTTAATATTGGCTCTAAAAAGCAGTGTCTTCCAGGCGTTTGTGGTCTACAGTACCCGAAAGCTGCACTAAGATGAAGAAGAACTAAGATAGCATGAGAGCTCGATGTCTTCAACAAAGCATGGACTGGAATTTATCAAGAATACTATATGAATTCAAATATTGGGAAACCGGTGTGCATACAACTTTTTCCAGGATTTCTTTTAAATGAATAGTGATTTTGAAATGGGCTTATAGTTGTTGAGGTCATCAAGGTTTAGCTTGTTCTTTTTTTTCAGTAAGTGATGTACAGTCGCTTGCTTGAAACTGGTGGTGACAACACTACTTAGAATACTTAAAATTATGGTGCAAAATGAGGCAAATATAATCTGTATGAACCTTAAATGGTGTCACATAGCGACCATCAGGAGTTACATCTCCTGTCCGATTCAGCAGGCTCTCCCGTGGGATTCTCACATTGTGGAAAAATGCAAACCTGGTTAGAAAGAGAAAGAAAGGAGATATTAAGAAATATCATCTTTGACAAGACAGAGGCATCATTTATGGGTTATAGAAATGCAGAATAATCGTTGCAACTATGGTTTGCCTGCTTTATTGAAGTATTTTCAAAAGCTTGATACTATATTTAGTTGCTATAAACCAGCTCAGGATAAATTAATGTTTCATCCTACACTTCAAAGACCCACTCCAGCAGTAAATAATACTTAAAAGTCATCTGTGTTTCTCAAAATTGTATATGTTAAAGTTTTTGCCACAAACCTCCCACAAAAAAAAACAAACAAAAAAGGTCTTAACATTGCTTGGCACAAGTTTCCAGCCAAGCTTTCACCCCGGAGGTGGTTTAGCTTGCTGGTATTTCGGTAGAACAAGCCTCAATCTCCAGAGCAGTGGAAATCCATCAGATGGGAGCTGCTTGTTCGGCTTGGCAAGCTTTGCTAGCTTGCAACTCTGGATGTCCCTCTCATTCTCACGAGTTCTGGGCTCCCTTCTGGCTCCTGAGCTTTTGCTAAGTAACCTTGCTCAACCTTGCTTCCAATAAAGCCTGTCAGCATCAGTCTGTGATTTGGGAATACATAGCAGGGTGCTATCTGTGGATCTCATTGGTCAGGAGGGCACACGCCAGTTCAATATGTCTAAGATGTATTTGAGGGCGAGGCTATCTAAGGTTTTAAGGTGAGCAGTAACGTTTTTAACTCAATAGGAAATCCAACGGGGAGCAAGTGAAATACCGCTGTGATGTATTCTTTCCTTTTTGTGACTGTAATTAGTCTAGCTCAAGCGTTTTGAATCAACTGGAAACATTGGAGGGGCCTTAGCTGACTTTGTAGGCAAAGAGTTCCATGAGGGGGCCAAGGACAGAGCCATGTGGTATGCCATGAGTCAGCTAAGTCGTTGTGGAAGTTAAGATATTCAGAGTAACCGAGAAGGTTCTATAGGAGAGATATGAGTATAGTAGAGGGGGATAGACATTTGTACAGGTGCAACCAAGGAAAAATAGTTTGTCCCCCTCCACAGATTCATTGTTCTCGTTCAAATATCATTACAAACCAGTTTTGACAAAGTTGTTAACTCTTTTGAGATTGTGTTTAGAATTTTCAGAAACTGAGCCACATTTTCTGAAAATGTGTTGAAACGCTTGCGGAAAAGGGTAATAAGCCCCTATAAGACACCCGTGCCCATTTCTTTAGCTTTCTTTCCATTTTTTGCACCACTCCCTCACAATTTTTCATAACCTCTATATAATCCCCTAAATGAACACCTAAATCTCTCTTTGTCTAACTGATGCCTTCAGGTAAACTCGGCATATCTTCTCACCATTTACCTACCAACAACTCTTACCCCAATTAAAGGAGGAGATTTTTCCAAAACATTTAAAAATGTGTATAAATCTTTCCATATCACTTTCCCCTGTTACAGCTACCATAATATCATCTACATAGGCAGAAAAGTTTTCGTTCAATTTAACTTCAATTCACTATTTTCTAATCTAACACAGCATGCTTCAATACTTGCCTTACATGACAAGGCACAACCTTGTCTAATACCCCTCTTAATGATAAAAGGAGCACTTCAAGAATCAAGCGTCTTTATTGTCATTACTCACGGCTTAAAGGCACACATGAAAGTAAAAAACTGTACATAATAAAATAGAATAAAGTCGGATGTAATGAAATGAGACTGTACACAATAAATTAGAATATAATAGGAATGTAGTGAAATGAGAATGTAATAAATAAGAATGTATAGCTTCTGAGAGGACGCGATCCCTGCAGAGGAATTCACTTTGATGCAAACCTAAACGGAGGAACCAGAAACAATACAAACAACCAAACCTGGCATACCATAAAGACAGAAGAAAAACAGTCAGTCGAAATAAATAAATAAATGTCTGCCACAGCGGCTACCTACCCATTATCCAGTCCATTCTGGCCCAACTTCTTGCCCATGTCTCCAACAAGCACACCAGGCAGAGCCAGCAGGGTTTTTGGATCTCTCACCTGCAGCACAAAGGTTTTACCTTTACTTGAAGTGTGGGATCACTTTTATCAAACTATTATTTCATCTTTCCAAAAAGAGCGCTGAGTCAATAATATGAAAACAAAGCAGAGCATCTCTGCTCTGGGGATGGCAGTAGGATCCATTGTTTTAATGTCACAGCACCAATTTACAATGAAGCTTTATATATAAAGCAAACAAGTTCTATCGGAGTCCAACTCAATTCATATTAATCCACTCCAATTAGATCCACTTGGAGAAAACTGAAATGAAATTCAAACTGGTAATTAATAAAGGAATAATCCTTTATTAATCCCAAAATGGGATTATTTACAGCTTAAAAAAATCCAACAACATTTATTAGCCATTAGTGCATTGTAAGAAAACGTCATGGAGTAGGGCTCCAGTAACATTCTTTATCAGTTTGTTCAGTTTCTGTGAGTCTCTGGCTCTGATGCTGCTGCCCCAGCAGATGCTGCAAAGCAGACTGTACTCTCTAACAGACTAATCCAAGATAAATGATTAAGATTCCTCAGGAAGTTTCTTCTTGTAGACAGCCTCTGTGTTACACTTCCTGTGCATCTGGAGTCCTCCACCACCTCTTCTCTTGAAGAGAAAAAGTGTTCCCCTGCTTTGTCTTGTTTTTATTCTAAATAAGGTGGCTGTTCCTGCACCGTGCAAAAGTGGTGACTCTGTGGAGGACTGAAACTGCAATCGTCCAAAATAAACACAATAGTGCTTAAATAAAGAAGTTTATATGATTAGAAATGTAACCGAAATTAAGTTGTAAATTCATTGATGCAATAATCATTGTATATAATGTGAAATGACTACATTTATCTGCTTTCATTTCCAACTGTATTCATCTATGTTTGGGGTTTTGTTTTCGATCTCATTCATTTTGTATCCTTTTACTCTTACTACATCTTTTTTCTCCTTCTCCCTGTATTTATTTTTGTAGCATTTTCATTTATATCATATTGATCTATTTATTCCCTCCTTTCATTTTATTTCACAACACATTTGTTATGTACGGCTCCACTTTCACATTCCTCTAGGCATTTCTGCTCGATTACTGTATACAAATGGGCCCAACTTCTCCTCTATTGGTTGGCAACCAATCCGTCTGCAGAGATCAAATGACAAAATATTGCAACTGAAGTGGCAAAAACGGTACTTCCAGTACTGAAGCTCCCACACAGAGGGCTTGTTAAGTCAACAGACTGGGACAGCTTGTGTTCTTCCAGTCACTGATCGTTCTGCTTGTTCTGCCGTTCATGAAGTTTGAATAAAAAGCTAACTGCATTTAGGCCCTTTTTGAGACTGCAGGTTTATCTGGCCACAAACGCTGTTTGCCTTCCTGTGGCTTATTAACAGTACACAAGATTTACACAGAGCCCGCATCACTCTGTCAATCCGTCTGTCAATCTCCTGTTCCATTCGTCCCTCACTCGTGAACAAGACCCCGAGATACTTGAATTCCTCCACTTGGGGAAGGATCTCATTCCCGACCCGGAGAGAGCATTCCACCCTTTTCCGGCCGAAGACCATGGTCTCGGATTTGGAGGTGCTGATTCTCATCCCAGCCGCTTCACACTCGGCTGCAAACCGCTCCAGTGAGAGCTGAAGGTCACGGCCTGAGGACGCCAACAGAACCAAATCGTCCGCAAAAAGCAGAGACCCGATTCTGAGGTCGCCAAACCGGACCCCCTCAACGCCCTGGCTGCGCCTAGAAATTCTGTCCATAAAAATTATGAACAGAATTGGTGACAGAGGGCAGCCCTGACGGAGTCCAACCCTCACAGGAAACATGTCCGACTTACTGCCGTCAATGCGGACCAAACTCTGACACCGGTCATACAGAGACCGAGCAGCCCATATCAAGGGGTCCGGCACTCCATACTCCCGGAGCACCCCCCACAAGAGTCCCCGAGGGACACGGTCGAACGCCTTCTCCAAGTCCACAAAACACATGTAGACCGGTTGGGCGAACTCCCATGCTCCCTCCAGGATCCTGCGGAGGGTATAGAGCTGGTTCACTGTTCCACGGCCAGGACGAAAACCACACTGCACCTCCTGAATCCGAGATTCGACTATCCGGCGGATCCTCCTCTCCAGTACCCCCGAAAAGACCTTACCAGGGAGGCTGAGGAGTGTGATCCCCCTATAGTTGGAACACACCCTCCGGTCCCCCTTTTTAAAGAGGGGGACCACCACCCCGATCTGCCAGTCCAGAGGCACTGCCCCCGATGTCCACGCGATGCTGCAGAGGCGTGTCAACCAAGACAGCCCCACAACATCCAGAGCCTTGAGGAACTCAGGACGGACCTCATCCACCCCCGGGGCCTTGCCACCGAGGAGTTTTTTGACCACCTTGGCGACCTCAGCCCAGAGATGGGAGGTCCCACGTCCGAGCTCCCCAACTCTGCTTCCTCATCGGAAGGCGTGTCGGTAGGATTGAGGAGGCCCTCGAAGTATTCCCCCCACCGACCCACGACGTCCCACCCTCACCATACACGGTGTTGACGGTGCACCGCTTTCCCCCCCTGAGCCGCCGGATGGTGGACCAGAATCTCCTCGAGGCCGTCCGGAAGTCGTTCTCCATGGTCTCCCCGAACTCCTCCCAAGCCCGAGTTTTTGCCTCAGCAACCGCCGAGGCCGCGTTCCGCTTGGCCTGTCGGTACCCATCAGCTGCTTCCAGAGTCCCACTGGCCAAAAAGGCCCGATAGGACTCCTTCAGCTTGACGGCTTCCCTCACTACTGGTGTCCACCAGCGGGTTCGGGGATTGCCGCCACGACAGGCACCGACCACCTTACGGCCACAGCTCCGGTCGGCCGCCTCAACAATGGAGGCACAGAACATGGCCCATTCGGGCTCAATGTCCCCCACCTCCCCCGGGACATGATTGAAGCTCTGCTGGAGGTGGGAGTTGAAACGCCTCCTTACAGGGGATTCCGCCAGCCGTTCCCAACAGACCCTCACAATACGTTTGGGCCTGCCAGGTCTGACCGGCTTCCTCCCCCACCAGCGGAGCCAACTCACCACCAGGTGGTGATCAGTTGACAGCTCCGCCCCTCTCTTCACCCGAGTGTCCAGGACATACGGTCGCAAGTCCGACGATACAACCAAAATGTCGATCATCGAGCTGCGGCCTAGGGTGTCCTGGTGCCAAGTGCACATATGGACACCCTTATGCCTGAACATGGTGTTCGTTATGGACAGTCCGTGACGAGCACAGAAGTCCAACAACAAAACACCACTCTGATTCAGATCGGGGGGGGGGCGTTCCTCCCAATCACGCCCCTCCAGGTCTCACTGTCATTGCCCACGTGAGCCCATGGTTCCCGGAGGAGCACTCTCCAGTGCCTCCTCCAGGGACTCCAAAAAGGGTGGGTACTCTGAACTGCCGTTCGGTGCATAGGCACAAACAACAGTCAGGACCCGTCCCCCCACCCTAAGGCGGAGGGAGGCTACCCTCTCTTCTACCGGGGTGAACCCCAATGTACAGGCGCACAGCCGGGGGGCAATAAGTATGCCCACACCTGCTCTACGCCTCTCACCGCGGGCAACTCCAGAGTGGAAGAGAGTCCAACCCCTCTCGAGGAGGCTGGTTCCGGAGCCCAAGCCATGCGTCGAGGTGAGTCCGACTATATCTAGCCGGAACCGCTCAGCCTCGCGCACCAGCTCAGGCTCCTTCCCCAGCAGAGAGGTGACGTTCCACGTCCCAAGAGCCAGCTTCAGTAGCCGAGGATCAGACCGCCAAGGTCCCCGCCTTCGGCTGCCGCCTAGCTCACACTGCACCCGAACCCCATGGCCCCTCCCACGGGTGGTGAGCCTGTCGGAAGGGGGATCCGTGTCATTTCTTCGGGCTGTGCCCGACCGAGCCCCACGGGCACAGACCCGGCCACCAGGCACTCGCCGGCGGGCCCCAGCCCTGGGCCTGGCTCCAGGGGGAGGCCCCGGTGACCCGCGTCCGGGCAAGGGAACACGGTGTCCAAACATAGTGTTCATCATAGGGGTTTTGTGAGCTGTTCTTTGTCTGGTCCCTCATCTAGGATCTGTTTGCCATGCGTGACCCTACCAGGGGCTTAAAGCCCCAGACAACATAGCTCCCAGACTCATTGGGGCACGCAAACCCCCCCACCACGGTAAGGTGACAGCTCACGGGGAGGCAATACAAAAAAACTAAATTCTGACAGGTTTTCATTCACTTCGGGAATTCGACACATTTCCATGGAGGTGAAGACGCAGAATTACGATTGGTTTTTATTCTGTAAGAGAAGTGGTTGTCCTAACACAGAACAGACTGCAGTGCACATCCACAGAAGGGGGATCCAGAAAGCGCTTCAGGAGTTGGTTTCTTCTTCTTAAAATATCTGGGATATTATATATCTGTGAGGACACCGAATATTCACGTGAGTTAATTGTTTGCCAGCTCAGACTAGAAATCCGATGAGTAAAATCATTTGATTTTTGGCATGTCAGATGCAATTTGTAAGGCTGTTTCCAAACCTACTAATGTGCATCTTGTGGATTCTAATGTGCCTTCTTTGAAACTCGCAAAAACCACTGGCATTAGAGGAAGCTTTTTTCATTTTTTCACCCTTTCATCTTTACTTATTCATATCTTTTGAATGCAAATCAAAGACGGTAATGATATAGAATTCTAGCTACTCACCAATCCTCTTTGTTGTGCTTGTTTTCAATAGACAAACAGCAACAATGTCGCAGTGCATTGTATTCTGAGCAGCGGTCGCCACCTTGGAAGTTCAATTAAATTTATTTCAGTTTCCTATATACAGCGCCAAACTACAACAATGTAATCTCATGGCATTTCAAAGATACAGTCCAATTGAAGCCAATTAGAATCCAATTCATTCTAATTCATTCCAAATTGGTCCAATTCAAGTTACGGTAACAAACTCCAGCAGTAATTAAATAAGACGGAAGTGGAGAAAGTCATGTCCAACATAGACACATGTTATGAGACTAAAATGTAAGAAAAAGAAGAAGATTCATGGCAGGGGAAGCCAGGAACAAGTATTTGGAGAAGATGCAACTTGAATGGAAATCGATTTCTCGTTGATGGTGGGAGCCACAAACTGCAGTAACAAACAAGTCTGCAGCAGGTGGCAAAATCATACTGCACAATCTGCTGCTAAACAGAAAAGAAACAAGCCAATGCAGTGGCTAATCTAATTACGATTGGCATGCTTGTGCGATAGATGATTCATTAGGTTGCCAGCTTTGACACGATGTTTTGCCAGCTTTGACACGATGGTTACCAGACTCTCCATGCAGCTACTCCAACCGAATGGCCAGCCAAGGCACGGTCTCATCCATAGTGAAACAGTAAATCAAATCAAATCAAACTTTATTTATATAGCACCTTTCATAGTAAAAAAGCAGCACAGAGTGCTTTACATAATAAAATCAGTAATCAAATCAATTCATGCATAAATTCACACACAACATCACACCGACAACCACACTGCACACATACTACCCCCCCACCACCCCCAACATGAGCAACATCAATATCAACAACAATCAACATTAAAATCAACATTAAAATCAACATTAAAATCTGGCTTGACGCTGAAGTGAGGAAACGGTATCTTGGGGATCTGTCCACACCGGGAGCCAGCCCACCAATGACCACAGAGGCCGCCACCACGGGGAACCGCCCAGATCAGGGCAGGCCGGCATCCACACCACAGCCAGGGCTGCAGTGCAGGATTCCCCAGCCACCCCGAACCAGGGCGATCCCCACAGTAATGACCCCACAGACCGAGTGGGCATAGTCCTCGGTGTGGAAGATCCCCATGAGGAAAAACACTGGATAAATAAGTGTATAATAAGTATATAATTAAATAATTTAAAAATATATATATAATAAAATAAAATAATAATAAATAAATAAAAAGATATTTTAAATAATGGATAAAAAGATAAAAGTAAACTAAAACAAAACAAACAAACAAACAAAAATAATAATAATATATATATATAAAATAATAAATTAATTAATTAATGAAATAAAATTCAGCTGTAAGCTAAACTAAAAAGGTAGGTATTGAGCCTCTTTTTAAAAACATCAACATTCTCTGCAGCCCTGAGGTTCTCTAGCAGGCTGTTCCACAAATGAGGTCCATAATAGTGGAACGACGTCTCACCATAAGTTTTTGTTCGAACTTTAGGAACAACTAAAAGGCTGGTACCAGAGGACCTCAGGGTCCGCGAGGGCTCATAATTTAAAAGCAGATCAGATAGATAAGAAGGCCAAGACCATTAAGACATTTATAAACAACTAAAAGAACCTTAAAATCAATCCTGAAATGCACGGGGAGCCAATGGAGCGATTTTAAAACTGGTGTCATGTGTTCCTGCCCTCTGGTCTTGGTCAGCACACGTGCAGTTGAATTCTGTATTAATTGTAGGTAATGAATACTTTTTTTGGGAAGACCAGAAAGCAGGGCATTACAATAATCTATTCTACTAGAAATAAAAGCTTGCATCAGCACCTCCGTGCTGGCAAGAGAGAGAAATGGGCGTACTCTGGCAATATTTTTAAGATGATAAAATCCTGTCTTTGTTACATTTCTAATATGTTGGATAAAATCCAGCTCAGAGTCAAAAAGAACGCCCAGATTTTTTACATGTTGAGAAGATTTAAAATTTTGTAGTTTGGGTAAAATGATCTCTCTCTTGTCTTCAGGACCAATAATTAAAACGTTTGTCTTGCCCTGGTTGAGCTGTAAGAAATTCTCTGCCATCCATGACTTTATATCTAAAATACAGTTTAAAAGAATGTTAACTGGTTCTAGGTCATCAGGAGACACGGCAATGTAAAGCTGTGTATCATCAGCATAGCTGTGAAAACTAATGCCATGTTTCCTGACGACATCCCCAAGTGGCAACATGTACAGATTAAAAAGCAATGGGCCTAAAATTGATCCTTGGGGAACCCCACACTTGATTTTATGAATTCTTGAGTAGCATGTATCCATACTTATAAAAAACTGTCGATCCGTGAGATAGGAGTAAAACCATTTAAGAACAGTGCCAGAGACACCCACCAGGCTTCTAAATCTGTTTAATAAAATGTGGTGATCTACTGTATCAAAAGCTGCACTAAGATCCAACAACACCAGGACTGAAAGCTTCTGTGAGTCCATGTTACACCTGAGATCATTTACAATCTTTAAAAGGGCTGTCTCTACTGTGGTTCTTCCTAAAACCAGACTGATGTTTCTCAAAAATATTGTGTTTGTTTAAAAACTCATTTAATTGGATAAAAACAACTTTTTCTATAATTTTACTTAAAAATGGTAAGCTGGATACAGGTCAGTAATTATCAAGAATCTTGTGATCTAAATTGCTCTTCTTCAGAAGGGGCCTCACCACTGCAGTTTTACAGGCAGATGGGAAAACACCCGTCTGAAGAGAGCAATTTACAATATTTAAAAGCTCACACTCGAAGAAACCATAAAATGTCTTTAAAAGAGATGTGGGAATGGGATCTAAAAGGTAGGTTGTTGGGTTTAGTTGGGAGAAAACTCGACCAAGCATCTTGGCATCAACCAGGACAAAACTATCCAGTGTTTCCTCGGGTAAAAACAATGCTTCAGAAATGTTAAAATCAACATTTTGTTGAGATAAAAGGCTGGATCTAATAGCATTGATCTTACTTCTGAAGTGGTCTACAAAGTCCTCACATGCAGCGTCTGATGCTGGGATGGAGGACTTTGTTAGATTCGGTTCTTTTAGTAGGAGGCTCAAGAACGGACCGAAGTAATTCAAGTGAAAATGAAGTGTTTATTGGTAGTCACACATCAAAGCCTTGCGCTGGGCTCAGTGGAACAGAGCTCCCGCAGGAAGTCTGTCAGACTGGCCATGATTTCCGGTTATCATGTTTATTTATAGTCTCATAGGTTGGACTCACATTCGACCGAGTATGATTGGACATGAGTAGGTTCAACATGCTTCGTCATATTCTCTGGATCAGCCCAAAACAATGTGTGTGTGTGAATCTGCCCTTGCTTTCCCAGGCTTTCCTAATTGTTTTGTCTTTCTACTCCTGGATCACTTTAGGTCATCATGGAAAGTACTGAGCCCTATTTCATTCATAATGTCTAAGAACAAAGCCAATTTTAACAATCCCCCTTTTGAAGTGATTTTATCATTTCAACTAATTCAGTCAAATAACTGAGGTAGGACTGTCATCTTCTGTATTGTGTCACATCTGTATTAGCAGTAGCAAGACTTTAGCAGCCACCCCCCAAACTGCAAGAGCCACTTACCTTTTGAGATGTAGCACAACCAGTTAGGAGATATCTGTCACCCCCCTTTTGATGTGACTTCATATATTATTATGTAAGCTCATGTGTAAGCTAGTCTTCTTTGCAATTAAAAGCAGCAAGAAAGTCTTCGTTGCACAGGCATGGAAATAGTAAACATAATTCTAATGCTTAAGCTACACCTTCAAATCCGGACTATTCCATTATTTTACTCGGAACAGAACCTCTTTCCGAGAGGGTTAAGACCTTCATAAGTCACTGATTATAACCCTGCAAATAAGCACATTTAGAAAACAATTCTGATGCTTTAGCAAAACCTTCTATATCAGGAGTGTTAATCAAGATTCTAGAAACAGAGACTCTTTTCTAGTAAGTTTAAAACCTTCCCCACTCAACTGATAATAACTCCGCAAATGAGCACATTTCTTAATAGATTATATGTAGAAAATCATATTTTGGTATATGTATTGTGTGTATGTGGCCCTGAAACCATCCTCTGTGTGGAATCTTTGTTCATATGGTCTAAAACATTATGTGGCTAGCAAGGCCTTGCTCCCTCATAAGTACCATAACAACACAACACTGATTTATCAACAATTTTCACATCATTTCTATTCTACTGACACTCAAACATTGCATAAGGCAATTAACATCACCAGCAGGCTCGTCCACCGTGTGCAGCGAATAGGAGCGAAAACCCGATGGCTTAACCGGGAAAAATTCACCTATGGCCCCAGTTGCACTTGGCGACCGACCAACTTATTACCGTTCAAAGTCTAAGGTCCCGCTCCAAACAGCCGAGTCACCCCACTGGCAATTGACATTCTAAAAATGATTCATTATCAGCCTTTAAGAGGAATTAGCTAAACACTTTAAAAAGTGAAACCCAGCAAATATAAATTTAACCAAGGCTCGACTATATGAGTATATTAGCCTCTTGAACAATTATGATTAACTTTTCTTTTAGATTATATATCTTTCTTAGATGACCACATGATGAGTCGTGTGGTCTCTTGTGGTCCAATCCTGTCGGTGCTCGGTTCTCCTCTTGGCTGAACGTCTGTTCAGCATTCTGATCCGGAACTAATCTTGGAAGGAGAGGTCACCAGTACGTCGCTTCCTTGAGGGATATTCAGCATCCCCTCCCTAACTAATTTTCTTTTGGGATAATTTCGTTGTGTAGTTCTCCACCATCATCTTGGCATGATGGGAAAGGCCTCCCAGAACTCAAGCTTATGAGTCCTCCGGCCGTACGTCCTGTAGTGGTTCTGAATCTGTGGAATAATATTAGCAAATCTCGCAGCGCAGTAGTGCAAAATGTCATTTGCACTTTATTTCTATACTAGGGTATCTCTCTTTGAAAGGTTCAATTTCAATGCCCAATTCATTCTTTATTTATTTATTTTTCATATGGACCCCAAACAAAACCAAAGTCAAAATAAACAAAACAAAAGAAAATCAAAGAAATAACAAAATAAACAGAACCCAAAACAAAACAGCTGGCCAGTTGGTATAACCCTTGCTTTTAGGAACCAGAATAGTCATCAACCTGCTGTGCAGCTTTAATGAGAAATCCAGTACCATCTCCTTATTTTGCTGTTTAAAAAATTCAAATTATCTAGGGAACACATCCTCACGATCAACATCAACACAGTTGGTATAATCCTTCTTTATAGGACGACACCAGAATTCTCACCAAGTTGCTGTCCAGTATTCATGAGATATTTTGTATTATCCATTTATTCTGCTGTGGAAAATCATTTAGACAGTTTTGGGATCATGACAACACACAAACAACACTCAACACCAGACACCACAGGTTAGGACAACAGATGACAAACATATATCGCATTTCTGGGTTTGCCCAAGCAAACTTCCTGTTTCCATTTAGGCCTAAGTATACAAACAGTGGTCTTCATATTATGAGTTTGATCCATGTGTTCCTTATCCAGGTCCGGGAAGTCTTAATGCAAAAGAAGACACAAACACACACAGAATTTTTGGGAAAACTTGAGAAGTTTGAATGATTAATTGTTAATTAATTGCTGAACTGCTCCACTGCAGCTTCTCCTCCTGTGTTGTTGTTTGCTGCAGGACAGAAATATTTGTGGTTAGATCTCATTTTGGTATCAGCACAGCATCAAGAAAGCAGACATTTTTCCAATGACGAACTGATTAACTTGTTTAGGATAACCATTGTCTGTCCTTTCTGAATTCAGGTCAGATCATTCAGCATAATCTGCTTTATTCTTACTTGTTAGTTAGTAATAATGTTGTTTAATTTTTACAAGTGGCTGTGTTTTTTGATGCTGAGCCGTACACAGATAGTTCAGGATCAGCATTAAGTTTTTTCCGGTTCTAACTGAATCAGAAACACCTCCTGTGGTATTAACGGTGTGACATCAGAGCTGTTCCTAACATCACATGATACCATAACATGTTTCCATACAGATATTAAAAGCCTAGTTTAATTTTATTTCTTTATTCATCCTAATTCATCCTTTATTTTTCTTTGAGGATCACATTGTGGTCCCTGTTTCCAGTATGTGTGGCGTGTGTGTGTGTGTGCGTGGCTTTATATGTGAGTGTGCATGTGTCTGTATGTGGCCTTGGGTTTCACTGCTTCGTTTGATCTGAAAGGTCTTTGTTCTATATTCTCTTGGGTTGAGAAGTGCTATATAAACTGCTATATAAATAATGTCTGATTGATCGATTTAGTGTAGTAGTTTAAAAACTTTCTGGTCATCTCTAATGGAACGTCTTCCGATGACCCAAAACACCTAATTACAGAACATTTCATTCATCCCATTCATATCCTTTTTCTTTCAACCACAGGCACTGACTCAGCACAGTTTGAATTTCCATCACGCCACCTACTGGCGTCCTTCTCCTTCTCCCTCAGGTAGCCCTTGTCCCCCAAGCCGTTAGTGCCCCCTTTGGGAACTCCTCAGCCCCCAGTCACCATGGCTGTCGCTTGGCAACCGAACCTTTTTCCCACATTAACACAAGTCCTCATAGTGTCCTAAAAAAAGCTATGGACAGGGTATTTTCTCCCCGTCCAGGCCTCATGTGGGACAACCTGAAAACATTCATATATAGGTCATATATTATATATCATATAAAATAGTAGGTTAAATAATGCATAATATAATGCATAATAGGGATAGCTTCAGCCAAATTAAGTCTGTGTCTGATTTTGGCTAACCAAGTTGCACTCTGCTCACTGTTTTTAAATGCGCCATAAAAACAAACCTTGACTTGTCTTGTTATGGCTCAGTCTTTGCTGCAGCTGTCCCTCTGTTCCTCTCCTAATGGATTTAAATCTATTTGCTTTTTTGTTAAGAGAGTATATTAATTATTTCATAGATCTGCTGCAGTTAACTAGTTAAATGATTTAGTTAAATAGTCAAATGGTTTAGTTTGAATCTAAATATTGGTGATAACTATTGACTATTGAATTGGTGACCTGAGGCTGAGGAAATTTAGAGCAGCTAAAATGTTAAAGTCAAGTTAATATCGCCTAATAAGAATAAAGGCTAAGCCTCAATAAATTTAATATGATATCAAATTGTTTGACATCTGACCGTCTGGCTGCGATATTAAATCCTAAATCCTGGTTGTTTAACCTGTGTCATATAGTCTGACTGCCTGATCTCAGCCCTGTTTCAGGTGGAATCATAAAATTTCACTTTGTAGAACATTTTTTCAGATTATATTTTAATTAAAGGAGCAAATCTCCTAAACACTCTGCTTGTGTATTTGACTTTAGCTCTTTAAGAGAGCTGTTAAATCCTTTTTCAGCAACAATTTGTATGAATGTTTCAAACAATGTTCTTCCTGGATTTATTGTTTCTTATCTCATCTCTGTGATTTTTTCATTGTAAAGCTGTTTTCAGTTTATCTACATACTTTGGTGTCTTTCCTAATCATATGCATGTTAAAATAGATGGATCAATCAATACGATTTGCTCTAGTACAAAATTAAACCCCTATTATAATCAGTATATCATTATAAACTCAGGCCAATGATCACCCAGAGTCTGTTTGGGTTGTTCTCACTCTCAGGGCTGAATGAGAGAAAAAAAAACAGGGTTGAGAAAAGACAATCTTAGGGTGTGCGCATTTATGACAAAGAGAACAACTATAAATTAAATTGGGAATATTATGGCTCAAAAAGCGTTTGAGGCTTTTCATTATTCATTATTCATTATTATGCATAGCACTTTGAGATTCCGTATGAAATGAAAAGTGCTTTACAAATGTAATTGATTATTCATTATTCCTGTAATGCTGCTGCACAGCTGATCTTTAGTTAGTAACTTCAGGCCTCAGGTCAAGCCTCCAAATCTGTTCATTTTTTCCTTATAGGTCTCTTATTAGTGGTGAAAAAAAATGATTAACTTTTGTCAAACTTTGGGATCAAATATATCATATATCAACTTTTTCTTTCTGTATTATGCATGTGCTTGATTCTTACTCTCTCGTTTGTTTTGAAACATTTTGAACACACACACTCAGCCTCAGTGGAGCAAACTGGCACACTCTTTTTCTACATTTCTCCAGTCTAATTTATCTGTCCCTCGTTTTACTTCTCACCCCGGGACCATTTCTTCCATCTTTCATTCAATTTTTGTGACATATTCAAAAGTTATACACGTGTTATTCAAAGTAGCCTATATGGAAGACGTAATTGCCCAAATGCTGAAAGTAGTGAAGAAACTTCTACGCAGAACGCTGTGTTCTGTGCGCTCCACTTATCAAAGCATTTGTTTATTCCAAAACTTTGGGTCACACCATAAAAATACTGATTTCCCCGAACAAAGCGACTCGTATAGCATGTGCAGCCACTCGTTTTTCCCCCTTTTTATCTATGCCAAACCCCAATATTGAACAGAAACCACTCGAGATCTGCTGGCGCAGTCAAATTTCTTCGAGCGGCGAACCCCACCCCACAGTTGTATGAAAATTAAAAAATCTGACCCTTAGTATCCTGCAAGTATAAATTGATTCTTGTCAACCCGACTATATTTCGGTTTTACAGACTTCGTCGAACCCCGGAAGTTTCAATCCCTCGTTCTAACCCTCGTCAGAGGAGAAACTTTCCGTGTCGGAATTCTAATTAGTTCAACCATTCAAGATGGGCTTTTATAAACTACTTCGCATCACTTACCAAAAGTGCACAGAAAAAATAAATTTTGAAGACAAGCACCACAACTGGGATCTTCATTTATAAAATGAATTTATCTTGTCTTACTTTCCGAATTGACTTGACAGGACACTTATATACTTTCCCTGTGTGTATGTGTTTTTATATTGGACGTGTCACCATTCAATGCAAACAGACAGACAGTACATTAACACTCGAATTATCATGACCAGAGGACAACTTAATTCAGACAACTTCATTTAGGTTATTCAATATGCAGAAATTTTACATTTAGACATTAAGTGGTGTTCTGCTCACCTTTTTTCTGGCGCCTCTGATTTGTCTGAAAAAAGCTGTCTCTCCTATCACCTCGAGGCGTCCTCCCTCGCACGGGGGTCGGTCGCACGGAACGGTGGTCTTTGAGCCTTCAAACCTCGTGTCACGGCACCATTTTGTTAAAAGGCTGTGATCGTATAGTGGTTAGTACTCTGCGTTGTGGCCGCAGCAACCCCGGTTCGAATCCGGGTCACGGCACCATTTTGTTAGATTCGGTTCTTTTAGTAGGAGGCTCAAGAACGGACCGAAGTAATTCAAGTGAAAATAAAGTGTTTATTGGTAGTCACACATCAAAGCATATCAGCGCTGGGCTCAGTGGAACAGAGCTCCCGCAGGAAGTCTGTCAGACTGGCCATGATTTCCGGTTATCATGTTTATTTATAGTCTCATTGGTTGGACTCACATTCGACCGAGTATGATTGGACATGAGTAGGTTCAACGTGCTTCGTCATATTCTCTGGATCAGCCCAAAACAATGTGTGTGTGTGAATCTGCCCTTGCTTTCCCAGGCTTTCCTAATTGTTTTGTCTTTCTACTCCTGGATCACTTTAGGTCATATGGAAAGTACTGAGACTTATTTCATTCATAATGTCTAAGAACAAAGCCAATTTTAACAACTTGTTAAAATCTGTGTTTATTAAAAGATCAAATGTTTTGAAAAGGAATTTAGGATTATTTTTGTTCTGTGTAATAAGATTTGAAAAATGGAGGGTTCTTGCCTGTTTTACTGCACTGTTGTAATTTTTTTGTCGTTCCTGAAAAATCTGTAAGTGAATGGTTCATTTTGTTTTCCTCCATTTTCTTTCCGCTCTCCTGCAGTTCCTTTTCATTTGTTTGATTCTCTCATTTCTCCATGGTGGTATGGTTTTAACTTTTACGGATTTTGTTTTAAGTGGAGCTGCAGCATCAATGGCTGACTTCAGTTTGCTGTTAAAATAATCAACAATAAAATCATACGATGCAGGTAAAAACTGTGCAGGGGTATGATGTAAAATGTCAATAAAATCTGCAGCCACTTCAGAAGTAATATACCGCTTCCTTCTCACCGGGGCCTCCTGTTGGATAAAACTGGTGACATTAAAAAACACACAGTAGTGGTCTGACACAGCCAGGTCATCAACAGAGGACACACCAGTGGACAGGCCATAGGTTATGACCAAATCTAGGGTGTGTCCTCTGTTGTGAGTAGGCTGTGTGATGTATTGTTTAAAATCCATGCTGTTCAACAGGTTTAAAAACTCATTTGCATAAAAATCACAGCTGTTGTCAATATGCAAGTTAAAATCACCAGTTATTAAAATTTTGCTGTATTTTGAGTGTATAAATGTTAAAAAGTCAGAAAACTCTTGAATAAAACAGGAAGGAGGCTTGGGTGGTCTGTAGACTGTGACACATAAGACAGGTGGGTTGCTAAAAACAAAGGAATGATGCTCAAAAGAAGAATAATTATTTAAAAGAACTGTCTTTGTTAAAACTGAGCTTCAACCAATAGATGCAGTTCCACCGCCTTTTTTGCCCCCGCTGATAGAAAATAAAAAATTAAATTTTGATGGGGAAGCCTCGGTGAGAGTAACTGGTGCGTCAGCGCCAAGCCAGGTTTCAGTTAAAAAGAGACAGTCGATATTATTGTCTAAAATCAGATCATTTATGATAAAAGATTTATTTAAAAGAGATCGAACATTTAAAATAGCCATGTTAAGAGTTGAGGAAAACTTCTGTTGTGGGGTTGTTTTTCTCAGAGGTACTTGGTGTATGGGGCGGAGACATCTGGAACTAGTGTATGGATGTGACTGGAGGTGTTTGTAATATCTGCTGGTGATGTGAACTGGTATAAGGTGTACTGTAGATGAGGGTTTGGCTGGAGGAGATTGGAGTTTGACTGAGTTGTAGCTGTTGTACCGTCACTCTGAAAATGGTTTATTTGATTGAAGAGTCAGTTTAATGTTCATGGATAAAAGATGAGATCCTGTATGATTTGGATGTAAGCCGTCGTGTTTGAAAAGGTATGGTCTATTGTAAAAGGTTGTAAAATTGTCCACATATGGAATATTGTTGGAGTTGCAGTATCCTTTGAGCCAGATGTGAAGTTGTTGCAGACGGCTGAATTTGATGTCCCCAAACCGAGGTGAGGGAAGTGGGCCGGAGATGATGCATTGTTTCTGTCAGCAAGGTTGGGTTTGAAGGGGATTAAAAAGAGGACCCAAGAGGATTAAAGCAAAACTGTGAGTTTATTTCACAAAAAGATGGTAAACAAAAAGCGCGGCTGAGCCGGATACAAAAACCTTAACTGTGGAAATATCTATGACGAAACAAAACAAAAGCATGGAAACTTATCTGTGGCGTGGCGTGGCGTAGCATGGATGGTGACGGGGAAGGATCTCACAAGAACTGAAAAGAAACCTGGAAACTAAATACTGTGGAGGGTGATTAGGGATTGAGTGCAGCTGAATGGGAAAACACAGGTGAGGGACGTGAGGCTGATTGCAGGGAAGGAGAGGGTGGCGTGACATGAAAACTAAACAAGACCTGAACCTAAAACATGAGAAAAAAAAAACCAAACTAAGACATGAACTATAAACCAAAACATGACCTAAAACTCGTGACATGGCGTTACAGAGCCCCCCCCTCAAGGGTCGGATCCCAGACGACCCTAAAAAAAAAAAAAAAATTCTGAGGGTGGGAGGGAGGGGCTCGAAACCGGTCCGACGGGGACCAGACCTCCAGGCTGCGTGGATGCAGTGGCCAACCAGGCCTGCAGCTCGTACCGGGTTCGGGCAGCAGGAGACGGTGGTCTGGCGGACGCCCAGACCTCCCATGGCGTGGCGGCAGGAACAGGCGGTGGTCTGGCGGACGCCCAGACCTCCCATGGCGTGGCGGCAGGAGACGGTGGTGGTCTGGCGGACGCCCAGACCGCAGACGGGGTAGCAGGAGCAGGAGGTGGTCTGGCTGGCGGCCAGACATCCTTCGACGTGGCAGCAGGAGGCGGTGGTCTGGCGGGCGGCCAGACATCCCGTGGCATGGCAGCAGGAGCCGGTGGTCTGGCGGGCGGCCAGACATCCCGTGGCGTGGCAGCAGGAGGCGGTGGTCTGGCGGGCGGCCAGACATCCCGTGGTGTGGCAGCAGGAGGCGGTGGTCTGGCGGGCGGCCAGACATCCCGTGGCGTGGCAGCAGGAGGCGGTGGTCTGGCGGGCGGCCAGATTTCCCGTGGCGTGGCAGCCGGAGGCGGTGGTCTGGCGGGCGGCCAGACTTCCCGTGGCGTGGCAGCCGGAGGCGCCGGTCTGGCAGGCGGCCAGACAGCCGACGGCAAGGGGAGAGCCCCCCCCTTAAGGGATGGATCCCAGACATCCCCAATATCTGGGGGTGGGAGGGAGGGGCTCGAAAGGCCTGCGCTGTGGTTGTGGCTGTGGCTGTGGCTGTGGCTGGGTCGGGCCCCGCGGCCTCTGTGGCTGTGGCTTGGTCTGGCCCTGTGGCCTCTGTGGCTGTGGCTTGGTCTGGCCCCGCGGCCTCTTGGTCTGGCCCCGCGGCCTCTTGGTCTGGCCCCGCGGCCTCTGTGGAGAGCTCAGGCCCCGCGGCCTCTGTGGAGAGCTCAGGCCCCGCGGCCTCTGTGGAGAGCTCAGGCACGGCTGGGGCCGGGGCCAGCTCTGGAACGGCTGGGGCCGGGGCCAGCTCTGGAACGGCTGGGGCCGGGGCCAGCTCTGGAACGGCTGGGGCCGGGGCCAGCTCTGGAACTTCGGCATCTGCGACTGCTGGAGAGATGAGGGAGGGGGTGTACAGCACGCTTACCCTTTCTGGTTCCCTGCCGAAAATGTCCAGCTCAGCAGCGCGCCGTACACTCCACGCCTCTTCCCAGATGTGAGATGTGTTCACTATCCAAGTCTCAAGAACCTGTTTTGCCATAAAGAAATCCAAGAGTTCATTGGAAACTCTGTATCTTTCCTTAGAGCTGCTCTCCCGTGCCGAGCAGCTCCATAGATTACCGGCCAGCTCCCAAAATTCCTCAAAGTCTGCCGCGTCCATGTCTGGTGAGATCCTTCTGTCAGCATCGTTGGGTTTGAAGGGAGGACGCGGATGCAGAATTGAGGAGTAAAGCAAAACTGTGAGTTTATTTCACAAAAAGATGGTAAACAAAAAGCGCGGCTGAGCCGGATACAAAAACCTTAACTGTGGAAATATCTATGACGAAACAAAACAAAAGCATGGAAACTTATCTGTGGCGTGGCGTGGCGTAGCATGGATGGTGACGGGGAAGGATCTCACAAGAACTGAAAAGAAACCTGGAAACTAAATACTGTGGAGGGTGATTAGGGATTGAGTGCAGCTGAATGGGAAAACACAGGTGAGGGACGTGAGGCTGATTGCAGGGAAGGAGAGGGTGGCGTGACATGAAAACTAAACAAGACCTGAACCTAAAACATGAGAAAAAAAAAACAAACTAAGACATGAACTATAAACCAAAACATGACCTAAAACTCGTGACATGGCGTTACAGTTTCTTTAATTGTTTAATGCTGTGGATGATAAAGTCTTGCTTAAGGGTCTGTGATTGCTGCAGCTTGAGATCGTTTATGCCTGTGTGAACTACTATTGTGGACACGGATGATTTGTTCTGTGAAAGTTCATGGGTGGAGTTGGTGATGTCATTGACCAACGCACCTGGGTAACAGAATGTGCGGCACCTGGTTACCTGGACATGCCTGACCATGGATGTTCCCACGATGAATGCATCTGGGCCACGTCCGTGGGAGCCAGACCCAGCCGGCGAAGCACTCCGGGTCGTCGGTCCAGCAGCGACAGGAGATGAGGCGGAGGTTCCAGCAGCGGCGACCGCAGGTCCGAGCCCCCACGAGACCATGCTCCCGGTCCAAACGGTGATGAGTTTCGGTGTGTCCACTAACCGCATCCCTGAGGAGCTGCCGACGTTTTCCTGAGGATGACAGTGAGCGTCGAGCCTGTCTGTTAGCACGAGCACGGGTAGCAACCGGCCGGGCACTGCTCGGCGCCAATCCCTCAGTCCCGGCAGCTACAGGGCCATAGCTGGGTGGTGGAGCGACCAGGGCCCCGTCCGACGTGAGCGTCGACAGAGCCTCGAAGCGGTTGGAGAGGACAAGGTCATCACGATTCGACGCTTTCTTCCTGCGGCAGACCACTTCAGACCAAAGTGTGTGCCTTGGTGTTGAGCTCGAGGAAGGCCGGGGTGAGGTGCCAGGATCCCAAAGAACTGTGTCCTGTAGAGCTGTTTTCAGTGAGGCGATATGCATAGACTGCTGGTGGTCCAGGTCCAGAAGTGAGTTCAACATTTCATTCTTGGATTTCAGTTCATCAGAAAGTTTCCGGATGTCTTCCTTAAGGTTAGTAATATCCTTGTTGGTGTATGTATGCACCAAGTTGTCATCCGTAGGCCCCAGGGCAGGCATGTCCTCAAAGTAACAGGGTCCCAAGGACCGCAGGCCGCAGCAGCTCTTCCTCCAAACAAATTTGCTGGTGGTAAATACTCAATTCTGGAGTACTCTGAATGTGTTGATCAATGTTGTTTTAGATATATCACAGTGACTGGAGTGAGGTAACAGACAAGGTTGCGTTTCCTCTGTCCTCTCAGAGCTTAATTTGCGATGCCAGACACTCGAATGCTCTGCTCTCTGTTTACTCTGTTCTCAGAGTGAACAGAGAGCAGAGACTCACCTTTTTGTTGAGGAAGAACTTGACAACCATGGCCCAGTCATACATCCCAAGACAGTCATCTAGGATCACAGCCTTCCAGGGGTTGCCCATTGCCTCTTCCACTGTCAAGAAGTTGTACCGAAAGAGCTGCTTTGCCCTGCACATTTGGAGTTTCATTGTTTCCTTATGCATAGTGTCAAGTTAGATATTAAATCTATCAGAAGACGCTGTAAGTACTTGTTGAATCGAATTGTACAGATTGTAATAATCCATAATGACTATAAAAGTAATCAAAGAAGTTGCCAAGTTGATACCTGAGGAAGGTCTCCAGGCTGACGGGCAAACAAAGGATCGTTCTCAAGCGTCATGAACACATGTTGCTGCAGCAAAGAGAAGACAAGACAAAGTACAAAGATGACACAAGACACTAAAATATTCATTTAGCACTACAAATTTAAAAAATAAATCACTTTTGCTTTCATAGATTTTAAAAAAAAAGCCCAAATGACAAGTGTAACACATCAAAATGTCTCAAGTTAATTCAATTCAGTTTATTTATAGAGCATAATCACAACAATTGTCATCTCAAGGGACTTCAATGATACAGTCCAATTCATTGTAATCATAATCCAATCAAATCCAATTAATCCCCCTGTTCCTGAGGTGGCCCAGCCAGGCTCGCAACCTCTTCGCCGGTCGTCTGGCCGTCCGCCAGACCGTCTCCTGGTTCCTTCGCCTCCTGGCTCCTTCGTCTCCTGGTTCCTTCGCCTCCTGGCTCTTTCGTCTCCTGGTTCCTTTGCCTCCTGGCTCTTTCGTCTCCTGGTTCCTTTGCCTCCTGGTTCCTTCGTCTTGAGATGGGAAATTCTCATTCTGCCCATCTGGTTTTAGAATGGGTGTTGACTTTCCTCTGACCCCACTCATCCTGTGATCCTTTTGTTTGGTCATTCAAGGGAAACAGGTTCTAAATTCATCAGGAGGAGGTTTATTGTTAAGGGAGAGAAAATAGGGCCACGTGATTGTGAGGTCTGACTTTTTCCTGGAGAACCATTTTGTGATGCAAATGTATTACTCTTTTGAACGCATAGTGTTTTGAGAAGCAAAACGTCCATGATTAATATCACTATCATGCGGACCGTGAACACGGTGGCCTCCCCGCTCTCCATGTTAGCTTCTTGGTGGTGTTTTTTTCTTCTCTCCTTACTTTTCCCGGGTTTTGTTTTGTTCTGTTTTGTTGTTGAATGTGGCGCTAAAGTAACACGTCGCTGTCGCAGACGGCTGCATCGCATCAGTCCCTACCTGGTCCCTACTCATGTGGGAATGCAGACTGAAACAGTTCCCCTGGGGAACGGCAGTTCATAGAACTGAATCCGTTCTAAGAACTGTGTTCTTAGAACTGCTCTGTCCGAATGCGGCTATGGTTCGTATCTCCAACACGAACAAAACAAGAGATGATTGTTGATATTAGGAGGACCAGTAGTAAGCCAAACTCTACCTTCATCCTGGGAGAGAAGGTGGACATGGTTGAGAAACACAGACACCTGGGAGTGTTAGCTTCTCTGTAGAACAACAGCGAGGTACAGGAAACCTAACGAAGAGAGAAGGTCTCTTCTGAACCATCAAAAATGTATTGATGCTTTCCAGTTTTCCAAGTGGCATGGTGTGCAACATTATGCAGTGCTTTTTCTCTACAATCACGCACCGATTGACTTATGAGGCAAAGCTGGGCTCACTGTCTTCCCCAAGAATGCATTAAGGATCAAGTCACTAACCTTCCAGAAGACCAAAAGGTCAGTGAGCAGATTGGTGACCTGGAAGTCCAGCTGAGGAAGAGTGACAGCTCATGACAAGGATTTGGGACCATTTCTTTTCTGCAATGCAATCTTGATCTTTGAGGTTGAAATGACTCCTTGCCATTACTCTGCTCTTAAGCTCCCTCCATAGAAAAAGAGAGTTTCCACCTGGTTACAGCTATCATCTTTAACACTAGATGTTCAAACACACTGTACCTTTAAACCCTCATTTTATCACCGATGTAGTTTTTAGATTATATCGACAGAAGTGGCTTCCATCAGACCTTTCCAAATCCTATAAAGTGGGGTTTAGATAATCACTTTAAAGCAGTAGAATAGCAGGGAATAAGATGTTACCTTGAACTGCAGCATTTCCTCTCCATCTGTGAAACGAAGCATCTCCTTCCAGTTGAAGGAGGCTTTTCTCCTGTATTTATCAAGCGGTCCATTGGGGAGATCTGCCACTTCATGACCCATTTTATGTTGTTCAGATTGAAGGGGTATTAATTATACAGGGTCACTACAGGGCACTTTGCACTTTCTTAAAAAAGAAACAAGAGAGGGACTGTCAGTTAGGGTCGTGTTAGAAGGACACGGATGCGGATATTGAAAAAAGCAAACTAGATTTATTATACAAAAACAAAGTAACAACAGAAAGCGCGGCTGAGCCGGATAACAAAGAAACTTAAACTGTGGAATCAAAAGAAAAATTAACAAGACTAGGAGCAAAACAAAACTCTTGGCATAGCATGGAAAAGTGACGTGACGTGACGTGGCGTGGCGTGGCGTGGCGTGGATGGTGACGGGGAAGGATCACACAAAAAATTAAAGGGAACCTGGAAACTAAATACTGTGGAGGGTGATTAGGGATAGAGTGCAGCTGATGGG
This sequence comes from Odontesthes bonariensis, assembly GCF_027942865.1. NCBI lineage: Eukaryota > Metazoa > Chordata > Actinopteri > Atheriniformes > Atherinopsidae > Odontesthes > Odontesthes bonariensis. The sequence continues at coordinate 32,902,268 of NC_134524.1, read as the reverse complement.
GAAAACACAGGTGAGGGACGTGAGGCTGATGGCAGGGCAGGAGAGGGTGGCATGACATGAAACTAAACACAACCTGAACCTAAAACATGAGAAAAGAACTAAACTAAGACATGATCTAAAACGTGAAAAACCAAGCATTCAGTTGAATTGAACTTTCATTCATTTTTTTTCTAAAATATGTTTTCATTTCAAATTTTTTTTCTTCAGTTTCAAACTATTGCCACTGTTCTGGTGTGAGGGGCGGAGCTACAGATGACAGGGGTGTGGAGTCGTGAGTGGCAGCTGGCTGACAACGCTGCCTTCAGGAAATGTGGGAACTGCAACAACTTATTTGACGATTTCGTCAGTACACTGGAGTACACGGTTCATGGACAAATGATAGACACACTGGGTACCAGTGAGATCACCTTCTGCCTGGGCCCGACCCGCTGGCAGCACACTTTCCATGTGCTAAGAGAATCCACCCAGTGTGTTCTGCTCGGATTGGACTTTCTGGCTAAGAATCATGCACTGCAGGACTTGGGGCGAGGTGTGTTACAACTATGGGACGTTTCTGTGCCCCTGCTTCAGGGTAAAGAGTTGGTCCCACGTTGTTGTAACATGTCCCTCGCTGACGTCATGACCATTCCCCCGCTGATTGAGGCTCTGGTACCGGTGACATTCTCCCTCCTGCTGGAGCTTGTCAGTCTGCTGCAGATTTCCAGGGCTATCTGGAACCTAACATTCCAGAAACAACAGGATTGGTTGTTGCTCGTACAGTGAACTGTGTGAGGAATGGTGTGACCTCAGCCCGCATCCTCAATCCCACAGGAGAGGCGGTTGAACTCAAGCGGGGACTACACCTGGGTGAGTTTTACCCAGTCGAAAAGAAAGACATTTTAGCGCCGCCTTGGGTCGATGGCGGTCAGTCAAGTCAACTTTATTGTCAAATCTGTGACAGTCACCTAAGTTACCACTCAAAACTGTGCATCCTGCGAAATGGCAGAGGGTGAATCCTCGAGTAAAAAACGAAAATATAAGACTCATTTTACAGCAGAATATACTAAAGTATATCCATGTCCAGTGAAGGTGAAGAATGATGACACCGCGGCGAGGTGCACTGTATGCAGCAGTGACTTCAGTATTGCCCACGGCCGACTTAATGACTGTAAAAGACATGTGGAGGTAGGCTAAGTTGAACGCGCCATCATCTGCATTTTATTTCTGTAGATTAAATGCTGTTATAAAATAAACGTATCAAAGACTTATTTAAAGGGGACATATTATGCAAAACTCTCTTTTTGCGGGTCTTTGGGTTCATATTTGAGCCTCTACTGTTCCTTTAAACACTCCAAGCGTGAAAAAAACCCATACATCCATTTTCTGTAGGTCAGTAGAAAGACTTTGGTGTCAAGAAAAAAATGCTGCTGTGAGCCATTTGGATGGCTCCCCTATTGTGACGTCACAATAAGGGAATTTGTATATACCTGTCGAGTTCCCACCCACTACATTAGTTGAAGATCCGGCATCGTGTATCGAGGATAAAGGATGGCGCCACGGTCACCTATCTGCTGGTGGCCGGGAGAGGCTCGTGCTCAGGGGGCGCGGATGTTTTCTCAACTTATTTCAGGTGGCTGGCCCGGCGCGGAGGAGCGCTCCCCCCTCGGCCGATGGAGCAGCTCACACAGGCTGACCTGTTCGTGGCTGTGAAAACCACCGGGAGGTATCACCGGCAGAGACTGAAGCTGCTGCTGGACACCTGGGTCTCCAGAAACACACCACAGGTGAGTCAGGCTGGAGACTGCAGAAGCTCTGCACTGAAAACAAATGAACCCTTAATTCATAGGGAATAGATAGATAGATAGATAGATAGATAGATAGATAGATAGATAGATAGATAGATACTTTATTGATCCCGAAGGAAATTCAAGCATCCAGTTAGCCTGGGAATTCCCATGCTGCTTTGCGCTCGATTTCATTCTCACTGCAAATTCAGCCTGGAAACCACCGCCCTTATTTTTGCCAGAGTTTGGGAACCAATCACAGAACGGGGGGGGGGTCAGCAAGACGATGACGACGTCCATGCGCTACACCGAAGCTTGTAGAGTGTTAATCCAACATGACAGCAGACACAACGTTACCGTTCGATGCAGGAAAGTGTTTCGGAGTAGATTCACCCTGGGGTCATTTGAACCGTGATATCCAGCCAAGTAGCCCACCCGAAGTTTTTCCGATAATAGGCTGAACATCAGCTGAGTTACTGAGTTATCCCGAATAGCTTAGTACAAGCGCTGACGGACCCTGGCAGTATCTCCAAAATTACCACACTAAAATCACATTGTCATGACACCAAACTTCTACAGTAGTACAAATATGGTCTGTACTCACAAAACGATGCATTTGGAAGTTTGTACATAGTCCAGGAGTTTATTATTATCATCAACACAAGCCTGATAGCTTTTCTGCTGCTAAAGCTACGTTGACGTCACTTCTGGGAGCTGGGAGCTTCAAAGTTAGATGAGGGTTGATCTGCTACTGTAGACAACAAAGCAAGGCTGCTCAATTTCTCCATTATCAAAATAAATTCACAACTCTACAACATAAAAATTCATGTAGAATATAGCATATAGGCCTACTTTGTTGTTAATTTAAGTAGCTTAGAGCGCAAGTTTACTTTTATTTTACTTTTTTTTCTTCTTCCTCGTCGAATTTCTGTGGTCATCTGGTATAAGTGATACAATTGGCTATGAATCGCGCGCAAAGCAGCATGGGAAGAACCTGACGTCATTTGATAGACATTCGTAGCGCCCAATAAACGGCTCTAGGCATTCGTAAACCACGCCTCAAATACGAGAAAATGCACACCTAGTTCCCAGACCACCATCTCATCGAGATGTGGACGCGTCAGCCAGGCTAGCATCCAGTAGCAAAACATAATAAAGCAATAAAAATGTTTATACAATTATAAACACTTTTAAAACAATCTAAGAATTTAAAAAAACAGTTTAAAAATACACTCTCAGAAAATAAAGTACAGAATTGTACCTTTAGGGGTAAGATGGCTTGTCACGTGCAGTACCCTCTGAAGGTATAGTTTTGTACCCTTATACTGAAGTAGCCTAACACAGACTGTCTATTGTACCCCAGCATGTAGAAAAAAAGGTACATGTACCTTTTACCACTTGAGTACATATATGTACCTTTTGGACCCTCAAAACAAAAGGGTAAACAGTACATGCAGCCAGAGGCTTCTCATGAGCGGGGCGTGGCCAGCAACAGCTTATTTGCATAAAAGTGACAGAGCCCTTTAAAAGGCTCAATTTGGGAGAGACTGAAACTGGCAAGATTAGAGCTGGTGAAATCTTTTTATGTGAGAGTGATTTTGTGCAAAGAACTTCATGAACATGTTTTGTATAGCACATAGACCAATTCTAACTTGTTTAAAGTAGGGCTGCCACGATTAGTCGACGTTGTCGACAAAAATCGATAATAGAAATAGTCGACATTGCATTCCATTGTCGCCAGATGTGTTTTTCCAACAGAGTGAGGCATCTCACTTAATTACAGTCTCTGCCGAGAGTCGCACATGCACTCTCGTACACAGAAATGGCGGCGTCCAACACATTAACTACGCGTGCCAAAACTTCTTAAGCTTGGGAGCATTTTAGCCTGGATACGGCGAATAAAAAGATAACTTGCAAGGTTTGCAAAGCAGACCCTCGGTGATGCCCGAACATTTAAAGAGAAAGCACGTCGGGCAGTTAAAGTTGAAAATGGTGGAGAGAAAATGAGAGGCGTTTTCCCACACTGTCAAACCTAGCAAGATCTCTTCTGTGCATTCCTGCAACATCCACCCCGGCAGAGCGAATCTTCTCAGCAGCAGGAAATATCTGCTCCCAGAAGAGAGCAAGCCTCACACGAGAGCATGTGGATATGCTGACTTTTCTTAGTATGAATAAACTGAACAACATAGCCTGAGCCTCATGTTGATTTTAAACCTGGTCTGTCCACCATGACAGGTTTGTGTCCAGGTTGTATCACACAGTCCATGTTTACTGGAATTTGGACAACTCTGAATGCTTTATTTTCAGCTGTGTTGTTAAAACCGTTAGATTTCAGACTGTTGAGAATTGTAAAGTTCTTTTGCAACAGACTGTGCAGTTGACCACTGAATGTACTTCACAAAATGCACTTAATATTTGTTTTATTTACTGTTTTACTGCTGCTAATGTGCCTGTCCTTGGTTTACAGGAAAAAATGTTTACTTGATTGTAATTAATTATTTATTTTTTATAAAACACATTTGCCTGTCTGCACATGGACAGAGGTTTATTTATTTATGGATTTATGTCTATACTGACAGAGCACTGTGCCTAATTGGTTTTAGATAGGACATTTTTATTTACTTTTTTATGAATCAGCAGCAAAGTTGAATAAAAGATGCATTTTTCATTGAAGTACCCATCTTTCTTGTGTTTATTATCATTTGCCACATAATTAAAGCAACTTCATGCTAAATTTAAGAAAAAATTAATAATTATCCGATTAGTCGACTAATCGTTCGATAAGCATCTCCCTGAAATGAGTTTTTGGAAATGGGATGTCTGAGATGGTCTCCAACCAGACCCATGGAACAACCAGAACTTGGCCAACCCCACGCACCCCATCAGAGGTCAGGGCCCTTGTGGGTCTATGCTCCTATTATATTATTTGTGCATGATTTCTCCCAACACGCTGCGCCACTGAACCGGCTGGCAGGGAAGAATGTACCCTTTGAGTGGTCAGCTGAGTGTGAGGCTGCGTTCTATCTCAAGCAAGTACTTATATCCTCTCCGGTGGTTACACTACCTAACTTTGCACTTCCTTTTGAGGTGTACACCGATGCCTCTAAAGACTGTCGGGGCAGTGCTGGCGCAGGATGAGGAGAGTTGTGAGAAGGTGATAGCCTATGCCAGCCAAGCTCTCACACACACACAGAAGAGATGGTCCACCTTCGACAGGGAACCATGGGCTGTGGTGTGGGCAGTGCGTGAGTTCAAACACTATGTGGGACCATCTACATTCTCCATTATCACTGACCATCGCCCTCTGCTGGGCCTCAGGCGCATGGCTATTGATAATGACCCTACTGGACGGAAGAGTAGGTGGGTGCTGGAGTTTGGACCCGTTTGACTGGGTCATGGTCCACAAGGATGGCTCCCGCCACAAAAATGCTGATGCTCTGTCCCGCCGGCCCGTGTTCCCTGACCCAGTTGAGCCAAATGCTCCTTCAGATGGACTGTACACCGTGGACTCAGTGGAGGCATCTGACTACTCTCCGCCTGCAGACGGGGCACAAACAGAGCCGGTCCCGGTCTATTCACTCTGTGGTAGTGGAGCTGAATTGCAGTCACTGCAGCGTGAAGATGCTGACATTAGTACTGTGTTGAGTTGGTTGGAGCAGGGCATGGTGCGGCGGCCTCGGAGACTCCCCAGGGGTTCCTCTGCCAGCTTGAGGAAGCTATGGTCTCTCTGTGGTGGAGGGGCTGTTGTGCCGCACGGCGTTGCCGGAGACCACGTGGAGAAGCGAATTCAGGCTGTTATTCCTGCAGCCATGGTGCCGGAGCTCCTTCAGCAGTTGCATGGGGGGCCAGCTGCTGCACATTTTTCCGCTGAACGTGTGTGGGAAAAGGCCAGGCAATCCTGCTACTGGCCCTTCATGTTGAGAGACATAAGACAGTGGTGTGAGCACTGCAGGGCCTGTCAGACTCGCAAGAGCCCAGTTCCAGGACCAAGGGCTCCTATGGGGGGGTCCCAAGTTGGCCGTCCTCTACAGAGGGTGGCCGCAGACATTCTGGAGCTGCCCATGACGTCTTGTGGGAACAGGTACATCTTAGTTGTAGAGGACTACTTTACTAATGGCGCATTTCCACTAGCTCGGTATAAAGGGCACGGCTCGATGCGGCTCGGCACGGCTCGGTTTGGTTGTGTTTCCATTTACAACCGAGTATCACTTTGTGCCTCCTCGACGTGGGCGGGGTCGTCGTGACACGGCTGCGCGACCAGAACAACAACAACATACGAGGAGGATAGCATGGAGGACATGGAGGCGCTCGTGTTGCTGCTCACCCTGTGGTTTTTTGTCGCACAGAAGGCAAGAGAAGAGAGCCAGAGAAGACTCCTGGCCTCCAGACAAAACAGGATTGAAAAGTGACGACACTCATCGGCCAATCAGTGGAAGGCAGTCGGCTGACGTCACGTTTTAGTAACGCTTCGGCCCACTTGGAACTAATCTACCCGGTTGCAGGTACTGCGTGCTAGTGGAAACACCCAATAGCACACCGAGCCGAAGCGAGCTAGTGGAAAAGCGCCATAAGTTTGTTGCCCTGTATTCTTTGCCGAATTAGACAGCGCACACAGTCGCACGCCGCCTTTTTGAGGATTATGTGTTGGTGCATGGTGTCCCTGAAATCCTGCATCGTGATCAGGGCCGTCAGTTCGAAGCGGAGGTGATTCGGAGCCTCTGTCAGTGGCTGGGGATTAAGAACACACGCACCACGGCCTATAATCCCAAATCTGATGGCATGGTGGAGCGTCACAACCGGACTTTGATCGATCAGCTGGCTAAGATGTTGCTTTCTCATGGGGGTGAATGGGACACTTATGTGAGGCAAGTTGCCTTTGCATATAACACCTCTAAACATGCCAGCACCTGGTTCACCCCCTTTTACCTCATCCACGGACGTGAGGCACAGGTTCCCGCTGACGTGTTGGTGCCTGCTAGTGCTGGTGGAGAAGCTGCACTAACATATCGCATCATCAACCCTCTCGACCCGATGGAGCGGGCTCAGGTGGTTCATCATGACAGAAACCTTACACTCTGCCATTGCCTACACAGACTGTTCCTGCCACTCCTGTTGCCGTTATGTCTCCTTCTGCGGTCGAGTCTTTTCCAGTTCACCGGCTCCCACAAAGCGGGGATCAGCCTCAGGCTGGTGAGTTGGACAATGGACTGTGTGGGAACTCGCCGGAGCTCAGGACCGGACAGTCTCGCAAGTGGGCGAGTGATGCGACTTCCGTCCCATTTGCAGGACTTGTTTTGAAGTTACTGTGTTCTGGGTTGAACACGTTTAACCTTGTAGCACCCACAGTTGCAGATATGCAACAAGCTTTTTATTTATTTACATTGTATTTTTATTTATATTTTTATTTACATTACATTATTTGATTTTTTTAAATTTACATACATTATTTACATTCATGTGTAATATTTTTTTACATTACATTTTATGTGCCGACAGTTGTCACAGCATCATTTTCTTGGCTCAGTGAATTACACTCTGCTTTGCGGTGGACTGTTCTAGTTGGTTCTGGTCTCGTTTGGTGTGGTCTGCTTTGTCCACCTTTCACAGCGGTAATGGGAGCTCAGAGGTCCGTTTCACGTAGCAGGTTTAGTGAAAACTCTGAGTAGGTTAACCCTGAAATGAGGGAAACCCTGAGTTTTCCGTTTCACAAAGGGAGGTAACTCAACCCCGAGAAAGAGGGGTAACTCTAGCCTGTTTCACAAAGAGAGGTAACTTAACCTCACGGTCAGTTACCGTAGTAACAGACTCTCTGAACCTAACCTGGTCGGGACCAGGTTTTATTCAAGAAACCTTGAGTTTCTTTCTGTCTCCGCCCTCTTTCAGCCACACACGCCATTTGATTTCCTCATTCATTCATCAGCAGAGCGAGTTCTTCTACTTCTAGAAGTCCATTTGGCACAGTAGGAGGCGACTTTTTTCACGAACATGTCCTTTTGACAACGATCCCGTGGATGAAGGTGCAGCATTATTGCGCAGAGAAATAAATATTCGTCGGAGATGGTTATCAGACCGCGCACAGATTTTTGCATTTACAGACAATTATCTTTTTGAGCGGCACCATCAGAATGTGTTGGGACAAAAGAAAAAAAAGACATAAAAGACAAATAAATATTTGTATGAATAGGCTTAAAAAAGACATATATAGGCCTATTATATTTTATAAAGGCACTTGTGTCTTGGGGGTGGATTCCCTCAGCCACTGCCCTCCCGTTAGAGGTGGCGGTGCTGGGCAGCACCGGTTTTACGCGCATCTGCCTTCTTTCTGTTGGCTCAGAAGAAGTCTGTGTTAGTTTAAATAGGCTTAATTATTTAACAGAACATGATATAGATGATGACTCTAAATTGTCCTTCGGAGTGACTGTGAGTGTGTATGGTTGTTTGTCTCGTTTGTCTCTATGTGGCCCTGTGATGGACTGGCGGCCTGTCCAGGGTGTACCCCGCCTCTTGCCCATGGACCGCTGGGATAGGCTCCAGCCCCCCCGCGACCCGACTGACGGATTCAGCGGTGTATAGATAATGGATGGATGGATGGATGGTATATGAGAAGACATAGTTTATGTGTGTGAAAACAACTGCACAGTCAAATAGCCACTTAATATTTACCTTACAGTGTAAAACATGATCAAAATGAGGTACCTCCATGCCGAGGTCTCACCTGTTTGAACAATGTTTTTATATTTCATCTTAAACTGCTGCCAAGAGCGCTTCTCCCCTGCGGGATTGCACCTAAATGAAATAAATGAATGGGCTACCATTCAAGCAGTTTCCCTGTGATATTATTGTGATTGCAAAGGACTACATTTAAACTTACACTTTTGCTGCTGCAGCGGTGTTGCACTTATTTCTAAAACGTATTGAAACTCGCCGTATGAGCGCATTAAGATTTCCAATTCGAGGTTGGTGAAAAACGTAGCCCCTCCTCTTCCCCGTTGCCATGGTGACTCGTCGAATCGGGGCTCCATTGATGCTGGCTTTTTAAAGTTGTGGTGCACGCGCTAAACTCAAGGTGAAACTACTCAGAGTTGATTAAACTCACTCAAATCAGCGTTTCTGGAACCGAAAACTCAGAGTTTTCTATCTCAGAGTAGATCAACTCAGAGATCAGGAATAGACTCAGAGTTGGTTGAACCTGCTACGTGAAACGGACCCCAGGTCTCCAAATTGTATTATTATGATTATTTTTTTGCGTTTTTTTATTTACATTACATTTTTATTTACATTACATTTTTTAGCATTTTATATGTGCTTCACTTTTTCACAACAAAGATCTGTGAAATCTGTTTGATTTGTTGTTGAATGGAAAGTTTATGATGGTTGCGTTCCGCACTTTGTATTAAGAATGTTCAATAAAGGTTTATTATATACATTTTATTGTGGTCGCAGCAGTTACTGGTGAACTTTCACTAAAACCTTTTTTGCCAAACGATCTGCAGAGAATGACTTGGTTTTGTGAACAAAATTAATCAGGAAAGCCCACAGCTGCAAATATGCAACATTGCCTAAAATCATCAAAAATAGCCCAATTCCAAAAATTCCAAAAATATTGGTTTATTCCCACCCAAAAATATGCAAGAAGAGCCAAAATGATTTTTTTCAATGATTATTCATATGCTTGGGGGCTACAAGGTTAAAAAAAAAGATTTGATGAAGAAGTGGTTTGAGGTTTTGTGAGAACACAAGTTTTTTTTAAAAGAAAATGTATAGCCTCCAGATGTTGCATAAATGTTTGGCAGTATTCGTTATTAATTTGGATCACTTGTTACAGAGTGATGGGATAGTTTACACCTAACCACTGCTTAGAAGATTTACAGTCCAGGTACTTTGATTTGATTTGATTTATTTTGATTATCTGTATTGACTGTATTATGGTCCTTTTGGGATTACAGGTGATAGAAAGTTGTGGGGGTATTCTCCCCATGTGTTTTTTTCAGGTGGTGTTTGTTTTGTCCCTGGTTCTGTTGTAGGTGAAACGTGGATGTATTTGTGTGAAAAGGAGGTGTGTGTCCCTCTGGGTTCCTGTAGGGGGATGTTATCGTGTTGAGGCCGGTGTCTCTCTCTCGGTGTGGAGGAATAAAGAGTGAAGCAACAGTTGCATTGCTGGACACGCTCTCTCGTCTCCTGTCCCGTTCATTGTGTCTTATAATTACACAATAAAGGCGAACCCAGAACGCTCGGCTACAATAACATCTTTTAGCAGAGGCTCCAGATATGACGCAGCCTTGAACTCTGCTCTATTTTCGATAGCAGCTGATCTATGACTGTTACTTTTGAACAAACTAGTCTTTATGGGCAAAATTCAGTGTTGTCTTAACTCAGCTGTAAACCTGAGTAACCTGTAAACCTGAGTAAACTCTAAGGATGGTAAAAAAAATCCCAAATGTGGACAGTTAGGACTGCTACTATTTGTGAACTCCAGAGTATTTCTTTGTGGTCTCATATTGAAACATCCGTTTGCTTGTGGCATGCTCAGGACAGGAGATTGGACAGAAAATAAATAAATAAATAAAATTTCAGTGCAATCTGTTGGTTTCCTTAGCTAGGAAATTGTTTTTGAATTGACTCTATATGAACAAATTGGATTATTTTATGAATAATTATGATTACAATTAATTGAATTCCAATTGGCTTGAATTGGACTTTATTATCTAAGTGCCTTGAGATGACATTTGGTGCTATATAAATAAAAATTAATTGAATAGAATTGAATTGAATTACAGCTGTCCATTTGCACAGCTGCACTGCTGGCAATGAGTGGACTGCTTTTCTCTTACTGAGTATCATTTCTATTGAGAAATTATAAACAGTGCAAACATGAATTTAACATAGTGGTGTACAGGGAAACAAGTATATAAGTACTGTAAATTAACATTTATATTTTCATAACTGACTTTTAAGTCATCACATTGTTTCCAGTATGAAAGTATTTGAATAGCATTTTTTGTGAGAAAAAGTGAACGATATCTTTATATGTTGTCTAGTTCTGTACCAATATTTGTAATACAGAATAAGGCTATCTGCAAATTGTAATGTCCTCTGAAATTATAAATAGCTAAACAATAAGCCGTTTGCATTCAAGATTCAAGATTCAAGATAGTTTTATTTGTCACATACCCAATCATACACAGTACAATGTGCAGTGAAATTCTTCCTTGTCCTGCTACCAATAAAAAGATACATGAAATATGAATAAAAATGATTTAATTGCATTTAATAATTACTACTAATTACTCTACTTGTATGACGTAAGCCCACCAGTGACGGCAGTACTCAGACATAAGGCAGCTCTTTAGCTAAGAAGCTAAGTATCTGAGCGGTTCTGTCTTACCTTACAGCTCCGTTAGTTATATGTCTCCCCTGTCTCTTTCTCCTTTATTCATTATCAGAGTGATCTGTATTATGCGCTCAAGGTACTTCCTGTTTTTCCCTCACCAGCAACAACATCCTGTTCATACCTTCCAGAATAAGAGTGCCCACTTCAATCACCGAAATGATTGTTGCCCATCTTTTAACCAACACCAACAGACGTGTGCACATCACTCCTGTTCTTAACTCCCTCCACTGGCTTCCTGTCCTTTATAGAATTGATTTGAAACTTTTAATGTTTGTTTTTAAAGTTCTTAATGGCCTCACTGCATCATATTTATCTGAGCTTTTAACAGTCCGAAATCCTGGTAGAGCTCTGAGGTCAACAGATCAGTTTCTGCTGGAAGTGCCCCTGTAGTCGTTTGTTCTGAAAGTTTAAGTTTTTGTTTTTTGTCCTGGCCTGTCATGGAAAACCTTTCCCCTTTCCTCGGTCACTCTCAAGCTTTGTTGCTGAGAAAAGTGTCTATTTCTGTGATGTTGCTGCATCATAGTTCTACATAATAACTTTTTTCCTACACGAGTATGTACATGGTGACAAGAGTGAAAAGGAAACCCTTATTGATGCATCCAGTATTTATTCAGTTCTTAAGTTTACACTGCTGTGACTTGTGATCCAATGGAAAATCTCAGAGTGAAGCCATTTCCAAAGATCAAACTCTGTATCTAACATTGTATTTTATATACCATAAAGACAACCTAAAACTTCTCAAATAATATCTAAATAAAGCAATGAGAAGTCAAACTCCACTACACAAAAGGTGCATCCTAACATGATAACCTTTCATCTATTCCACTGCAGACCTGTTTGAGTTTGTGTATTTGTGTGTACTTTGGTTTGTTTTTGTCTTATTTTTTCTGGGTTTTTGTTTCTTTCCCGTTTGGGATTTAGTCATGGCTTTATTTTACGTTTGATTCATGTCCCGTATTGAGCTGAAAAGGGACGCACTTTGTCTCGTATTACTGTGGGAGTCTAAAAATAGTCAGTATCATGCCAATGGAAATGAATAACGGGGCTTTATATGAAAATGTACGGTAAACTTGTTCCCAGGCCCTGTCCTGCTCTGTGACCAATGAGCTGACAGCATATTCACACCCGAGAATACGCTGTCAGCTCATCGGTCGAGGAGGTACTGTTGCTCGCGGAGAAGATAGCAGAAGACAACAAGGCATCATGCATGGGTGACAGTAAGCAGACACTGCTTTAAGCAGTGGTGGACAAAGTACTCAACTCCAGTACTGATACTCATGGAGAATCATACTCAACTACAAGTTCAAAATTTTACTCAAGTTAAAATACTGAAGGATTTACTTTTAAAAATACTTAAGTATTCAAAAGTACAAAGTGTGTTTTCTAATATCAGTACATTCCTGTATTGTTTTATGAATGCTTTTACAGAACCATGTAACTCTCTGAAACCACCTAATGTAGATTTTTGCACCACTCTGCTACAAAATAACAACAACACGGCAGCTCTGAGCTAACAGCTAACAGTGCAATAGTACGCGTTCATTCATTCAGTGGTCGTAAATATCTGTGAAATAAAGACAGATAATAAACGGATATAAACAGATCTCTCCAATGACCTAAATATCTTCTGAAGGACGCCGACTTTCACCAAACTGTTATCGGTGAGTAGATGAACGTATTTTATGCCAGAAATAAGGTCCAGGTTTAAAAAAATGAACTTCTCCTTTAAGAAAGATACTTATTTTATTCAGTTAATTTTGTTATTTTGTATTAAAGTGAATTCCTGAATAATAATTTGTTTTCCATGTGTTCATGTCACTCAAAAAATACGCATCTAATTCAATTCAGGTTCAAGTTAAATAGTTAAAAAATCGTTTCACTCACAAAAAAAGGGGCTAAAAAATTCACCAGGCCAGGAAAGGTGAAGGCAATCGGGTCGGCCGGCCCTTTCAATGAGGTGTCCCTTATTCATTTTTCAGCGAGGTGGCAACCCTATGCTCAACACACCCTTGTCACCACACGCAGGTTCTGTTGGTGACAGCAACTGTAGTATGTTGATATGTCAGAGAGACAGTCTGAGATTCATGCTGAGACCTTGTGGTCGTCAGGTGGGAATGACAGATAGAGCTGGGTATCATCTGCATAGCAGTGGTATGAGAAACCATGTGATCGGATGATCTGGCCCAGTGAGGTGGTGTATATGGCAAAGAGAAGAGGTCCCAGTACTGAACCTTGGGGGACCCCTGTGGCGAGGTGGCTGCAGAAGTGTGACCAAGCCAAGGTACGTTGAATGACCAACCAGTGAGGTGCGATTTAAACCAGGAGTGTGTTCTCCCTGTGATGCCCATGTTAGAGAGTATGGACAAAGGCATGCCGTGGTAGGCAGTGCCAAATGCAACCGATAAGTCGAGCCGGATAAGTACTGAGGACTTAGCTGTCACTCTGGCTTCTTTTAAGGCTTCTGTCACAGCCAACAGAGCCGTTTCAGTGGAGTGGCCACTTTTAAACCCAGATTGGTTTGGGTCAAGGAGGTTGTTTTGTGAGAGGTATTCTGTGACCGCCCTTTCAATTTTCTCAGACAGAAACGGGAGGAGAGAGACCGGCCGATAGTTCGCCACGTGAGTCGGAGGGAGGGAAGGTTTCTTGAGCAGCGGTGTGACCCGAGCTGGCTTAAATGTGATAGGAAATGTACCAGTGAAGCATTAATCATGTGTGACTGCCGCATGGTTGTCTCATGGTCACTCCCTCTTCTCCAATACACACAATGCACACAACAAGAATCTGTCTCTAATTGCTTGTTTTTTGTTTTGCAGCACAGACAATAGTTCTTATTGATGAGAGTACCATTTATTTAATCACTGTGCCAACTTCAATAAATTCTAATATACTATTTTAAAGGATAAACTGTGGTTATTGTGTGTGTTAACTTGACAATGGCTGGCTGGATAGCTTCATATATGCTCTGCATGTGTCATATCTGCCCTAGATTGACACATATAGACCAACGTATTTTGAGGTTTTAGTTATTAGGTCATTAATAATTTGGCTGAATATGAATAACTTTCCTTGAACACTTCTTAATTTGCTGATAACTAATCCAGCTCCTGTTTGATCCCCAACAATATTACTCACCATCACTCTTCCTCCCATGTAAGCAGTTACAGTTTTCCCATAGCCAGGGAGGGCTTGAGGATTCTACCTAGTATCTTAGCTGTCCCTAGGCCTACGCTCTTCTGGACAGAGATCTCTGGAGAAACTTTTTCAAAACTTAAAGGGCGTGGGCGTGGCGACGCCTCAAAGTTTGATGACTCGCCATCACTCGCCACAAAAATTTAAGTCGCTTATAACTCCCACATACATTATCCAATCTGTCCCAAACTCCATACGGTGAATGCTGGACCCAGCCTGAACGCGTACATATTATCATAGTGACATCCACCTATAGCGCCACCTGCTGGTGGTTGGAAACGTCTTTTTTTTTCCATAACTCACATTTTATTGAACTCCTCCTAAAGATTAATTGGTAACAGCTCCAAACTTGGCCAGGTTACTCTTAAGACATGGGGGAAAAGAATCATGGAGAAACTTTTCCAAACTCTGAACGGTGTGGTTGTGGCCAGGTGGTAAAAATCGTTTGATGGCGTTTGTGATTTGAAAGCCTTATCATCATCGCAAAGTCATGATACTTGACACACACGTCCACCCTGACGACCTCGTACGTATGTAAAGGGTATCGTGTGTGGGCGGAGCAAAATGGTTAAGTGGCGCCACCTAGAAATTTTCAAAAACCCCTCCGCATTGGAGTTATTATGTGCTCGTACGTACGCAGAGGGTATCTTGCGTGTGGGCAGAGATGCAGCTCCAGCGTCCAGCACATGCTGGAAAAAGTTGCTTCTGTCGTGTTTAATAATAATAATACACTATAAATATATTCCTAGGATGTATCTCATCCCCAGAAGGCGTTATTCCATGAAGATTATCACATCTCCGAATTGTGATCTTTGCTCACTTAATGCCCAGGGGTCATTCTTGCATGTTTATTAGGAGTGTGGTTGGATTTTGGAGGGAAATATCTCTAACTTTAAGTGATATTCTTAAGATCAGGATCCCTGTTTCCCCAGCCTTATTTTGCTCAATGATGAGTCTTCTTTAAATTTGTCCCTACAACATAGTCGTCTTCTATGGGCGGGCCTCACAGCAGCCAAGAAAATGCTGGCCCTTAGATAGCAATCACTACATTCCTTGGCTTGGCAATTGGGCCAATTCATTTCCTGAAATCGTCCTGATGGAGTGCTCTGTTGCCCGAATGCACGGAGCCAGCCATAAGACTTTGCAGGGCTGGGAAGCAGCATACAAGTTAGTTAAAGAAAGGGTGCAGCTAGCCTGGGTGCCAGCCGAACTTAGCCCCGCCCATAAAAGTTTTGGTCGGGAAGTTCGGTCTGGCTCTGCTCAGTTGGGAAATCATTACGCCCTACCAAGAATCGGTCGACCTAATCAGATTGCCAGGGCGGGCTTTATACGATGATGGACAGATGATCAACAGGGACATTATCGACTACGTCACTAAAGAGCGCTTGGTTTGTATTCGTTTGAAACAAACATGGCCCCCGCTGGAGAGCTAGGGTGTGTAGATTCTGCCATCGAGTCTGTTCTACAGGATCTCCACATTGCATTCATTTTGAAAGACGAACAGAGGAACGCGATAAAGGCTTTTATCGATAGAAAATATGTTTTTGCCGTCCTTCCTACAACAAGTGTGTGTCGCTTAATCTACGTCACATACTACGTTGCTCTGATTGGTTGTAGGTCTATCCAATTGAGCGAAGAGGCATTTTTTCTCCTGGTTCGGTTGAAACATGTCCCATACTCAAAACTCTATCCAGCGGTATCAGACTCACATTCTGACTAGAATCGTGAGTATGACGTAGTCAGGCTAGGGTGCAGCACCACTGACCTTGATTTCTTATTTATTTATTTTGTTTAATTTTTTCTCTTGTTTGTTTTATTTTTTGGGAGAGATCCTGGGTGGGAGGTTCATACTGAGTCGCCAGGGGTATGGAGGGTTGTTATATTGTTGTTCCTCTGAAATATGTAGGTGATTTCTTGTTAAGGAATAAAATAATGTATTTGATGAGAACATATATATAGTTGTACATTTCTTAATAAAGAAGTTGATCAAAAAAAAATAATAATAATAATATATAAGTTTTATATAGCGCTTTTCCAAATGCTCAAAGACGCTTTACATAAGGAACAAACAGAAGGGACTTCCGGGGGTGACGCGACCAAGATGGCAGCTTAGGAGAAGCGGGCCGAGCCAGCTCACCTAATTTCCCCGTTATTACATAAATACAAATTGCAAAAGTACTTATACCACTGGCGAATCAGCAACTACAAAGGATGATGTCGGTAAAAAGCCACTATTTTACCCGTAACCCCTCTCAAAACCAACGTAGCAAGAACACCCGGGAGACTGCGGATGCAGCTAAGATGGCGGAATCTTCTCCACAAGACGCCGCAACCGTGATGACTGAACAGGGTATCAAGAATAACCTGGTTGCGAACATCTCGGGAGTGAAAAGAAGAGTTGAGACGGTGAGTGAGTCAGTGAAAAGTCTGGGCTGCAGAATTACCGAGGCTGAATCCAGAATATCCAAACTGGAGGACGAGGAAGAAAAAAGGGCCCCGGTGGAGAATGATCAAGCGAGACAGAACCACATACTGAAGGAGAAAATAACGGCGCTGGAAGTCTTCTCCCGGCGCCAAAACATACGTATTGCAGGCGTAAAAGAAGGAATGGAAGGTCGCGACTGGGATGGCTTTATGGAAACTTTACTATCAGAGGCTCTGGATATTGATGTCGACGACTGGTATGAAGTTGACAGGATCCACCGGGTCGGCCCCAGAACTGCGGTCAAGTGAGCCGCCACTCGTTCATCCGCCGTTAAGGCATCCGCCACTTAACTTTCAGATGAGCTCATATTCTACTACTACGGTTTTAAATGGCGCGTGAGACACAACGTTATTAGCTCTAACCTAAACGACGTGTGAAAGAGTGGCGGCTGGGAATGGCGGCTAGCTTGACCATCGTAAATGCACTGCCAGATGAGCGAGTGACAGCAGAGTGGCGGCTGGGAATGGGGGCTAGCTTGACCATCATAAATGCACTGCCAGATGAGCGAGTTACAGCAGGCTTTAGCACAGTGTAAACGTAAATAAACCACTCCCACACTCGAAAATGCGTCCCCAAATATGCTTGCTATATAATAATAGGCCTATGTGAATAGATGGAATTCTCTCTCTCTCTGTGTCTCTCTCTCTCTCTCTCTCTGCCTATATATATATATATATAAATATATATATATAGGCTATATGTAGCAAATAATAATTAACGTTTGGATCAGAATTTCACTTCAAACATCTTGCATAATAAGTTTTGTCAAACATCTTGCATATTCAAGTTTTTGTCGTTTAGAAATCATGATATGTGAGGTTTTTGAAGGACCTTAGCTCCAAAATTGTACAGTAAAATCTATTGGTTCTTTGTTCAGGCATGACGGTGGCACCAAATATATGTCCATGTACTCCATTGCCAAGAATAATTGACATTTGGGTCAACATTTCACTTCAAAGTGCTTACATATGCAAGTTTTGCCCATCCTAACATTATGTGAAGTTTTAGGACAATTACTCCACATTTTTACAGTAAAATCTACTAAGTCCTCTTCCAGGCATAACTCAGTGGAGCTGTCAGTATGTCCATGTGATTCATTGTTAACAATAATGAACATCTGGATAAGCACTGTGCTTCAAAATACTTGCATATGATTTTTGTGTCTGCTAAAATGCATTGTTGTGTTTTTGAAGGACCCTAGCTCCAAAATTGTACAGTAAAATCAACTGGTTCTTTGAAGAAATGGAAGAAATGGAGACAAGAGTCTGAGGGAGAAATCGAGAAGAGCCCAGCTTGGGTGACATTGTTCAGAGTTTCCATCAAAGAGGCTCTGCCTGCCCCAGTTCAGGGGAGGCTGGAGGATGTGGTGGGGTTGAATTCAATGTCACATGGGCAATTCCGAGACCACGTGGTGCATGCAGTAAACAAATTAAAAAACTATTTTAAAATTAAGAAGTACTCATAAAAGCTACTCAATTGCAATACTTGAGTGAATGTAATTAGTTACTTTCCACCCCTGCAGTGTAGTGTGTAAATGTAGTTACTTTAGTGTTTGTTGGACGACACCTCCGATTGACCCGCATTAGACTGAGAGGGGGTTGGAAATTAAGAAGACCCTAAACTGTGTCCGCTGTCTCCGTCGTCCTCCTTGGAAGTGGCTTCAGTCGCCGCTACAATATATATGGGTTTTAAAACAGCATAAAAAGCCACTCAGGCATTCAATTTCGAAGGGAGGCCTTCAATTATTGCCACATGATGAGGGCACATTGTATTTTCTGCTATGTTTCAACAGATTGCTCCATCATAGGAGCAGTAAGGTGCTAAAATGGCCAGGTTGTGGTCCAGATCTGTCACATTGTTAGCCCTATAGAAAGGAAAACATGATGAAGAATACACCTACCATTGGAGCTGTTGAAATCATGTCCAAGAAAAAAAAAATGCAGATTTAATGTAAAACCGTCTCCTTAGTTCATGTTCAATTCACTGTCCCCCTTTGTGTTGTCTGTAATCTTCTTAAATATATATACTAGTACTATATACTAGTCAGTATTACAGTAGTATGTGTGCGTGTGTGGAAATCTGAACTTCAAGAGCACCATCATGAAAACCCATCTATTACAAAATAGAAAAACATTGAGGGAAAACAAGCATACTTAAAAACAACATGTAAGAATATAGCTATTGAAAATGAATACCATTCCACTTGTTACAAAACAAACCAGTTGTAGTTTTGTTTATATTATTTTCTTTCACAGGTTACATGGTGCAATGACAACTGTGATCTAAACAATCTTAACAACATTAAGCACTCTTGTGAAAAAGTAATGGAGTAGAGCGTGTCTAAAAAAGATGGGGTGAGATAGGCCTCACTGCGGCAATAGAAGGGAAAAAAAACTTCCAACAGCAGTACTTTTTACATTTTCACTTTAAAGCTTCAAGTAAGTTCTGAAACTCAATCAAGGTACTCAAACAACATAGTAATTGCACTACAGAATAGAGACTGCTTAAAAAAAGTTTGACCATCAAAAAAAGTTTAACCATAAAATATTACTTTGAAGAATCATTTTCAGGCAGTGTGTGTGTGTGTGTGTGTGTGTGTGTGTGTGTGTGTGTGTGTTTTGAAATATAATACACAAAATAGAAAATACAAATAATAAAATACAAAAGAAAAGAATAAACAATAGAATAAAGACGGTCTGACCATCAAAAATAAGGCTATACATGCCACAGTGTTTGATGTATAATATTACTTTGAGAATCATTTTCAGGCAGTGTGTGTGTGTGTGGGGGGGGGGGGGGGGGGGAAGGAGAAACAGGCACTGTACCATAATCAGAATTGTCTCCACCGTGTGTGTGTGTTTGTGTGTTTGTGTGTGTGTGCGGAGGGGGAGAGAGGCACTCTAATGTGGTGAAGATAAGCTAACCCACTCTGTGTCACCTACACGCACAAAATACATGGCCAGTCCGCCTCGATGTCCTCAGGCCCATCTGCTAAACATTGCAGGTGGTACCAGCGGTTGCAGAGGTCACACTGGATCTGTATGAAGATCAGAAACATTCTTTTAAGACAGTGTTACAGAGATTTAGCTACCTACAACAGACATTTGTAAAGAAGGGGTTTTAAGTGTAAATTTCAATAACACACAACAATAATGGGCCTATGCAGTTGCTCAAACACGAAACATCTGTGGCAGCATTTTAAAGACAACCGCAATATCTATGACGCTCTGCATTTAGGAGATATAAAAAGGTTACGTGTAAATAAAACGTAAAAAAATCTGCAAGAACCCCCCCCCCAAAAAAAAGTCAATAGCAATATATACTGTATACAGTATATATAACCAAAAGGATTTGTCAATGTAACTATTCACATTCGCTAGACATTTATCCACATTTTTAAATTCATAGATGTGGAAACAAATAGTAGAACACACAGATGACAAATTAACAACCAAAAAAAAAACATTGCCTTACCCAGTGTATTGTTTGAGCGTCCCCTGGTGGCTTCGGTCCACCACACATGGCACAGGTGCTTTCCCTGTCAAAAACTAATGAAAGAAAATTGTTATGTAAGATATTTCCCACTGAAGGCTTCCGATCACAGGAATGTTTACAGTTTTCACCTATTGCTATAACCAAAGTACTACAATGTTACAGTGTTTACCTATTGCTTGCACACATATAAAAAATGTGCTCATGGTGTCATTTCTCTACACACAAGCAAATGAGACACTTGGTCCTAGTCATGACTCATGTATGACTAAAATCTGCCATTAAAACTTAACAATCTTTGTCAAAAGGTCACCGATGAGAAAAAACACACTAGAACTTCGGTGTATGCGAACACTGTTGGATAAGCATTAAACAATTCTCTTCTTTATTCAAAACAATGTAGTTTCATTTTAACTGTGTATTTCTGTCCCACGCAATGTATATATTTACAAGAACCAAATAATCAATATTGTCCATTGAATTACTGTAGTTAACAGCACAGTGTACTGTTTTCAACCAAAGCAAAAGTAAATTGCTAGTACATCACTCTTTACACAACTACACCTAAATGAGTTTATGGACCCTGCCTTTTTGGGGGGTTATGGGGTATGTCTTTACAAAATATATATTTCAACTAATACAAATAAGCCGTTCACACCAACATGCTCTCCTCAAAATAATGTCAAATTCAGTCCATATGATTAGAGACAACAAACTACTCTAAGCTACTATCATGTCTGTCCAATTTCACGGCATGTCTCAGTGTAGGTCATACAGTCAGTAGAGTGTAACACTCCATACTCTGCTCTCGAGTCATTATATCATTAGTTTTTTTTAAATGTATTTATTATTAGTAGTTATTATGTGTAGGATATCAATATTTTAATATTGATGGTATCATGCAAGCGATTAAATAGAAATTGAAGCAAGAACACTATTTAAAAAAACTGTTGCAAGTGGCAGACTTGTGTATAGTTTTTTACAGCAAGTGTTTTCCGGTTTGTGTCTTGTCATTTAAATTTGTTCTGGAAATGCCAACGGAAGTAATTGAAACAGCACACCAATTATGGCATTTGCCGAAGCGATTATTGAATTGTCCTGCCAAGCATCGCGATGCATTGCTGAATCGATCATTGTTGACACCACAGATAGTTACTTAGTTACGTGTGAAACATGCAATAATTGTAAGTTTGCCGCTTGCCGCTGCTGTGTGTGGGAATTGGTGTGTGTGTGTAAGGTCAAGTGTGATGAGGAGTTTGGAGATATTGCTGGTGGTGTGTGTGTTTGCGTGCGTGTGGTGCAGCGGGGTGGGGGAGAATGGCTCTGAAGGTATTTGTACACAAAATGTCCCTTTACCGGACTTTCTTGGCTGTTGACAGTCCTGCTGTTCTGCTGCATTTTTGGCTGGGTCTATAAGAAAGACCTTGCGATCCGCAGCAGTCATAAACTAAAAGCAATTATGATATAAAACATAAAAAATATTCATTAAATGTTTATAGGAAACAAAGCTGTACTATTAGTTAAGTTTTTCCGTAAAAAAAATGTTTTCTTACGAGGAGCTTCCAGTGAACATTTCCAATGTTCACAAATGACATGACGGCGTCGTAGGTGTCGAAATTCACCTGTAAAGAAAATGGTGTTGAATTGAGACAGACAAAAAGGTACCCTGTATTGACATATCAATTTGCACCCATTTGGCAAAACATGGCTAATAGTGTCAAAACTCCACACAGTGGCAAATGACACAGCACTTGTAAATAAACCCTTCACACTGACGTCATATTGGAAATCTGCTATGAAAACACATACTGCAAAATGTCAATCCTTTTTCCACAAATGTTACTTTGACAAGAAAACAATACACTCTAGCACACACGTAGAACATTGTTAGAACAGCATTGACACATTTGTAGTTTTTTGACTAAACACTGAAATGTTTTGTTTCTACTGTAAGTTATAGTTTCCCTTTCATTTTTTTTCTAGTGTCTGTGTGTTGTGTTGATTTCAATACATTTTGTATCATGTTCCCTCCAGTGCAGTGTTTGTGATCCATGCCGCTTCCTCGCACCCAAAGGTGCAGTAGTCATGATGTCATAACCACCCGTTCATGTTGGGCCATCTTTCATAGACACGTTTCGGCCTGAGGCCATCCTCAAACTGTTTAACCATGGTGGACTTGGTGCATTAAACATCCACTTATTAGAATGAGTAAAATACTGTGGTATTTTGTTATTCTGATGACATTTATTGGACACGCACCCAAAGAGTTAATGTGTGCCCACCTTCGAAATTAAAATAGTGTGTAGACAGCAGGATTATGTGTGCTGCAGAAAGGATCATGTGTTTTGCTAAACCAGTAGATAGGCTATGAAGGATTTGCAGCAGACTAAGGAGATGGAAGATGTATCCCGCTGGCTCAAAGACAACCATCTCACTCTCAACATCAAAAACACAGTATCTACAGCGCTGTGCGAAAGTTTTTGCCCCCCTACTGATTACTTTTTTGCACATTTGGCACACTTAACATTTTCAGATCACCCAACAAATGTAAACATTAAACAAGGATGACCCAAGCAAACATAAAATGCAGTTTGTCAGTGATTATTTCATTTGCTAAGAGATTAATGCCATAAAACCTGCATGAGCCTGTGTGAAAAAGTAATTGCCCCCTGAACCTTATAACTTGTTGTACCACCCCCAGCAGCAACAATTTTAGTCAAGTGTTTACAAGAACTGACAAGCAGTCTTGCACATTGCTGTGGATTAATTTTTGCCAACTCTTCTTTGCATAATTGATTTAAAATCAGCTACAGTGGAGGGTTCCCACACATGATCAAAAATGAATGGTTTGAAATGGATGGCTGGACATTATCCTTCAGGATTTGTTTGTAAAGAGCTGAATTCATGCTTACTTCAATCATAGCTGGTCATCCATGTCCAGAGGCAGCAAAACAGCCCCAAACCATGAAACTCCCACCACCATGTTTCACTTTTGACATGGCGTTCTTTTTATCAAATGCAGTGTTCATTTCATACCAGATGTTACAGGAGGCTATCCTTTCAAAAAGTTCAACTTTTGTCGCATCTGTCCACAGAATATTTTCTCAAAAGCTTTTTATGCATTTGTCAATATGTTTTTAGCAAATTTGAGACACGCCTTGATGCTCTCCTTGTCAGAGGTGGCTTTGGCCTTGGAACTCTGACATGCATGTAATGTTTGCCTAGTCTCTTTCTTATGGTTGAGTCATGAAGACTTCCATTTTATGAGATAACTAGAAATGCACTCAGAGAGTGCAGACCTCCGCCAACCGCCAACCTACCTGTGGATAGCGAGCCATGTATGGACATACGTTCCTGATGTGGGCTACTTGTTGTTTGGCGCTGTCAGCAGAAGAGGCATTCCCTTCTCCCTATTCATTATTGAACAGCAGTGTTCGCCGTTATTAATTATTATTAATATCATTATTATTATAATGTTTTGTCGGGAAGCAGTGTTCTGTCGGGAAGCAGTGTTCGCCGTTATTATTACGCTATATGCAGTTATGCACACTGGCTTGCCGTTGCAATCTTTTGTTGTGCTAATTACAGCAAATCCGTGCAATATGCATTCAATCCGCGCACTATGCATTCTGTCTGGCTTTGGCTCTATTTGGCTTTGGCACCTTGAGGTCGCGCCACCTTGTGGCAGGTCGCAAGATTGCAGCACGAACAGACGAACGAACATCCAGACAAACATCCAGACAAACCAACAGACAAACTCGGGCGATCACATAACCTCCTTGGCGGAGGTAATTAACACCTCCAGTTGGTAAGATGTTGTTCTGTGTTCCTTTCTGAACTCTTGGATCCACCGTCACTGTCTTCTTGGGGTGATTTTAGTGTGACAGCCATTCTTAGAAATGTTCACCACTACATCATGCTTTCTCCATGTGTGGATAATGGCTCTCACCATGGTTTGCAGATGCCCCAATGATTTAGAAATGGCTTTGTAGCCTTTTACAGTCTGAGACATGTAAATTATTTTTATTATAATCTGCTCCTGAATGTTGATGGATCACAGTGTGATGTCATGGGTTCGATATGACCTACTACATATTGTCAAACAGGTTCTATTCAAATGATCTCTTGATCTCTCTTTCATACCATGATACTCTCTCATCTGTCCCACTATACCAACGCACAGAGCCAAGCCTCCCAGACATCAATCAAACCTATTCTATCATTATACAAACAGGCAATATTGGTTCAAAACCCAATAATGTGGCACCGCTGCCTCATAGTCAAGAAATATAACCTCTTAAGCTTTGAAGTTTTGTTTTCTAAAAATAATTTTTTAATGTGCAAATAATCTTGCTCTGCTGTACTATGCCATTTTGTAACAAAAATACGCACAAGAATAGCCACCAGGGGAGAAGTGAAAGGCAACTGTTTAGCAGATGTGCGCACAACCAGTTTTGGTCAGTCCAGTTTTTCAGTTATTGGAACTCAAATGTGGAACAACTTACCAACTGAACTGAAAACACAAACTGAGTTTAAGACATATAACAGAAAAGTGAAACACTGGCTGAAGGAGAATCAAAAATGATATCATGATCAAATAAGCTAACTTTTTGTGCATTGAAAAAAAAAAAAAAAAAACAATACAACAAACCCCCGCATCCTACCTGACGCAACGTCTGCTGCCATACCTCCTCCCTCTTCCCATGCAGAATTACACCTGCAGTGTAAGGGTTCATGACGTAGATCCTCTCCTCAAGGCGTAGTTCACACACCTTGTGGTGCATCAGAGACTCGATCACCTATAGACATTGGAGGGGTTGAAATATTGTTATGCTTTGACTGAAACACAGTTAACAACCATGCAGGTTTCCCCCAGGACTTTATAGTTAAGACAGTCACCTTGACAAAGTCCTCTAACAAGATAAAGACTTTGTGTCATGGACGTAATTTTACATCATATTTCATATGAAACTGCAGTGCTCAGCCTTTTTCAATGATGATGGTCACATACCTTATATATGATATACTGGCTAACACCCCACCACCTTGACTAATGAAAAGTCTGTGGGAAACACTGCCCATGACATTTTGGCCTGGTTTTAGAGGAACTTATCAACTACTTACATCGCCCACTAGCCACTGATTTGGGGAGAGACTGTTAAAGTCGCTGTGGCGAATTGTGAACCTGTGCCCTCTGAGCTGCGAAGGAATGACAGCTACAACCACCCATGTGTCTTCTCTCCTCCACAGTGCCTGTAGCTGCAAATAAGAAATAGTATTGGTATTATATTTAGTTACTGAGTAGTGGATACAAAGGACGTTTCAAGTCCATGAACCAAACATAACAATGGGATTGATTTGTTTTTAAATAAGGATAATATATAGCACTTTTCATGACACTCATATGCTTTTGGACAAAGCAAGACAACATTAATTATAGTTTTGCTAACCTCTTCATCTGCCGGTTGGACGTCTTCGTGCTTTTAGCTAACTTCACTAAACAGATTCCCGTAGAAGAAAGATAAGAGGAGGAGAGGAGAGGTACCTGTAGTGTAGATTGGGGGGGGGGGGGGGGGAGGTAAAGTAAGGGTAGAGTAGAGAGAGGCAGCAACAGCAGACAGAGAAGAAGAGCTGAGTAAGACTGGAGAAACATGCTGAAGCTCAGAAGAGGGTGAGGGGAGGAGAGAGTAGTGTAGCTT
Organism: Odontesthes bonariensis; assembly: GCF_027942865.1. Classification (NCBI taxonomy): domain Eukaryota; kingdom Metazoa; phylum Chordata; class Actinopteri; order Atheriniformes; family Atherinopsidae; genus Odontesthes; species Odontesthes bonariensis. The sequence goes on along the minus strand of NC_134524.1, from coordinate 32,876,249 downwards.
GGGGGAGGTAAAATAAAGGCCGATTTATGCTCAGAAACGAACTCGACTGCGACATGTCGCGGATAGCAGCCGCTGATTGGTCATCTTGACCAGGAATTACACAGACTGCTTGGAATTGAAAAAAAAAAGTATCTCCACATGTCTACAAGACTCTGGCGAACTAGGGAATAGGGTCCAATGTCAAAAATACCGGAGTGTTGCTTTAAGGAGGAAAAAGTGGTATGGTTGAGAAATTGAAATGAGAGATACCGATGTACCCGACATACTGTGGGGACACAGGAACAGAAGTAAAGTGAGAAAGAGAAAGACAAAAATTAACTAGGCAGAATGATAAGACAGAAAAGAGAAAAAGAAAAAGAGCGTGTCTGTTTCAGTGTACCTGAGAGGCCGTGGCTCCCCCATCCTCCTCCACCTGTTCAGTCTGGTCGTCCAGCTCACACGTCAGGTCAGAACACTGCTTCTCCACCCAACACACACACACACACACACACACACACACACACACACACACACACACACACACACACACACCACTAACATAAACCAAGGATGTATGTGCACAAACATACACATATAACATGTACTGTAGGGGTGGGCGGTATGTATCGTCTGCGAAATTATCGTGAACGTTGCTTTGACGATGTGTAATTTTGCCATATCGAGATATATTTTTATTTATTTTTTTTAATTATTATTATTAAGTCGCCAACAACAATAGGCAAGGCAAGAAGTGCGGCGATAGTGCTCCTCATCGGCGCCATAGCATGCCACGGAGCCAGCCTTAAAAGAAACAATAAAGTACTGCACCATGTGTATGACTTGTAGCTTATTTTAGCACAAAAATGCTTGCATCAGGCCCTCTGGCAGCTGCAGTAGTTCTACTGTAGTTCAACACGCACACGCAGTCGTGTGTGACTGACGTTACATGCAGAGCCTCCCGGGGGAATCAGTTTGTGTCCCGTGTGCGTAATTGTCCCAGAAAGTGAGTAAAGCCCCGTTCACACACGTCGCTGCTATTTACTCGCTCACTCGCCACTCGCTCATGGAACGTTCGCTAAACGTTCCCGCGGCTTTAACTGCCAATGCACAAGCAGGTTACTCGCTCACATCGCATCGCTTGTACTCTGGAACACATAGACATTCTGTTGACTTCACTCGTTGAGCGAGTAACTAGCAGCGACGTGTGTGAACGGGTCTTAATTCTGTGCTATTGTTGAATGTTTAGCGTTCATTCATTGTTTATGTCATGAGCTGGATGTTTGTGAAAACGAAGTCTAGAAACCCAACCGTTTTGGCTGTAGTTTGTAAGCTAAGTTTCCATTCACTGTATATTTCAAAATTCCTGCTGTCTCTACCACAAATGTTGTCTTATTTTATGTTTAGAGCAAGTAAAAGACCATTTCAATTCTTAATCCGACCGTTCTCAGTCGTTTTTGGCTCAGTATTTAAAGTTGGGATGAAGATGGGTGACTCTCGGAGATATAGGTCATTGAAAAGATCAAGGACAACTCTGAAATCAATCATCATTCATTCATCTCTGTATGCGACATGTCAGTATTCAGGCATTTTAGTAGGCAAACCACATCATTATTCCAGCCTTAAAAATGTGTGTTATTTGCCGTGTGTACAGAGAATGATATGTACCTTAGTGTTCTTAAAGGAGAAAGGATTTTGCCTCGGAGCCATATACACCCCTGGGGTGGTGTCACTGTCAAGTTTATGGTAGGGGGTAGGGGGGACTTCTCTGTGCTTTCCTAGCGGGGTGGGAAGTGGCCAGATTGGGACCCAACTCGAGTAGCTGGCAATGTGAGTCCTATATATAAGTTGTGCATGCGCTGTTGATATAAATATGAAACAGCTGGTCCGAGTATTGACTCAGCTACCCAGTTAGAGTCTGAAGATGGAAGGGACAATGGCGGCCTCTGATGGCTTTTTTTTTATTAACAGGTGACTGTTGACAGGACATTTCAACACTATTCAAAATCAACACTAGCCTATTCAGTCCCAGATGCATCAAACAAAATATCAACATGTCAAAAGATGAACCCCTTTACATGTCACTGACCTGTATCATTCATAAATGCCAAATTTCTTCTTTCAGTTTCTGTTGTTCTACAACATTCATTCAAGTGCATTGTTTAAGAACTAAGTATCAAAGTGCTCTTGTGGTGTTCATGTAGGCCTAAACTATAATTCATTAAGTAAGTAGGTAAACAAACTGATACAATAAGGTAGCCTATGAAGGTGGGGGTGGAGGTTTGTCAGTGTTTTCTAAACCACTGTGTGGCGCAGCACCACAGAATAAAAATCGAGCACCACAAATTGATCATAACACTTAACTTCTTTGCCTATAGCACAACACAATGCCACTCGGTTTCTGGGAAACTCTAGCCAGGCTACATAGAGGCGTGTTCAAAGCAGTGACATGGTTTAAGCAGAGACGTTCTATTGGGACTAAGAAAATGTTTGGTTTAAGCTTCGGCACAGCCTCTTCTGGCCTCGACCAGTAGCAAACCAAGGGAGGTGAGTCAACCATGCCGTTTGAGAAACGTTAATTGTTATGCTCTAGGTCAGAACAAGTCTCGAAGAGATTTGAAAGTCAATGGCTAGGGAAACTCTGCAATGAGTCATGGGAATATAATTATTAGGGCCCAAGCACCGAAGGTGCATAGTATCAAATTGTTTTTTTCTGTTTTTTTATTATTATTCCTTCTTTTGTTTTTCTAATGTTTATTATTATTGTTATTATTATTGTTCTTGTTCACACACATTTGGGCCATTTTGAGGTGGTTGCCATAATTTCACTCCGGATTTTATTTGACAGAAACTTCAGGTAGGGTGGCAGCTACGACTACAAAAGGAAGGCCGGGGGACTCTATAGTGCCTCTAGAGGTTCAAAGGCATGCAATGGAAGCTATGGACTAGTGGAGCTATGGGAGTGTGTATCTCACAAAGACGAACAAAAAATATAATACCATGGCCACGCCCAACAGGAAGTTAGATAAATTGACTTTTTAAAATGTTAAATACAATGGCATTTTAAACACTGTACAAGGCCTATATCAGATCTGCCTAATTTCGGGCTGTATGCTGTTAGATAATGAATTACGGCCTGATTTTGCAGCATTATCAAAACAATGTCACAGGTGTTTGTATATGATGGGGAAAAAACACATTTCTATATGACTGAAATGGCAACTTAATATCGCGCCACCAGGTGGTAGATGAATGACCTGCTAGATGGACTGCTAGAAATGTGGAATGTTAGACAATTGTCCTAGGCCGTATATCAGATCTGCTTAATTTCAGGCACACATGAGTTCAAGACAATATAGATGATGAATTGAAAATGGATTTTAGATATGTTGTAAGATAAGAAAATGGCAGCTAGTTGAATTTAGGTGTCAAATATAAAACAGGAAATGTGCCACCAATTCCTTTTTTATAGTGTTTCCCTAACAGGAAAGCCTCACAGGGAGATGCATATAATGAAATGGCAACCTGTTATAGTACCACCAGTGGTAGATGAATGACCTGTTAGAAATGTGGAATGTATAACATTCATCCTTACCGTACTGCAGTTCTGTCTCATTTTGGGTGTACAAGAAATGCACCACCAATTCATTATTCAGCATTTCCCTAACAGGAATACGCATACAATGAATACAAACATTTCTATCTCAATTGAACTGCTAGCAATGTGGAATCTAAAACACTTTTCCTAAACTGTACACCAGATTTGCACCATTTTTGACGTACATAATATATAACTTTACAAAGAAAGGGGGATGCATCACAGGGTCAGAAGTCAAAGTTTATTAAAAACAAAATTGTGCTCATCAAAAAAAATTCAGCATTTGCAGGTGAAGCAAATTAATCAGAGAGATAGAGTCAGATGACAAAATTCTAAGCTTTTCAAACCCACTCAAGATAAATACAAATCCATACATTTTCTCCACCCAAAACAAACCGGAATCGAACCCGGGTCAGCCACGTAGCAGACAAGTGCCCTACCCTACCGTTAGCCACGGCAGGGCCATTTTTATGAATTTAAAAAAAAATGTGTGTTCATGTGGACCACAGTCATGCCAGGATTTGCACCTAGAATCTTTCACCAACAGAATGGATGTGTTTCTAAGACACCACATGAGTTGTGTCGCAAGATTGTTAGAGTTATTAAAGTTGTGTTTAAATAGGCCTACCTTGGAGTACACATCACAAATTGCTAAACGTGGACAGATAACACACAACATATTATAAAGAAATCCAGGCAATGACTATACATTTTTCAGTTGTTGAAAAAATTCAAGGTTTTACCATTAATCCTGAAAGAATTCTATAACTCAGTGGTGAGCGACCTGAGAGGGTCCTTCGCCACCTGGTCGCCAGAGTGCGAACACAATGCACTACAAGGAATAGTGTGCTCTGCTGAGTGCTGTATTCTTGCACCTCTAACTTCTGTGAAGGTCATCTATGCAAAGACAGTAAAATCTATTGTAAAAAAGTGCTATCATAGACAACACTTGCACATGCAAGCAGTTTGAAGTGAAATGTTTACCCAAATGTTCATTATCATTGGCAAAGAATCATATGGATGGACTAACAGTTTGACTAATGCCTGGAACAAGAACCAGTAGATTTTAATGTAGAATTTTGGAGCTATAGGCACCTTCAAAACCTTACATATGTTTTATCATAGACAAAACTTGCTTATGTAAGCACTTTGAAGTGAAATGCTGATCCAAATGTTCACAATTACTGACAATAGGTCACATGGACATACTAACAGCTCCACTGAGCCATGTCTGAAAGAAAAACAAATACATTTGACTTTAGAATTTTGGAATAACTGTCCTTGAAAAAAATTACATATCAGATGTTAAGACAAAACTTGCATGTGTAACGACTTTGAGGCTTTGAGGCCTACTAACAGTTTGACAGAGTCGAGCCTGGAAAAGGAACCAATAAATGTTACAGTATAGAATTTGATATATGGGCCCTTCATAGGGCAGTCGTGGGTGAGCAGTTAGGGCATCAGACTTGTAGCCCAAAGGTTCCCGGTTCGACTCCCGACCCGCCAGGTTGGTGGGGGGAGTAATTAACCAGTACTCTCCTCCATGACTGAGGTACCCTGAGCATGGTACCATCCCGCCGGACTGCTCCCCAGGGCCGCCATTGAGGGCTGCCCCCTTGCATGGGTGAGGCATAAATGCAATTTTGTTGTGTGCTGTGTCACAATGACATTGGGAGTTGGAGTTTCCCAGTTAGCTTAGCTTCATAAATATCACATTTTATAAAAGACAGAACTTGAATATGTAAGCACTTTGAAGTGAAATGTTGATACAAATGTTACTTATTATTGGCAATACATCACTTGGATATACTAACATTTCCACTGAGTCATGCTTGTGTAACCAAGTGGTAGTGTTAAAAAGATTTTTCAAAATCTGACTACGCCACAAAGGGGCGCCAAATCCCCCTGGAAAATAAACTAATTCACCATCAAAAAGCACATAAGTAAGTGAAGGAGAACAGAGACAGGTTGCTGTGGAACAATGTATTTTCTTTTATTAACACTGACTGATATCGTTCCAGTATTTTAAAATGGCAGGGTTATGAAATAGTTGGACATACAGTACACCAATGTGGCTATAGTAGCCAAAAGAAAAAGAACACTGAGAATAAACAGGTTTAGTTCGAGTAGAGCAGTGGTCTCCAAATGGCGGCCCGCGGGCCAGATCTGGCCCGGGCATGGCAAACATTTGGCCCGCCATGAGGTTGGAACAAATGAAAACATACATACAAACTAATTGAGAGACCACTTCGAAATTTCCTATAAGCCTATACTATAGCACTATATAAGCTTCCGCGTCACACTTCACAAACACACACCACACACATCATTCATTCAGGTTAACTGGGATAACAAAACAGCACCCCATACTGGGTGATGATCAGGATGCCCAAGCTAGCAGGTCACAGATCATCAAAACGCTTCGGCAGGGAGGACGCTCTGACACTCATCCCAATGCCAAAATGAGTAACGAGTGGAACATGCCAACAAGCCAGCAGTCATGATGGCACCACGGTCACGCTCCAGGGAAGCAGGCCATTAACAGAAACCACAGCCACAATACTGCCACTTTTCCTTGAAGTGCAGGGTCATGTGGGCTTGGGCTCCCCAGTATCGACCGGGCAATGCTGGCGAATTTGTTACAATAAATATCTGGCACCTCTAAGGGGTAGACGGCCCCGTGCTTTTAAGGACACACAAGGGTTGCCAATTGGTGCCCATCAGTCACCTGACGCACCTGTGCCACCGCAGATTGCTGCTGTTTAAAGGCACATAGACTCATTATGCTACACTTGCAAAAGGAACAAATAGATTTTACAGCACGGTTTTGGTAATAAGGTTTTTGAAGGACCCTATCACCAAAATTCTGCTGTAAATCTACTTGTTCCTTTGCAAGCATGACTCAGTTGAAATTTAAGTATATCCATGTGATGTATTGCCAATACTAATGAACATTTGGATTATTATTATTATTATTAGGAGCATTTCTCTTCAAAGTGCTTGTATATGCCAGTTTTGTCTATGATAAAATGTGGTTTCTGAAGGAACCTATCACATTTTATCATAGACACTTATCATAGAAACTTGCATATGCAAGCACTTTGGTGTGCAATGCTGATCCAAATGTTGATTATTATTTCCAATGAATTATATTGACATACTATTAGTTCCAGTGAGTCATGCCTGGAAAATGAACCAAGTTTTGGATGTAGGGTCCCTCAGAAACATAACATTGTATTTTAGCCAAATAAAAGCATGCAAGCAGTTTGAAGTGAAGTGTTGATATAAATGTGAATTATTTTTGACAATGAATCACATGGACATACTCAAAGTTCCACTGTTTGCCTATAGAGATAACAGGTCAAGGGACGATGCCATCTCAAACTTGTTGCATACCACACTGTCGCATCTAGACAGAGGAAAGGGTAATTATGTGAGAATGTTGTTTATTGATTATAGTTCAGCATTCAATACCATAATTCCCCTCACTCTTGTCAGGAAGATGAAGTCACTGGGGCTATACATATCTCAATGCAACTGGGTTTTAAAATTTCTAACCAGCCGCACGCATGTTGTTAGTGGGTGGCACAAGGTTGTGTGTTAAGCTCCCTACTCTACAACATTTACCCCCATGACTGCAGAGCCAGCAGCAGTTAGACTTCCATCATCAAGTTTTCTGATGACACTGTAGTGGTGGGACTGATCAACAACAGCGATGAACAGGCATACATAAACGAAGTTGAAAACATCTCACAGTGGTGCCAGCTCAACAACTTGGCACTTAATGTCAGGAAGACTAAGGAAATGGTGGTGGACTTCCGGAAAAAGAAGGGAAACTACACTCCACTTTCCATCTGCAAACAACCTGTTGAGAGAGTAGAGAGCATTAAATACCTGGGGATACATATCAAAAATGACTTAACATGGACAAACAACACGCAACACATTAAAAAGAAATCCAGGCAGAGATTATACTTTGTTAGCCTGTTGAGAAAGTTCAAAGTTTCAACACCCATCCTAAAAGCGTTTTACTCCTCAGCAGTGGAGAGCACCTTGACAGGGTCCATCATCACCTGGTACGGAAATGCCACAGTGCGTGAACGCTGTATTCGTATAGTGTCCATCAAAAACCTTATTACGTTATGATAGAAAAACTTGCATATGTAAGCACTTTGAAGTGAAATGTTGACCCAAATGTCCATTATTCTTGGCAATGGATTACATGGACATATATTTGGTACCACTGAGTCATGCCTGAACAAAGAACCAATAGATTTTACTGTACAATTTTGGAGCTAAGGTCCATCAAAAACCTCACATATCACGATTTCTAATCGACAAAACTTGACTATGCAAGATGTTTGAAGTAAAATCTTGACCCAAATGTCCATTATTCTTGGCAATGGATTACATGGACATATATTTGGTGCCACTGAGTCATGCCTGAACAAAGAACTAATAGATTTTACTGTACAATTTTGGAGCTAGGGTCCTTCAAAAACACAACAATGCATTTTAGCAGACACAAAAATCATATGCAAGTATTTTGAAGCACAGTGCTTATCCAGATGTTCATTATTGTTAACAATGAATCACATGGACATACTGACAGCTCCACTGAGTTGTGCCTGGAAGAGGACTTAGTAGATTTTACTGTAAAAATGTGGAGTAATTGTCCTAATACCTCACGTTATGATAGAAAAACTTGCATATGTAAGCACTTTGAAGTGAAATGTTGACCCAAATGTCAATTATTCTTGGCAATGGAGTACATGGACATATATTTGGTGCCACTGAGTCATGCCTGAACAAAGAACCAATAGATTTTACTGTACAATTTTGGAGCTAGGGTCCTTCAAAAACCTCACATATCATGATTTCTAAACGACAAAAACTTGAATATGCAAGATGTTTGACAAAACTTATTATGCAAGATGTTTGAAGTGAAATTCTGATCCAAACGTGAATTATTATTTGCTATATATAGCCTATATATATATATATAGGCAGAGAGAGAGAGAGAGAGAGAGAGAGAGAGAGAGAGAGAGAGAGAGAGAGAGAGAGACAGACACACACACACACACACACAGAGAGAGAGAGAATTCCATCTATTCACATAGGCCTATTATTATATAGCAAGCATATTTGGGGACGCATTTTCGAGTGTGGGAGTGGTTTATTTACGTTTACACTGTGCTAAAGCCTGCTGTAACTCGCTCATCTGGCAGTGCATTTATGATGGTCAAGCTAGCCCCCATTCCCAGCCGCCACTCTTTCACACGTCGTTTAGGTTAGAACTAATAACGTTGTGTCTCACGCGCCATTTAAAACCGTAGTAGTAGAATATGAGCTCATGTGAAAGTTAAGTGGCGGATGTCTTAACGGCGGATGAACGAGTGGCGGCTCACTTGACCGCGGTGGCCCCAGACCAGGAGACAATGCCAGGCCAAGACACATCATTGTCCGGTTTCTACGGGACAAAGCCAAGGCTGCCGTGTTAACGGCGGCGAGAAAGAAGAAACAAATCACCTGGAACGATAGGAGGATTTTCTTCTTCCAAGAGTATGCGCACAGGAGATACAAGAGAAACGCAAAAAATACGAGGAGGTGAGACAAATTCCCCGTAAGCGTAATGTGGAATATGCCCTGCGATACCCAGCAAAAATGACTTTTTCACTGGACAACCGGCGGTACGAGTTCACGAGTGCAGCAGACGCCAAAGCATTTCTCACCCGCCACGAAGGTGGGGGGACAACGGGGACCAGCGGAGAAGAGTGTGACACCGACAATGCATGAAAATATCACATGGAGCAACGCTGGAATGAGGCCAAAGATACACTGAAAAGTTTGATCTGAACATGAGCGGTCATCAGGCCTGCATGGATGAACAGAGTCAGTGTGGTAAAAATGAATCCCATGGATACTGGCATAAGCAAAAGCGCTGGATTGAGCAGGGAGCAACTGCCAATGCGGATGAAAAGTTTATTTTCTGGATTTATACTGATAACGTGAGCATTGATTTTATTTTTTGGACTGACGTCGATTTCCAGGGTGTGCGCGTGAACAGGGATCCTATTTGCTGGACTAATGTGGACATTCGGGCAGTTAACCGGAGCAGAGAATTTTCTTTCTTTTCTTTTTTTTTATTTTACCCCGGACCGAGGACAATACTCCGATCTTCGAGCTCTCAACGGGAGCGGGGTTATCCCCGGGTGGATGACTGGTAATATTCCTAATCATTGAACATTTTTGAAAATGTCATCATTAGATCTGTATGGTATGAGGTCGGAGTCTCTGGTAAGATATATAATTTGTTTCCTTTTCTTATTATAATGGTGCGCGCATGTGGGTTTGTGTGTGCGCGTACTCTCTTTTTCGTTGTCTTAGCTCCTTGTCTGTCACACCACTATTACCGGATAATACGCCTTTAAGTTCAAGCGCTCTTACAGCCACTTTGCAAATTTATTGTGGATAATGTGGTGGTTTAGTCAAGCTTTAATAACAGACCTACAATATATTGCAATGGAAGTGATAAGTAAAAACTCAGGGGCACTGGCGGTTTTAGGCACTTTTTCATGAGACGTGGGGGGCGGCAAGAGCGCTTAAAAAAAAAAATAAAATAAATAAAAAAAATTATCTATCATATCACTGTGTGGGAAATTGCCAAATTAGCGCCCCCTGTGGCTGCAGGGGCTGCATTAATATAGTTCCTCTGGCCTGCATGCGGCCCCCCAGTGGCTAAAAATGACGATAGACCTAAACCATGCACTGGAAATTATTCTCCGCCTTTGGAAATGTGACCATGCAGATGGCCTGATCGGGAAAGCCGCCGCTTATGACGTGGAGGTTGTTTCCACCCAGAGCCAATAAACTGCCTTTCCCCGCCCACAGCTCTTTGGCCAGCTCATTGCGCTGTACATGGATGTAAAAAATCTGTTCAGAGCTCCTGCATCAGAACCTCTAAAGAGCCAGTGGACACATTTTATTTTTTTCTGGGAAAGTGACGACAGAACCGAAGAGATTTGTGTGTGCGCCAAATATTTCACAGACGAATGTTTTCAGAACTTGGGCTAATACCGAGCCCAAGGGAGAGCCCAGACACCCTGCGGAGGAAACTCATTTCAGCCGCTTGTATTCGCGTATATCTCGTTCTCTCGGTCACTACCCACAGCTCGTGACCATAGGTGAGGGTAGGAACATAGATTGAGCGGTAAATCGAGAGCTTGGCCTTCTGGCTCAGCTCCTTCTTCACCACGACGGGCCGGTGCAGAGCCCGCATCACTGCAGACGCCGCACCGATCCGCCTGCCAATCTCCTGCTCCATTCGTCTCTCACTTGGGGAAGGATCTCATTCCCGAGTAAGTCATTTAACGCTCTATTATTGTGTTGATTTCCTGTATGTACAGTATGGTTACACAGCTTGTTACCACAGGAAAGGGTTTGTATCGTTAGCAGCTAACGTTAGCTAACGGTTAGCTATGCAGCTAATAGCATCTGCAAGCTCTTATCTCTGCCAACTGGGCTGTTGGAGGTGTTTGCATGCCCATGAGATGGTTAGCTCGCTCATTTTAGACCAAAACCCCCTACTTTAAGCTTCCTGAAGAAGAATGAATCCGCAAATTCAGTGCATTTCATCAGGATAATGATTCATTCATGGTTCCAGAGTCAAAACGGTCAGTCTGTCTGTGTCGTTAGCTCTGCAGCTAATAGCTCGGTCACTGTCGCTAATGTAACGGTAAATAGCATGAGGTATGCAAGTGGACACCTCATTTACTGTAACACGAGTGTAGTGTACTTATTTGTTGTTCTGATAGCCGTCCTGCTGTTGGTGTTATGGCGCGCACGATATCTGCCTTTCCCCTGATTGAAATGACTCGCGCTACGTGCATCTTTGCAAACCAGAGCAATCAGCTGAGAAAATGAGAAAATCCTCACTCCTGCTTTCCCCTTCACGCACGCCTTTTTTGCTGTGTCTTGTGTAGCTTGATGTTTGACTGTGTTAGGAGAGTTGTTCAGTAACTAGTTCGTCATATTGTCAAAGTAAGCTCATATCAACAGGTTTCGCTAGTTTTACGGCATAGGGCTGCCGTGCCATCTACGTGCCATAGCGATTCACAAAACATTTGCGCATGGTACCACGGGCGTAAGTAAGGCCACACCCCCACTAAACAGCTCATTCTGAGGATCCTAAGGAAAGCTCATTTTTTGGGACTGGCTGTAATTCTGCACCAAGGCAGAATTTTGGGGAAAAAAACTCAGATACAGTATTAGGGGACCACTAAAGCCTATAAAAATATATAAAAGCCTCCATTTATTTTCATGCCATAGGATCTTTAAAGTCAGTCACACCTTGACTTTCTTCCAAATAACGCACATTCATAATATTATAATTACAAACAGACCTATAATCCCTACACGTTTTAGTTTTCTGAATTGTGTGAAATGGCTGGCTCATACAAATATGTAGAACGATTCTGTGGTCACCAATGGCAAGGTGAATTGGTTTAGTCTTGACTTCTGGACGAGTGACAGTCTGTCACTCGTCCAGAAGTCAGTTGTCACATGTCAATGTCGAGTGACAAATAAGCAAGAATGGATAGGAAAAGGCAAAAGCCCTCAGGTGCCCAATTTAGAAAAAAAAAAAAAGAAGAAGAGGAGAAACGTTCAAAAGAACAAGGTAAGCCACTATGTTCTCTCTGTATGATTACGGTATCCATGTCATGAATGAAGGGCTAATGTTAATTATTAATGTTAAGTCTTACGTTTGTTAGCCTTCTTGCTATGATGCTGGCTATGCTTATACTAGTGTTTTTCAACCACTGTGCCGTGAGAGATCATCAGGTGTGCCGCGGGAAATTATCCAATATCACCTAGTTAAGGGTTTCCTCCAGTGTATTATAAGCCTGGCGGGCCGCCGTTTATTTTTTTTATTTTTTTATACAGTGGTGATACCACAGACGGTAGGCTATACAGTGGAAACCGCTTATAGTGATCATGTTGGTCCAGAGCCAATTTGAACACTATAAGCGGTTGATTACTAAAACCGAATTTGTATTATTTTATTTTTTGGGCTATTTTATTTTTTACTCCCTTGATTCCTTTCTGGACGTCTGCTTCTGCCTCGCTAGCTAAGCCATGATTTTCAATGAAAAAAATGTACCTTGGCCCAAAAAAGGTTGAAAAACACTGACTTATACAACAATAATCCGGTTTTAATTCAACAAACACAAGATCTAATTTCACCATAAGATTGCGCTTTGCAACAAAACTTTTACAAGTTCAGTTATTATTTATTTCCATCATTTGGGTTAACGTTGGGCCCTGTAATTAGCCAACGGAATGTTCATATCTTCTGTAGGCAGTTTCAAAGACGAACATTTAACATTTGCTACAACTCTATTTCGTGACAAAGTATAGTTTACCTGTCATAACTTTAAGCGTGCCATGCATAGAATTCGAGGCAGTAACCAAGCAGCTAATTGTTCCTCCCGGAAAGAAAGGTTAATATGGCGTCTAATGACAGGTATTTAGCAAGTGAGGCAGTAAGGGCATGTTTATTTAAATTCTTACTATTTTATATTATTGTATCTCTGCTCTTGTTAAATTTCTACTTTTGTTATAATAAAAAAAACTGCTGTTTGCGCAGAATGTAGTTTTTTTTCTTGGGGGGGGGGGGTGTAATTCTATGTAGAACCGCCACTGCTCAGGGGGAATGGAGAGTCGGCTGGCCTTGAAGGCGTAGCCAAGGGGACCTAACGGAAGGTTTGATGTTGGAAAGTAACATGTTCGTAGCCTGCTGTTGCAGTGTGTTTCTAAGTTCGTATGTGTTTGTTTGATGTTTAACCCTAGGTATCTCATACAGATATAGCTTCAATACGTCTAATCCTGTATTTCCGAAAACTTATAATATTAGAGGAGGGGCAACCATGACAGTGGGATGCTTTATTTGGATGGTAGAGCAATATGGCGCTGTTTAAAATTGTAACCTGGAATATATCAGGGTGAAATAATGTGGTCAAAAGGAAAAAAATCCTCACATATCTGAAACAGAAAAAGGCTGATATAGCCCTCATTCAAGAAACCCATCTTAATGATGAAGAAGCGTCAAAACTCAAAAGAGAATGGGTTGCACAGGAATATCATATCGTACAGAGAGGAGTGAGTATTCTGATAAGGAAAAATATAGACTGTCAGGTACATAAACATGTCTCACACAAGGAAGGTAGATGGGTTATATTGGATGTTACTTTAGAGGGTCAAAGGATGACTATTGCTAATATTTATGCTCCTAATTCTGTTAACCCAGATTTTTTTTCACGAAGTCTGTAACTTAATTAGAAACATGGGGAACAATAATATAATTCTAGGCGGGGATTTTAATCAAGTCAGGGATTTAATAATGGATAAAACTTATCACTCCACTCAAGCTAACACTGCTGGCGTTATGGCTATGGATGTGAGTTGGGCCTTGTTGATATTTGGAGACTGTTGCATCCAAGTGAAAAGAACTTTACTTTTTTTTCACATCCCCACTCAAGTTATTCTAGGATAGATTACTTCCTATTATCCCGTAATATGATCAGCCAGGTGCTGAGTTCCACAATTGGAAACTACTATCGGATCATGCACCAGTGGATTTAGTCCTCCATCCTCTAGATCAGTGGTTCTCAACCGGTGGGGCCCGCCCCCCTGGGGGGGCGCGGACACTCTCCCGGGGGGGCGCGAGTAGACTACAGGATGAGGGCAAAAAAAAAAATCTGAAAAAAAAAAAAAAAAAAAAAATCTGAAAAAAAAAAAAAAATCACGAAAATTCCCTCCTCGAAAATGCAAGAAGTTGGACTATTGTTTGACTAGTTTCATTTCAAATTTACCAGGGGGTAGTATTTTGAGCCTGCGACGTCACGCAACGTAACGTAACCTATATAAGCATCCGCACACAAACGTCAAGCTTCACTCTACTCTAGTCTAGTCTCTTGCCAAGTTCACTTGTGCCAGCTCTCGCTAGTCTATCTGTTATCAGTCTTGATATCGATATACTTTACTAAACATAAACAGTCTTTTTAAAGACTAATACCACAAATAGCCTTTGTAAAAATTATCCAAATCGCAGCCCTAGCTATTTTTTTTAACTGCTAGGCGTGCACTTAGCTAATAGGGTAGCCATACCCTCTGGCTTTTTAACCGTGTTCAACACATGACACGCGACAAAAGACACTCATACACTCACTCACTCACTACAATCTTATATCTTAAAATAAAATCTTTATTGCCTGCAAAATTGTTAAACACTTGCATTAAGGAACGTACAAAAGTTCCGTCTGAGTAGTCCCAGATTCTCAACATATCCACACTTCCAAATTAGCCTAACAAAAATGGAGAGATTTCTAGTGAGGGCCAACAAGGCAGACGCGCCACCAGCTGCAAAAAAGCTTCGAAGGTATGACGAAGCTTACTTGCAGTTTGGATTTACAGTCACGGCTGATCTGAGACCTCAGTGTGTCGTGTGTGCCGAAGTGCTGGCAAACGACAGCATGAAACCTTGCAAACTTAAAAGGCACCTCGAAACAAAACATGCTGCCATTAAAGATAAACCGGCAGAATATTTTAAAAGAAAGCTCGATGGCCTCCATCAGCAACAGGCAACCATTTCAGTGCAGAGCACTGTGTCTAAACAGTGTTTGGAGGCATCGTATGTAGTGGCTAAAAGAATAGCTAAACTGGGTAAACCGCATACAATTGCCGAGACTCTCATTTTGCCGGCCGCGCAAGACATGTGCAGAATAATGATAGGAGATAGTGCAGCTGCCAAACTCGGTGCAGTACCACTGTCCAATGACACAGTAGCTAGGAGGATTTCAGACATGTCTAATGACATCAGAGAGCAACTCATAGAGTTAGTAAAACAGAGTCCCTACTACGCGCTGCAGCTGGACGAATCCACTGACATTGCTGGGCAGGCACAGCTCCTCACCTATGTCAGGTATCTGCGGGACAAGGCGATTGAGGAGGATGTCCTGTTTTGCCGGCCTCTTCAGTCGCGCACTACAGGAGAAGCCATCTTCAATGTTCTTGATATTTTTATCCGTGAAAATGGTTTGACTTGGGACCGATGCGTTGGCCTATGCACGGATGGTGCACGGGCAATGACGGGCCGCGAGCGTGGCCTAGCTGCTCGCGTTCAGCAAGTAGCACCTCTTGTGAAATGGACACATTGTATGGTCCATCGCGAAGCATTAGCTGCCAAAAAAATGCCTGTTCTCTTTGAGTCCGTGCTAAACCAAGCCGTGAAAATGATAAATCTTATTAAATCACGGCCGCTAAACTCTTGGTTGTTTGGGATCCTCTGCCAGGAGATGGGCTCAGGGTACGAACAGCTGCTTCTGCACACTGAAGTTCGCTGGCTCTCTAGGGGGCGGGTGTTACAGCGGTTGTATGAGTTGCGAGAGGAGGTGAAGTGTTTTTTGACAGATATCAAATCAGATCTGGCGAAGCATCTGGATGACACTATGTGGCTTGCGTCTCTGTCCTATTTGGTCGATATATTTGATCGTTTGAATGGCCTCAACCTGTCTTTGCAAGGCCGCGAAACTCATATTTTGCTCCTTGCAGACAGAGTGGACGCCTTCAAACAAAAAATTGAGCTCTGGCATGGCCGCATCAGTCGAGGGAACTGCGACATGTTCCCCAGCCTTGCAGACTTCATCACTGATGCAGGCACGTCACACAATTTCTCGTCTCTGTTTCAGTCAGCGTCGGAGCACCTGTCTGCAATGAGGAAAGAATTTGCAACGCATTTTAAAGAGGATTATCGCTCTTTTGCGTGGGTTCGAGATCCATTTGTGTGCACAGCAAAGGAACTGCCAGTTGATATGCAGGAACAGCTTATTGAGCTGAAGAGTGACAGTAGGCTGAGGGAACTTTTTACCTCCTGCCCTCTGTCGTCATTCTGGGCATCATTGATGCAGGAATACCCTCAACTCTGTGACGTCGCCTTAAAGATTCTCCTCCCTTTCGCGTCCACATATTTGTGTGAGGCAGGATTCTCAAAAATGACTGCACTCAAGACGAAATACCGCAATCGTGCACAAATCGAGGATGATTTGAGGCTGTGTTTGTCAAACATTGCACCAAGAATTGAGGATCTTTGCAAGGCAAAGCAGGCTCAGGTCTCACATTAAAGCTTCTGTAAAACATGCAGATGATATGCCTATTATTAGGCCTAGTAATAATAATAATTAAGAATAAATTCATATCAGAGTTCTAGTGCCAATTCCCAGTTATAGCAATAGCCTAGTAATGTTAATAGGCCTACTGATGATAATAATAATAATAATAATAATAATAATAAGAGCATGTAACCTCATATCATATAGCTATAGCCTAGTAATGATAATAGGCCTACTACTACTACTACTGATAATAATAATAATAATAATAATAATAATAATAAGAGCATGTAACCTCATATCATATAGCTATAGCCTAGTAATGATAATAGGCCTACTACTACTACTACTACTGATAATAATAATAATGATAATAATAATGATAATAATAACAAGGGAGGAGGGGGGGGCCCCGCTTGCAAAAGGTTGAGAACCCCTGCTCTAGATAAAGCAGAAAAAAGCTTGAGATGGCGTTTTAACAACTGTATGTTGAACAGGGAACAAAATTGCAGCTTTATTAAATCTGAAATGCAGGAATTCTGGGAGCATAACGAAGGTTCCATAGAGGACCATGGGGTAATGTGGGATGCTTTCAAATCCGTTCTGAGGGGGCGTATTATTCAAAGAAGTTCACTTATCAAAAAAGCAGAGAGTCAAAGGTTACTTAGATCAAAAAGCTTGAAAACCAACACATGGAGCAACAAGACTCAGATACATGGGGTAAACTGAATTAACTTAAATGTGAACTAAATGGCATTCTGAACAGAAAAACGGAATTTGCCCTGTTCTGTACTAGGCAGAAACATTTTGAGCAGGGAGAGCGAGCTGGTAAAGTACTGGCACATAGAGTAAAACAAATACAATCTCAAAATATTATCCCATCGATTTTTGATAAAGACAATAACCTTATCACGAACAAAAGAGACATAAATACCACATTTTGGGAGTTTTATCAAGAATTGTATACATCTCAAGGTGGGATAGACAAAAACAAATTATAATAAATAATTTGATAATGTTCAGAGTAAAGCTCACACTGGGGTTCAAGCTATCACCGTCAGACCTGTAGACGACTAACACCCATGTGAACGTCAGGCCTGGACGAGCAGCAACAACACAAAGTGACACTGGCCCAATAATGAGTCAAACTCAAACAACACAAATGGTTCCTAACGCTCTGAATCTCACCAGCAACAGTAACTCATGCAACAATATTGTGAACATTATGCAAAGGCAGAATGACATCACTGCATTGTTGGTTCAGCAAAATTTGGCATCTACTTTGCCAGTGAGAAATATCCCTGTGTTCAATGGTGATCCTCTTCTGTTCCAGTCTTTTATGAGAAAACTGTGTAGAAGGAAAAACTAACAATTTCAGTGACTGCTTGTCATTTTTGGAACAGTACACCAGGGGGCAGCCAAGAGCCCTCATCAGGAGCTGTCAGCGTCTGCCCCCAAGCGTGGGTTATCAGAGAGCCAAATTCCTACTTATGGAGCATTTTGGAAATGAGCATAAAATTTCTTTGGCCTACATTGAAAAAATTCTCAACTGGCCCCCCATTAAAGCAGAGGATGTAGCAGCATTGCAACCTTTTTCCCTGTTTCTTCGAGGTTGCTCCAATTTGACACAGCAGATAATCTACATGAAGGATTTGGACATGCCCTCCAATCTCAAACTTATTGTGATGAAGCTTCCTTACAAGCTACGTGAGAAGTGGAGTGTTGCATGTGATCTGCAGGAGCAAAATGGATGCAGAGTAATGTTCACTGACCTTGTGACATTTGTGGAAAAACAAGCCAAAATAGTCTCTGACCCGCTCTTTGGTAATATTCAAGATCTGCCCCTTGTCAGCCGGAGCAAAGACTCAAATGTCAGTTACACAAGGCAAAGGAGAAGTGGAAGCATTTTTGCCACCAGTGTCGTTACAGTGAAGGAAGGCGACAGAATGGACAGGAACATCAAGTCCTCCTCTGATCAAAGCTATGTCAAATGCTGTTTATTCTGCAAACTTAACAGTTACTCTCTGGATAAATGCTCACAGTTCAAGTTGAAAATGCATCGGGACAAGATAAGTTTCAGAAAGGAAAATGGAATTTGTTTTGGTTGCTTGAGAGTTGGTCACACAAGCAAACATTGCAGGAGTCGTTTGGTTTGTGTCGTGTGTGATCAGAAGCATCCATCAGTCCTTCACATTCAGGAAAAGGAGAAAGGTGCATCCTTTAAAAATGCACAAGCTACTGTGAGCCCCCCACAGAGTGTTTCGCAGACATGTGGAGCTACTGGGGCCGGTGCTGAGGATGATGCTGTCTTCTCCATTGTTGCAGTACAGGTTAAATGCCACACGAGTGATGAGATTGTGCAAACTTACGCTTTTCTGGATCCTGGGATTCAGGTACATTCTGCACCATCCGTGCAGGAGACTGGGCCTGAGAGGCAAAGCTGAGAGGCAAAGCTGAGAGGCAAAGCTGAGAGGCAAAGCTGAGAGGCAAAGCTGAGAGGCAAAGCTGAGAGGCAAAGCTGAGAGGCAAAGCTGAGAGGCAAAGCTGAGAGGCAAAGCTGAGAGGCAAAGCTGAGAGGCAAAGCTGAGAGGCAAAGCTGAGAGGCAAAGCTGAGAGGCAAACCATCCAACACTTTATTGAGAACCATGGGGTCAGAGGAAAATTGTGAGTACCACTGTATTGTTTGGTGTGGAAGTGTCTGGCATGGATGCAAATGATTTTATTGAGTTGCCCAGTGTTTTGACACAAGAGACCATGCCAATGTCAAGATTGAACATTCCACAGCAAGAGGATATTGCAAAATGGTCTTATCTGAGGAGCATAAACCTTCACAACCTGGATGCAGAGGTTGATCTGCTCATTGGGAACTGAATAAACTGATAAAGAAGGCTGGCTCTGTGCTGGGGACTGCTCTGGAGTCCCTGGAGCTGACTGACACCATAAATGTTAAATGAGAGATTAAATGAGATGATAAATGAGAGATTATTTTTTAATTATTTGACTTCAGCTGCTATCACAGTGGTATGCAACAGAATGGGAATGGGATAATCAGTTACTGTAGGCTGTAATTTTGACATTTGGGCTCACCTTTCTTGGGAAAGAAATCAGTCAGCAGTTGCTTTCCTTCATTTTGTTTCCTCTGTCTCTCTTGCCTTTCTTTTCTTTTCCGAAAGCCTGATTTTTTTTTTTTGGATGACATCTTTCATGTGCCGACTGCTGCGTTTAATCCCTAGTAATGAAGGAAGTGAAATTTATTGCACATGTACAATCAAAAGTTCGCCAGAGGGCGGACTAAACCAACACGCACTGATAATGGGGGTGTCTGATATAGATTATAGCCTATTTGCAGGCTGGGATATACATTTCAACAGATGTATTTCCAGAGAACATTGGATTTGCATAAATCACCAACATATATTGACATTATTTAAAAAAGAATTTTTAAAACACTCAGCCAGTAGACATGAACTAGTCTCTGAACCTGACAGGAAGTCTCACTACTCTGCCCCTCCTGGTGTGGTATTCTGATGAACTGTTGCTCACAGGTGGCAAAACCTGTGGTGGTGGGTCCTGGGGGGACAGGTCAGTAGACCTGCTCTCAGATTGTGCTTCTTCTGATCCTTCACTCAGGTCAGTGTCCTTGAACAGACTCGGATGTATCCTCCTCAGATGTCGTCTGTTCCTCCTTAACGCCTTTCCTGCTGGAGTCAGCACGTTGTAGGAGCGCGGCTCACGTCTCTGGCCCGTCACTATGGCTGGCTCCCAACCGCGTCGGGTCTGCATGTGTACGGTGGTACCTGGGTCCAATGCAGGCAGTGGCTTGGCGTTCTGGTCATAGTACAGACGCTGGCGTTTTTGCAAATCCTGTATCCGGCCATGCATGTGCTGTGGGGCAGACTGCTTTAGCAGAGCACTGGAGCATGGAAGCGTGCTGCGCAGAGCTCTTCCCATCAACATCTGTGCAGGTGTCATGTTCAGCCCTGTCACTGGTGTGTTCCTCAGTGACAGAAGTACAAGATGCGGGTCTGTGCCAGTCTGCATTGCTTTTGTCAGTGCAGGTTTTACAGTCTTTATGGTCCTCTCTGCGAGTCCATTAGACTGCGGCTATCCAGGGCTGGCGTGCGTGAGCTTGAGTTCCCATGAGGCTGCAAACAACCTCATCTCGTAGCTGGCAAAAGGAACATGATCGCTCACCGGCTCTCTGGGAATCCCGTGCCTGGCGAAATCAGACTTCATTTTCCGGATTACTGTTCGAGCTGTTATATCAGGCAAGTTCAGGAAATGAAGTCCTGGCTGGTGAAGCACAGGGGAGCCATGGACCCCAGAACGCGCCCCTGCAAGGCAGAACCTGACTAGCGGACAAGGAGGCCCTCTGGGCACTACTTTAAAAAGCATGCATACTAACACACACACACACACACACACACACACACACACACACACACACCATATCTACTGTAGATAGTTCTTACTCTACACATACTTTTCTTTACTGTTGAAATTTGAAATTTAATAAACTACAAACTACAAACACATTTGTTGACTGTCATTGATTTAATATGACTTTAACTGATAATGTCATGGAATATGGCCAGGACAGCCATACAGATTCGCGACACCTTGCGTTGCTTTGTGCTGTGTCGCGTCACGTTGCGTCGCGTCACGTCACGTCGCGTCACGTCGCGTCACGTCGCGTCACGTCGCGTCACGGTCTGTCTGATCAAAAAATTCATAGTTTACCCACCTCTAATTTGACCACTACAGCCCTGCTCGTCGTGGCTCGTGATAGTGCGTCTGCAATGTACATGATGTGCAGATCATACCTCTGCAGTTGTAACAACATTCCTTGTAGTCGAGCTGGTGCTTTATTCAGCGGCTTTCTGACTATGGCCTCCAGAGGCTTATGATCTGACTGCACAGTCACAGGTCTACCAAAGACGTGCTGATGGAATCTTTTGGCCGCGAAAACAATGGCCAGCAGCTCTTTCTCTATTTGAGCGTACCTCTTTTCCGTATCTGTGAGTGCACGTGAGGCATAGCAGAGAGGCTGTCCTTCTTGTAGCAGACATGCACCGAGTCCATCCTTGGATGAGTCTGCTTGTACTGTGAGTGGCTTCTTGTGGTCATAATACCTCAACACTGGTGCCTGTGTGAGAGCAGTTTTCAAAGTCTCTAGCGCTGTATTGTGGTGTGGACACCACTGCCATGCTGCATCCTTCTTGAGCAGCTGTCTGAGTGGCGCTGTCAGTGAAGCTTCATTTGGCACATACTGGGCCAAGAATTTAGTCATACCCAACAGGCGTTGGAGGCCTTGTTTGTCCACTGGGGGCAGCATGTCGACGATTGCTTTAATCTTTGCCTTGTCAGCCTTCTGGCCGGCTGGAGTGATTATGTGTCCCATATTTTTCACTGTGTCGACCTTGTACTGTATCTTGTCCTTGTTGAACTTCACTTTTGCTGCCTTTGCTCTCTCCACCACCTTATGAAGGATTTTGTCATGTTCTTGTTCTGAGGCCGCAGCTATGATCATGTCATCTGCAACAATCTGCACACCTGGGATGTCACCAAAGGTCTCACAGTTCTTCTGCTGGAACACTTCACTGGCTGACTTAATCCCAAACGGAAGCCTGAGAAAGCGATGTCGGCCCCATGGTGTTTTAAAGGTGCAAGGTTTCGAAGATAGCTCGTCCAGTTTGATCTGCCAGTAACCGTCTTTTTCATCCAGGATGGTGAAGGTGTTTTTTCCGGCGAGCTTGCTGCGCACATCTTCAGGGGTAGGTATGGAGTAGTGCTGGCGTTTGACAGCTTCATTCAGGTTAGAAGGGTCCAAACACACCCTTAGTGAACCATTTTTCTTTTTTGTGACGACAAGACTGTTCACCCATTCAGTCGGCTCGTAGACAGGTTTTATCACCTCTCTCTTCTCCAGGTCTTGTAGTGTGTGTTTCAGTGAGTCCATGATCGAAAGAGGTACGTTTCTGCAGCCATGAATCACAGGGGGAACAGATGAGTCAACATGTATGTGATGTACTCCAGGAAACTTTCCCAGACCTGTGAAGACCTCAGCATACTTTTCAATCAGCTCCTCTTTGGTGGGTGTGAGGGCGTCGTTGTCAGTGCTTCAGCCCTCTTCACCAGCCCCAACTCTGTACACGCTTCACCTCCCAGAATCGCTTTGTCTGCCTGTCCGGTTACGTGGAACTCTACAGTGGCTGTGTGTCTCGCAGTTTCACACTGCAGGGATGCAACCCCGCAGAAGGCAGGCGGGCTCCACCAAAAGCGATTAATACAGTCTTTGTGGGCCGCAGTTGAATGGGCCCTGGTAGCTGCTTAAAAATGGACATGGGCAGCTTAACCTAGCTACAGATACAAGCAATCAATCACAGAGCCTGGCGCGCCGCAGGCCAACATTGTCGAGTACGGAGTGCTCGATCAAATACACCACACCTGATTGTGGTCATAACGTTATGGTTGATCGGTGTGTATTTAGTGATAGACTTATTCACCACGCTGCACCACAGAGCGCCACGGGAAACTCTTCACTCGATGTACAATAATCCAGCTCACCTGACATTTTATTTTATATCTTTATTTTATTCAATGCTTATATTCTATTGTACATTGTTTGGAGGGGGGGTTGCAAATTTGGGTCATTTTGTCATTTTTAATTTTGTTATATTCAATCTTTTGTAATTTCCTGCAGATAAATAAAGAGATAAATAAAGTATATTCAATTCAATTCAGTTACAGTGCCATGTATTGCAGGTTAGCAGAGAAGCTGTTTAGTTTTAAGGCTCACAAACTTCTCTAATGTTGCTTTAAAAAGATAAACCAAATAAACAAGTAAACATCACATGTACAATCATGTATACTGTTACATATTCAGAGCATAAAATGTATAGCATAGGAAACTTCAGTGCCTGATTGGTCACTGATCACTGACATTTGTTGGACCCACAACAACTGAGGTCCCATCCACACGTAGCCGGGTATCTGCTAAAACGAATATATTTTTCTACGTTTGGACCTGTCATCCACATGAAAACGCATAAAAACGCATCGTAAACGAATGTTTTTAAAAACTCCGGGCAAAGTGAAGATTTTTGAAAACTCCGTTTATGCAGCTGCGTGTAGACAGAGATAACCGGAGTTTTGCGTTTTCGAACGTCACAATATGCGCCAAAACAACAACAAATCTGCTTTAAAGTCTAAAGTGCGACCTTTGTTTACTGAAGAAGCATGGATGCCTTGAGAACTGTGGTGGTTATTATTGTGCAGGCGCTGTTTACAGCCTTGATTTTACACGCCCAAGTCGTACTCCCAGAGGAATGGCATGACAATTTCCGCATGTCCCGATCCTCACTCCTCTCGCTGTTGGAATTATTACGTCCTCATATCGAGGGTCCACTGTCATGCGATCACCTGTCAGTGTGCTCAAAAAAGTTGCATGCACACTTTATTATTTAGCTGACGAGGGCAGATTGCGCAAAACAGCAAATGTATTTGGGTTGTCAAGACAGGTCAAAACGCAGATGTTCGGTTATGTGTGGAAGGTGTTTTTTTCGAAAACGAGGTAATGTGGATACAGATTATTTTATAAACGGAGGGGGGAAACATTTGGTTTTAAAAATACCCGGCTACGTGTGGACAAGGCCTGAGCCAAACTCATGTCAAATTCTCTTCATTTGCATATAGATCTTTGCAGTGATTTGTTTGTTAAATCTTGGCAAACAAACACTATGACCAGCATTGAGGAGACAATTTAAAGAAACACAGAGCACTATTTTAAAAAAAAAGGCTTTGATTTTATGAATAGATTTAAGATGAAACTGGTGACTGGTCTAAATTTGGGGGATAAAATTGACCTAAACGTTCCCAGGCCAAAAAGGTTTGTGTTCGTTTACACCCAACACTGTTTTCAGTGATATGTCAGACTGACTCTTGACCAATGCCTCAACCGCATACCCACAGATCCATCATAATCTGGGGAACACACACACCCACATATAAAGAGTCATGTTATCACTGCAGTGATGTGAATCCTGTGAGAGTGAGCAAGCAGCACTGAACAGACACACTTTTTTACACAGTTCATGTATTGAGAAAGAAAGTCAGTGTGCTGCGCAAAAACACTACTCATTTATTCATGTCAGAGCTGCCAAGCTGACACACACACATACGTACACACGTTACACACTTGTAAACTGCAGCCTCAAATCCACATCTTACATTCCGACCTGGAGTGGCTAAAAATAGCACAGCAGGTCCTCTGTGGGCCTCCTTTGTGTGAGGTTGGTTGGACATTATTGAAGAGAGGAGGTGTAAGTACCCACTGGCCACATGACTTCACTACCAGGGCTTCACTGAAAAACATTTTAAATGTTTCTTACAGAAAAATAAGAAAACAATATTAAAAGTTAGAACTGTAACGATAAAATTTGAAAATTATAAAGTCATGTCATGTTTATTTATATAGCACATTTCATGTACAAAATAATTCAAAGTTCCTTACATAAAATAAAAGCATTGCAGTGTAAGACACATTAAAAATACATAAAAGAATTTAAAGAGAAACAAATAAAAATAATTTAAATGATTAAAAACAAGCAACAGTCTAGATACATTAAAAGATATCGTGCAGATTTCATGCATAAACACATGAGAACAGAAATGTTTTTAACCTGGATTTAAAAATGTCTCCATTTGGTGAAAGTTTAATCTCCACTGGCAGTTTGTTCCACTTGTTTGCAGCAGAACAGCTAAATGCTGCTTCTCTGTGTTTAGTCTGGACTCTGGAAAAAGACTGAATTGGAAGCCTGATTCTTTCATTGGAAGCCCAAGAACCAGCTGGAGAAATCTGAAGTGAAACACAGTATTTTTTATTGGTCACAGGTAAAGTATGGCAGTGCTGGACTCGGAGTGACAGAGTTCTGGAGGGAAATCCATTGACCCACTTATTTAGTCCAGTTATGTTATGCTTAAAGTCTTGGATCATTTAAGGACATACATTGTGTAGTATGAGCAGAGTGGACAAGTAAAAAGTACAAAAAAGGAACATAGATTATCTAGAAAAATACAGAATATGAATACCTAATGTCAAAGAACAAAGCCAATTCTAACAGATTGTAATTTGAATTTATTTTTCCCACTGTTATTAGCCAACAACAACAACATGAAAACATAACTGTGCATACTTGTGATTAAAACCACAGAACAACACAACAACTGTATAATAAGCATGTGAGTCAGTGAATGAGTATGTGTGTGTGCAAAATATATGGCATAGGTCTGACATGAATTGTGTTCACTAATGGGTTCAGAGGGCTGCTACCGCGCCGCCCTCCAATGATTAGAAGCAGGCAAAAAAGGCCCCAAGGCCCAGGCAGCCAGCAGCCCCCACAGAGCATGAAGCCCAGGCAGTTCCCCACGGGGACAATCACCCAGAAGACAGCCAAGGAAGGTCACATACAGAGCCCTCACGACCCACTGGTTAACCAAGCATGAGTCCAGTGTGGGACCTGGAGCTCTGCAAGTCTGAGAACCACCCAGCCCCCTGGCAGAGGCCCCACCCAACACTCAAGAGGACCAGACCACCCCAGACAACCAACCAAAGTGGGCCAGCACCTGCCCCAATGCCCCTGGAACCAAAATGCACCCACATGTGCATATAGCAGCAGCAACAAGCATGGGGGGGTGAGCCCCCTACCACACACAGACAAACCCACCAACACTCCTACAACACTCAAAACAACAATAAAAAAAAGCACAAAGACACACGGATTCAAGCAAGCAGCTCCAGGGAACTCCCCCCTTCCGATGTCTGGCCGAAGCAGCCAGTCTAGACCCCAAACCGGCAAACCAATTCCTCCTCCAAATTTTATTTTATTTTTTAATTTTAAAGGTGTTTAAAATCTATTTGAGTTTGAGTTTGAGTTTATTTATTTAAAGCAGGGACAATACATATTAATGAACATATACATGTAAATATGCAAGATTATAGCCAATGGCTAATTTCCATCTTTAGTCCCTTCGGCAGATTTGTGACCAGACATTTTGATTAGAATTGATGGATAGATCTGTCTCCCACTTCAAGGTCGGTAGAGAGATTAGGTCACTTATCTTGTGCAGTGAGCTATATATTTTTTATTTGAGATACAGAGGATACAAATTCTGCTACCCTAATAGGACGTTGTAGGTCTAGTTGGTTGAGGATATATTTCTTACTTATTATGGTTCGTGAGTCGTTAATATTCTAAAAAATAGTTTCGGACGATCCCATATTGTGATGTGAGTGTGTCGACTGCTAAAAAAATCTAATTCACAACTGTCTTTGGTCTGCTGTACAGTTTTTTAATTAATAGTGGTGGTTTGTCTTTCCAAAGAAATTTGGAAATGTTTGAATCTTGTAACAAACTAAGTAGAGGACATTTTGATGGTATGGTAGCAACTCTCCCCATCAGTGATATGGGTAATGACTTTCACCGTATGAGATCATCCTCTACTGTCTTTAAAAGCTGAACACAATGAAGAAAATAAAGAACAATAAAGAAATATTTATGCCTAAATATCTAATATTTCCTGACTGTAATGTAGTAGTGGGTATATTCTGGAAATTACAGTTAATGGGCAGAACTGTGATCATAGACAAGTTAATGCAGTGGCCAGAAATTGATGAGAATTTATTTATGAGTGCAACTGTGTGTGAGAGATTTCTGTGAGTTCTGAATGAAAAGTAATACATCATCAGCATAAAGGCTTATCTTATGCTCAATTAATTAGTCTGCGTGTGTTAGTTGGAAGAATGTCTACGCTTTATCAAACCAGGATCAGGGTGTATTATTAGAGGGGTTCTGTTTTTCTAATCTATTGAGAAGGACTTTGCAAAGTCTAAATTTATCAGTGATAGTGGGCGGTAGCTGGATGGAAGTATGGGGTCTTTGCCTTGTTTCAGTAGGTGGGTAATGGGAACCAGGGTTTGCATCCCCACCCCGCTGTGACTGGTGTGCAGTTGGTGAGAGGCTGAGGTAGCTTGTGGCTGTAAAAAGATGGTTGTTGTGGTGTGAGGAGCAGATCTATATAGGGAGTATAGGGAATTACTCACTGAGTCTGGTCCTTTATTTTATTATTTATTTTTTCGTTAGCACAAGTTTCTTGTGTTTACCTTGAATAGGGATGGCTCAGGTAATCCTGAAACATCCCATAGTTAAGCTGCTATAGGCCCAGCCTGCTGGGGGGACTCATCTGTCACACCTTTCCTCACTTTACTCTCTTTATGTATATGTGATATTATTGTGGTCATTAACTCGTGTTTCCCTGTTCCAACAGATATCCTTTGAATGGTGTTACTGTGCCGCCGCCCCCCCCCCTCCCCCCTTTCTGTCTTCTCAAACCCCAGCTGGTGGAGGCGGATGGCCACCCTTCCTGGTTCTGGTTCTGCCAGAGGTTTCTTCCTGTTCAAAGGGAGTCGTTTCTCTCCACAGTCGCCTCAGGCACGCTCAGGCCGGGAGATTGGACTGAAAAACAAAAAGTTTTCAGTGCAATCTGTTGGTTTTCTTAGCTAGGAAATTGTTTTTGAATTGGCTCTATATGAACGAATTGGATTATTTTATGAATTATGATTATTATTAATTAATTGAATTCCAATTGGCTTGAATTGGACTTACTATCTAAGTGCCTTGAGATGACATTTGTTGTATTTGGCGCTATATAAATAAAAATGAATTGAATTGAATTAATGTTAACAGCCTTCATGTTTGGGGATAATCTGCCATTCTCCTTGATGTGTGATATAATTTTGCAAAATGTAGGTGCCAGTGCCTACTTTTTACTGGACATATGCTGAATGGCTTCATGGAGTTTGCCTATTGAGAGAGGTGATTCCAAAGCCATGACCTGTTCATGCTGTAATTTTGGAAGGTTGATGTTACTATGAAACTGATAAATGTTATCGTCTGGTGGATCAGTTTGTGATGAATATAAGGTTTTGTCAAAGGCCTAAAAGTGGTATTTATTGCATCCGGTTCATGAGTGATATTCTCTGCCGAGTCCTTAACAGAGGTAATAGTTGTTTTCTTCTTGCTTATCTTTAATTGATTGGCTAGGAATCTCCCAGATTTGTTGCCATGTTCAAAATTCTCCAAGCGAAGTCTTTGCTCCAGGAACTGTGTTTTCTTATCAGTCATTTCATTTGACTCGAGTTTAGCTTTCTGTCATGAATCACGCCTGATCAGTCATGCATACATACGCTTCAGCCTCTGCTGCACACCTGTGCTAATTACCCAGACTCAGCTCACCTGCGCCTGGCTGTATATAAGCTCCTCTCAGATTGTCCACTTGCCCTGTCACAGTGATCCAGAGGTTTTGTCATTGTTTCAGATCATGGAGTGTATCGACCAAGCCTGCTTTTTTGCCTTGCCCCTGAACGGATTTGGAGAAAATGAAATCTGACCGTTATGGACTTTCTGCCTGCTCAAATGATTACCACTCCAGCCTGCTCCCTATCCAAGTCTGTAAGGTCAAGTCCTATTCCTGCTCAGAGGTTCTGACTACAGCCTGTTAACGGACAGAGTTTCTGGATCACGTTTTGGAGTGGATTATTTGGATCTCGAATTCACCTGCTATCTCCTGCAGATTATACAAGCTGTGAAGCTTACCGTGGATACCTTCTTGGATCAGACATCTTTTGCTCATTCTTATTCTGTAACAATAAATCCTTTTCAATTGCCACCTGTGTTTACCTCTGCATTCACGCCCTGCTTTAAACACACTCATTACAATTTCCTTATCTTGTTCAGTATGTGTTCCTCTGGGGAAGCGCCGTAGGGATCTTCTAATGTTCTAATTCTCTTTAACACTCCTTGTTCTTCTTATGCAACGAAAAATAATAATTTGCCTTTCCTGCTTCCCAGAAACACATGCTGACATTCCTGACAGGTAAATGATTTAATTAAAAATAATGAAATCAGAATTTTTTTGTTATGTATTAAGTCTCCAATTTGTAGTTGGTGGTGTGACTCTTATTGATCAGAGTGATAGAGAGTGATAGAGACTGGTGCATGATCGCTGATAGTGATGTGGTAGATTTTGGTTTCTGAAATATCATTCATCAGAAAGCTGCTAATTTAAAAAGTAATTAATCTGGAGTGTGAGTGGTAAATTGATGAGGAAAATGGTGCAATTCCAGGATTGTTAATTCTGCTGACTCCCTGTTGTACTGAACCTATCCACTCCTGAGTCAAATTGAAAGTGGAAAAATTACATTTGGGCCATGCATATTGGTAATGCATAACTTCATATTTTTAATAGATCATTTAACTATTATAAACCTGCCCTCTGAGTCTAATTGTGCTGTCTCTGGTAAAACATTTTTTTCTGCTCATCAAAATGGCAATACCTCTTTGGCTGGAGTTGTAAAAGGTTGAGCAAACATGAGGAAACTGTGCTGGTGAGAACATCAGTTGCTGTCTTTGACATATGAATCTCCTGTAATAAGACAATGTCTGCATGTAGATCCTTCAAAGGACTCAACATTTTTAATGTCTTCTCCTTGGCCCCAGCTCCATGCACATTCCATGAAATAAACCTTAAGGTGGTCATGATCATACTAGCGGAGTAAGTGCTGTTTACTTGCTACCGTGTGCGTGTGAGCATAAAGGAAGTTTCAATGCAATCTGTTTTTTTTTCTTAGCAAGGGAACGTTTTTGCAGTGGACCAATTGGACTAATTTGAAATTTATTATACAGAGAATTGGATTGTAATTGGTTTTAATTGGACTGTATCTTAGGGTTGCCGACACGTGCAAACGCGTTGCAAACGGTAAAACAAATCCAACCGTAAAACGCTGCAAGACAAAAATTTCTCTCTTGCATGTGTTTTGAAGTTTGCAGCGTTTCTCTCTTGCATGTGTTTTGAAGTTTGCAGCGTTTCTCTCTTGCATGTGTTTTGAAGTTTGCAGCGCGTTTCTCTCTTGCATGTGTTTTGAAGTTTGCAGCGCGTTTCTCTCTTGCATGTGTTTTGAAGTTTGCAGCGCGTTTCTCTCTTGCATGTGTTTTGAAGTTTGCAGCGCGTTTCTCTCTTGCATGTGTTTTGAAGTTTGCAGCGTTTCTCTCTTGCATGTGTTTTGAAGTTTGCAGCGTTTCTCTCTTGCATGTGTTTTGAAGTTTGCAGCGTTTCTCTCTTGCATGTGTTTTGAAGTTTGCAGCGCGTTTCTCTCTTGCATGTGTTTTGAAGTTGCAGCGCGTTTCTCTCTTGCATGTGTTTTGAAGTTTGCAGCGCGTTTCTCTCTTGCATGTGTTTTGAAGTTTGCAGCGCGTTTCTCTCTTGCATGTGTTTTTGGCTTTTGCAGCGCGTCTCTCTTGCATGTGTTTTGAAGTTTGCGGCGCGTTTCTCTCTTGCATGTGTTTTTGGCTTTTGCGTCGCGTGTGCTCCGGTCATTTTTGTGATTGCTGCATTTTTCTATTGCAGCGTTTTACTGTTGGATTTGTTTAGCCGTTTGCAACGCGTTTGCACGTGGCGGCCACCGTAGTATCTTTTAAGTGCTTTGAGATGATATTTGTTGTGATTTGGTGCTATATAAATAAGTTTGAACTGAATTGAATTAGTGACATGTCTTGACAGCAGCAGAATAGCCTACATTGTTGGCAGGCTGCCGTCTGTCTTCTGTTTCATGACAAGAACCTAAATAAATGTAATAGACAATGCAGGTACAAATTTGGCAGAGTTTTATTTTTTAAATTGGTTGCATTTTTACCTTACAAAAGTTGTTTTCAGCCACATTAACATTCCACATTAGTTTAAATGTTTGTGTGGACAGACGGGACTTGAATTTAGTTTCCTACCTGAATAGAAAAATGTTTTTGACAGGATTTAATCTTAGTATTGTGTGTTGTATTGACATGAGGCAGAAGACGACCAAAATGAATAACACTAGAGACAGCTGGATGTGAAACAAAAGATTTCATGAAACTGTTGAAGAACAATCAAAAGGCACAGACCGAGCAGGCAGGCGCGTCATTTCTGCCGGGGACGGTGGGGACGCGTCCCCGGCACTTTGTCTGAGCAGATTTGTCCCCACCACTTTCAAAAAGTAGAGAAAGTGCAAACGCCGCTTTTTCTAAAAACTATAATTTTATATCATGGCATTCTCCTAACCAAAGACTATTTGATCCGCTCTGCTTTCACTCTCCTTGTATGAATGCGCTTGCGATCAGCCCCCATTGCTGAATAGCAACTATGTTGAATCCGCTCCGCTCCCACCAGGCACGGACTGAGCAGTCACGGTCGGTCATCACGCTCCCTCGTCACCCTAAAAAGTTCCTTCTTACTGACGTTTCAATGGCACCTTTTCGCTATATATACCACTGAAATCGCTATACATTACACACTGACGGTGCGACCTTGATGATGTGTTTTATTATGGTTAATTTACATTACATTATTTTATTTTATCTGACTATATCTTCGTACGATGTAAAAATGTTTAAAATAAAATAAATGTATATCTATCTATATTTTGTATGCGTTTGAGACAACTGGAGTAAAGCACTTACGTTGAACGTAGAAGATTCAACATTCTGTAGCTTGTTGGTAAAAGTAACAGATAAACGGGGACGGTAGATGTCGCGGATGGATTACAACAATTTAAAAAAATGAATCGAGGACCAGGAGGAGGTATGAAACGACAGAAGGGGGGAGCGGAGAAAAAGAGGGACAAATTGAACAGATTTGTCTCTGCAATCGCCAAGAAATACGTTCACAATGGGATAGCAACTACACAAATATGGATATTAACAAGATGTGTTGCACAGACGCTACGAACAAGACAAGGTAGGGGCCAAAGGATTTCCACTAATCATTGTGTCCGCCGTGGCACTATTTTTTTTTTTATATTTCATCTTATCTCCTTCACGTAGGGTCTGTCTGTATTGTCACTCACTTTTCTAAATCAGTGTGTAGCCTACTGTCATAAGCTAGTCTGTGGCTAGTCTGGCTAACCTAAAGAGTAATACAAGGCACACTTTTCACGATGTGTAAACCTGTTTAGCTTGTGGTAACTGCCTGGTAATCTATGGCAGGGCTGTTGTAGTTGTTCTTATTCCTATCTTCATGACTTGGTAATGGGTTCTCGATTTAACGGCTGGTCTAGCTGACAATTTTACAGTATCTCCATGTTGCTTTGTATTTAGATACAATTCTGGTTAGCATAGAAGTTGGACTACCATAACTGTCTTGTCATGAAGTATTAGCTGGGTCTCTCTCGAGTGGACAGGGCTCTAAAGAAAGGACTTTTGCATATAAACACAGGGTGCAGGAGCGAAGTGGACATAAAAAACAAGTGGACGAATGTGTGTGTGTGTGTGTGTGTGTGTCTGTCTTTCTGTCTGTCTGTCTGTGCGTGCGTGCAGGCAAGTTTGATGCCCGGTGCCTGTTTTTTCTAGTTTGAAGCTTAATTTCGGTTTCTGAAACTTGAGTTTTGGCAAATGCTGGTCAACGGGGCCGCTTGTGGTTGCAAAATGCCAGGGCCGTTTTTTTTACCCCAGTCCGTCACTGGCTCCCACACACTGCGCTTGCGGTCTGCAGTCTGTTACAGTGTAACGAGCGATGAAAGACGTCGCTGGTGTTGCAGGTAAAGATTCGTCAGTGTTTATGATGCATATCAGGCGAGATAGACAATGAATGAAAACTTATTTCAAAGAGGGGTTGCTGCTCGTTCACTCTTGCCCATCGTTTCATAGCCTGGCAATGTTCGAAAACTTTGTCAGGGCAAGGGCTATTTGTAGCCAGGCTACGTCTCCTGATGCGCTCTCGCTTGGTCGAGGTTTGTCTGAGATTTGTTGGCGTGTCAAGGGCTGTGCAATAACCGAACAGGATGTTTCCGACAGCCTAAACAAGACCGCGCAGATGGCTTTTAACTTTTAATATGGGGACAATATCGCGTCAATACGCATCATCTAATGCAATGCCTATTATTTATCATGAAACCTCAATTCGGAAGTAATGGGCCTAGCTTGTAATTGTCCCCAGCACTTTTCAAACCTTACTCAGGTTTATAGTAATTGTCCCCAGCACTTCTGAAATCAAACTGACGCCCATGCGAGCAGGTACTCCAATAAAATTCAATAGATCCAAAGTCACCCACAAAAGCTAATACAGAACTGGGCAGGAACTAACTGGGCAAAGGAAAATGCATAAAAGTAATGTGGATAGATTATATACTGAGGGAACTAATGACAAACAAATGAGAGGTGAGATGATAATCAACAAACAAAGACCAGGTGTGACCATTCAGGTAGAAAACTGTTATGTCTCGTCAAATTTGTTAATCATGTTTATGTTATGTCATGTCTTGTTTAGTTTCATGTGTGGGTCCTGTATGTTTTAGTTTAGTCAAGTCACTCATGCCCAGTCCTGTCATGCACTTCCTGTTTTATTTTGTACTCACATTTTCCCCTCTCGTTTCAGATCCTGACTTCCTCCCTTTGTGTGCTTTCTCTCATTGTGATTGTCAACCCCGCCCCCAACCTTGGCGGTCTGATCCTCGGCTACTGAAGCTGGTTGTTCCGTGCCTCCATTGTTGAGGCGGCCGACCGGAGCTGTGGTCGTAAGGTGGTCGGTGCCTGTCTTGGCGGCAACCCCCGAACCCGCTGGTGGACACCAGTGGTGAGGGAAGCCGTCAAGCTGAAGAAGGAGTCCTATCGGGCCTTTTTGGCCAGTGGGACTCTGGAAGCAGCTGATGGGTACCGACAGGCCTCGGCGGTTGCTGAGGCAAAAACTCGGGCTTGGGAGGAGTTCGGGGAGGCCATGGAGAACGACTTCCGGACAGCCTCGAAGAGATTCTGGTCCATCATCCGGCGGCTCAGGGGCGGGGCTCTGCTGACCTCAACTAGGGACGTCGTGAGTCGGTGGGGGGAATACTTCGAGGGCCTCCTCGTCGGGCCGTGACCTTCAGCTCTCACTGGAGCGGTTCGCAGCCGAGTGTGAAGCGGCTGGGATGAGAATCAGCACCTCCAAATCTGAGACCATGGTCCTCAGCCGGAAAAGGGTGGAATGCCCTCTCCGGGTCGGGAATAAGATCCTTCCCCAAGTGGAGGAGTTCAAGTATCTCGGGATCTTGTTCACGAGTGGGGGACGAAGGGAACAGAAGATTGACAGGCGGATCGGTGTGGCGCCTGCAGTGATGCGGGCTCTGCACCGGCCCGTCGTGGTGAAGAAGGAGCTGAGCCAGAAGGCCAAGCTCTCGATTTACCGCTCAATCTATGTTC
This sequence comes from Odontesthes bonariensis, assembly GCF_027942865.1. Classification (NCBI taxonomy): domain Eukaryota; kingdom Metazoa; phylum Chordata; class Actinopteri; order Atheriniformes; family Atherinopsidae; genus Odontesthes; species Odontesthes bonariensis. The sequence goes on along the minus strand of NC_134524.1, from coordinate 32,841,249 downwards.
ATATCCTCACCTATGGTCACGAGCTGTGGGTAGTGACCGAAAGAACGAGATCGCGAATACAAGCGGCCGAAATGAGTTTCCTCCGCAGGGTGTCTGGGCTCTCCCTTAGAGATAGGGTGAGAAGCTCGGTCATCCGGGAGGGGCTCAGAGTAGAACCGCTGCTCCTCCGCATCCAGAGGAGTCAGATGAGGTGGCTCGGGATCTGGTTAGGATGCCTCCTGGACGCCTCCCTGGTGAGGTGTTCCGGGCCCGTCCCACTGGGAGGAGGCCCCGGGGAAGACCCAGGACACGTTGGAGAGACTATGTCTCTCGGCTGGCCTGGGAACGCCTCATGGTCCCCCCAGAAGAGCTGGAGGAAGTGGCCGGGGACAGGGACGTATGGGCTTCTCTGCTTAGGCTGCTGCCCCCGCGATCCGATCCCCGGAAAAGTGGAAGATAATGGATGGATGGATGGATGGATGGATGGATGGATGGATGGAAATGTTGTGGAAAAAAACCAACCAACATTCAAGAGTTGTAGGAGTTCTGTTGTACTTAAGGGTCATACCTGAAAAACAAGGCTGCCCCTTTCAGAAATGTTATTGTGAATCCTTTTCCTCTGATTTAGGCAAGGCAAGGCAATTTTATTTATAGAGCACAATTCATACACACAGGGCAATTCAAAGTGCTTCACAGCTACATAAAATCACAAGAAGGCAATAAAACCATTAAAAAGGAATAAAAAAAATAAAAGAAAGAAATTAAAAAAGAAAGAAATTTAAAACCCATTAAAATAATCACTAATTAATTAAAAAGCAAAGAGTGCAGATAAAATACTTTCAGGTGTCATATGCACAGCTAAATAGAACTGTTTTCAGCCTGGGTTTAAACATTGTCAGAGCTGAGGCCTGTCTCACATCTTCTGGAAGACTGTTCCAGATTTTAGGAGCATAAAACTGAAATGCAGCCTCACCTTGTTTAGTCCTGACTCTGGGCCCCAGCAGGAGACCCCTCCCTGAGGTTCTCAGAGCCCGAGTTGGTTCATATGGCTCTAACATGTCAGAGATGTACTTTGGCGCTTGACCATGAAGAGACTTGTACACAAGCAGAGCTGTTTTAAAGTCTATTCTCTGAGCGACAGGAAGCCAGTGCAGAGACCTGAGCACTGGACTAATATGGTCGTATTTCCTGGTTCTAGTCAGGACTCGAGCAGCAGCGTTCTGGATGTACTGCAGCTGTCTTACAGCCCGTTTAGAGAGCCCAGTGAGCAGGCCGTTACAGCAGTCTAACCTGCTGGAGACAAACGCATGGATTAGTCTTTCTAAGTCTGGTTTAGACACTATTCCTTTGATTCTGGCAATGTTTTTTAGATGGTAAAAAGCTGCTGATGTTACAGATTTAATGTGGCTGTTAAAGTTCAGGTCTGAGTCCAATATTACCCTGAGATTTCTAACTTGATAGTTAGGTTTTAGAGAGAGAGTCTCAAGGTGACTAATAACACTTTCTCTTTGTTTCTGTTGGCCACAGACAATGATTTCAGTTTTGTCTGAGTTTAGCTGGAGGAAATTGTTTTGCATCCACACACTGATCTGTTCGATGCAGCGACACAATGCATCTACAGGCCCGTGTTCTCCTGCCGTCATTGACACGTAGATCTGAGTGTCATCTGCATAATTGTGGTAGGACACATTATAGCTGCGTATTAGCTGGCCTAGTGGAAGCATGTACAGATTGAACAATACGGGTCCCAGGATTGACCCCTGGGGAACCCCACAGGTCATAGCCATTTGGTCTGAGACACAGAAATGCGGCCCGGGGAACCTTCCGATTGGTGGACGACTGCTCCTCCCCCTGAGCTATAGCCGTCCCAGTGCCATTTCAAGATTCAAAGTGCCAAAGCTTCATTAAAGTGCATAAAAGCAGTGTTCTTTATGGTTATCAGTGCACCAGATTCAGCCCTCTGTGTACTTCTGTCCTTCACCTCTCTCCACTTTTAAGCTGGAGTTGTGAACCTTGTTTTGGTGCAACACAACGGAGTCTCTATGCAACTCTGGCAGGGCTGGAGGAGGTGGGAGGAGGTGAAAATGGATTCTTCCCTAGGGAACGAGCTACTGCTGTGGACCGCATGGTCTCTGATGTCCAGCAGCGAGATGCACCAAGTTGCTCGGTCTCACCCACGCTGAGCGAGCGTCTGATAAAGTTTCTGTGTGTGTATCTTTAACCTTTTCTAAATCTTTTGTCACTTTTAAAGTATCATATTCTTGTTTTAATTTCTTAAATTCCACAGTAACAAACTTCAAATGTAAAAGTACCAGTATGTGAAAATATCTGATAGGTAGTAACAGGCATTGAAAGGAAATGAGCACCAAAGTCATATTCTCAAAAAGAACATTCCCTTCAGAACTTAGAAAGAGCTCAGCATGATGATGCAAGCAAACTAACTGTCATAATCTGTAGTTTTTGTGTTCTGTTTTTTCCTGTTCTTTCAGTTTATTGTCTTTTTGTGGTTTTATAATTTAGTCTTTTGGTTCTTTGTTTGTTTCTTTTGTCACTGCTTTCAGTCCTGTGTTTGGATCTTTAGCTGTTAGGTTGTCCATGCTTTGTTTTAGTGGGTTTCACTTTGGGTCAGTTCGTCTTGTCTCATCTTTGTTCTGTTTTGTTTCTTGTTCCACCTTCTCTCTCATAGTTTTCCTCAGTTCCCTCCGGCCTGGTCATTAGCTCCACTGCCACACCTGTGTTCAATCTGTCTCTGCTGCAATCATTCCCCCACAGTATTTAAACTCCTTGGTTCCTCTCAGACGTGGCCAGCTCCTCGCTCTTACCTCCTCGTATTTTCACTGTCGGATCTTGTTCCTTGTTATGTTCACAGCCGGTCAGGTTTTTGCCAGGCCTTTGGTTTTGGCTTCTTCACAGTTTAGTTTTCTGGTGTTTCAGCTTGGCCACGCTTTCTGTTATGGTTCTTAATTAATCAACTTTAGTTTTCTTAAACTTCCTGTCTGCATTTGGGTCCTCTCATCTCCACCAACTGTGACACTAACATTCCCATGAAAAGAAGTATGGATAATTATGGTAGCATTGCTCCATAGACTCCAGTAAATGTTCAGATTTGCTCCATGCAAAATACTTTTTTGGGGTATTTATGATGATTTGTCAACATTTAATTGTAATAAGATTTATAAAAGTTTCATAAGTTGCCCACATGATATGATAGAATCATTGCATACATTACATTACCCTTACTTTGAATTATAAGTATATGTTAAATGCATTCTACGTCATTTTTCAAAACTTTTTCTATATGGAGTATTTGGACATGAAGTCGAAGGAGATGACTATCCAAACATTAACTCTGTGTGCTTGTGCGACCTTCTTTAAATTGCTTAATGATAAATTATGTTGAACTATACAAGCACACAATGGTTGTTAGCATCTGAGTCAGAATCATCACCTCACATCATGCCAAGTAGTTTCTGCTCAGCCATTGTTTGGAATTGTTTTGTTTTGCCTAATCCATGAGGGAAAAAGCAAAAATCTTACACACCTACAATGTTTACATTGTTCTAAACTGTGGTCAGATCTCAGTAAATATTTAATCTACAGATACAACCAGCAGCTTGTCCCAGTTTATTCAACATTCCCACTGAGAAAAAAGAATGCAGAAAGGCCCCAAGGCCAGTTACCAAGCAACAATTAATGTATCAATCTGAAACTACTTAACAATTTAAAACAAGCAAACGTGCCACCTATGACAAAAATGTTGATTTTGAATGATTTTTTTCTCTCTTTCTTTTTTTTGTTTACTTCCTGTTTTAATTTGAAACAGATTTTTTTTTCTTGTTTATAACCATTACTTTTACTTCCTGTGTTTGCTCCTCAGCTGTTTTGTATTTAGTATATTCACTCTTTGGATTGTCTAAGTTCCTTTCTGACAAGCTCATTTATTCACGTGATCTTTTTTAGTGAGACTGTTGTTTTTCCCTCACCAGTACCTGTATAGTTCTCTTTGTTTTAAACACTCGTTTGTTTTTGTCCCAGTCTTTTGCCCTGCATGACCTGATGACCCGTGGACTGATTACCTTGTGCTTGACTTCCACTCTGGTTGATAAACCTCAGCTTTTTGGATTTTAACTGCCACTGCCATGTTTGGCTCCTTCTCTAAATCCAGCTGTAATAAACATCCTTTTTCTTCTCGTACTTGACCACAAACAAAGTATCTTTGCACGCTGGAATGCTGCTTTTAGACGTGCTATTTTCACACATGCAGCGCAGGCCTGAAATTGTTTAGACGTTACCCAGATGGATAGTACGTGGGAGAGGAGAATTCTAACTACAGAGTTTACTATCCCAGCTTGCTGCTATTAAGTCTGGATTATATCATGGATCAGATCTTGTATGAATGAAGCAGGTAATTGTCCTGAGAATTCAGTGAGTGCAGATGATGTTTGCTGCTTCTCTGTGCTTACTTGAATATTTCTTCACTCGATTACCAAATACAATTTGGTTTAGAAGTAAACTGTGGCATGTATAGACTGTACAAGAGGTTCTGGAAAGAATGTGTATGTGTGTGCGATTGGTTAGCTGATCCACATCTGTCCAGCAGCGAGACATTTGACCCAGGGCTCTCTGGGTCACAGACAGGAAATGTGTGGATGTTACTGGAGTGGAATTAATGATGAAAACTGCACAACATCTGTAGCTACCTTTGTCTCAGAGACTGGAAAAACATTTATGTGGTATCCACTGCAAAGTAATAGCAAGAGTAAATTCAACACTGAAGCCCCAAAAAGTGAGTAAAAAAGAAAGGAAATGGGGGCAAATAAGGCATTTAGGTGATTGCACCAACATCTCAACACTGTGACTAAGAGTGACACCTGATGACAGCTTCAGAGTGCTGTTTGCAGCCATGCATTATAAGACTTCACACTGAACCGCAGAAATGGTCAAAATTTACAAGGTAGTGACAGCATTTACACAAACTCATACCAACATGCCTTTATTTCTGCAGCATAGGAAACAAGGTTCCTACTGGCAGATGGAATTTGTAACTATGCAAACATTTCTCCATGACGGAGGAGGGTCATCTCATTGGTGGAGTAAAACCACAGTGGGTGGAGCCATAAGACTCTTTCATATATAAACATAATTATAGACCATTTTGCATGGGGATGTACTTTGGTGGAGAACAGTTTCCTATCATTCCTGTTCTCCTGCATCTGCTTCATCGTATCCACCTAATGAAGGCAAAAAAGCCTTCATGTAAAAAGCCTTCAAACAACTATTTATTTTTAGAAATATTCTTATTTCTACTGGGGTTGCTGCAAACAGCTATATTAATAATATAAAACATGCTTAATCAATTGGATTTTGGTATTTGAAGTGGAGCTGTACTTATGTCTCGTCAGTATACCTGCAGTGGACAGCACTCTCCCAGTTTGTAGAACTGTAACTGTACGCTGCATATATAACAGAACCATCCAGTCCAGCAAGGAGCTGTCACATCCTTTGTGTCGTTGTTTGTATTATTACCTACACCACATCCATTACCCACATTGAGCTTGTGAGAATACTCTTAAATTCGCTGCTAAAATCTGGATAGCTGTAGTAACCATATGGGCAGCTTTAGTACACATCCACATGTGTGGGATTGTGGTCTGCGGAGGAAATCTGTGGCTTCGATGAACTCAATTCGTATGGCCTTATCCAAGAGATTGGATCCTGTACAGAACCACAGGAAAAGCTGAATTCCCAATGTACCTTTTCAGGTAATGAGAAACTGTTGACCAGTCTTGCTGATGTCATCTCCTCTGGAAAGTTTTGAAGCTCCTTCACTGTTTTTGCAGTATTTTATTTATTTATTTATTTTTTGTGCAATGAAATGATGCAGTCCTTCTGGTGGTTTTAAACCAGCTACAGAACCCACAACAGGACACCAGCACTTAATTACATACATTGGGGCCTGAACGATTACTTTGTGTCCAATCTGTGCCAGAACAGGGAGCAGTGTGTCCTTGGTAGGGACTGGCTTGCATTCATGTGCATCAAGTACATCCAGCAATTCATGTGTCCACTGAATTAAAGTCCTCCAAAGCCTTCAGGAGCACAGATCTTTCTCCCTGTAATGCATACAGCAAAAAGGAATCCTTGAAACTACTGGTTGGCGAGCCATACAGCACCTCTTCCAGAAATGGTATTGCAAGTGTCCCTGGGTGGTAACCAGCTGGTTTCCACCCTACTACAAACACTGGAGCTGCAGCCTGCCATTCTTCAAACTGAAAGTCCGGCCTGATGAAGGGGACTTTCACCTCAACTCCCAGTGTGCAGCTGTCATAGAAATCCATCCAAAAACATGTCTGTGAGCTCTCAATATGAGTTGAATAGTGTAAAAGACTTTTGTTTCTTTAAAAGGCCTTTGGGGGAAAAAAATATTCAGCCATAAGTTTGAGATTTGCCACTGTTTCGTCTTTGTCAGTAGAGAGATGCCTTGTGCCTCCACCACTTACAGACTTCACCTGTTTGTACCTCTCCTTCTCCTCATCAAAATCCATCCAGCCAACCTCCATTCCTCTCACTTTCGTAGCCTTGAGAGTATGGATTCTTTCCTGGATGGGGATTTTTGTGACAGTGTTGCTCTTCTGCAGAAAGCCACAGTGGAGACTCTATCTCCAACTTTGGGGAGGTCACTGTCTATCATTAAGGGAATGACAGTTTCATCAATCTGAAAAAAATAAAAGATACTCCAAGTCAATAAATTAATCAATTAAAGCAATACTATGTAACATTTCTAGCTTAAAATAACAGTTTGAAAAAAATTGTGCGGCTAGAATGAGTTTTAATATTACGATTGGCCTGTCTCCTATGCCCTTCGGGGGTCTGAGTTGGAAAAACTGCGCTATGTAACTTTGCTGGAGCGGCCCGGGAGCTGAGCGGAAGTACTTCGACTTGCTTTCTGGCACACCTACCGCAAAAACAAATAGACCCCTCTCACGCTCCCAGGTATAAGGCTAAGCTAGCGCAACATTGTCAGTACGATCATCATGGTAAAGGCACCGAAGAAACAGAAGAAGACGTTGACTGATGAAGCAAGGAAGAGAAAGAGAGAGGCCGACAAAGCAAGAGACCAGACTAGAGTTGCTCTCGGAACAGCTTTTACTCGTTGGCGAGAGCTGAAAGAAACAGCCTGTAGGGGGAGCTCCATAATGGGCTTTTTGAGAAGTTACATAGTATTACTTTAATACATACAAATGCATAACATAGAATGCCAATGGATATCTAAAGGAAGCTAAGAGTATAGCTATATTAGTGGTATAAAGGTGTAGTTATTCACATCATCAATTTTTCATTTTATGCAGCCTACTTTTGATAACATTTTTTTTTTGGTAATGATGTACATATTCTTCCAACTTAAGATGACTAAGAATTATTTGAACTGATTCCGTAAACAAAGTTGATGTATTTGATAACATCAAAAATTAAAACATAACATTTTTATAGTGTGCATTGAGCCTATCTGTTCTGGTGTGACCATGTTCCACACAAACTTTCAGTAAATATGAATCTTTTATTTTGAAAAATACACACACACACACACACACACACCAGGCCAGCAAAGACAGCAGCTGCCGTGGCTTACATTCTCCTCTATAAGTTTCTGGATCACATCTTCTTCAAGTTTGCGCTCCATCTAAAAGTATCCATAGTTGACCTCTAAACCACAGGAAAACCAAATGAATTAACAAGTTATTACATTTTCCCGATTCTGCATCTATTATTTCAAATCACATATTGCCCCATGTCCCTGCTATTATCATTATGTTGCAAAAAGCAACACTGTCGCTGAAAATACAGTGTAAATGAATGTATCTATTTTACCACTGGGTGCACTCAATGCCTCCCGTATTTCTGGTGACAGCTGAACTCTGAAACTTTAAACTTGATTCAATTCAATTCAAATTCAAAAATACTTTATTTATCCCAGAGGGAAATTAAATGTTGATGTAACTCAATTAAATCAAGGAGTTATTATAGATGCTGATGGCTGTGGGCAGGAAAGATTTCCTGTAGCGGTCCGTTTTTGCATCCAAACTGAAGAAGCCTTTGACTGAAGAGACTCTGTTTTCCGATAACAGTCTCATGGAGAGGATGTTCAGGGTTGTCCATAATTCTCTTGATTTTATGCAAAATCCTTCTTTGCATTATTGTCTCCAGAGGTTCCACAGTCGTCCCCAGAACAGAACCAGCCTTCTTTATCAGGTTGTTGAGTCTTTTTAGGTCCCTGGTTCTGATGCTGCTGCCCCAACAGATGACGCAAGAGGAAATGACGCTCTCAACAACAGACTTGTAGAAGATCTGCAACATCTTGCTGCAAACCTTGAAGGACCTTAGCTTTCTCAAGAATGATGCAGCTGATTTAAACATTATGCTCAAGCTCTGACACTGTCCTATGAAATCACTTTAGTCTTTGGCAAATCAAAGTGGAATGATTTTTATTGACCTGATATTATCTGTGGTAATACAGGATTGAGCAATTTTCTAATCAGGTGTAGCGTTACCGGGTATTTATATACGTATTAAATATAAGGATTTATGAGATGTTCTTACAGTCTCAAATAAACCTTACCTCGAATTCAGGGCACCACCTACCTAGGTTTTTAACTTAATTTAAGTCACAGTCAGGTAGGAAAACTGTTCGAAATCTTACGATCCTGGTGTTAAATTAATCTTTCAATTAATAATCAATTAATATTCAGTCTCATATCTCGCTACTTTCGTGAAGTTCTCGTTTGGTTGGACAGACATTACGTAAAGAAAGCATACGACACAATCTGTGATTATAACATATATATATAGATATATGAACTGTTTATTACAATGATATGATCTTAGACATGAACCTTTAAACAAACAGGAGATGCATGGAATATGGGTGATTATATAAAACACTTAGTGAATATAAAATAAAATATGGGAATGGAGAGTTACTGGATTTATTCAAATAGTTTGGGTTGGCTGACTATTTGAAGCTAAATACTGACATTTCGGATTAATTTATCATTCTGTGAAAGCCTCGAGACATCCATCAAACCCACTTTAAGGTGAAAACGGGTCGGTCTTACTGTGCTGAAGTTCTGCTTAGTCGGTTCGGAACACGGCAGCGGCCACGTGGGGTCCGAGCGGATTTCTCTTCCGCTCTCTGGGCCTTCCTGGCTGTGGTGGCTGACTTTAGCGGACTTCTCAGTTGCTTCTTTCACCGGGAAACCGAAACGATGGTGCCGAGGACTGTGGTTAGATGATCGAATCTTTTGGGTGTCAGTGGGTCCGTTGCTTCTCTGATGAAGTGAACTTAAGTTCACAGAAGATTAATAAAAGGTTGCTTGGAGTTGGCTTTCTGGGTAGGAAAAGGTGATGATGGCGTGAAACAGCGGAGGTTAGGACGTGCGACGTAGAAGGACGTGGATGGCGAGGGACGAACAAAAACACGTAAAACGTGCATCTTCAGAGTATTTCAATCTGTTTCTTTGTTCGGGTCTTTCTTTCTCGTCTCCGGGGTCTCACTGGGTTCTGGAGGGTCTCCTCCGGTCGTCCGCTGCATCGTTATCCACACGTCCTTCCGTTCTCTCCTGAGATTATGGGAAAACTCCCAAACTCTGGTGAGCTCTTCTCTTCTGCTCAAACCATCTCCAAAACTCTCTGAGCAGCTGTTCTCTGCTCAAATCTCCTTCTGAAACTCTGGGTTGGAGCCCTTCTGGAACAAGAGGCAAGAAGCAAGAGAGCAGACGCCTGAAGCGAGCCAGCAAACGAGAGAACTAGAGAGAGAGTGTTTTTCGCGGGTTCCGGGTTTTGACTCTCGGAGGCGGGGCTTACACTACTTTTTCAGCCAATGACATGCTTGAACTGTGTGCATGTCTGTGTAAGGTGATCTGTGCTATATGGGGATTTCTGGATTTAGACAAAGAAAACTCTTATTTCTCCATTACTCCCATCTCATAGAACATTTGTCTCGGTGATTCTGAAAACACCACATCTTGTTAAGATATGCAGATTAAAGATATAACATGGACTTGTAATATAAAGACATCAAAATAACACACATGATAAAGACAATTATGACTTTCAAAATTCAGATGAATATCTATGAAATCGTGACATATGAATAGTGAACCACACAATGTTCATTTTCTGTGTTAACAATGGGGACACCAAACAAATACCAAACAGATACCGAAGGGACATCGTTAGAAGTTACTAGTTGCATATCTTGTCCATTTTACTGAGTCCTCTGGGATTTAAATGTTCAACTAATCAACACTGCAGACCACTAGGGGGCAATGTGGTTCCATCAGGCAGGTTGGGCATTTTCCACCAAGATCAGTTCTTCGTCAATATTTAAGCCAGAATCGTACAAATTGTCTCTATATGCGTCTTGTGATCAAGCTGGAAACCTGAAAGAAATTGTACACGGTTATCAAACACATTTAATATAGTTTTAAGATTCGACTAAAAGTGAGTCTTATGAAGTCTTCTCAGTTCGTATGTAGCCATCTGGTCGGTTTGCTGGTGAAAAGCGGTGTTAAAGTGTCAACTTTCGAGTTATGGTCCAGATAAGATAGTAAGTGTCCCACTTTTCCAAGAGTGAGTTCTTTGTTCGTTAGAGTCTATCCCAATTTTTATTGCAAGTGTCTGTTGCTTTTTTTTTTTTCACTCCCAAAAAGCTTTTAAGAAGGTAGAAGGTTAACGTAAATTAGGCAGTTTCTGTCTCTTTTTCCTTTGTGGAAAGAAAATGAAGATCTGGTTTAAATCCACATACGTAAACATCCCCCACAGGAATGTTGGTTTTGTCAAAGTTTGAAAAACTCTTAATCCACACGGCACTGTGACTGCTACACAGGGTTCTATTAGCTGTAATACACCAGCAGTGTAAAATGGACTTCAGCAAATCAGGACCAAGCATAAAAAACATCATCAAAGTGTTATATCTTATTTTTACACTGTTTATATGGGAAGGGTTGTAATGCACTGTTAATATGGGAGTGGTGTCATTTTATTTTACTGTATGGGGTTGTAATTTTGCTTTATCTTTATCTTATTTTGTCTTATTGTATTCTATTTATTTTGCTCTATTGTATTTCCAGACTTAATCTTTTTTTCTGTAAACGAGTGCACTGCAGAAAAGGAATTTCCCGCAAGGGATTAATAAATTAATTCTGATTCTGATTAACATAATGGTATAACGTAATTGTAGCACGGTTCATCAGCAGGTAAACGTCAGACTGATCAATAATAGAGTGGAATTTTAATTCTGTGATTTTATGTCCAGAGAACACTAACAGACACGTTCAGTAGTTCAATCAGAGCAGCAACAACCTGCAAATCACTGATAAGCTATAGGTTCCCTTGGCAATGTGATACATACAGTGAGCGCGAGTGATGGGAAACTTGATTCCTTTTACTGACTCGAGTTTGTATGAGTCACTTGAATCAATCACCCAGGGTGTGCGCCACAGAATGTCCAAACAACTTCCAAATCATTGTGAAAAAGGTGAAGCTGCCTGTGAAGTGTGAGTCGGGTATGAATCATGAGTCCTGAATCGTGCGGAGCAGCAAGTTTCTACGAGCTGGGAGAGAGAGTGAGTGCTCTGTGAACACAAACCAGAAATTATCCAGTTTCGACGCCCATTTGTCTGTTAGAGATTCTACGTAGAGAGTTTCAGGCATTACACGAGTCGTTCAGCCAGCGACAGGTGCAGACGCTGGCTGCAGAAAACGCATCCCTCACCGAGGGAATGAGCCGGGTGGAAAACAATAGAATTAAAGAAACAATTATTGATCTCCAGGCTCCCAGCCAGCCAGCATTTTCTGGAATCCCAGAGCAGGTGGATGAGGATACTGAACTAACAATGAAAAAAAAAACTTCATTCAAACACACCGCTTGGGAGGCAAGAGACCTGATGCCCGCAGACCAAGACCTATTGTGGCCAAGTTGAACATTATAAACAGAAAAAAACTGGTGAGGAGCCATGGCAGGGAGCTGAGAGGAACAGACTACAACGTTAATGACCAGTTTCCTAAAAAACATCCTGGAAAGACGCAAGGTCCCGTTCCCCATTTGGAGAAAGTTCATGGAAGCAGGCTCCCTAGCTGTCATCGCGGTGAATAAATTATTGGTCAATGGGCAGCTGTACCGCAACCAGAACACCACTCCTTGGCTCTACTGTGGGGAGAGCAGGGCCTTGATACTGCTCAAACCACATATTGTTCAGGGTTAGAATGTCTTTGTCCAGGCGATGAAGATGTAGCAGTAATCTCAGACACAGTGGCGCCCGACAGAGATTGGGTCTCGGCCACATTTGCACAATATCAGGAAGTATAAAAGGATCTCACAAACTATGGTTATTGGGAATTTCCATCTATGTACATGTTTCTATGTTGTTCCGATTAATAAATTCCCCATAAGAGGCTGTAAAGGTGAGGGGTAAATAAAAATAAATAAATAGATATTCTTTTTTACTGAATTGTGCTGAGATAAGAACTGTTGTGTTTTTATTACCTTAGAATGACCCATTTAGTATCCAAAGGTGCAATGAGTAACCCACTTCACCCTCTGCCATTTCGCACCTTTGCATCATGGTACTACTTGTAAAGTAGCCAAGAGGGATCAAACCAAACTCTTTTTCCTGAGCAGGTCTTTTTAGACTTTAGCTCTTTAAAGTTTGTCTATTATCTCAGTTGTATTCTGCCTCAGTTTAGTTTCTAGTTCCACTTCCTCACAAGTTGTTGTACTCAGTTCCCCTGTTCAATTCTGCTGGGAACATCACCAACTGAATCTATGGATTAAACTGGACTTTACTCTGGAAGTCCATGGCTTCCTTTCCAGGTATCCACACCACCTGAGACTGCTTGCCCACTCTTTCTGCCAGACTTCTGCTGGGGACAGAGATCACATAGCTTCTTCTCCTGTTGCTCCCTCCCCTCCACCATGCCTTTTACCATGAGGTGAAACAACAAATGTCTACCGGTAGGCCAGCTCTAGTAGACATATGGTATTGTTATTATCTGGTATTATCTATAATTATACTGCAGGTCAGATTTGGCCCGTGGGCCTGAGTTTGATATCTATGGCCTTGCAGCATACAGGGCCTGCATGGATCCCTTATCAGCTGACCAAGCCAAGTTGAGTGTACAGCTGAGAATCCACTGAGAGAAGTGACTCACATTTACTCACAGTTCTGAAAGTACAATGGGCCATGAACCGTTCGTACGCACAGATTTGTTCTTAAGTCATGCGTACGAGTGATTTACGAGAATTTGCGCATTCACCAATCTTTTCGTATTTTACGTTTTCATTCAGGTACGAACAGAATTTACAAGTGATCCAGAGCTGTCGTAGGAGTTTCGTAAAATAGTCCGCTGTTATTCCAATCAAGTTTGATCAGTGCCTTGAGATGACATTTGTTGAAATTTGGCACTACTTAAATTAACTGAATTAAATGGAAGCTTGCTTGACTAATGGATTGTATATCTAATTACTTTGAAGCAATCATAAATAAATATATACATCATACCCCATAATTATGCTGACATTCTGTTTGACATAAATTATGTACTAATTGAAGATTAATTTGACTCTGTATATAACGAGGTCAATGGGAAGTGTAACCAGCTGCGTTACCATGGCTGACTTGCTTCTTTTGGATGCCTTAGCGCGTCAGGTTCTTGGAAGAGAGCGTGTGTTTCGAGAGCGTGTTGATATCCTTGCGGAGACAGACGAATGGCTGACATCAAGATTTAGATTGCCAAGGACAATTTTGCTGCAAATATGCAGTTTGCTGGAGCCACAAATCTGCAAAGGAACTCGCCGATCGAACCCAATTTCACCACATGTCCAGGTCCTCACCACCCTTGGATTTCTGGCAACGGGAACATTTCAGAGGGAGATTGGAGACAGATGGGATGTCTCCCAGTCCTCTGAGTTGTGCGCTCCCCTTAGTCATCATAGCTCTGATTAGTTTATCACCCATGGTACATCAAATTCCCATACACCGCTGTCCAACAAGTACAAATTAAGAGGGACTTTCATGCCATGGCTGGACTGCCAAAAATAATCGGAGCAATAGACTGCACACATATGCGGATCAAAGCACCTTCACCTGACGCATTCCTTTTCCTCAACCGCAAACAGTACCACTCCATCAATGTCCAAATTATATCAGACTCCAAATACAACCTTTTAAATTGTCGTTGCTCGATGGCTCAGTTGGCATGCGTCTTGAACAAGGCGCGCATGGGGATGGCTGTCTTGTTGGTAAGTGACTTGTCTGATTGTTAATATTCACCATGCAAACTTACCTAAAATCCACTATTTTCTCCAGGTAATCGAGGCTATGCTTTAGCCCCCTGGCTGTTGACTCCCTTAGTCAACCCTGTATTGAGACAGGAACGCTCGTACAACGAGCGTCATACGCGCACCCGTGCAGTGGTGGAGCGCACTATTGGTGTGTTGAAGGCCACGTGGATGTGTCTGGATACAGCTGGGGGGAAACTGCTCTGTAGCCCAGAGAAAGCATGCCAGATTATGATATTGCCATTTACAATGGTGTCCCACTACCTGAACCAGCTCAGGCAGACAACATGCCAGAAGACCCCCTCCCCACTGGGACTTCCCCATCAAAGCGCCATCATGATGAGGGAACAACTGATTGCACGGCTTTAGGGTAGGCTATCATGCTGTAATTGAACATAATCTTGGAAAGAACATAGGACTTGGAAAGGTTTTTGTTTTACATTTTATTCTGGGCATTTGTCAACACATCTGCTATGCATGCAAGACTAGTTGCAATCTTCTACAACGTCCCAGACATATTCTCCAGACATTTTAGAATGTGCTCTTGATTTTTCAGCACTGCGTCGGATACCACTTGTGTGCGTGGGAGACGGCGGTGAGCTGGAGCATCAGATGGTCCCGGCTGTGGGGAATTGGTCGTCCTCTAAATAAAATGATTTAACATGATTTTTTGACTATTCCTTTCACATACTTAACATTTACAACATTTGAACAAAGGTAAAATGAGTAGAATCGGAGGAACGTAAATCTTTTTTCCATGGTTCATTATGAATTATGACACTGAATTTATGAAAACAAGAAATTATTTGAAACATACCATTACAGTCAGGTATGTTGGCCGTATCTTCAGTCAGGTTTATGCAAGTCGGTGTCCAGGGGAACATTCTCTATTGAAATGCCTGAGAGTGCAACATTACCTATAATGGAGCGTATTTTCTCATCCATTTCGGTGACTCCTTTCCACCTCCTTCAGTGGCAGTCATTGAACGCCTGGTCATGGCGAGACGTTTTTTTGAAGCCATTTTCATGTCAAACCACTTTTCTTTACTTCTGTGGCAGTATGCCCCACAGGAGACACAGAATTAACAGCAGTCGTTATTTTGTCCCATTCCTTTGCTTTAGCTTTAGGAATTTCACTGCTGACACTGCAAAAAATTACAGCTTTTTGTTTCTGAATCTCTGAAACCAGAACTTCAATTTCAGAGCCAGTGTGTCAGGTTGGTGAGGTGAAGGTAGGACACGGATGCGGACTTTTCAAAAAGTGACTTAGCCGGTGGCTTAGCCGGATTCAAAAAAACTAACGGTGACAAAATAAACAAAGAACTTGGCATAGGCATAAATAAATAAATGAATACTTAGCTTGACAGTGATGACGAAAAACATGGGAAACTCGGGTAACAAGGCAGCAGGTCAGGTTGTTAAGTATGGCAAACAACGAAAAGATCCGACGACAAGACAGGGGAGGCAGGAAACTAAATAGGGACTGAGTGATTAGTGACTGGGTGCAGCTGGAGGGGAATGAACAGGTGCAGTGAATGAACTAATGAACTGAGTGCAGGGAAACTAAAACATGGACTACAAAACTAAGACATGATTAACACTAAAAACCAAAACGTAACCTAAAACATGAAACTTAAAACATGAGTCCCGTGGGCGGGACACAGTGAAGTTATTCTTTTTGCGGCTTGGTGCCAGTCTCATGAATTAACGCTTCATGAGAAATCAGACAAAATCAGACAATGAGCTTGCCTAGAAATCTAGACGCCCCTAGCGACCGCAAATTGAATTTGCCCCGAGGCTAGTCTAGTCACTTATGGTCGTTTTGCGAGGCTGCAAATCGAAACTTAATCGGGCCAATCAAATTGTGAGGAGCGGGGTCGGAGGCCGGGCTACCTAGTGACAACAGAGGTGCGACTTTTCAGTGTGTAGTTCCAGAGAGAGGTAAACAATGGCTGTGCCCAGCCAACAGTCTTTCCATTTGGCTTTGGCAGCAACTCTAGAAAATTTAGATATATAGTTTTCTTTGCGAGACGAACAGATAACTGCACTTGAGTTTTTTGGGTTTTTTTAAAGGACGTTTTCGGAGTTTTGCCCACCAGGTACGGTAAAAGTTTAATTTACCAGCTTGCTCCGTTGGTTCGTCGCGCTGACTAGGTAATCCTTCTTCATCGCTCGTATTGGTTGTTGCACCATCCTATTGCGTGGCGTTGAGTGCAGAGGCAACTTGACAGACAACCGTTTATCCCGCCCACACAGACAAGCAGAGAACCAACACACAAACAAAAAAGCACAAGCAGCAGCAATCACATATAATACAACTGCGGATACAGATGATCTTAAACCACAGGACAGCACAACAACTGCTTAGCGAGCATGCTACTGGGCTTGTGTGTGTGTGTGTGTGTGTGTGTGTGTGTGTGTTTGTGTGTGTGTGTGTGCAATTAACATGCAATACACATAGATGGTCCCACCTAGGTCCCACATAATAACCATGCTTAATTATGAGTGTATAAGTGTATAGGGCCAATACCCCCCCACCCCCCACTCCAGCAATCAGAAGCAGGCCGAGAGGGCCCCCAGACACAGGCCACCAACAGCCCCCATGGAGGGACAACCATGCATCCACCCAGAAGACTGCAGAGGACAGAGCCCCCACAAGCATAGGGCAGAGACCCCCGGTGACCAGAGGTGACAGCCCACCAGCCCCGCCAGGCCCCCGCCACCCAGACATGGGCCGTGTGCTGGAACCAGTCCCCACGAGCCCAAGCGCCCGCAGAGACCCCGCTCAATACCCGAGAGGGCCGGGCACCCCAGACAGCCAAGTGTAGTGGGCCAGCGCATGCCCCAGTGCCCCTGGCTTCAGGTGGGTGAAGCCGCGAGCAGCGGGGAGAGGCAATGCCCCCCTCCCATCAAGAACAGCACAAGCAGGCCAGAGGACAGCAAGACCCAGACCCAGTCACCCCATAAATCAGATAAGAAAAAAAATTAAATAAAAAGATAAAAATAAAAAACTAATAATAATCAAAAATAAATAAACACACACTCGCACAGCACACGCATCCATCCCCCAACTCTGCTGGGGTGTGGCGCAGCGGGCACATCCGGGGGCCAGCAGCCCCCCAGCCACCACAGACCCCGAACCAGTAGGACAATTCCTGCTACTGGCCCCTCCCGCTCAAGGCAGCAACCAGGCAACAGGGGTAAGTAAGTAAGTAAGTAAGTAATTTTTATTTGTACAGCGCCTTTCACAGACCAGGGTCACAAAGCGCTTTATAGGTACAATAGAAAAAAAAAACAAAACACAGTTTAAGAAGTACATAAAAGTATAAGTTTAAAAAGGCCAAAGCAACTCAGTGACAATCATAGCAGCCCAAGACAATTAAGAAAATTAAGACAATTAAGAAAGTTAAGAAAATTAAGAAAAAACCTGAACAAATAAAAAGGTCTCGCACAGGGGCAAGGGGAAGACCCCTCCCCTTGCCCCTCTGGCTCTTTGATATTTTCTAATCGTGAGCATTTAAAATTGAGGGGCAGGCAACCTTGTGGAACTGGGAGCGCGGCTCTCCGGGTAGCCTACATACCCAAAGAGCCCTGCCCACCTGATACCACTCAGTGCTATCACCCCCCAAGACCTAATGTGTGTGTGTGTATGTGAGTGTCTGATAAGTAGTGATGTCTAAGGTGTAATTAAAACAGGGGAGGGGGGCTGCAGAGTGCAGCAAAGGGGACCACCTACGTGGTCCCATCCGCTGCCCATTACATTACAGTCATTTTGCAGACGCTTTTAACCAAAGCGACTTACAATAAGTGCGTTCAACATCGGTAGGCAAAAGAACTTCAGGTCACAAGAAATCATAAGTGCATTTCTTTCCAAAACCAAACAGCTAAGAGCAAAACTAGTGCTAGAGTAAGTGCGATAAGTCAGATACCTAGACAGATGGGAAGACAATTTAGAAAACAAAGACAATTTAGGATTCAATATAAACACAAGAAACTTGTGCTAAAGAAAATAAAAAATTAAAATAAAATAAAGGACCAGACTCAGTGAATAATTCCCTACACTCCCTATTATATAGATCAGTGAGCAGTGCTGAACAACATATCATTGGGGTCATCAGGTGGGAACCTCCTTCCATCAGTGTTTCGTCTAGTTGGGCCCACGACACCTCCAGGAGGCTAGACAATGACCACTGGCGTCCCAGAGTCACCCCCCTAATGCCAGCCAACACTGCCCCTCACACCACAACCACCATAATCTACCTCAGCCTCTCACTAGCTGCACACCAGTCACAGCGGGGTGGGGATGCAAACCCTGGTTCGGGTAGGGGGTAATGAAAATATAGAGTGTGCCAGTGGTGGAGGAAACAATAAGTGTGTAAGGAACTAGGACGGAGCAGGTGATGTCCTAAGAGGGCGGATCAGGGTAGTGTTTCCTGAAAGGGTGGGTTTTCAGCCTGCGGCGAAAGATGGGCAGCGACTCAGCTTTCCTGATATCAGTCGGGAGATCGTTCCACCATCGGGGTGCCAGAACAGAGAAAAGCCGTGACCGTGTCGATCGTGCGCAGGGACCCCTAAATGACGGGGCAGCCAGGCGCCTGGTGGCCGCAGAGCGAAGTGGTCGGGCGGGGGTGTAGGGCTGGACCATAGCCTGGAGGTATGAAGGAGCTGTTCCTTCTACTGCCCTGTAGGCCAGCACCAGAGTCTTAAACTGGATGCTGCAGCTACAGGGAGCCGGTGTAGAGAGCGGAGAAGGGGAGTGGTGTGGGAGAACTTGGGGAGGTTGAACACCAGACGAGCAGCAGCTTTCTGAACCAGCTCCAGAGGTCTGATGGCAGAAGCTGGGGCGCCAGCGAGGAGGGAGTTGCAGTAGTCCAGGCGGGAGATGACAAGAGCCTGGATGAGCACCTGTGCTGCCTTGTAGGTGAGGAAGGGGCGAATCCTCCGGATGTTGTAGAGGAGGAATCGGCAGGAACGGGTCACTGATGCGATGTTTGGCGAGAACGACAGTTGGTCGTCCAGGGTCACACCCAGATTCCTCGCGGTCCGGGTTGATGTCACCACGGAGTCATCCATGGTGATGGCCAGGTCTCAGTACGGGCAGCCCTTCCCCGGGAGAAACACCAGCTCAGTCTTGTCCAGGTTGAGCTTAAGGTGGTGCATCGACATCCACCCCGAGATGTCTGCCAGGCACGCAGCAATGCGTGCTTCCACTTGGGTGTCAGAAGGGGGAAAAGACAGCATCAGCTGGGTGTCGTCTGCATAGCAGTGGTAGGAAAAGTTATGGGAGTGGATGACAGAACCAAGAGATGATGTGTAGAGGGAGAAAAGAAGAGGACCCAAGACCGAACCTTGTGGAACCCCAGTGGTGAGCCTACGTGGCTTCGACACAGACCCTCTCAGTGTGACCTGGTAGGAGCGATCTGTCAGGTAGGATGAGAACATGGAGAGTGCAGAAACCCCCATTCCCTCCAGGGTAGAGAGAAGGATGTCGTGGTTCACTGTGTCAAATGCTGCAGAGAGGTCCAGGAGAATCAAGACAGAGGAGAGAGAGTTAGCTCGAGCAGTTTGGAGTGACTCAGTTACTGCTAGGAGTTGAGTGGCCCACCTTGAACCCGGACTGGTAGGGATCCAAGAGGTTGTTCTGGTGGAGGTAAGAGGACAGTTGTTTAAAGACAGCACGTTCAAGAGTTTTGGACAGAAAGGGTAGAAGGGATACCGGTCTGTAATTCTTGATCTCTGAAGGGTCAAGAGCTGGTTTCTTTAGAAGAGGAGTGACTCTGGCAGTCCTGAAAGCAGAAGGAAAAGAGCCTGATGTCAAAGATGTGTTAATGAGGTGGGTCAGGTAAGGAAGAAGATCAGGTGCAGCAGAATGAAGGAGAGGGGAAGGGACTGGGTCAAGGGAACATGTGGTAGGGCGGCTGGATGTTACAAGGTGAAGGACCTCATTTGCAGAGAGGGGAGAGAAGTGGGACAGAGAGGGAGGTGAGGGAGAAGGTGGTAGAGAGGGAGGAGTGGGAGAGCGACAGGTGTGGGTGGTGTGGACAGCTGGGGGGTGAGGGAAGGAAGATCGGATATCGTTAACCTTCTTGTCAAAGAAGTCGGCGAAATCGTCAGGGAGGAGGGGAGAGGGGGTGGGGGTTGGAGGAGGGATGAGAAAGTTTGGAAGAGTTTTTTGGGGTTGGAAGCAGAAGTTTGAATTTTGTTACAGAAGAAGGCAGTTTTTGCAGCAGAGAGAGAGGAGGAGAAAGTGGAAAGCAAGGACTGAAAGGCAAGAAGGTCTTCAGGAAGTTTACTTTTCCTCCATTTGCGCTCAGCCGCCCTCACGCTCCGCCTCTCAGTACGCACTGAGTCCGACAGCCAAGGGGCAGGTGGAGCTGAGCGTGCAGGCCTGGAGGTGAGGGGACAGAGTTTGTCCAGAGAGGAGGACAAGGTGGAGAGAAGAAGATCAGTAGAAGTGTCAGGGGAAAGAAGAGAAAAAGATTCAGGGGCAGGCAGAGCAGAAAGAACAGAAGAGGAGAAGTCAGTGGGGGAGAGAGAGCGGAGATTGGGACGAGAAGATACCAAGTGGGTGGGGGGAGGTCGGGAGGGAGGAGAGGAGAGGGAGAGGGTGTAGGACATGAAGTAGTGGTCAGAGAGATGAAGAGGAGTGACAGAGAGGTTGGTGCTAGAACAGTGCCTGGTGAAGATAAGGTCCAGTATGTTGCCAGCCTTGTGGGTAGGAGGAGATGGAGAGAGAGCTAGGTCGAAGGAGGAGAGAAAAGAAACAAGAGGGTGAAGCTTCTCTGTCTGGATGTTGAAGTCACTGAGAAGGATGAGGCGGGAGCCATCATCAGGGAAGTGAGAGACAAGAGTGTCCAGCTCCTCCAGGAAGTCCCCAATAGGGCCTGGTGGGCGATAAACTACAGCGATGGTGAGCTTGACTGGGTGAGAGACAGTGACAGCATGAAATTCAAAGGAGGAGGGAGAGAATTGCAAGAGGGAACAAAGAGAGTATTTCCAGTCCTTGGAAATCAGCAGGCCAGTACCACCGCCCCGCCTCGCAGCTCTGGGAGTGTGAGAGAAAGAGTACACATCAGAACCCCACAGAACACACCCGCCCTCAAACCCTACGTGTGTGAATGTGTGCTGTGTACAGGAGCCAGAAGGGAGCGGGGTATGGGGATCTAGAAGACCGGGGGAAAGAGGCTCCCCCGGAGAGGGCAGCCAAATATTGGCCGCAATTGGCACCCCCGTTTCCTGGGACCTGCCACAGAGCAGGAGGGCTCGATGTTCACCAGGTCCCAGGCCCGCAGCGTATTCGGGGAGCTACTTGACAACCAGAAGGCACCAACCCGCCCTACCCCAGAAGGCCCCTATAAATAAAGAACGGAACAAAAAAAACAACAACAAAACAAACAAACCACGCAGTCACTCCAGTCCCCACCATCACCCAGTTTCACCCAAGCTGCCCTCAACAGGGGAAAAGCACACCACACCCTAACAAAGAACAACCTGTGGAAACATCAGAGATCCCAGAGCAACCAGCCCGACACCAGGACCCGCACCAACCCACCTTCACCGTGGCGTGCCCAGGGCAACCCAGACCCCCCAGACACAGGCAGGGCACCCCCGAGGCGCAAGGCAGAGCCCAGACACCAGGGCCCAGGCCCAGCACTACAACCCATGCCAGAGCGGCGCGACTACCACCCCATGGCCCCCAAGCGACCACGCCCCATACCGCAAGACAGCTCCACCTACAAGCCCCCCAAACTGCCAACCAGGCCAGACACACAGGCCCCCCAGCACACAACCAATCGTCCAGAGCAGCGGGACAGCAATCCACCACCCCCACTATGTGATAAAGCTAATCAGCGGGGACCAGAGAGAATGAAATTCAGCCAATTGATGTTTTGAGGAGGCCGACATTGTCCTGTATAATGTGTTCTGTGAAGAATTTTGTATTGTATGAGCTGCAATTAGGATTTCGAGTCATTCTGAAGGTGTTCAAACATATTTGTGGCCAGAAGTTATGGTTAGAGTTAGAACTGAGGGATAGATCTGCCTCCCATTTTGAGGACGGTAGACAAATTGTGTCATCCATCTTAGACAGTAATTCATATATTTTTGACAGCAGTTTTGGTGTGCAGATGCTTAAAAATTCTGCAACCCTAATGGGGAGTTGTAAGTCTGGTTGGTGGTGGATATATTTCTTCGACTTAAATTGTTCTAGAAATTTATTGCTGCCTATCCCGTGTTGCGATATGAGCGCATCAAATGAAATAAAATTTCCATCTATCCATTTTCTAAACCCGCTGAATCCGTCGGTCGGGTCGCGGGGGGCCTGGAGCCTATCCCAGCAGTTAATGGGCGAGAGGCGGGGTACACCCTGGACAGGCCGCCAGTCCATCACAAGGACACACAGAAACAAACAACCACACACACACTCCTAAGGACAATTTTTAGAGACACCAATTAACCTAACATGCATGTTTTTGGACGGTGGGAGGAAGCCAGAGAACCCGGAGAGAACCCATGCATACACGGGGAGAACATGCAGACTCCACACAAAAAGGCCCTAGCTGTGAGCTGATGTTGCTAACCACCACACCACCGTGCAGCCCAAATAAAATTTCCATTTTGGATAATATGTTTCAGATGTTTTATTCCTTTGTTCTCCCATAGAGTAAAGTTTAGAATTTTTGTTTTGTTTTGCAGGATGTCAGGATTGTTCCAGATGGGTGTAAGTTTACACAGGAGAAGTGAGGACTTTGTAATTTTAAGAAATTCCCACCAGGCTGTCAGAGAGGTGCTGATGTTATTGCTTGTGGCAGGTTCGAGATTCCAGATTATCACATAATGCTTGTTCTATATTTATCCATGGTTCATCTAGTGGGCTAGGGTAAAACCATTTTGATATATATTGTAACCTATTGGCTAAGAAATAGTGCTGAAAATGAGGTAAATCTAATCCACCACTGTCCTTGGTCTTCTGTAGAGTTTTTAAACTAATACGTGGTGGTTTGTTTTTCCACAAAAATTTGGAGATGCACGAATCTAGTGACTTAAACCAAGTGGCGGATGGTTTTATGGGGATCATTGAAAACAAATAGTTAACTTTTGGTAATACCATCATTTTAATGGTAGCGACTCTCCCCATAAGTGATATGGGTAATGACTTCCAACAAGTGAGATCATCCTCTACTGTCTTTAAGAGTTGAACATAATTTAGCTTTGTTAGCTCTGAGAGCCTGGAGGAAATGTTTATGCCTAAATATCTAATATTTCCTGACTGTAAAGTAATCGCAGGTATAATTCAATTTATTTCTAACATCATGTAAAGGTACTGACAGAACTGGGGACAGAAAATTTGAGAGATGTGCTCCAATAAGTCTGATCTTGGGTGGCTCAGACTTGGAACTTGCTCTGCTCAAAGGTTTAGCTGTCAACATCCTGGTACCAGAGAGCTCCTTGTTAGTTTTGGAAAGTCCAAGCATTCCCTGGTTGGCGCTGTGATGTTAACACATGAAGGACCAAGAACGTAGTTTGGTTCATCAGTATGAAACATCTGATCAAGGTCTTGCTGGATTTAAAACCATGAGCGATGACCCAGGAGGCATGTGCAAAGTTGTATGCTAATTCTCTAATGTGACACCGTGTATTTTGCAGAAAAGTACATGCAGCCTATACTTTTGTTTTCCCAAAAATAAATGTGACTCATATCATTTGTAACTTGCTGCCTGTTAATAAGCTCATGCTCATTTATAGTTTGACTGATTAAATTTTGCTAATATCTCGCTCTGTCCTAGTCAATTGTTCTCAGACTTTTAACAGGATGGTTTTTTTTTGTTGTTGTTGTTGTTTATTTTCTATTGGGAAAGGGATACCTTTGGGAATACCATTTGCTGTCAAAGTTGTAGAAATGACTGAATAAACTGCAATGTGTGAGCACTCTTAATTTCTAATGAAGGCATTGACCTCTTTTTATTAGAAATAGATGGAGCAGTTCAGGCTGACTGGGGCTGATCAGGGTTCAGAGGAAATTCCTTTTAAAAGATTTTTTTGCATCTTTTCAAAAATGCAACAGTTGCTTTAGTCTTGCGACAACGAGAAAGCTATTTCCTGCAGAACTAAGAACTGTAACTGATTGTTGTCGCTGTTGATAAATCATGCACACATGTGGACATTAGCATGTATGCAAAGAAAGAGCTCACTGGACAGATTTTGCAAATTGAATTCTTTTGCACGTTCAGTGCACGTTCAGTGCACGCACATGGACTTGAAACACAAACGTGAATAGCTGTCAGCCTTGGAAGAGTTAAAGCAGGACCACCAGACTCACCTGGAGCTGCAGCAGGTTCCCCAGCTCCAGAGTGAACCTAGCATCCTGCATGTGTTTTATCCTTTAGCGATCCCTTTGTCACTTTTGTATGTTGTTCAACAGAGGGGACATTATAATAAAAAGAAAGTCTCAAAGTTTTTAGGTCTTCTGCAGAGACCAGGGTCTGCAATTAGACCATAGAAAAACACAGACCTGATGCCAGAATCATCACTCAGGCCTCAGGAGTGAACTTTATCCCCCAACTTGTGTTGTGCTTTTATTCTTCTGTTGGATGTTAAAATTTTACAACACCATGTGGATATGAGCTTTTCACTGAGGTAAGCTGAAGCCCCTCAGAGTGCGGCACTCTCAGATGGCTTTCCCATGTGCTACAGGGACCTGTTTTGGTGAAAGTGATGGGGAAGGGGGCACACTTACTGAAAGTGCGCCAAGTAAAAACAGGTTTTGTTGATACAGTCATCCGAGTCAGCTGGATAACACATTGAGCAACGGTTATGCTAGCTGAGCACCTCACTGGGGACCAGCTGTGCCCGTGGCTGAAACCACAGTGGAACAACAACAGAAGCTAAAACTAATAGATATTACATTGCCCCTGTGGAAGTGATTTACCTGACTGAGGCACTAACTCATTCATTACACAGTCAGCTTAGTTATAAATGATTAGCACTGTGCTGCTAGGTCAGCAGTGTGAAGTTGCAGCTGCTTGGCTATGACTCAGTATAGCTGTGGAAAGTTGTTTGGTTGAAATGTTAGCTCACCTGCGTTTGACACTGGAGGACCATTCTGTGTGGGTGTCTGAACACACATATTAGGGTCAGAGGTTAGATTTAGCTTGGTTCCTGAATCAGATCACTGTAGTAATCTCTCTCTTGTCCTTTCCACATCTGCCCACCATTTTGTATAAGAATTGGTTCATTCAAAGGAAAACAGTTTCATTCTTATCACCTATCCATGTTTTTTAAATATGTTACAGATAAAGATGGTCTATATGTGAGATTTCACACATATTTACACTGAAAATTGTTGACAGCATGTTCTGTGGATTATCCAGATGATTACTTTAATGCAACAAGCCCCAACATCCATACAACCACTTTTGCACTAAGTGCATTTTATTTATTTTTGATTTTTTTATTCCGAGTGCTGGCACGTAGCACTTCCATACCGATTTTATATTGTACAGTACTGTATAGCTTCAAAATTTAGCGATGTTGACCGGAAGTCAAGGAACGACATTTCGTTGTCAAGACTCACCTGTGTTTTTTGTGCAATGGCAATAAAAGAAAGTCTAAGTCTAAATTGTGTGTTTAAACTAGCGCCCCTACAGGCGGCAAGAGATATTGTTCATCTTAGAATTAAACAATCATAAAGGAGATTTGTTACTTTCTCAAACATGACTCAGTGGAGCCTTTTCACGCAAGAGAAAATGCCTTTCGCAAGATTTTTTTTTCCTTCACAAGCTACAAATGACAGTGTTCCACAATATGGTTTAATAGGGTACTTTACAGTTTTTCATCACATGGTTCAGAATCAGCTGTTTGTCAGCACAGAACATAAAAACCAGCTTTGCTTTATTTGTGTGTTTACTACTTTACACTGATGTGGCTCACAGCAGAAGTAATTATCCAAAGGAACTTATGAGTTAGTGGTAGCCAAAAGAGGAGTCTGGAGTTTTTATTCTGCAATTTTTTTTTATTTTTGGGGGGTGGGGGTACTGTATTGAATAGAAGAGCTAAAAACCACCATAAAAAACAAAAATCTCTCCCGTTTGTTATGTTGTATTTTCCACCTGACTGCTATTCGGTTTTTGTCCAATTTTTCAGATTTTTTTTTTATCTGTATTTTTATTTATTTTTTCATATATTTTCTTTTTATCTGATGGTTTACAAATCCCAGAACGGTTTAGGCTCAAAATACATCTGTGATATGTTCAGAGAATATAAAGCCAGCAGAGCTCTTAGATCCAAGGACTCAGGTCAGCTGGTCCAGTCCAGAGTCCAGACTAAACATGGAGAAGCAGCATTTAGCTGTTATGCTGCAAACAAGTGGAACAAACTGCCAGTGGAGATTAAACTTTCACCAAATGGAGACATTTTTAAATCCAGGTTAAAAACATTTCTGTTCTCATGTGTCTATGCATGAAATCTGCACGATAGCTTTGAATTTATCTGGACTGTTGCTTGTTTTTAAATTCATTTAAATTATTTTATTTGTTTCTCTTTATATTCTTTTATGTATTTTAATGCTTCTTCCACTCCCTGCTGCAATGCTTTTATTTTATGTAAAGCACTTTGAACTGTTTGTACATGAAATGTGCTATACAAATAAATTTGATTTGATTTGATTTGTATTAGTGTTTAATGCTTACAGGGTTGTTACTGTGGGTGATTTCAATGCTCATGTTGATGATGCTGCATTGAAGCCATTATTGGAATTGTCACAATCGCACACTCGATCAAATTTAATATCTGACATCAAATTAGCTGGTGGTATTTCCTCATAACTCTCTATTGTCAGGTCACTTCCTATCAAAGGCAAACATCTTTGAATAAACCAAATACTAAAGTTCACGCTCTTTCCTCTGTAGTGCCTAATCAATGCTAAATTATATACATGACAAAAACCACAGACACCAGCCTCACAGATTCATAATATGCCATTTCTCTGCCTTTGTCCTTTGCCTCAGTGACCCTTTCTGTAAGCCCTCATGCTCCAGTTGTGTTATGTCTCTGGAAGTCAAGTATGAAACGAGTGGGTCCACTTAGCACACATACCTTTGCTTCAACACTCTCCACCTGAGGGTACAACCAGTTTGTCTAGAGGATTTAACGTTTCTCAACACGTCCTTATCTTCCTCTCATCTCCACTCACTCATGTCGTCAGGGCAGAAATTATGGCTATCATCGTGTTTACTTCCTTGACTGCTCCTGTGGCTTGGAATTTATCATTAATTTAAGTCAATGGAAAGACAGATGCAGGCGGTTCAGCTCACAGATGTTTCATCTTGCCTCTGATTGCACTGATATCACTGAGGGACTGTATGAAAATGACCAGCAGTCTCAGAATCTGACAATTAAATGTCACCTATTAACTTTGGAAAGAAAACCAAATGAATCAATGAATTATAAAAAAAATATATTAGATTAGCAGCTTTACTAATAATACATAAATGTGAAAAATTCCATGGAAGTAAATCAGAAAATGGTACTTTATGTATGTTTAATAAATGAAGTAAATTTGTTCATTATATGAAGTCCCTAATGCTCGTTCACTCATATTAACACAGTTGACACAACCATGATCTCCTAAGCTAAATGATAAAAGGAGCTCACACATTCACCATACCCCCCGCCCCCCACCCACCCACCCAGTTGACTCCATGAATTTTAAACTGTGCCTGCACATACTGAAGCTGTTCAACACCCAGCATTTAGTTAAGTATCAACTATGCGCTGACAGGTTAGAATGTTTGTTCGTATTCATCTCAGGCAAGGCAAGGCAATTTTATTTATAGAGCACAATTCATACACAGGGCAATTCAAAGTGCTTCACAGCTACATAAAATCACAAGAAGGCATTAAAATCATTAAAAAGAAATAAAAAATTAAATTAAAAAGAAATATTAAAAAAAAAAAACATTTAAAACCCATTAAAATAATCATTAATTAATTTAAAAGTGAAGAGTGCAGATAAATACTTTCAGGTGTCATATGCACAGCTAAATAGAACTGTTTTCAGCCTGGATTTAAACATTGTCAGAGTTGAGGCCTGTCTCACATCTTCTGGAAGACTGTTCCAGATTTTAGGGGCATAAAACTGAAACGCAGCCTCACCTTGTTTAGTCCTGACTCTGGGCCCCAGCAGGAGACCCCTCCCTGAGTTTCTCAGAGCCCGAGTTGGTTCATATGGCTCTAACATGTCAGAGATGTACTTTGGCGCTTGACCATGAAGAGACTTGTACACAAGCAGAGCTGTTTTAAAGTCTATTCTCTGAGCGACAGGAAGCCAGTGCAGAGACCTGAGCACTGGACTAATATGGTGGTATTTCCTGGTTCTAGTCAGGACTCGAGCAGCAGCGTTCTGGATGTACTGCAGCTGTCTTACAGCCCGTTTAGAGCCCAGTGAGCAGGCCGTTACAGTAGTCTAACCTGCTGGAGACAAACGCATGGATCAGTCTCTCTAAGTCTGGTTTAGACACTATTCCTTTGATTCTGGCAATGTTTTTTAGATGGTAAAAAGCTGCTGATGTTACAGATTTAATGTGGCTGTTAAAGTTCAGGTCTGAGTCCAATATTACCCCGAGATTTCTAACCTGATAATTAGGTTTTAGAGAGAGAGACTCAAGGTGACTGATAACACTTTCTCTTTGTTTCTGTTGGCCACAGACAATGATTTCAGTTTTGTCTGAGTTTAGCTGGAGGAAATTGTTTTTCATCCACACACTGATCTGTTCGATGCAGCGACATAATGTATCTACAGGCCCGTGTTCTCCTGCTGTCAGTGACACGTAGATCTGAGTGTCATCTGCATAATTGTGGTAGGACACATTATAGCTGCGTATTAGCTGGCCTAATGGAAGCATGTACAGATTGAACAATATGGGTCCCAGGATTGACCCCTGGGGAACCCCACAGGTCATAGCCATTTGGTCTGAGACAGTTACCAATTTCAACAAAATATTTCCTGTCCTCGAGATAGGACTTGAACCAGTTTAAAGCACGACCAGAGATTCCCACCCAGTCTTCTAACCTCTGTAATAAGATTGCATGGTCAACTGTGTCAAAGGCAGCACTCAGGTCCAGCAGAACTAAGGCTCTGTTTACATTAATTCATTTCACCATTTCTTCGTGTCGGCGTCTTTTGCAAACTATTTACATTTACACTGAAACGGGGATTGGCTGATTCGCTAGTCACATGACTAATCAGCCATCACATCACATGATCGCCATTGCATCTGGAGCATGCGCAACTGCTTTATATTAACAGATTTATCAGGGCTGCTCTGGACATTCGAAAGTTCTCGCGCCATTCTTCGGTGACAACAACTTGGTCCACGAAATTGTCCCACCATGCGCTGCTTCTTCCCGGTCTAACCCAAAAGCGGCGCTCCATGTACGGCTTGCGTTGCTGCTGTGGCTGGGTTCTCATTATAAAAGCCGAGTAGAGCTCAGCACTGCGTATCCCCGTTTCTCCCCGTTTACAACTGCTAAAATCAGCATTGTATGCGAATGCTTACGTGGGCTCCGGCGTATTTGAATCCTTCCACCTATGAAGTCGTATTCCAGTATTTTAATGTAAATGGACAGTGCATCCGCGATAGATACGATATAGAAACAGATTAGTATAAATGGACCCTAAGGCTACGGCTACACGAAAACGAAACGAGGGTTTTTTTTAAAACGGGTACGAAAATTATTGCGGCCATACGGCAACGCTGCTGTAAAGACAGGTCCAGACGAAAACGATGAAAAACGATGAAATGATGCAGTACACACGAAACACCTCTAGGTGCGCTGTAAGCCACCCCCACCGGTTACAACAGAACAATAGAAGAAGCAATGCGCATGCGTGTACGCCCCTACTTCCACAAGCGCGAAGCTCACGTTCCTTCGACAACGCCGCTGTAGTTAGCAGTGTCTGCAGCAGTGCTGCTATCAATGTTGTGGGGTCCATGATGATCGCTGTCTGTCCTTGTTGTCTTGTCTTCTTCTTCTTCCGGCTTCTTCTTGCGGCCCAGCTGCGGAGAGATCACGGCACCGATCCTCCCGAGCAGGCCACCAAACTGGGTCCCGGCGAGCCCGAAACACCACTGGAAGCGGCCGCCACGGGAGGATCGGTGCCGTGATCTCTCGGCGGGACGCCGGCTGCAGGCACTCCGCAGCTGGGCCGCGGCTCCGTTTCAGCTGCGGGGCGCCTGTGGCATGGTGTCCTGCCGAGAGATCGCGGCGCCGGTCCTCCCGAGCGGGTCGTCGGGCTGGGTCCTGGTGGGCCTGGGGTGCCGCTGGAGGCGGCCGTCATCCAGACGGAACTCATGGAGAAGGCGGTGAAATTATCCGAGCTGAATGCACCACCGGATGATGTCACTGACGGCGTGTGCGTTTCAGACGAATCTCGGACTGCCACAGCAGGTAAAAGGACGCGGTGGTACTTATATCAGCCATGGATAGCCCCTTGAGCTACTCGTTTTTTACTCGCGCGATTGAGGCGATTGAATTTAATTTACACCTGCGGCAACGATCGTGCGAGTAAGGCGGTGCGAATATTCGCACCGCGTTTGGTGTGAACGCACAGCCCCATACACACACGTCGCTGCTATTTACTCGCTCAGCGAGTGAAGTCAATAGAATGTCTATGTGTTCACGCGAGGCGAGTAGGCGAGGAGAGTACAAGCGATGCGATGTGGGCGGATTCCGAGATGAACATATTTCAACTTCGAGCGACGCGAGTAAAGCGAGTAGCCAATTAAAATGCAGAATACAGATTATTGACAGGTGACGTTCCCCCAGTGTTCTCCAAACAGTGGCCACCCAACCAAGTCAGCAAAAGCACCCAAGCGAGTGGCGAGTAGGCGAGTGAGCGAGTAGCGAGTAAATAGCAGCGACGTGTGTGTATGGGGCTTAAGACTGTGACTTTACTTGCATCTGTGTTCAGGCGGATGTCATTTGTCACCTTGATGAGAACTGTTTCAGTGCTGTGGTGGGGCCTAAAGCTTGATTGGAAAGTATCAAAAGCATTGTTAGACAGGAGAAAGTCACTAAGCTGTTGGTATACAACTTTTTCTAGGACTTTGCCTAAGAATGGCAGGTTTGATATGGGCCGGTAGTTGTTCAGTACTGTGGCATCAAGATTGCTCTTCTTTAGAAGAGGCTTAATGACAGCGGTTTTTAAAGCTGCAGTCGGCAGGTTTTCAAAATTGCGAGTCTAAAGTCGTAAAATTCGAACTGATACAACTTTCAGGTCCCTCCCCCAACCTCTGACAAGCTCCGAATCGCCCCCCAAACTCCTCCCCCTCTGTGGACGAGGTTGTGCACGTGAGTTCACACCAGTGTGAGCGCACACAAGCTGGGGCAGACTCACGCTCAGCACCGTGTGCACAAGCTGTGATTGACAGGTAGGATTCCTCCACCCTAACTTGATTGGTTAAAAACAGCCGGGAGCGCTCGGTTTTTGCAAGCATGATTACAGGCTTCAGAGGGAGCTACAGATTTTGTTATTTTTCCTAAACAGCCTATTTAATATTCTACTTCCAGAATCCCATGACAGTTCAAGCTAATATGACTAAAAAAAAGTTGCCGACCACAGCTTTAAGGCCTTTGGAAATGTTCCAGTCTGGAGTGAGATGTTGACTAGATGAGCGAGTTGTGGTAACAAACTGCTCAGCACAGACTTTAGGAAGCTAGTGGGCAACTCATCAAGGCAGCACGTTGATGAACTCAGACTGCAGATGGTCTCTGACTGTTTTGTCAGTAACAGATGTGAAATGTGTCAGCTCTAGGTGTCCAGCTGGCTGCAGAGTAGTTATTTGTGTTGTGGAAATTATTGCATTTTTAATGCCTTGAACTTTGTCATTAAAGAATATTGCAAACTCATTACACTTGGATGTAGAAATGAGTTCTAAAGGCAGTGAAACTGGAGGGTTTGTTAGGCTACGGCTACACGAAAACGAAACGAGTTTTTTTTTGAAAACGGGTTCGAAAATTCTTGCGACCACACGGAAACGCGCTGCTGTCCAGACGAAAACGATGAAACGATGCAGTACACACGCCACTGTGTCACGCCACGCTGTGAGACAATAGAGAAGTGTTAAAATTGGCTCCCAGCGTCAACGTGTGACTGACGCAAAAACGTTTTAGCTGTAACAATGGAAACGAAACGAGGCCGTTTTCAAACTTTCCCACTCTGGAACCCGTTTTCAAAAACTATCGTTTTGGGGTAGTGGGAACGCCGGCTCCGTGTGGCCGCGACAGCGAAACGATAAGAAAAAGTATCGTTTACAGTGAAAAACGTTTTCGTGTAGCCGCAGCCTCAATCTGTTTACTGTAGCAAACAGGACACGAGAGTTGTTACTGCAGTTTTTGATGATTTCAGAAAAATAACTCTCCCTTGTTCTACGCAAAGTCTGGTTGAACACACATAGCTTTTCTTTTTAAGTCTCATAATGAACCTGGAGCTTTGACTCAGCTCTCCGGCACTCCCTTTTCTGTGCCCTGACCGACTCTTCTTTCCTCCATGCTGCCCTTTGCCTACTTTTAACCATTCTAACCTTGACAGGAGCAATGGTATCCAAAACATTTAAGAGACTTGATGTGTAAGAGTTCAACAGATCATCAACATCAGAACACGGGGTGTTCTCAAACCTAATCATTTCCATAAACTGTGTCCCTGTTCTGTCATTTATGAGTCTTCTCTGAACAACTGCAGACCCAGCTGTTGGTTTGGGTATAACAGATAGGTCGAAGAAAACACAGAAATTATCAGATAAAGCAACATCGACGACATCCACATTTGAAATAACAAGCACTGCAATCGAAGACCAACAGACAGTGGTTCTATCTGAAGAGAATAACAAGCTGGAACTCAGCCAAGCAGGAAAAAACAGGATCCATTGTTACTGGCTGGTGAGGCTCTTGCGCTGCGGCTCGTCTGTCATGCAGGCCAAGCATTCAGCTGCCACAGTATGAATGTGATGAAGATGATAACGCATATATCATTTTCAGATCATGTTACAACCATCAACATTAAGCACCCAGATCTGAGTTCCTGATGTTACTGTATCCAGTTAATAAGAGTGTAAGACATATCCAAGACATGCTGACATAAGAAACCCTCTCAACAATGCTTTCCTTTGTCTAAAATCCGTTTTTTGTCAAAGTAAAATGGCTCTGAGAAATGAAATGTTTCTGCTTGTTTCTGCCCAGTCAGGCCTATAAAAGCCAGCAGCCAGAGCTCGCAGCTAATTTGTTGTGAAGTGCTCTGCTGTTGATTTAGCTAATCACTGTTTGTTGGGCCTGCAGCTCATTAAAACTTTTAACACCCACCAGACACTTTGTTTGTAGTGGATCTGCTGAGGGGTCAAAAGATCACTGAGCCGTCAGCGGGGGAGATCATCTGACTCACAGGATTGGTAGAAGGGTGGGGTTAGTTGTTTCCAGATGGGTTTGCATGCCTTATTCAGAGAAGAAATGGAGAACTAATACTGCATCAAAAGGTTGTCGAAACATTTTTGCACACAATGTGTCTTGCCTTTCTGAGAAACATGTAAATCCCCCCAAAATGATGAAGAATAGGTGAATACCGTAGGTGGATGGCTCTGAAATGAACTATCATATGGTTTGCTCATGTGTTTGACACAAAAGCTAGTAATTCAATTCAATTCAATTCATTTTTATTTATATAGCGCCAAATACAACAAATGTCATCTCAAGGCACTTAGATAGTAAGTCCAGTTCAAGCCAATTGGAATTCAATTAATGAATAATAATCATAATTCATAAAATAATCCATTCGTTCATATAGAGCCAATTCAAAAACAATTTCCTAGCTAAGAAAACCAACAGATTGCACTGAAAACTTTTTGTTTTTCGGTCCAATCTCCCGGCCTGAGCGTGCCTGAGGCGACTGTGGAGAGAAACGACTCCCTTTTAACAGGAAGAAACCTCTGGCAGAACCAGACTCAGGAAGGGTGGCCACCCGCCTCCACCAGCTGGGGTTTGAGAAGACAGAAAGGGGGGGCCGCGGCGGCGGCGGGGGCACTGTAACACCATTCAAAGGATATCTGTAGGAACAGGGAAACACGAGTTAATGACCACAATAATATCACATATACATAAAGAGAGTAAAGTGAGGAAAGGTGTGACAGATGAGGCCCCCCCAGCAGTCTAGGGCTGCGGCTACACGAAAACGTTTTTCACTGTAAACGATACTTTTTCTTATCGTTTCGCTGTCGCGGCCACACGGAGCCGGCGTTCCCACTACCCCAAAACGATAGTTTTTGAAAACGGGTTCCAGAGTGGGAAAGTTTGAAAACGGCCTCGTTTCGTTTCCATTGTTACAGCTAAAACGTTTTTGCGTCAGTCACACGTTGACGCTGTGAGCCAATTTTAACACTTCTCTATTGTCTCACAGCGTGGCGTGACACAGTGGCGTGTGTACTGCATCGTTTCATCGTTTTCATCCGTTTTCGTCTGGACAGCAGCGCGTTTCCGTGTGGTCGCAAGAATTTTCGTACCCGTTTTCAAAAAAAACCTCGTTTCGTTTTCGTGTAGCCGTAGCCTCGGCCTATAGCAGCTTAACTATGGGATGTTTCAGGATTACCTGAGCCATCCCTATTCAAGGTAAACACAAGAAACTTGTGCTAACGAAAAAATAAATAAATAAATAAAGGACCAGACTCAGTGAGTAATTCCCTATACTCCCTATATAGATCTGCTCCTCACACCACAACAACCATCTTTTTACAGCCACAAGCTACCTCAGCCTCTCACCAACTGCACACCAGTCACAGCGGGGTGGGGATGCAAACCCTGGTTCGGGTAGGGGGAGAAATAAAAGAGGTCAGATAAGCGGGAATGGGATTCAAACCCTGGTTTGGGTAGGGGGTAATGAAAGTATAGAGGGTACCAGAGGTGGAGGCAGAACAAGACACACTAGCAGATACAGCAGACAAATTCACCTAAACAGTCCTATATTCACTAAAAATACCAGCAAAAACAAAGCCATACAACTCACTCTCACCAACTGCACACAAGTCACAGCGGGGTGGGGATGCAAACCCTGGTTCGGGTAGGGGGTAATGAAAGTATAGAGGGTGCCAGAGGTGGAGGCAGGACAAGACACACTAGCAGACACACTATCAGATTCAACAGACCTAACTATAAGCTTTATCAAAAAGGAAAGTTTTAAGCCTGGTCTTAAAAGTGGAAAGGGTGTCTGCTTCCCGGACATTTACTGGCAGCTTATTCCACAATAGAGGGGCCTGATAACTGAAGGCTCTGCCTCCCATTCTACTTTTAGAAACTCTGGGAACCTCAAGTAAACCTGCAGTTTGGGAACGAAGTGCTCTGTTAGGAAAATATCTTACAATGAGATCTTTAAGATATGATGGAGCTCGGTCATTAAGAGCTTTATATGTAAGGAGAAGAATCTTAAATTCTATTCTGAATTTAACAGGGAGCCAATGAAGAGAAGCTAAAACTGGAGAAATATGATCTCTGCTGTTAGTTCTCATCAGAACTCTGGCTGCAGCATTTTGGATCAACTGAAGGCTTTTCAGAGAATATGTGGGACAGCCCAATAATAAAGAATTACAGTAATCCAATCTTGAAGTAACAAATGCATGAATTAGTTTTTCTGCATCACTCTGAGACAAGATGTTCCTGATTTTAACAATATTACGAAGGTGAAAGAAGGCAGTCCTAGAAACCTGTTTTATATGCGAGTCAAATGATAAGTTCTGGTCAAAAATAACTCCAAGGTTCCTCACTGTAGAACTAGAAGCCAAGGAAATACCATCTAGAGTAACTATATAGCTAGACAATTTCTCCCTGAAACACTCAGGTCCAAAGATAACGACTTCAGTTTTGTCTGAATTTAGAAGCAGACAGTTCTGAGTCATCCAGGCCTTTATGTCTTTAAGACATGCTTGTAGTCTGACCAACCTATTGGATTCATCTGGTTTATAGATAAGTACAGCTGAGTATCATCAGCATAGCAATGGAAATTTATGCCATGCTGTCTAATAATGTTACCTAATGGAAGCATGTATAAAGTAAAAAGAATCGGTCCAAGCACAGAACCCTGAGGAACTCCATGACTTACTCTGGTGTGTGAGGAAGATTCTTCATTTACAAGAACAAACTGAAATCTATCAGATAAATATGACTTAAACCAGCCTAATGCAGTTCCTTTAATCCCAATAACATGTTCAAGTCTGTGTAATAAGATACTGTGATCGACCGTATCAAATGCAGCACTGAGATCCAACAGGACAAGCACAGACACAAGTCCGCTATCAGAGGCTAAGAGGAGATCATTGGTAACTTTCAGCAGTGCAGTTTCTGTGCTATGATGCATTCTGAATCCTGACTGAAACTCTTCAAACTGATTATTTCTGTGTAAGTGATCACAAAGCTGAGCTGCAACAATTTTTTCAAGAACTTTAGACATAAAAGGGAGATTGGATATAGGTCTATAATGAGCCAACACTTCTGAATCAAGAGTAGGTTTTTTAAGTAAAGGTTTAATTACAGCAACCTTAAAAGTCTGAG
The DNA here is from genome assembly GCF_027942865.1 of Odontesthes bonariensis. Taxonomy (NCBI): domain Eukaryota; kingdom Metazoa; phylum Chordata; class Actinopteri; order Atheriniformes; family Atherinopsidae; genus Odontesthes; species Odontesthes bonariensis. The sequence goes on along the minus strand of NC_134524.1, from coordinate 32,804,348 downwards.
GTACATATCCTGTCAACAAAGACAGATTGATCAAATCCAATATGGAAGTGTCAATTAATGGGAAAACCTCCTTGAACAGTCTGGTTGGGATTGGGTCTAAAACACAAGTTGATGGTTTAGAAGAGACTATTGCTGTTGTTAGTTCAGAGAGATCAACTGGGCAGAAGCCGTCTAAATACAAATCAGGTTCTAAAGATACTTCTAAAGCTGCTGTACTTGATGATACATCACTGATAATAGTGGGAAGGACTCCATCAATCTTCTCTCTGATAGAAACAATTTTATTAATAAAGAAGCTCATGAAATCATCACTGCTGAGAGTTAAAGGAATACCTGGCTCAGCAGAGCTCGGACTCTCAAGAGGACCAACTTAAAGAGGGAGCTGCTGACTGTCTTCTACCGCTGCTCCATCGAGAGTGTGCTGACCTACTGTCTATGTGTGTGGTTTTCCAGCTGCACCATGGCACAAAGGAAGACACTGCAGAGGGTCATTAACACGGCCCAGAAAATCATCGGCCACCCCCTTCCCTCCCTACAGGACCTCCACAGCACCCGTTGCCTGAGAAAGGCACGCAGCATCCTGAAAGACAGGTCCCACCCAGGCCATCGGGTGTTCCAGCTACTGCCCTCTGGCAGACGTTTCAGGATGCTCAAAACACGCACTAACAGACTCAGAGATGGCTTCTACAACAGGGCCATAGCTCTGTTAAATGAAAACACATGACACAATCTTCCACAACATCTCTCATGTGCAATAACAGTTGGAATAAGCTCTGGAAATACATGTGCAATATACGGAAAGTGCAATATTCTCTCTCTCATACTGACGCATATGTATCTGTTTACGGTCACTTTTGTGTAAATTAGTATAGTGTCCTTTTTTGTGTGTTTGTCTATTTGATAAGTTACATGTCTTGTTTATTTATTATTTATTCCTTGGCACTGAGGTGAGAGTTTGTAACTTAATTTCGTTGTCTAATGTATATTTTTTATACTATTTGTGCAATGACAATAAAACTGAACTTTGAACTTAGTCAGACTGGCTACAGTGCTGAAAAGAAACCTGGGATTATTCTATTCTCTTCTATCAATGATGAATAATAAGCAGTTCTAGCTTTACGAAGGGCTTTCTTATACATTGTTAAACTATCTTTCCAGACTAACTGAGACGCTTCTAAATTAGAGGAACACCACTGTCTCTCCAGCTTTCTTGCAGTCTGCTTTAAAGCACGCAGCTGTGAATTATACCAAGGAGCCAACCTCTTCTGACTGATTACCTTCCTTTTCAGAGGGGCAACATTGTCCAGTGCTGTACGCATTGAAACTATAGTGCCGTCAACAAGAGAGTCAAGTGCTGCTGGAGTAAAGTTTAGGTAGTCGTCCTCTGTCATATCTGCACATGGCAGTGAAGAAAAGGATGATGGAATTAATTCTTTAAATCTGGTTACAGCATCCTCTGATAGACACCTTCTATACGTAAATTTCTTCTCAGAAACTGTATAGTCAAGTAATGTAAACTCAAAGGTTATCAGAAAATGGTCAGATAAGACAGAGTTATGAGGGAACACTGTTAACTGTTCACTCTCAATGCCATAAGTCAGCACAAGATCAAGGGTGTGATTAAGGCAGTGAGTCGGTCTGTGAACACTCTGAGAAAATCCAATAGAGTCCAATATAGAATTAAAGTTCATATTCAGGCTGTCATTTTCAACATCTACATGAATATTAAAGTCACCCACTACAATGACTTTATCAAGTACAAAACCTTATTTTCAGAAAATTTGGGACATTTTGTAAAATGCAATAAAAATGTAAATTTGTAGTTTGTTAATTCATTTGACCTTTATTTAACAGACACAAGAGCAAAAGAAAGTATTTTAAGCATGTCCAATTTTATTGTATTTTCAAAATAGAAACAAATTTAAAATTTGATGCATCGACACGCTTTAGTGAAAAGTGAAAAGAGGCAAAGAAAGATGGAAAAGATTATAGAATATGCAAGAAACAGGGTTTTGGAAAATTCTACAGTCAGCAGAATAACTGGTGACAGATGAGGTCTTAGTCTGTCCAAGTACGAATGGAAGATGAGACTAAAGGCTGATTCATACTCGGTGCAAACGCGCAACTGTTCTGGCTCGAGAACCATTAATGATGTCATCGAAAGCGCCAGCCCCTTCACAGTTCCTTCAGCTCATAAGCGCAGTTTGCGCCGAGAATGCGTCACATTTGCAGTTCTCTCCAGACCAGCGAGCGTCACTGTTGAGGAAACAAGCTGAAAAGCATACGAAGAAAGCATACACAATGCCACCTGTGGTGTCACGTCAGCAGAGGCTGGCACATCTGATGCGGAATGAATTTACTCTGGGTGTAGAACTGTATATGTATCTCAGAGCTAAGCGGCTGCGGCAAAAACAGAAGAGAAGGTGGAATGTTCGTCCTTTGCAACAAGACGAACTTTGTCAAACGTTGTCCCAGTGTAACTTCATAGACGTGTCGTACAGATGTTTGTAGAGGCGCACCCTCTCAGTCACCGCGGTCTCTGCAGTGTTCATTTTTTCTTTTTCTTGGTCAGCTGTTTCCGGTGGAGCGCGCGCAAAGTCAGAAAAAAAGTTGTGTGCGCGCCCTTGCGCCGCGCGAGGATTTTCTAGCTTGCGACGGGGGGCGTGGCGGAATTTTGGGACACGTGACCGTTTGCGCCATTTGCGACCAGCTAGTATGAGCGAGGTTGCGCCGAGTATGAATCAGCCTTTAATGTCAAACTATTTCCAAGAATCATTGATAAGTTAAAAAAAAAAAAAAAGCATTCTTACAGCAATATTGCTCACTCAGGATCATTAGTCACATGGGCTCATCACTCCTTTGGTAATCCATTTTCTTTGGACACAAAGTCATCTCAGATGGACAGAAAGTCATCTCAGATGGACAGAAGACTTCTCAGATGGACAGAAAGACAGTGGACATGTGTTCTGTGGTCAGATGAGTCCACATTTCATCTGCTTTTGGAAAAAAACCTCAGCTTCTATGTGCCAAAGATGAGTAAGATAACCCAAGCTGTTATCAGAGAAAGGTGCAAAAGCCAGCATCTGTGATAGATGGGGATGCAACAGTGTGCATGGTATGGATGACATCATGTGAAGGTTCCATTGATGCGGTGGATGTTGGAATTTGGGAGAAATATGCCACAGTACCATGGAGGATCTTTTCTTGGAACATCTGTGGATATTTCAGCAGGACAATGTCAGACATCGTTCTGCACAACTTCCAGCAGCGTGGCTTCATACACACAGAGTGTGTGTAGAGTGGTGTGCTTGACTGGCCTGCCTGTGGTCCACATCTCTCCTATTCAAAAGGTACGGAGCATCACGAAGAGGAGAATCACACAACAACAACCACAGACTGTTGAGCAGCTGAAATCTTGGATTCAACAAGAAAGGACAGGTTTCTCAGTAAAACTGCAACAGTCAATATCCTCAGTTCCCAAATGATGAATAAAAGCAAGCTGATGGAACACAATTTGCCTTTTCTTCCTGAGGAACATACAGCAGCTAAAACCCCAGATGTTTTTCTCTGGAATTGGTGAAAACCTCAAATGAGTAGAAGGAAGAGTAATGTTGGAATTATTTATCAAAGGGCCTAAATTATAGGTGGAGAAAATAACAGAATTAGACATTTTCCATATTTTTTTTTTCATGATGACATATCAATAATAAGTAAACCCTGTCCCCAAGTACTAAACAGCATTGTTTGGAAGGTTTAAAGCATCAGTGTGCCTCAGAACCTGGCTTTTTGCATTATCCAAGAAAGATTAAAAGTCTCCTGTACATATTTATCTTGTTCTAACTACATTCTTTAGCACTTACAGAAGCCTATAGTTTTAATCTCTGGGTCTGGTATTGTGACCAGCAAATTCCATACAAGTGTTTAGGATTAGATTTGAGATGAGAGCATCTTTTATAAAATGGAATTCTTTGAGAGACTGATCATGGCCAAGTTGAAACTAGAGACAAGTTGTAAACCATCTCATAAATCAAATCTCAGCATAGCAGACATTCCCCGTCTATCAGTTAATCGGGAGTTATCCACACTGAGATATCAGGTTCTTTGGACTACTGTAGGCTCCACCTGTCCCACCATCAGCTCTCTCTGGAATGCCTGTCACAATAACGTAGTGAGTGCCAAAGAATGTGTGGGTAATCTGTACTCTCCATGTCAACACTGACTCTTCTTACACTCTGGGGTCATTCCACTGCATTGGTTTCAAGTTCAAGAGACCTTGATGGAAACATCAATTAAAAGCTTTCCACTGGTTGTTGAACTTTTTTTTTTGGTTTGCTTTTTTCTACACACAGTACAAGGAAATATAACAACTTACTTCACTTTCAAGGGGACAATACAATTTGACAACATTTTTACAGTGGTTGAGTTCTTCCAATTACCCATTTAGCGTAGGCCGCATAATGTAAACATCCCAAACTTAATAATATTAAACATTTGAAAGGACCATTTTATTGGTCAGTATCGGTATCAGTGTAAAGGTGGAGGCCAGCAAACTAGGCTAACTAAACTCCACTTAGAATGTGTAAGCTATGGCTAAGATGGTGAGACACACATTGTCTTTGAAGGCACTTTGCTCTAAATAATTAGGAAACATAAAAACATTTAAAAAAGTGAGTGAAGTTATAGTAATATTGCATTCATTTTCTTTGACAACAAGGCAATAAAATGTAAAAAGAAAGAAACAAAAATGATTCAAGTATCTATTTTTTTTTTTACCTATAAACTTTGGGAAGCAATTTGCCAAAGATAACCTTCGACTGCTACCGAAGCCTGGAAGGTCCCCCAGAAAACCAGAAGCAAGTATGACCATGTGTCCAAACTTGTAAACTTAACGATACACATACATTCTTATCATAAGCATTTACTTTTAACTCCTAACTTAAGTGCAATAGAAGTAAAGAATGTGCTAAGAGCACAACAAAGAGTCTGGGGTTTTCACCCATATACCAACCAGATGATTTCTGATGGCATCTATCTGTCAAAGGGGGTGGGTGTGAGGAGAAAGGATGTGGATGCAGATCCTTGGAAATCAAAACTTAATTTATTTTCACAAAAAAGGTTTTAACAAAAATCGCGGCTTAGCCGGATATCAAAAATCTTAACATGACTGTGAACAAAACAAGACTGTGACAAAAAAAAACAAAAGACTTGACTTGGCATGGATAAATACAATCTTACTGTGACCTGGAATATGGACGACGGTTAAGGATCTGACAAAACAATGAGGGAACCTGGAAACTAAATACTGTGAAGGGTGATTAGGGATAGAGTGCAGCTGATGGGGAAAACACAGGTGAGGGACGTGAGGCTGATGGCAGGGCAGGAGAGGGTGGCATGACATGAAAACTAAACAAGACCTGAACCTAAAACATGATCTAACTAAGAACTAAACTAAGACATGATCTAAAAACCAAACAGGATCTAAAACAGTCCCATGACAGAGCCCCCCCCTCAAGGGGCGGATCCAGAGACGACCTTAAAAAAAAATCTGAGGGAGTGGTAGGGAGGGGCTCAAAACCGGTCCGACGGGGGACCAGACATCCGGCGGCGTGGCTGCAGTGGCCAACCAGGCATGCAGCTAGTACCGGCTTCGGGCGGCAGGAGACGGTGGTCTGGCAGACGCCCAGACCTTGAAACTTGAGTCCATGGGCTCTGAGGCTGTGGCTTGGTCAGGCCCCGCGGCCTCTGTGGCTTTGGCTTGGTCGGGCCCCACGGCCTCTGTGGCTTTGGCTTGGTCGGGCCCCGCGGCCTCTGTGGCTTTGGCTTGGTCGGGCCCCGCGGCCTCTGTGACAAACTCAGGGCCCGCGGCCTCTGTGACAAACTCAGGGCCCGCGGCCTCTGTGACAAACTCGGGCCCTGCGGCCTCTTGGTCAGCCTCGTGGTCAGGCCCTGTAGGGCTGGGGCCAGCTCAGGCGCTACGGCCTCTGTGACTGGGGCCAGCTCAGGCGCTACGGCCTCTGTGACTGGGGCCAGCTCAGGCGGTGGGTCCTGGGACGCTGGAGATGAGGTGGCCGGGGAGACGAGGGAGGAGGTGTACTCCCTGTGCCTCCTCCCTGATGTGGGACACATCCAGTGCCCACGTTTGGAGTGGCTTCTGACAAAAACAGTCCAATACTTTATTTGCCACCTCCAACTTCCTCCAGTTGTCGTTCTCCAGCCCCAAGGAGAAGAGGGCACCGACTAGCTCCCAAAAGGAGTCTGCCGCATCCATGTATGGTCAGATCCTTCTGTCAAAGGGGGTGGGTGTGAGGAGAAAGGATGCGGATGCAGATCCTTGGAAATCAAAACTTAATTTATTTTCACAAAAAAGGTTTTAACAAAAATCGCGGCTTAGTCGGATATCAAAAATCTTAACATGACTGTGAACAAAACAAGACTGTGACAAAAAAACAAAAGACTTGACTTGGTATGGCATGGATAAATACAATCTTACTGGAATATGGACTACGGTTAAGGATCTGACAAAACAATGAGGGAACCTGGAAACTAAATACTGTGAAGGGTGATTAGGGATAGAGTGCAGCTGATGGGGAAAACACAGGTGAGGGACGTGAGGCTGATGGCAGGGCAGGAGAGGGTGGCATGACATGAAAACTAAACAAGACCTGAACCTAAAACATGATCTAACTAAGAACTAAACTAAGACATGATCTAAAAACCAAACAGGATCTAAAACAGTCCCGTGACTCTATCGAAGTCAAGCTCCATCCCACCAACCCACTGGGCCCCCACTGAGAAATCTTTTGCTAATGTCCTGGTACCTGACACACCAAAACATCCACAGATGTTCTTTGTTGTTGGTGTGAAGTATAAGTTGCCAGGGTGGGATGTGAACCACCTTCTTTGAACAAAGTACCCTGGGTTGATCCTGAAGTTACCTCACTAAACCACTAATCCTGCTTGGTAGTACATCCCTCTGGTCACTTTACTGTAGTAATCTGACACAAAGAATACAAACAGCTATGTCTGGAATTTCATTAAGCTACACATGAGCAATCTGAGTAGACCCTCCACCACTGGTCTAAATACCTTGCAACAACATGGTGCTTACAGTGGACGATAGCTCTCAGGTATGCACCAAGAGGCTGGAGCATGACCTCTGAGGTTTGGAAGCTTGTATGTATATATGAGGCTGAGGGTTTGGTAGCAATTTGTATGGGCACTTTCCCATTTTTAAAAGAACAAACAAAGGGGCCGCCTGGCTCTCTCTACACTGTTCCACTGCATTGTTAAAGTTGGCCATTGTGATGGGTGGTGAGTTATGATGAGCTCACCCAGCTCCTAAAGGATGTCAGAGTTTGAGTTCACATCTTGGATGTGGCCAAATTGTTTCAGAATGATTTCCGCCCCTTTGTAACAGCATGAGTATGAGCTTTTTTTTCTTTTTATGAATCACAGCCAACAGAAGTAGGAGGACATGAACACATTTCATTCCACCATGCACTGTAATGAGGCATAATTTGATGCCCTATAACATGCACAGACAAGCTGGAGACTCTTCTGTGTGTTGTTTGCTCTGAATGATCCAATCTGTCAACTCTGTTTCCAGCCAGACAACATATTCCTGACTTCATACTGCTGGGTTGTTGGGTGTGTTTTTGCATGTGCTATTGATGCATGCACTGCCAGTATCTTGAGTTAACAGCATGTGAGGGTCTTTCACAGCAGCGGTTTAAAAGCTGCCCAGACACCTCCTGGCTGATTCAGTGGCTCACAGCAGGCCTCTTTATATAGCAGCCTGAGATCATGCAAATATGTGCAGTTATACTTCAGAACAAGGTAGAAGCTGCTGTTGTCTTACGTCTGAGTCGACAAACACCTTGAATAGAAGCAAGCCTCGTATTTAGAAAAGACTTTTTAAAAATATTGAGGCCTGTCCATGATTCTAAAGTCTACCTACACCAGCACACCCACCAACTTTCTAGGGTATGAGTATTTTACAAAGTTATGACCTTTCTTTATTCCTACCAATTCATTGGCCAATTTAGAAGTAATTTATGTTAGTTATCCTGATTGAGGTGAAAATAGAATAACTCAGCTGGTTGATGACCTTCCTCTATGCTCAATACTAGCTCTTATTGGGAATCTTTTTTATCTTTTTCTGAGTCTTACCTGGGATTTTGTGCATGCTGGACACAGCACAGCTTACTGCTTACTGCTTTGGGCGCATGGTAATAGACGGCTTCATTGGGATTGGGATCTGCGGGTCCCACAGGACCTAACAGGATCTTGTGGGAGCAGGTGGTTTGAATGTTTCTGCAGGGGGAAGGGGAAGAAAATACACTACGGGTCCCGCAGTGACAAATGTTTGGTACGTATGGCTTTATCTACAATGCCGGAATTAACAAATTAGACTTTGCAACACAAATGCAAAGTCAAAGCTCAGCATAAGTTAGCGTTTTTGTTTTCTTTTTCATTGGCTGGTTGCACTACTGCCATCATCTAGAATGGAGTACGTTACAATCGTTGACACTTAACCAAATTGTCTTTATTATGTTGATGTAAGTTCATGAAAGAAAATAAGCATAATATCTAAATAGGTTTATTTTTATCTTGTACTTACCTTTATGCCATGTTCGTTGATTAGGGGAACTTGCATTTAAAAAGCTAACAAAACTTAGATTGCTTTTTGATTGTGGATTCATACTCGTAATATCCTAGTGATTATATTCCAGACTGAATTATGTAAATAGTGACACTGTGATTTTCTTAATTGCCTTTGCATTTTGTTGGTATGAATAGAAGCAGATTTGTAAAATGATTCACAGTAGTAGGATGCACAGGGAATGGAATGGGGTTCTGTGGGATGTGTGTTGAGGGAGCAGGCGGTAAAGGTCAGAAATCTAGCAGAGGCGGGCGGGAGTATGAATAAAAAAATCATTCCCACACATGACTCTAAGGCAAGGCAAGGCAATTTTATTTATAAAGCACAATTCATACACAGGGCAATTCAAAGTGCTTCACAGCTACATAAAATCACAAGAAGGCAATAAAATCATGAAAAAGAAATAAAAAATAAAATAAAGAAATTAAAAACCCATTCAAATAATCATTACTTAATTAAAAAGCAAAAAGTGCAGATAAAATACTTTCAGGTGTCATATGCACAGCTAAATAGAACTGTTTTCAGCCTGGATTTAAACATTGTCAGAGTTGATGCCTGTCTCACATCTTCTGGAAGACTGTTCCAGATTTTAGGGGCATAAAACTGAAACGCAGCCTCACCTTGTTTAGTCCTGACTCTGGGCCCCAGCAGGAGACCCCTCCCTGAGGTTCTCAGAGCCCGAGTTGGTTCATATGGCTCTAACATGTCAGAGATGTACTTTGGCGCTTGACCATGAAGAGACTTGTACACAAGCAGAGCTGTTTTAAAGTCTATTCTCTGAGCGACAGGAAGCCAGTGCAGAGACCTGAGCACTGGACTAATATGGTGGTATTTCCTGGTTCTAGTCAGGACTCGAGCAGCAGCGTTCTGGATGTACTGCAGCTGTCTTACAGCCCGTTTAGAGAGCCCAGTGAGCAGGCCGTTACAGTAGTCTAACCTGCTGGAGACAAACGCATGGATCAGTCTCTCTAAGTCTGGTTTAGACACTATTCCTTTGATTCTGGCAATGTTTTTTAGATGGTAAAAAGCTGCTGATGTTACAGATTTAATGTGGCTGTTAAAGTTCAGGTCTGAGTCCAATATTACCCCGATATTTCTAACTTGATAGTTAGGTTTTAGAGAGAGAGTCTCAAGGTGACTGATAACACTTTCTCTTTGTTTCTGTGGGCCACAGACAATAATTTAAGTTTTGTCTGAGTTTAGCTGGAGGAAATTGTTTTGCATCCACACACTGATCTGTTCGATGCAGCGACACAATGTATCTACAGGCCCGTGTTCTCCTGCCGTCAGTGACACGTAGATCTGAGTGTCATCTGCATAGTTGTGGTAGGACACATTATAGCTGCGTATTAGCTGGCCTAATGGAAGCATGTACAGATTGAACAATACGGGTCCCAGGATTGACCCCTGGGGAACCCCACAGGTCATAGCCATTTGGTCTGAGACACAGTTACCAATTTCAACAAAATATTTCCTGTCCTCGAGATAGGACTTGAACCAGTTTAAAGCACGACCAGAGATTCCCACCCAGTCTTCTAACCTCTGTAATAAGGTCGCATGGTCAACTGTGTCAAAGGCAGCACTCAGGTCCAGCAGAACTAAGACTGTGACTCTACTTGCATCTGTGTTCAGGCGGATGTCATTTGTCACCTTGACTCTACACATTAACAGCTAACTGCAGCTTAAATTAGACTTAAAACAAAAATTTATCAGCCCAGATCTGACTGCAAATATTTAGAGCAGGGATGGGCAACTGGCGGCTCGGGGGCCGCACACGGCCCGCAAATAGATCACTAATAATAATTTAATACTAATAAAAAAAAATAATAATAAAATAAATAAATAAATAAATTGTAATTATACTGTTGACCGATAGAGGGCGCGCTATACGCAAACAATAGCGGGGCCCGGGCCACTTTCCGCAACAGCGAATAGGAAAGTCAAGAGCCATGGCCACTAGCAGTGGCAAAAAGAGAAAACTTGAGCGAGAAAAATCGCATTTTTCAGCCAGAATGGGAAGAAGAGTACCTCTTCAGTTTTGTTCTTTGTTATGAAGGAGTTCAAATTCTTTTTTGCACTTTTTTTTAAGCAAATGTTTTGTCTTTGTTGCTTATTAAGGACGTGTTAAAATGCATTTTATATGCAGAAAATAGTTGTATGTTGGTGCAATAAACATACAGATATAAATTCATATAAAATATGTTCTTATTGAAAATAATTTGTAGCATCTTTCATATCCAATTATTCGAAGTGCATGGTCATGTGGCCCTCCAATGCTGGTGCTGAAAAAATGTTGGCCCTCTTTATCATGGAAGTTGCCCATCCCTGATTTAGAGTCACTTTAGTATCAACAAGAGGGACAAAGCTTGCTAGCTCGACCTAGCTAAAAGTGCTAATATAAATAACTCACACTAACACATTTAACACTTGTGGGAATGTAGAAAGAAATGCAATGAAAACTGCAGCTAATGCAGTGTGACTTAATCAAAAATTAGTGTAGGTACTGCAGTTTAATATATTCAATTCAATTTTATTTATATAGCCCCAAATACAACAAATGTCATCTCAAGGCACTTAGATAATAAAGTCCAATTCAAGCCAATTGGAATTCAATTAATTGTAATTGATTAATTGTAACGAATTGTAATAAATAATCCAATTCGTTCATATAGAGCCAATTCAAAAACAATTTCCTAGCTAAGGAAACCAACAGATTGCACTGAAACTTTTTTCTTTTTCGGTCCAATCTCCCGTCTCCACAGACTAACAAAAAGCTGTCACATAATGGCTTGATGAATTAACCTATAGTCCGTATTGAAAGTCTAACCTGGATTACCATTTGAGCTAAAACTCACCTGACAAATCAATGCGAATGCTTGTGAAAATTTTGGAGTGAGGTCCCACTCTTGCTGAAGTGTTCATGTTGTACAAAGATGCATCAAAACCCTTAGAATGGTAATAAGTAACATAATAGGAGTCTGCACAGTTGCAACCTGGGTATTCCAGCTAGGGTTGATTGATGAGGAATAAAGGAAGGGAAACATTTAAAACTGTTTGATACATTCTTTTCTCTCTTTTCAGCCTTTATTTGACCAGTTTGGAATGAAGGTTTCAAAACCATGACGTACAAATCGGTTCAGCCTTAACTTCTGGCAACATCTCCTCTGTACTTCGATTTCTCTCTGGAGGACGTAAAATTGTTCTCCTGAGTTCTGTTTTTGTCATCTACGTGACTTTTCTACAGGTCCAACACATGAATCAAGTGCCCACTTTCAGGAGCGTAAATCCATGGAAAAATAAATCAATTCTCAAATCTCCACAGAGCTACAGTGAAAGCAGATCATTCTGTGGGTGGATGATGTGAAAAGATTATGCCATTCATGGACACATCTGGGGTGCAAGATAAAAAGATTTTTTTACATATTCTTACTACAGTATTAAGTGAGTGTGGAAATAGTTGCAACGTCAGTAAGTGATTGATACCATTCTTGACACTTCCACCAGCTTTCTTTGCATTAGTAGTTTTAGTATAATAAGCCTAGAGCCTCAAAATACATGATAGTTAGCAAGATTTATTAGACAACACTATTGTGTTTAGGTGCCATGATGAAACCGCTTTTTCACACTAGTTCAGATGACAAAAACATTACATATGTTCATTAAAACACTCATAGGATAGTGGATTTTAAATATCATCCATCCACCATTTCAAATATCAGTACTTATTAATACAGCTGTTGTTACTGAATGATTCCCCAAACTTATTGAATAATACAGTTTGAACACAAAGAAAATGCAGTGTGTAGGAGCCATTTGTAATTTTCTGGTGTTTGGGCATAGTTTGGGCCTGTCTTATTTAGTTTTGATAATTCTGTTTGGTTTATCTGGGAATTGACACTCTGACCTATATTTTGGTCCACCACTGGTGGCGGTGTGGGGGAAATTTATATAGGTGTCAAGGTGAAAGGGCAGCGTGGTTGGGGTGTGGGGAGGTCATCCTTTTTTTTTTTTACCGTTCTCTGTTATATGCTGGTTTGGCTTCATCATATCCACAATGGACCATTGTCCCAAACTTATCTCCCAGTCTGGACATTATCTTTTGAGCGTGTTAGGACCTGGATTCCCTGCACCCAGAAGCGACCAAAAATAGGATGGAATTTATTCAATACAATACCCTTTTTTTTTGAGTGTACAGTGCCTGTAAGGACCAAACATGGCTTTTAACCGCACTATGTAAAAGTCTTGAGCCACTCCTCACTCATTTATATACGGTCTGTCACGGTTTGGAGTGGACGGGGAGAAGGACCCAGGTGCAGATACGAAAATCACAGCCACGCTGGAAATACCAAAAAGCTAAACTTGTAAAAACAACAAACGCTTAAGGAAAATAACAAAAGCAGATTGTACATTACTCACCGCCGGACCAAGCCAGCTGGTGACAGCCATAGGTATATCAACAGAGGATCTGGCAAAGAATGAAGAAAACTGGGAGACTAAATACTGTAGGGAGAGTGATTAGCAAGAAGGTACAGCTGAGGATAATAAGCACAGCTGAAGGAAGTGGAGCTGACGACTGCACTGAAAAAAACAACTCATAATATTTACTTAAAAAACCCTTTGTAAGTATTTGCACTCAAATTATTTAAGTAATATTGAATGCTGCAATATCAAGTAACACTCACTTGCCAGTATTAAGTCAATTTTACTTACAATAAAACATAACAGTTTTGAAGATATTAAGTAACATTTACTTAATTACATCTAAGTTTTAAGTTATATTTATTTAAACAAATTAAGCAAACTCCACTTGTTTTTCATAGGCAGGAACATCATTTTACTCCAAATTTTAAGTAAATTTTATATATCTGTAGTATTTGCTGTTATGAAGTCACTTAGTAGATTTTAACGATACACTTTCAGAGTAAAGTTTATGTGGTATTTCTAGGTTTATGTACATACAACTATTAAACATTTAAATTGTATGAGGAAACCTAAGTAAAACTTACTCTTCCCCCATAATTCATGTATTACGTTAATAAAATGTTTAATTTTACTTAAGAAGCTCTAGTTCTTACTTAATCTTAAAAATACAAGGTAGAAATGATGACAGTTACTCTAATAGAGTTTACTTCACCTAAAAGTCACTTTTTTCAGTGTGGCTGGAGGGAACTGAGGAAAGGTGAGGAAATGGTAAGGCTAAACTAAGAAACTAAACACAAAAAACACTCAAAAAAAATACATTGATCCTCACTCTGTCAATAAATGGGAAATAGGTGCAGTAATTAGTTAGTGAGTAGAAATGAAAATGCAGAATATAAGTTTAAAAAAAAACAGCGTATGTGCAATTCTGAGCAGCTTTAAAGTGAATCTCTGCTCTGAGCTCCTTTCTCCTCCAGCACAGCCTGAACCCTCTCAGACCAGCTTTCTGTCCTTTCTTTAAGGAGTCTTCAGGAATAGTTCTCCAGGCTTCTTGAAGGACATCCCAAAGCTCTTCTTTGGATGTGGGCTGCCTTTTGTTCCGTTCTCTGCCAACATGATCCCACACTGCTTCAGTAATGTTGAGCTCCGGGCTCTGGGGAGGATTCATCCCTCCATCAGACCTGCTGCCACTGATTTTCAGTCCACTTCTTGTGTCCTTTGGCACAGCTCAGCCTTTTCTCCCTGTTTCCCTTCCTTAAGAACGGCTTCCTGACAGCCACCCTTCCATGGAGCCCATTTCTGATGAGGCTTGGGCCAACAGCAGATGGATCAGCTGAAGGTCCAGGTGCATCTCTCAGCTCCTGTGTCAGGTCTTTGCTGGATGTTTTCCTCTTTCTTAAGGACATCACTTTCAGATCCTGTTCATCTGCTGTAGATAGTTCTTTAGGCCTGACACTTCTTCTTCTGTCCTCCACTTGTCCAGTTTCCTGAAATGTTTTAAGGACACACTGCACACCATGCTGAGATATGCCAAGTTTTCAGCTAACAGCTCTTTGGGAATCACCTTGTTGCTGCAGAAATCCTGTTTTCTGTCTGTCACACTGTGTTATCTTTGCTGTTTTTCACTGATGCAGCTAAAGAAATGGGAACAAATGATGTGTCTCTGTGACAGGCTTCTGGGAACAAAGTGCTTAAACATTCTACTTAGAATTATATCTGAGTTCTGCTGAGTTGTCTCATTCTGTATACAGACACAAAAAGGTTTGTCCTCAGAGTAAGGTGCCTTCTTTATGCTTAAATGGTTTACAAGTCAGTACAAACATTCTTCTAAAAATAGTCAGGTACAAAAACCGGACTGAATACGAGTAAAAAGGTGTTCAAAGAAAAACTGAAAGACCTTCAGGAAGTCTAGAAAACTACCTTTTAAGGGCACTTTAAAATATTACCAGAAGGTCTGGGGGCTTGGGAGCATAATGTGAATAAATGAAGGCTGGATCATGACTTTTGCACTGTACTGAATAATATTTACGATTAACAAGCCTGAATTTAGATTCTCAGCGAGCTGGGAGACGCTCCATTTTAGACCGTGTCCCTAAATCACTGTTAGCAGCACCAAATATTCCTTACGGTTCTCTCAATAATAATGTAAATGTATTTCATTCATACAGCCCTTTACAGACAATCGTTACGGTGTACCAAAGTGCTTTACAGCAGGTAATAAATAAAGAGTAGAAGAAGTAAAAACAATAAAAGAACAGTGAGGGCGGTCTGTGGCGTAGTGGGTACAGCAGCCGCCCCATGTACAGAGGCTACAGTCCTAGCTGCAGCTGGCCCCGGTTTGAGTCCCGCACCAGACGGCACCGGACCTGTGCTGCATGTTGTTCCTCCTCTGTCATCATCATACTACTGGGTATTAAAAGCAATCCTAAATAAGTAGGATTTTAACCTAGATGTGAAGAGGCCCAGGTCAGAAATAAGACGCAGCTGGACGGGGGGCTTATTCCAGAGCCTGGGGGCAGCTTTGGGAAAAGGCTCGCTCACCCCAGGGTTTTGTATTCTGACCTGGGCACTTCCAGCAGAAACTGATCTGCTGACCTCAGAGCTCTGCCAGGACTGTTAAAAGCTCAGATAAATACGATGGGGCGAGGCCGTTAAGAGCTTTAAAAACATACATTAAAAGTGTAAAATCAGTTCTATAAAGGACAGGAAGCCGATGGAGGGAGTTAAGAACAGGAGTGATGTGCACACGTCTGTTGGTGTAGGTTAAAAGACGGGCAGCAGCGTTCTGCACCTGCTGAGGGCGACTGAAGGCTGAGTTATACTTCTTTTAACTGCCCTTGCACTTGCGTCTTGCGCTTGTGTTAATGGCTCGAGACGTTTATGCTTCATTTAGCTTTGCCGGTGCTTGCGTGTGCTGCGTGGCGATTCAGCGCCAGGACAGTAGGTGGAGCAGCGGGTTTTTTCAATGACAAACCTACTACGATGAAAGGAAATTCACCGCCAGGACCTCTTTGGCAAGTCTCTCTTCGAGTGGATTCATCATAGACATAATATATTATATATATTATGTCTATGGGATTCATGCTTCTGCTTCTTCTTCTTCTTCGCTCTCTACCTTGCGTTTGAAAACAGCGGTCTTTTATTAGGGGATGAAACCAGAAGATGAACACGCCGCCGGATGTGATGTAGATAGTGGCTTGTGCTCGCGTCCAGAGTGGCTACTCTATAGCTCTGCTCGCGTCTTGCGTCTTGCCTGAAGTTTAGAAAATTGAGGTGACACACGCAAGCACGCAAGGGGGGGCTTGCAACCGCGCAAGGGCTTGCGTTGCGTCTTGCGTTACCGACTATAAACCAGGCTTTAGAGAAGACTGGGAGACACCCACATAAAGGGCATTAAAATAGTCTAACCCAGGGTTCCCAAACTTTTCCATGCCAAGGCCCCCCAAACAGTATTAGCTTCTGGCCGGGGACCCCCTTTGCAAACCACAGACAATGCTACAAAATATGTAAAGAAACATCAACTTTTAGAAGGTATTTTCTTTCTTTTCTTCACGGACAGCAGCTCGCTGTGTGAATGCAGCCTGACTAAATGCTCTTCTTTAAATCTGAAGAAGTCGACCGTTTTTTCGGACTTTTTCGGCCGGATGTTTTTGTATCAAGTGACGCTGAAGTTTGGAAAGTTTTAAACACTCATTTGAGAGGGTCTCCAGACAAAGGACGCCTAAAACCCCAAACCAGTCAGTCTGCATTGATGGAGGGGAGATAGAGACTGTTCAGACCTGCAGATACCTGGGGGTGGTGCTGGATAATAAACTGGAGTGGTCTGCCAACATAGACGCAGTGTACAGGGGGGGCCAGAGCCGTCTCTTTTTCCTGAGACGGCTCAGGTCCTTCAATGTCTGCAGTGATATGATGTGCATGTTTTATCACACTGTCATTGAGAGTGCACTGTTCTATGCTGCTGTCTGCTGGGGGAGTTGCACTACAGACACAAACTGTAGGCGCCTGGACAAACTGGTGAAAAAGGCTGGTTCTGTTGTAGGCAGAAGGCTGGACCCTCTCAGTGCTGTGGTGGAGCAACGGATGAGGAGGAGGTTAGATTCTGTGATGGAGAATAATAAACATCCTCTCCACAGCATCCTGCAGGACAGAGGAGCAGCTGCAGTGAGAGGCTGCAGGACTGAGAGCTTCAGGAGGTCCTTTGTTCCCACAGCCAGAAGGCTTTATAACAGGGACTGCTGAGTTCTTCTCAAAGTGATTGATTGATTTTTATTTATTTGTTTATTTTGCCATTTAGTCATTTATTATTATTTAGTTAGTAGTAGTATTATTATTGTTGTTAATTCAATCATTGTAAATATTTAAAAAAAATGTTGAGCTACTTGACGAATTTGAATTTCCCCCATTGGGGGATAAATAAAGTATTTTTCTATTCTTCTATTCTATGTACAGAGGCTACAGTCCTCACTGCAGCTGGCCCCGGTTCGAGTCCCACACCGAGCGGCTCTTTGCTGCATGCCTCGCCCCTCTCTCTGCCCCCTGCTTCCTGTCTCTCTCCAACTGTCCTATCATTAAAGGGATAAAAAGCCAAAAAAAATATTAGAAAAAAAAAAAAAATTGAATTCTATTTTTTTATTTTTGCATTTTTTTTCTTATCTTCACTCCAATTTTCTGGGGGGCCCCTAGCGCCCCCTGGCGGCCCCCCACTTTGAAAACTACTGGTCTAAACCAAAAAAGATTTTTTTTTTAAATAGAAAGTAACGTGACGAATCATTCTCTTTTGCGCCACCAGCGTGAAGCCAGGGGATTCCGAGGTGTTTGTGAACGCATCATGTCAGAGTGGGAGCAGGGAGTTCTCAGATGCCGCTGCCGCGCTGCCGCGCCGCCGCGCCGCCTCCTGAACGCAGCCCGCCCGCGTTCGGACTCATAGCTGAAGACGTGCCACAGGATGGGGGGCAGCTGCCGCCAGCTCGCTCATCAGCTGCTCTCTGTGGAGCTTCTCTGGAAACTCTCTGACAGAAGCGGCACAGCTGGAGGAGTGAGTGAGTGTCAGAGTCGAGCAGCTGATGGAGAAGAAGAGCTGAAGCTTTCACAGGACTGTGTCTGCGGGGAAAGGCTCAACGCGATGCGAACCCGATTTCCAAGTGTTGCTGTTCCCCCTGAACATGTGCGACGCGCCGCCGCTCGCGCCCACGCGGACCAACAGTAACGGCTCGGCTCGCGCGCCTCTGACTCGGGCTGAAACATGTTTGTTCTGAGTTTGTTCCTGAGCTTCATCATTTCTCACACGTGGAGCTTTCAGGTGCCGTGGGGAAACTGGAAGCACGAGCCGCGCGCCGGCGGTAATGAGTTCGAGAAACCGAGCTCTCCGCCGCACATCGTCTTCATCCTGGTGGATGACCAAGGCTTCCGGGATGTTGGTTACCACGGCTCCGAGATCAAAACTCCGACCCTGGACCGGCTGGCAGCCCAGGGAGTCAAGTTGGAGAACTACTACGTGCAGCCGCTGTGCAGCCCGTCCAGGAGCCAGCTGATGACCGGCAGGTAGGAGCCAGCAGCGGCCAGCAGCGGCTCTGTGTCAGGCAGAGGAGAGGGCCGGGGTGTATGGAGCTCTGAGGGGGCTCTGTCAATGATAACTGTTTATTTAGGGGTTTATTACAGAGGGATTGTCATATTTCTTCAAACTAATCCCAAGTGATCAATGGAACTGTAACATATACCGGCTTTTATTCTGAGATATTTGCTTCCTTCTGATTCATATTTCCCCCTGTATAACTTGTGCTGTGTAATGTACAGTTGGAGTTGCACACGTATTTCTCAGAGACTCAGGGCTTTTACAATGTGCTGCTGTGACATCACATGAATGAATAAATCTTGCTTTTGGAAGCAGCTGCAGGATGAGGGAGGGAGCTCAGCATCAGGAGAGATTAAGTCTGTGTGCATGCTGACACTTACTGACATTCTGCCTTTAATATTAAAGGCAGAATGTCTGTACAATCAGGACTGGGTTCACATTAGTGACTCCTAAAGAGGTCGCTATGTTGTGGCAGGGCTTGAATAAGATAACAACTGGAGGCTCTTTCAGTTCTAAACCAGGTGGTGGGGAGCATCTGATAGGCAGAGAGGGGCGTTCACACATGGGTCCCTACAGTCTGAACCCTCTGACCAATCAGCATGCTGTTTAAGTCATTAGTACGGAGCCCCTAAAGGGACATGGAGGGATTTTTTTTTTTTTTGCGAGATCTCGCAAACACAGCGATGGAGGAGCCTACCCATCATCCGTGGGAGAAGTTTATTGATTTCTATTCTAGTATTGGCCTAACATATAAAGACATCAAATCCGTTCTTACACGTAGACATGGCTTTGACATAAGTGAGAGACATCTGAAATTGCTGTTTCTGTTTTACTTCCGGTTCACTGACGTGGGAAAAAACTTTTGCGAGATCTCGCAACAAAAAAAAAAAAATCCCTCCATATCCCTTTAGGGGCTCCGTACATTAGCACATCTGAACTGTCACCTGCCTGAAAGGGAGAGTTCTGGTCACAGGACACAAGGTGTGGACGGTTGTGAGGCTCCTGGAGAGGAGAGCCCCTGCTGCCCTGTAGGTGCTGGGCAGGGGATACCTGAGACCACCTCTGTTCAACCATGCTTTTTCCACTTTAACACAGATGGCTTGCTTGACTCCTCTCTCAGACCATCTGACTTCTCTGTCCAGAATCTGGACACCCCTGTCCTCAGGGTCCCTTCTCCTGGACCTGAAGAGCTGGCTCTCCTGTGCTGTGCCATGTGCTTGGAGCTGTGTCTGGGTGTCTCCCATAAGGAGGTCCACGCACCCCTCGCTGCACTGCATGCACGGCAGCACTCAGTTTGTGATTGGATGTTTTGTCCTTTGGGGGAACCAGGGCATCCACAGGTTTGCACAGCTTTCTGGGAGCGATGATGTTCCTTTGGTTTTCCCTCAGCCTCAGTAGGTGCACTCTTCCCCCAGTGATGCAGAGTTCTGATGACAGCAGTGTTAATTTCGTCAGCATTTTTTAATTTAGTCTTAGTCTTAGTCACAATGTCGAAAATCAATTTTAGTCTTAGTCCAATTTTAGTCATTTTAGTCATTTTAGTCAACACTGTACATAATAGAACTTCTCCACACACTGCTTCCCTTTTTAACATATATCACACTGTACAGAATAAAAAACTTCTCCACACACACACACACACATTAGCTAGTTACCGGTAGGTTGATCATGACTGGCTTTACAACTATACCCAATCAATTTCAACACAACGTGCATCTAAGTTCGACTACTTTTCGGTCAGTATTTGCCACTCATAGTAGCTAGCCCACTGTCCGAACACATTAGTTAGCTAACTAGCTCTGACAGCATCACTCTGAGGGTGTTATTTGTCGCCCATATCAGAACAATTGGAGAGAGATGCTTTTACGCACAGAAGCTTTTGGAAACATTGGTCATGACTGATCATTATATTGAATTGGTTATTTTCCGACAAGCATGGTGAACAGCACTCAACGTTAACATGATCAGAAGTGTGTCAGAATCATAACAGTTAGCGTAGTGTGTTCGGACAGTGGGATAATGACAAAAACACGTCTGCCTGTGTTGTGTTGATCAGAATATTTTGGCGAGTAAAATATGGTAGTAGATTCGCCAGACCAGAGCTAGCTACTATGAGTGGCAAATACTGACCGAAAAGTAGTTGAACTTAAATGCACGTTGTGTTGAAATTGATTGGGTATAGTTGTAAAGCCAGTCATGATCAACCTACCGGTAACTAGCTAATGTGTGTGTGTGTGTGTGTGTGTGTGTGTGTGTGTGGAGAAGTTTTTTATTCTGTACAGTGTGATATATGTTAAAAAGGGAAGCAGTGTGTGGAGAAGTTCTATTATGTACAGTGTTGACTAAAATGACTAAAATTTGACTGAGACTAAAATTGATTTTCGACATTGTGACTAAGACTAAATTAAAAAATGCTGACGAAATTAACACTGATGCCACCTGTGCAACCAGTCCAGTGGTGAAACTTCCTCTCTGCTAAATATCCCACAGTCAGCTGTCAGTGCTGTTATAACAAAGTGGAAGAGATTGGGAACGACAGCAGCTCAGCCAGGAAGTGGTGGGCCAGGTAAAATGACAGAGCGGGTCAGAGGATGCTGAAGCACATAGTGCTCAGAGGTCGCCAACTTTCTGCAGAGTTCTACAGACCTCCAACCATAAAGACATGGAGCCAGTTTGCTGTGGAAGAACCTGACTGGCCTGCACAGAGTCCTGACCTCAACCCGATAGAACACCTTTGGGATGAATCAGAGCGGAGACTGTGAGCCAGGCCTTCTGTCCAACATCAGTGTCTGACCTCACAGATGAGCTTCTGGAAGAATGGTCAAAAACTCCCATAAACACTCCTAAAGCTTGTGGAAAGCTTGGCCAGAAGAGCTGAAGCTGTTCTAGCTGCAAAGGGTGGGCCGACGTCATATTAAACCCTCTGGATTAAGAATGGGATGTTACTGAAGTTCATGTGTGTGTAAAGGCAGATGAGCGGATACGGTTTGGCAGTATAGTGTGTGTGTGTGTGTGTGTGTAAGAAGCAGCATTGCATGGGTGTGTGTGGGAATGGGGGAATGAGAAGCACAGGTAAAGGTTTAAAAAGGCACTATATAAATGGGGACCATTTACTTATACTTAGAGAATCCAGACTATCCCCTTTCATGCCTGTTTTTCCCATTCAGGGAAATGAAGGTTATGCATGTATGCTGGAGACGGCCCCATTCCATTATATAGAGTCGGGTCACCAGGCTCTCACAGGTAGATGGTTAAGTGGGTTCAAAGACCTCTGCTTCCAGGCTTTAACTTTGGTGAATGTATAAAAGTCTCTCAGTAGACCAAAATGTTTCTTTTGTTGTGAAGCATAATGCAGTTCTTCTTCTGCTTCGAGCTCTTTTAACTATTGGAGGAAGCCCATAAGTGCTGGAAGAATACTTTACTATCTGCTGGCTGTTGCTAGCCTAGAAATCTAGACGCCCCTAGCGACCACAAATTGAATTTGCTCCCGGGCTAGTCTAGTCACTTGTGGTCGTTTTGCGAGGCTGCAAATCGAAACTTAATCAGGCCAATCAAATCGTGAGGAGCGGGGTCGGAGGCCGGGCTACCTAGTGACAACAGAGGTGCGACGTTTCAGTCTGTAGTTCCAGAGAGAGGTAAACAATGGCTGCGCCCAGCCAACAGTCTTTCCATTTGGCTTTGGCAGCGACTCTAGAAGATTTAAATATACATTTTTCTTTGCGAGACGAAGAGATAACTGCACTTAAGTTTTTCTTGAAAAAAAAGGACGTTTTCGTGAGGACTTTCCGTCGCGCTGACTACATAATCCTTCTTCAACGCTCTGATTGGTTGTTGCGCCATCCTATTTCGTGGCGTTGAGTGCAGAGGCAACTTAACACATTGACTCCCAAGTCACGTAAAACTACGTTTTTACTGCCAATGCGTTGGCTCCCACATGGTAAAAATACGTTTTTACGTTTTTTTTATGGATTCTGAATCTATACATTCTAATGCACATTCTGTGTGATTTTTGTAATTATGTGATGAACAGAACTGACATAGATGGCAGTCAAAAACTGGTGTCATCATCTGAACATTTTGATCATTACGCCAATGGCTTTGCGTCAACTCAAGAACAATTTTGATAACGCTGCATTGATTGTTGTGCATTTCCGCATTTTGTCCAATCGCACGTGTCGGTTTCCAGAGGGTGGCGGTAAAGTAACATAAACAAACAACAAGAAGGAGAAGAAGACACGCGACAAGTCTAAGGAGGCGGTCTTATGAACAGGTTAGCTTTGCCACATGCGACACGACGCAAATCCTCTGACCCGGATATGTAAGTATCTAAAGTGCCACAGGCTGAAAGAGCGCACCTTTCACAAAAGCCCCGATATCTCAGTTTGTTGTGGATTTTGGTGGATACCCGCCTTGGTTTAGCTAAGGATAGCTCGCTAATGGCGGCACCTAGAGACACGCAGTTTGGACCCACAAAGAGTTTAAAGTCTCAGCTTTCAAACGACCCATAACATGTTTCAGTGGCCCTATCACATAATATGCTGTGACTGTACAAAAAACGTCAAAAAAATGGTTTAGAACGCTGGGATTCTACGACATAATTCTGTAAAAACCGCTGGTAGTCAATGTGTTAACAGACAACCGTTATCCCGCCCACACTGCTATCCAGCTTCACTAGACCCCTGTACAGCTTTTTGCTGTAGGGGTCTGGCTTGCTAGGCTAGGCTGTTGCATTATTTTAGCGTTCCTACCTGCAGTCCAAATTTAACCCCAAAAAAAAGCCTATGAAGGTATGTTCTTTGGGGCGCTACCCATGAACAACCGGAGAGATTTCTTTGGACACCGAGCACCGAGCAAGGTCTCTCCTCGCTGCTGCTCACCGAGAGTCCCCTACAGTCCGATGAGATCGGGGAGTATGTCCAGTAAAAGTTATTCAAGTTCAACTTCTTCATGCCCGGAATGCCTCATTGCTGTGTTTAGCAGTGCTTTCCAACCTTTATTGGAAGTCCCCACAGTTATGCCTACAAAAAAAAAATGGATTCCCCCTCCCCGCCACTAAGCACATGCAAGAACAGATGTTAGTGCGTGCGCAAACACACACACACACACACACACACACACACACACAGATTATTGGCCTTTCTTCCCAGAGCAACAAGTAATTCTTCCCACATTGAGCCAGCATAACTCTGGTCAGTGATGAGATCTGAGATGTTTGGGACTCCTT
The DNA here is from genome assembly GCF_027942865.1 of Odontesthes bonariensis. NCBI lineage: Eukaryota > Metazoa > Chordata > Actinopteri > Atheriniformes > Atherinopsidae > Odontesthes > Odontesthes bonariensis. Next base: position 32,780,468 of record NC_134524.1, on the reverse strand, counting down.
TGAACAGACTTTAGTTTCTGTTAAAGTCTCAGAATGGGAGAAAAACTCCTTATTTGGAGCAGTCTGGGTGGAACAGTGTGTCCTCTGATAATCTGAAGCCTTTTGTATCCTGTAACACTGGAGATTGAAGATGAGTGAACATGTGTGCAGCCACAGTATTCCATGTCATATGTACAGGTCCAAAGGTCCTGAATCATGTTCTTAAAGCAAGAGAAGTTTGTGAAGCTTCCAGCCATGTGCATCTGGCTTCCTGTGTAGTACACTGACTTTTGTGATGCACCCTCCCAACCCTGAGATACTGCAGTCCACTGCTTTGGTTTCCAGCACTGCACCACTCGCTTTGGCTTTATTTTGTTGGCTTCTGGTACGTCTCTTCAAGATGACAAAATCATGCAAATGATTGTCAGTCTGCAGGACTCACATGGACACTTGTTGTTATTGCAGCAGTGTTACATCCCACACCTGGAGGGGGAGCAAAAGGTTCTGGTGTGACTTTTAGATCAATCATGCAGCCATGTTTGATCTGCGACGGAAACCTTTGTGATCATAGATATGTATAGAATGGCTAGATGTCTCGTCCGCATTCGGAGTGGAACGTCCGCAGATGGCCGCCATCTTACCACAGGCAGTTCTCTCACCGACAACATTGTGTTGATGGTGAAACATTCAAACATTCAAGACATAACTTGCTTAATTCTCAAACGTTTAGGTTATTATAAACATCAAAGTAGTAAGCTAATTATCAAACTACAGACGAAGTCCATATTTATTTTTTAAATAAAAACGTAAATATTTCACGTTAATTTGCCCCATGACTCAACTTTATTTATCCCTTGGGATGACTCCCTCAGGGAAATTCAAGTCCCCAGTAGCTCCAAACACACACATAGGATAAATAAATATATAAATCTAAAATACAGTATAATATAGAATAATTAATATAATATATAATTAAAATAGAATTAATATAGAATAATCTAAAACAAAGTTTAAAAAAGAATATAGGCTATACAAGATATACAAAGTAAAGAGAGTTAAATAAAATAAGTTATAGCACTATGGTTGAGTTATTGCCCATATTGCACTACACTTGTGTTAATTACACATTGTATGAACATAGTGTGACCATAAATAGATAAGATATTGCACAGTAGTGACGTGAATTATTGCACAGATGCCCGAATGAATAAAATATCGCACAGGGTCTTTTAGTATGTAAAATAGTGTAAAATGGGGGAGATTTCTGCGAGATAAGAGTAATAGCGTCAAAGCAGATCACTTAGCGTAACTATGGTTACCTCAGGTTTGACTGTCTCCCGGACATCTCACCCTGTGGTAAGATGGCCGACTTGTGCGGACGTTCTAAACTCAGACGTAACACATCTAGCCATTCTATACATATCTATGGTTGTGATGCCTTGTTAGATAACTGACTCCCTCTCACAACAGATGGGGGATAAATCCTTCCACCACATATGTATGGAAGGGGGAGCTTTTACATGGAAAAATATTCCGTTTGATCTTAGTTATATTTACAAATGGGAACATTATCTGTTTTTCTCATGGTTTATGATAACTTTAAATGTAATCAAAAGCAGACGCTGTTTTTTCCCGAGGGGAGGATTTGTGTGTCACTGTCGGAGACCTGGATGTTTTTCTGTAAGGTATATTTTCGATATGGGGAAGGATTATGTCCCTGGAAGTTTGAAGATGGTTTGAATAGTTTTTTTTTTGTTTTAAAGGATAAGACCGTTTTTTTGACATTGGGCCCTTGATTTCACATTATAACATGATGTTCTACTCACCCCTGCTTGTTGTTGAACATTTGGAGCTGTTCCGAAGATATTCGCGAGGCGTCTGGCTGCTCTCTTGAGATATTCGGCCATGAAACGGTTTCCTATGGGCAAGCTTATACAGGCACAAACTATGCTGTTTATAATTTATTAATTACTCTACACTAGCACTGATAACGTGGAGGTGCGTCGCTTACTTAAAAAAATCCGGGTTACTAATTTTGAATTTTAGCCGAATGAATAAATAGGCAGCAGGTCTGTGGGCTGCCTGTGGCAGTAGCACGACGATGTCAGTAACACCCACTTTACGACGAAAAAAATCAAAATTACAATAACCCGGATTTTTTTAAGTAAGCGACGCACCTCCATGTTATCAGTGCTAGTGTACAGTAATTAATAAATTATAAACAGCATAGTTTGTGCCTGTATAAGCTTGCCCATAGGAAACCGTTTCATGGCCGAATATCTCAAGAGAGCAGCCAGACGCCTCTCGAATATCTTCGGAACAGCTCCAAATGACCAACAACAAGCAGGGGTGAGTAGAACATCATGTTATAATGTGAAATCAAGGGCCCAATGTCAAAAAACCGATCTTATCCTTTAACAAGCACATTTTCTAGGCTTGTGTTTGGTTGCACTTTAATCTTAAAGGTCCTATGGCATGAAAATAAATGGAGGCTTTCATATATTTTTATAGGCTTTAGTGGTCCCCTAATACTGTATTTGAGTTTTTTTCCCCAAAATTCTGCCTTGGTGCAGAATTACAGCCAGTCCCAAAAATGAGCTTTCCTTAGGATCCTCAGAATGAGCTGTTTAGTGGGGGTGTGGCCTTACTTACGCCCGTGGTACCATGCGCAAATGTTTTGTGAATCACTATGGCACGTAGATGGCACGGCAGCCCTATGCCGTAAAACTAGCGAAACCTGTTGATATGAGCTTACTTTGAAAATATGACGAACTAGTTACTGAACAACTCTCCTAACACAGTCAAACATCAAGCAAGTGCTACACAAGACACAGCAAAAAAGGCGTGCGTGAAGGGGAAAGCAGGAGTGAGGATTTTCTCATTTTCTCATCTGATTGCTCTGGTTAGCAAAGATGCACGTAGCGCGAGTCATTTCAATCAGGGGAAAGGCAGATATCGTGCGCGCCATAACACCAACAGCAGGACGGCTATCAGAACAACAAATAAGTACACAACACTCGCGTTACAGTAAATGAGGTGTCCACTTGCATTCCTCATGCTATTTACTGTTACATTAGCGACAGTGACCGAGCTATTAGCTGCAGAGCTAACGACACAGACAGACTGACCGTTTTGACTCTGGAACCATGAATGAATCATTATCCTGATGAAATGCACTGAATCTGCGGATTCATTCTTCTTCAGGAAGCTTAAAGTAGGGGGTTTTGGTCTAAAATGAGCGAGTTAACCATCTCATGGGCATGCAAACACCTCCAACAGCCCAGTTGGCAGAGATAAGAGCTTGCAGATGCTATTAGCTGCATAGCTAACCGTTAGCTAACGTTAGCTGCTAACGATACAAACCCTTTCCTGCGGTAACAAGCTATGTAACTATACTGTACATACAGGAAATCAACACAATAATAGAGCGTTAAATGACTTACTCGGGAATGAGATCCTTCCCCAAGTGAGAGACGAATGGAGCAGGAGATTGACAGGCGGATCGGTGCGGCGTCTGCAGTGATGCGGCTCTGCACCGGCCCGTCGTGGTGAAGAAGGAGCTGAGCCAGAAGGCCAAGCTCTCGATTTACCGCTCAATCTATGTTCCTACCCTCACCTATGGTCACGAGCTGTGGGTAGTGACCGAGAGAATGAGATCGCGAATACAAGCGGCTGAAATGAGTTTCCTCCGCAGGGTGTCTGGGCTCTCCCTTGGGCTCGGTATTAGCCCAAGTTCTGAAAACATTCGTTGGTGAAATATTTGGCGCACACAAATCTCTTCGGTTTTGTCGTCACTTTCCCAGAAAAAAACAAAATGTGTCCACTGGCTCTTTAGAGGTTCTGATGCAGGAGCTCTAAACAGATTTTTTACATCGATATACAGCGCAATGAGCTGGCCAAAGAGCTGTGGGCGGGGAAAGGCAGTTTATTGGCTCTGGGTGGAAACAACCTCCACGTCATAAGCGGCGCCCACGTCATAAGCGGCGGCTTTCCCGATCAGGCCATCTGCATGGTCACATTTCCAAAGGCGGAGAATAATTTCCAGTGCATGGTTTAGGTCTATCGTCATTTTTAGCCACTGGGGGACCGCAGGCAGGCCAGAGGAACTATATTAATGTTAAACAACCTTAAAAAGTGAAAATTTCATGCCATAGTACCTTTAAAGAGAAATTCAGTGGCTTGTTAATCCTTGAAAACTTGAAAAACTTTGCTTTTTTCCCTCTTCTTACTTTTGAAATGAAAGCAAAAGTTGCTGTTAAATATTTCTTTGTCATTTCTAAGAAGCAAACAAAGAAACCAACAGAAAAAGCTTATTAGGATTTGAAATCAAGTTGGGTTGGGAAAATCCGAGATTTTATTTTTAGGCTTGATCACCCAACCCTGCTCTGCACTGCAGTTCGCCCTAAGAGAGTATTTGCACTGAACTCATATAGAAACTAAACCAGATTTATCTGCTCATGTCAGTTGAATAAGCTTCGGAAGCACCAACAGGAGGTGAGGTACGATATGAAGTATCCAGTATAACTAAGGTCAAAACTAAAACACCTTTTATTTTTTGGAAGCATGTTAGAATATGGTCTTTATGGACTGATAATATTACCAAAAGCCAGACAGTGAGCACCTGCCAGGCCTCCAGAGGCAGTTGTGTACAGCTGTTGTAGGAACCATAGCTGAACACATTAACGCTCCAGGAACAAGCGCGTAACAAAAGAGTTCTGTGCTATCTGCCTGCAGGAAACTCAGGGCATTAGAAAAAAATCAGTTTTTCTTTAAACTGCCCTGATGAGATTAGAGGTTCTGCAAGTCCAGAGTTTTCAACCCAATCAGCTTCCCATGGATACACCAAACAGAAAGAGGTTAAAGGATGTTTATATACATGGGGGAGGCCAATATTTCGCCAACAACTTATAGCTGTTTAATGTTTCTCTTTACAGTCGTGATAAAGAAAGTAACGCCTCTTTCAATTCTAAGGGTTCATGGATCAGGACATCATGAGAGGAGAACTATCTGTACTTTAACAGGTCTTAAAATGAGGTAAATACATGGTTCAGTTCCTGGTAGAACCACCATTAGCAGCAGTTACTGCATGTAATTGTTTTCTGTTTGATGTTTTCACACTACAGCGTTGCATCGGGTCATTGAGAACTCTTCATGTAGCGTGTTCACATGGCTGATCTGCGTCACATACCACAAGGTTTTTCACCAGACTCGACTCCTGACTCGTTGGTGGGATCTCTCTTTAAGCAGTTCCAGCCGTTATGCTGGCAACTTTCTCTCTTGACATTCATTTTACTCTATAATACAAGCAGGGCCAGGTGATTCAGTTCAGATTCAATCATTTTTATTGCAAGGTTTCTGCATAACTAAATGAACTACCATCTATCAACAAAGAAAAGCTGAAGAATGCCCTCTGGAGTCCTGACTCGGCTGGCTGCTCGCTTGTTGAACAGCAGGATTCCTCTTCCGTCATCCTAAAACACAACCAAATGTTTTGGATCTGGTCTAAACCACCAACAATGACAGGTGTGCGCAAGTGGGACTTAGCAGCTGTGACAGAACGGAATTTGGTCAATAAAACTCAGTCTGTAACAATAGGTAACATAAGAAAACAAAGGCCAAGGAAGAGGTGAAACTGTAGAGATGGCAAGGAAGGTAAATAAGGAGGCTGCCAAAAGGAAGACGCAAACTACTGCAGGACTGACTTTGATTAAATGCAGAGTGCAGAAAGGAGGCTGCTTATTTGAGCCATGTGTGAGGAGGAATGGAGCAGAAACACAAGAGAAGCCCACAGCCTGGGCAGCAGGTCTGCTCTGGAGCCTCCTCACAGCCTTTGTAGCTGGAGTAGCGAGCGGCCGGTGCACTCGTCTGGTGCCACTGGCGGTTGCCAGTGCTCGGTGGTTTGAGTGTAATGATGTGTGTGATTTTCTGGCCTCGTGGCTCGGCGGTTGTATAAATAATCCGGTGAGATAGCATGATTACAGCCACCTTTAAGACCAAAACTCTGCATCCGACTGCATCTGTGCGTGTGATAAGATGTGGAAGCGAGCCACTGAGCGCATTTTCCTGCACGCCACACTCGCTTGGGTTGACTTCAACCGAGATAACAGATGCAGACATGCTGAACCATAGAGATTTGGACCCTGTGCTGAGGCTACATATTCATGGCCTGGGTGATTTTAAAGGGACAGACAAATCAGCCAGATTGGACATATGGAAAGGCTGCAGGAAAGGGGGTGATTTCTGAGCGCTCCCATTGCTGCAGTGATTCCTTTTAGGGCCCAGAAGTGTCTTTCATGTCCACCCAAACCTGGGATGTCAAGTGCCTTGAGTTCCCTTATGAAACCCCTCATATGTCAAAGAGAAATTACACGGGGATACTTTGATAGACTTTGCAGTCTCCCTTGGAGTGTTTTCTTGGCAGGTTTGACTGAGTTGTGGAGGTACCACAGGCCACACTAACCGTGACATTCCTATTACACGGCTGTAACCTTTCGGTATGTGAGCACCGCCAAACCTGCAAGGGGCTGCAAGAAGTGGAGCTGGGCCTCTGGAGCAGTCAGGTCTTAACACACGTCCTCATCAATTTGCAGATAAACTTGTTTTCCATCCCATTTATTTCCATACCTCAAGCCCTCCTTATCTCAGTCCCATCGCTCTCTTGGCATTGAAGTAAAACCCTCTGACAAATGAAAATAAATCAGGTGAAGGGCAGAAGTGTGAACAAGATACTTCTACGTATAAATGGAACGATTTCAGAAGCCAAATAAAGATAATGGAAGAAAAAGTCATTTTATGGACATTTAAGGGCAAATAACAAGGCTGAAATGTTCGTGCTTGTGGAAATTCTGCTAAAAATATGGAGAGCAAAGTTTTACAAGTCCTCTTTTTTTACAGAATTGATTATGTTTTTGGATATGATATATGTTTTTATGTTTTTCTTTTGTTAAAAAAAACATAAAATTCTCTCCCAGTTTCACGGGAGAAACCATTTCTGACACATTTAGCTGTTTGACAAAAGAATCCATCATATTGATGGATGGAATGAAAAGACATCTATTTCCTTTTAGATTGACCAAAACCAGACTTTTCTAATGCATGTGAACATGTTAGTCCTCTTAAAAGTGTAGGAAACTGAATCTGTCTAAACCGGAGTAAGACACTCAGAAAATGTGCATGTAGACACTCAACTAGACTCCAATGGGCTTAGATGCTGTACATCGTCCAGTGTTTTGACTTTTCTGTTTCTTTTGTCAAACAGCTAAATGTGTCAGAAATGGTTTCTCCCATGAAGGAAGAGGCAGAGGCGACAGTGCGAAGCACCACACTGCCGTGCAGCCCTGTAATAACATGTCATCTGGAAACTTTCGAGTTGTGCCACAGGACTGGCATTTACGTTCATGTCTGTTGCAATCAGTTAACTCCCAAAACGAGGCATTAGAAAGTTTGTAAGTTTACCGGAAGTTTATTTAAAAGAACACTTTCCAGATAGCAAAAACACACTGCTGCTAACGCTACCGCTGCGTCGACGTCACTTCCGGTAACTCCCGGAATATGACTAATTGCATTGCTTGCACACCAAAGGCTATGTCAACTTATGTTATCTGACATGTTATCTGTCATCTGTATTTATGGTGTTATTGTATGTGTGTTATGTAATCCTTTGTACTGTGTGTCTTGATTTCTTTTTGTTTGTATGGACCTTGAGTCTGAAGCTATAGCTTCTTGAATCTTGACACATACCGCCTGCCGTAGTTAAAGAAGTTGCAGCGCACATTTGAAAACGCGAGGCGCTAGAGAGCAAATTCATTCGACTTTGCAAAATAAAATTGCACCACTAGATGGGGGAAGAAATTACATAATGTCCCTTTAAAGTTAAAAGCTAAAAGTACATATTCGTTGTGCCATTACTTTTTCAAATTTTGATCATTTTATCATAAAATGATATCTCAACTTATTGTTTAAAAAAAAAAAAAAGATTCTTAATATGATTACACCAACAAATAAGGATACTATAGGATTAAACAAGTTCAGTTTGACAAAGTCCGGTTCAGTCTAGTTATGATCTAATTAAATCCAATTGAATTCCAATACTGTCCAAATCAGTAAGTTGGAAGTTAGTAAAGGCCAACTCATAAAAAGTTGACAAGCTGAGGAAACCACTGAATCTCACTGTAGCAAGATGAGCCGAAGCCATGGAAAGAATCACACAGAAACGGGATGCTATTTATTTTCAAACTGGCCAATCAGGTTAAACCTCTAGACAAAATGATTGGCAAATACATTTCATTGATGCATTTCCAACTCCATTTCCTCAGCTAATACATCCACAATTAAAGCATTCAGAACTACTCATTTCTGTCTTTCTCAGCATTTGTATTATATCTTCATTTAATCACACTCATTATCCAATCAAAGCTGAGAACACACCCTGACTTCCTATAAAAGGAGCTGCTGTTGAGACACGCGTTCCTTTTAAAAGAGAAGCACAAGATGGCCTCCTCAAGCAACACTCTGAAAGCTGAGGTATTACCAAAAACGCTTTTAACTGATCAAGCAAATTTTCCTTTCAGAAGAGCACCTAACTCATCTAATCAACCTGTCCTGTGCGTGCACAGGTTGATGTGGCGAGGAAAAACTCCCTTTAAACAGGATGACACTTCAAGCAGAACCAGACTCACATTTCATCACCTGCTTTGGGACAAGAGGGCGATCAGAAAAACCCAAAGAGAGAGATGCAGTTCGGCTCAGTCTTCTTATTTAAAGGACTTATGAAACGAATTTTAATTGTTGGAATTTCACAGTTTTTGCTGCTGATTCTAAAGGTTCCAAGCCTTGCGATTAAAATGAGATATTGTCTGGAATCTGGATAATAATTTATCCGGGAAGTCATGTTAAAACGGGCTCAAAAGGAGCCACATTTTGTCTTTTTGTGCGAATTCATTTTTTTATGCGTGACGTCATAGGGTTGACACAGAAGTTCTAGTAGTCTAACTGTAATGGCGGCGTCTATGGCTAAGACGTCAAAGCACGGTGGAAAATATTGTGTTGCTGGAGGGCCAAATGGTGTTAGTTGCAAAAATAGCAGCTTCACTGAAGGGATCTCTCTGCACATGTTTCCCAAACTAAAAAATACTGGAACTGACAGGGACGCAGGAACACATTTTCACCAGGGGGTGCTGGGGGGGATTCAATTTTTTTAGATGCAATTTCCTGCATTCTAATCAATTTTAGGGTGAGGAATAGCGAATCCATAGGCTATCTGACTTACTCTCCCATGTTTTATGTAGCCTAAACAAGGAGGCTAGATTTTACCATTTTTTATTTTAAATCTCACGTTGAAATGATCAAGTTCTTCTTGCGGAAGGGAAACGCGCACCTGATGTGGAGACGTATCGCATAAGAGACGAGGACGCGCTCAAGAGCAAATCGCGCTGCCCTGGCACTTTGTCTTTTGTGCATGGGCAGTGTGAAACTCTCTCGCTCTCCTGGGCACACAGCGGAAGCAGCCGCGCTGATTCTCCTCAGACTTGCGCTCATTCAATGAACTACAGCAAAGTAATAATGAAAAAAGAAATACACAGTACCAATTAGGCATGCATTAGTCTGCTATTCTGAAATAGTAGCCTGATAACATAAAGGAAACTAGAAAAATAATTAGGCTAATCAAGCAGCAAAACCACACAACTAGCTGAGAACAATTTAACCAAAGCGAACTTAATTAAAAGCATTGCTTACCAGATGGAATAACTCCAAAGGTTGCCTTGCGCTCTGGTGTGGCACTGATGAACTCCCTCATAAGGGCGTATTGCTGCTAGCTTGACACCACAAGCTAAATAAACAAACGTCTCTCCCGTCACACTGTTCTACGCCACTGTTCTTTCCGGTCTGGTTGAGGTCTAAAAGTTTATCATTCATTTCAAACCAATTTTTTAAAAGACATTTAAAACTACTTATAAGTATGAAAAAAGTAGAAAACATTCATATTTTGTGTTTTTATTTTAGAATAATAATTAGGGGGAGAAAAACTATGCCTGAATTTAGGCTAATACACAAGTGATGTAGTTGCTTCTGTTGTCCAGTGGGGGGTGCTGCAGCACCCGGAGTACCCCACTTCCTGTGTCCCTGGGAACTAAGGCTGACAAGGAGAAGGCAAACACAAGAGCACGGTGGATCATATCACTGCCTGCTGCCGCCTGCCGATAGCTGCACCTGTTACGGTGTTTGCTGCTCGGAAGCAGGGGACTGCTCGCTCTGCTCTTCGGTCTACACACATATCCAGCTAGAATTTGGCGCCGTTGTGAGTGGCTGGCCGTCTACCTCTGCTAGCTTTTTTTGTGTTTTGTCATGTTTTTATCGTTTTCATCACTACTGATGCATGATCGCCCGAGTCTCTTGAAAATCAGAGATTCTGTGGACATAATATCGATCACGTCAACGATGAGACAAAGCCACCGCCACCTGTTTTGGCGTCTGTACCCTCTTACCTATGGCATCTACCTGGTCGGTTGCCACGCAACAGCCGTCGCAGAAGACGTGGAAAGAGAGGTGAGTAATATGCCGGCTGAAAGCCCACCTGGCTTTGCCCTCCACCAACAATGCTCGCCATCTGCTGTCTGGTCTCTCCGGTGATTGCGCCGGCTACGACATCCGAGGCTCCGTGGATCAGTCCTACCGATGGCTGCTGTCAGTCGTGCCGAGGTGCCCATCTCCCTGCCGCCGACCCGTGAGGATCCGCAGATGGGGCCGCGCATTGGAGGATCTACGACCCGTTAATCCACGCCATTGTTTATTAAGCTTACATTAAAACCATGTTATTATCACATACGTTTTTTTTAAGTGGCTGGATTTCAAAGTGCCACTTCGTTAGGTTTCAACGTGTCAAAGACAGCGCAGCAGAATGCCATATCTGCGAAACCGGCATGTTCAAATCTTTTCCAGTTTACCACAGCAAACATACACTATTGTGTCATTTGATTGATAACATCTTAATAATAATCAGCGTGTAGTAGGAGCGATGGCTGTTTTGTGCCCGCCGATCCTGTGCCGAAAATGGTAACTTTCTTTCATTTCCATTACCCATACGGGAGGTGCAGAGAGCCTCTACAATATAGATACTAAATCGATTTGTGTGGCTTAAATTCAACGAAAGTTTTTCCACATAATGTTAGAGGTGTGTTCTTTCGACCTGCTGATGTTTGTATCAGAATTTTGGTTCCTTTATGAGATATAGGTCCATCAAATGTATGTTGTTTTCACAGCCAGCCATACTAGCAAATAAGGGAGTCAACCCTATGACGTCACGGTCACGTGGTCAATTTCGCACCAAAGGCCACATAATTCACACTTTTAAATGGCCGTTTTAACAAGTTATGCCCGGAAAATTTAGTTCAAGTTGGATTGATGGTTTTAGAAAAAGACAAAAATTTCATTTGAATGATAGATGAACATTCGTTTCAGTTCATCTTTAATGTGACAACTCACAACTGAGCCATCTCAGAACAGTATACAGAGAAAGTCAAAACGTTCAACAGTTAGATTGTAAATTAAAAGGCTGAAAAACATTGTTTCAAGTCTTTGTTAAAAAATAATCCTGGCAGCGGTGTTCTTGGGGATTTTAATCGTTTTAAACGGGGGTTTTCCAAGTCTCCAAGACAAAGCTTGGATAAAGATGGCTACTCAGTTACATCCGTTTACTTGTTTCACTTTGTTCAAATCCTAGATTCCCCTTAATTATGTGATTTGATCCCAAAAACACTCAGCAATAGAGCCAAGAGTGCCTTTGGGGGGCTCTTCTCCCCCTTTGAAACCCTGTCAGTTTTTAACCCCACACACATGTAATGGGTGAAATGAACCTCTGTTTGAACCAGTCCAGCTGACTATACAAGCCACTGAACTGTTTATGTAAAGTGATGATGTGTCAGGGACCACCAGGCTTGTCCTTCTGCTTGATGTAAGTGGTCATCATTTTACTGGGGTCTCCTTACCTTATGGTGAGCTTAAGTTAACCTCAAAGTGAAATGATGAAATAGCTGTGATGCAATCCGACGGCTCAGCCAGTTTGTGTCCCAGTCTGGTGTTATGTTAGTGGGTTGTTTTTTGTTGATTATAGAATTGAATTGTAAATTATTAAGTTTATTGCTGTGTCTGGCACATTGCTTACACCACACAATCATAGAAATCTTTAGAGAATGTGGTCCGGTCCATAGGGAGCGGAGGCTTCATCGCCCTGACCACTGTCTGGTGCTCCTCTAACCAAGTGAGAACTAAACCAGACGCATCTTTTTTTATCTCCCAGTGTCTGCTGACGGTTTGACTGCAACCCACTAACCTCAGCGGAGACTGAGAGAGGTTCAGAAGAGGGACGAGGGTAAAGAAGCATCTGGCTTTGTCTGCACCCGATCTCCCTGGTGTTTTGCTTTCACTCAAAGCAGACGTGCAGATTCAGTCTAATTAGTTTGCCTTGTAGTAGACGCCTCCAAAGTTCCCGTCTGTCTAAAGAATGGCTGTTTTCGAAACCACCTACTACATACTACATACTTCCATACTGCATACTCATCAATCAGACAGTATGCAGAGCGTTTACCCACAATGCACTTCGCTCCTGCCCGAGCCGAAATCAGCCAGCCTGAAGCTGATTTCGGCTCGGGCTATAAACTCTGTAAATATATAACTTTAGCAACATTTGAAACATTTTCAGGCGAGAAAGTAGTCACTTAGATCCCCAACGTGTTGAAAACCTGACAAAATATATTTACAATTTCCTTCCCATGAATTCGGCGCTACTAAAGCTAGCCTCAGTGAGTAACGCACTTCCGGTTATTTTCACAAAATAAAATACCCGTTGCCTTTTATCATAGGGAAAGCCATTACCATACAATTGGTGCTTTTGTTTTGAAAACAGGAAGTGAACCTACCCTCGTTGTAGCTAGCTTGAAACTGCCATTTTGACAGGAAATGACGATCGGTGACGTCACGTTACGTTGCATCTTGGGTAGTTTGAGTATGACAAGAAACCTCATGATGAATACTCAACATTTCGGCGAATCTAGTATGCATCCGGGAACTTAAAAAAGTTAAAGTTAGTAGGAGTAGTAGGAGAAGTATGCGGTTTCGAACACAGCCCATGACTAAGTTGACTTGGCTCCTTATGAATACGACCAATGAGTACGGTCCAAACGTATCTGTGAATAACAATGCACCAAAAGTATCATCTTTACAAGGTTTAAAAAAAAAAAAAACGGGTTCAAACAAGCTGATTAAATCCTTCCAATGTGCCCGTTGTAGTGGGTTTACTCTCAGTGCTCTGAAGGCAACACTAGCTTTCTCGGACTACCTTTCAGGGGACAAACCTGTTACCATGACAACATGTAGGTATGGCATTACACTATTCTACACACTGCGTTGGACCAGTTTTTGATAATCATGACTTTTGAAGGTATGAGGCAAGCAACCCACTTAGGGTCACTGAAGCCTGATTCTTACTCGGCGCAAACGCGCAACTGTTCTGACTCGAGAACCATTAATGACGTCATCGAAAGCGCCAGCCCCTTCACAGTTCCTTCAGCTCATAAGCGCAGTTTGCGCCGAGTATGCGTCACATTTGCAGTTCTCTCCAGACCAGCGGGCGTCACTGTTGAGGAAACAAGCTGAAAAGCATACGAAGAAAGCATACACAATGCCACCTGTGGTGTCACGTCAGCAGAGGCTGGCACATCTGATGCGGAATGAATTTACTCTGGGTGTAGAACTGTATATGTATCTCAGAGCTAAGGGGCTGCGGCAAAAACAGAAGAGAAGGTGGAATGTTCGTCTTTTGCAACAAGACGAACTTTGTCAAACGTTGTCCCAGTGTAACTTCATAGACGTGTCGTACAGATGTTTGTAGAGGCGCATCCTCTCGGTCACCGCGGTCTCTGCAGTGTTCATGTTTCCTTTCTCTTGGTCAGCTGTTTCCGGTTGAGCTCGCGCGAAGTCAGAAAAAAAGTTGTGTGCGCGACCTTGCGATGCGCGAGGATTTTCTAGCTTGCGACGGGGGGCGTGGCAGAATTTTGGGTCACGTGACCGGTTGCGCCATTTGCGACAGCTAGTAAGAGCGAGGTCGCGCCGAGTAAGAATCAGCCTTTAGGCTTCATTTACACTGCAAGTCTTGATGCCCAGATCCGATTTTTTGCCTAAATCCAATTTTTTTTTTTAACGTGTGGTTACACGTACTGATTCACGCGATTACACTTGCCTTTCACCTGAAACATCGCGCATGCCTACTTAAGTGTTTACCAAACTCTACTGCTGAGGCAAATGGACGACGTTGACATAGGTGTGATGCTAGTGTTGCGGTACATGAGAAGTTCGCCCAACATTGGCAGGATTTTAAGGCCGAGGAGGAAAAGAGCCATCATTGCCTCCTCAGCTGTTCAGAGGAGTGTCTGGGTGCGAGATCGATCCCAGGACTGGTGGGAGAATGTTGTGGCGGGCTTTGAAGAAGAGCAGTGGGTCAGCAATTTTAGAATGAGCCGACAAACTTTTGATATGCTGTGTGAGAGTTTGTCCCCATTCCTCTCCTACCAAGACACCACATTTCGTCGGGCGATTCCACTGAATATCCGATCTGCCTGTTTACACGGCGGTCGCATTGTGACATATCCGATTCGTATCTGATAAATTTCCACATATGAAGGAGGCCTGTATCCGATCTCAAAATATCAAAAAGCATGCGTCCTTGTCCTATTTACATGGTCAAAAAACATATCCGATCTGTGTCACATGAGAGCAAAAAATCGGAATTGGGTAACATTTAACTGACAGTGTAAATGTAGCCATAGATGGCCACCAAGTGAACAGCCACACTCTGTTAGGAAAGGCGGACCTCCTCAAACAGTCTGGTCAGTGCTTTACTCTGAGAAGGCATCTAATCTCCATGTGAAACAGCAATGATTTATGGTCCATTCCCATTTCCTGGCAAAGTGTGGCAAACAGTCTGGTTTGCACAGGCCAGGATTGATAAAGTTAACCACATTAACTGCTGTGTGGAGAACACTACAGAGCTGGGTCTTGCTAACCGGGGCTTTTCTGTGGATGATGCAATGTGAACATTTCAAATGCAGAGCGGCTTCCAAAACGCAGGCTTTTAGTCCTTCTTCTTGCATTTTAGTGTTTAGCTTCTTAAAAATGTCACAACGTGTGCAAGTTCCCTCCAGTGACATGCAAAACATGTCCTCATACACTTTTACCCTGCAGCTGTGTCTCACTTAATACAACCAGTTTCAAATGAATTGACAGGTCAGTCGATTCATCCATTTGCAGTAAAACCTTTCCAAGCTTTCCTGTACCCTGTCCATGAGCAGTTTGCCATGTCAGATCATCTGGGCAGATGAGGCTCTCAGCAATGGTGTGGCTTTTTTGATTGAGCCACCTGAAATGCCACTTCATATGAAGCTGGCAGGGACCGCAGCATAGTCATTCACCGTTGACTTTTGGTTCTGTAGTTCTCTCTGCTTATGTTGACAAAACTCGAATGGTTTGCTGTTGTGAGAAATGTGTTTCCTTTCCAAATGTCTCTTAAGTTTAACTGGTTTTAAGCTTCCATGTGCAAGCACCTCAGAACAAATCCACACTGTGCATATTCCACATTTCTTTTGGCTATATATGTAAATCCATATTGAAGAATGTCAGGGTGATACCTCCAAAGCTTGTTGGGCACATGGTGGTACTGTCAGACTTTCAGGTAACCCACCTCGAGACACATCTTGTTAGCTCCAGTTCTTGACTTGGATTACTTTTTCTCCATAGTTGATCCTTGTGATAGCCAGCAAAACATTCAGAGTACATCACAAAGTCCCTTTTTCTTTTCTTTTCTTTTCTTTTCTTTTGTGTGTGTCCGATAAAAGACCCCTGCTTGCACACTTTAAGTCACAAAGACCATAGCTTCTTAAAAATGTCACAACGTGTGCAAGTTCCCTCCAGTGACATGCAAAACATGTCCTCATACACAAAATTGTGTTCTTTTTGTTCTTTTGTCCAGAAGCATCTTAGAACTCGTATTTGACTAAAAATGCTTAAAACAAGCAGAAACTCATCAGCCAGCTTTTATCAATTCAGGTTTTCACTCAATGATAATAATCTGTTAGGATTTCAGCATTCACTGAACACGTACCTTTGTTATAAAGGTATCTGATATTGAGGAAGCGAAGCAAACTGCTGATGTGTAGCCCATACCCACAGATTACATTTTAAAGTACCTGAAATATTTATGAGAGCAATGCTTTCATTTGCTTTTGTCATGCTTATCATTGAAGTTCATCATTGGTGATCTGTTGCTGAGTTCATTGAAAGAGTCTTTAAACTTCATTAGGTGAGAGTGTGTGTCTTAGTTGTTTTATGAAATCCCATCCATCCATTTTCTATCCCCGCTCAGTCCAACTCAGGCTGGCGGGGGGCTGGAGCCTATCCCAGCTGTCATTGGGTGAGAGGCAAGGTACACCTGGACAAGTCGGTGCAGTTCTTGCTCATCCAGTGGGTAATATACCATCTTTCTGAAAGAGTAACATTAATTATATCAAAATATAATATAATACAATAAAATAATATTTAATATAATGATATTGGCAATAATAATAATAATAACAGTAATCATACTCGCTACTGTTACCAGGATTCAAGGAACTTTAATTGTCATACCAGTTTGCATTTACATGTTTACGGAACGGAAGTTGGACTCTGGTCCCGGTTTCAGAAGCCTAATAAATAAGCATAAAAGAGAAAAATATATATTATGTAATATATATATACATAAAATAATCACTATATTTAATCATCTATTTATAAAATAACGATTGTCATCATCATTTACCACCAATATTGATAATAACAATAATATTAATAATAATGATCTGCCCTGTGCCCATACTAGTGAAAACCAATAAATAAATGCCTTTTTAAAGAAAAAAAAAGTCTTATCAGAAGGCCCTAGAGCCAGCTATGGAGTCTGCCCTTCAATAATAGTTCTGACCAGGCTGGCTGCCAAAATGACTGCAACAGCATCTTTAGCTGTTTCCTGTCTAGCTTTGAGTGACAGGTCGTCTGTTATTGCTCACAGCGCCCATCACCCATCCATCTCCTGTCACTGCACCGCTTGACATCAGCTGAACATTACTTCCTGTTTGCCAGGATATAAGCAGTCCTCTGTCAGCTCAGATTGGTTTCAGGTGGACCGGGTCCGCTGTAATTAGAAATGTATTGAAAATGGACCAGTGTGTAATTTCCAGCACAGATTTTCTCTGGGACCAGACAACCTGTTCCATTTAAATGGGCTGTGAGAGGGGTGCGTTGTGGGTAAAAAAAACTATTCTTAAGTTTCATGAATTCATACTTGCAGCATTTTCATTATGAGCAAAATTGAATTCAGTAGCATGAATATTATGTAAATATACTATTGCAGCAATAACTATTATCTGATCTAAACCAGTTCATGTGAGGGATTTGCAACGTTTACAGGTTGGGAAAGTGAAAGTTTCAGTGCAATCTGTTGGTTTCCTTAGCTAGGAAATTGTTTTTGAATTGGCTCTATATGAACGAATTGGATTATTTTATGAATAATTATGATTACAATTAATTGAATTCCAATTGGCTTGAATTGGACTTTATTATCTAAGTGCCTTGAGATGACATTTGTTGTATTTGGCGCTATATAAATAAAAATGAATTGAATTGAATAGAGAGAAAGTCTTTTTAGAAATAATCCCATAAATTCAGCAACATGGTCTTAATCACCTCTCTTTCTGTTTCTGATAGAAACTCCTGATTCATCTATATATGAATTAATAAAGGTTCAATGTTAGGCTTGCAGTCAAAGGCAGGTTGGATAATATTTAATGAATAAAGTGTTGTATTACATTTACTACTGCTCAATATTGATTGCAGTTTTAAAAAAAACTGATGAATTAAAAAGAATGCTTCTGCAAGAACTCTTTACCTAAAACAAGCCTTGTTCTCTCTGCTGCTCTGGTGAATATTTGACTTTTTACAGTATATCTTTGTTCCTGACATTAATGTGGCTCTGTCTGTTTTTTGTCTTCCATAGGTATCAGATCCACACAGGCCTTCAACATTCCATTATTCGAGCCACCCAGCCCAACTGCCTGCCACTGGAAAATATAACCCTACCCCAGAAACTCAGAGAAGCAGGTTATTCCACTCACATGGTGGGGAAGTGGCACCTGGGCTTTTACAAACGTGGCTGCCTTCCTACCCAGCGTGGTTTCGACACTTTCTTTGGCTCCCTGTTAGGAAGCGGGGATTACTACAGCCACTACAAATGTGAAGGGCCTGGAATGTGTGGCTACGATCTGTATGAGGGGGAAGAGGCAGCCTGGGAACAGGACCGTGGTTTGTACTCCACTGTGATGTTTACTCGAAAGGCTATTAGTATCTTAGCCAATCACAACCCTCGCCAACAACCCTTGTTTCTCTACTTAGCTTACCAGGCAGTTCATTCTCCACTGCAAGTTCCTGTACGCTACCTTGAGCGCTACAAGGGCATTCCAAATTTACAGCGCCGTAAATATGCTGCCATGGTCTCCTGCCTGGATGAAGCCATTCACAACCTCACGTTAGCGCTGAAACGCTACGGTTATTATGACAACACTGTTATGGTATACTCCTCAGACAATGGGGGCCAGCCTTTAGTGGGTGGAAGCAACTGGCCATTGAGGGGGAGTAAGGCCACTCTTTGGGAGGGTGGCATCAGGGCAGTGGGCTTTGTTCACAGTCCTCTGTTGTTGAAAAAAGGGACAAAATGTCGATCTTTGGTTCACATCACTGACTGGTTCCCTACACTGGTGACCCTGGGCGAGGGTACCTTAGATGAAGATCTAAATCTGGATGGGTATGATGTGTGGGAGGCTATCAGTGAAGGCCACCCTTCACCTCGCCAAGACATTCTTCACAACATTGATCCAATTTACATAAAAGCCAAGAATGGTTCATGGAAGGCTGGGTATGGCATATGGAACACTGCCATTCAGGCCGCGCTCCGCGTGGGCCACTGGAAGTTGCTTACGGGTGTGCCGGGCTACAGCGATTGGGTGCCCCCACAGACCTTCTCCAGCCAACGGCTAACTAATCGCTGGCATAACGAACATGTCCGCTGGGACCGCGGTAAGTCCATCTGGCTGTTTAACATCACAGCTGACCCGTATGAGAGAGTGGACTTGTCTCAGCGTTATCCACATATCGTGAAGAAAATGCTCACGCGGCTCGCACAGTACAACAAGACCGCTGTGCCAGTGCGCTATCCGGCCAAAGACCTGCGTTCTAACCCACAGTACAACGGTGGGGTCTGGGGACCCTGGTACAAGGATGAAAAGGAGGAAAAGGAGGAGCAGGAGAGATACAGTAATTTGTTCACAAACCATCTGGGTAAAAGGAGGTGGAAAAATAAATCAAAGAATAGAAAAGTGAAAAGGAAGGCAGAAGAGTAGCTTACCTGTGAAAACCCTCAGTTTGCCTTTTCTCAGGGATTAACACTTCCTGTTTAAGGATTGTCTTTGCAGTTCTTTTAATTCCAGGTAGTTTTAACTGGACTCCAGTATATAATGTATTGTAGACGTTACCGAAAGCCTTAGGTTCACTTGTTTTAACATGCCCAGACAGCCAAGACCTGGTGTTAATGTTGGGGTGCTCAAAGGTTCTGTTGTCTGCTTGAACTGTTGTCACTTTTGGATTTTGTCTGTAGATTCATGTTTCACTTCGAGTACAAATAATTCTTCCTTGACAGTTGCCATGAAATTTGGTGATAGAGAAATAAAGTAAGACATAGTTTTGCTATGTTGTTGACTGCAGTGTTACAGTATCGCGGAAGCAGATGTGGAATTTATGATACGTGTGTTCATGTATGTTGGTTTTTATAAGCACACTGTGCCTGTGCTTTAGAAACCTCGATTGTTTTTCTCTTCTACATGATGTCTGGTCTGGCACCAGGCCAACCTGTATGTAAGACAAACTAACAAAATAAAAACCCCAGACACAAAGCTTTTTGTCTCCTGCTATCTTTCAAGCTTCGTCTGGTTTGCAGTTTATTACAGACAGATTTTCTCTTGTTCTCCTGACAGTAGGTACTCTTGTAACTGGAAAGGTTTGAACAAATTGTTTGCTTTTGGAAGGTAATACGGGACCATTAATAGCATTTATTCATGGAAAATGCAGTAAACTTGGATCTTAGTGGCAATAAAGACCCGATTGCTTTCTTGCTGTCCTTAAAATTGGCCTGTGTCATCAGTTGTGCTGCACTATACAACACGTTGCATTTACTGGAAATGAAGAAACTGAACTATTCATGTGGAGTGAGCAACTTTAAAACATTATTTTCATATGCAACCGTTGCTTGGCACCCATAGAAGCAGAACTCACAATGTGCATGGCTGATTTGATACGCTCATGGGTGTTGGAAGTGATTGTTTACAAGCCAATTTGCTGTTTGCTTGTGGCCTCGCATATGTTTCTGGTGCAATCCAAGGGGTTGCTGTAGTTATGAGCTAAACAGCAGAGGGGCTTCCCAATGGAAAGAGTGCCTAACTTCGATCCCCCCGTCTCTGCACTGTACTTGGTGCCAAATTATGACCTCAGACCTCTTGGACAGTGGCTAAACTTTCAGAGCAGCATTTGTGTTAACAGCGCACAGGCATAATGATATGTACAAGGTTCTTTCAGTCTCTCCAAAATTCTTAAAGGAGCTCTTTGTAGGAAAAAAAGTCAAAAATTAAACTACAACTATCAACCAAGATGGAAAAAACAATACCTATGATGTTAAATAAAAATGCATATCAACTGTGAAACATCAGGAGCAGACCACTAAGTGAGTCCTGCCCTGGAGCCAACAGGTAAACAAGTTACTACTAACAGAGTAGAGACTTGTAGAAGTTGGTAAATTACAACAATGGCAGAAGCTTATGGCAAGCAAACATTACTTTCACCACCACCACTTTAACCAGCAAAATGAAAAACAAGACCAAATATTGGTGTTCATTTTCTTTGCTGCATTCAGCTTTTGGGCTGTAAAGGACTGAAATCTGATGCAGAACTTGGAACTTTTCCTCTGGACTGGTAAGTAATAGCTTGTACTGTTAATGTTGTGGATGTGGCTTGACTTTCAGTTTTTTTTTCTCAGCTGATTCCACAATGTCAGCTCGCTGTATGTTTTAATGCAGCGATCAATCACCTTTTTATGTTTGAATTGCCAATGAGGAACAGTGGCAGCTTAGCAAGGACGTACGGAAGAGTATTAGGGCCAGGCATAAGAAAAAATATTTATATTTTACCTGTCGAGAATAAAGTCGAAATGTTGACATTAAAGTCGAAATGTCGAAAATAAAGTAATTTGATGATAAACCAGAGGAGTTGACTTTTTTCTCGAAAATTCGACTTTATTCTCGACGGGCAAAATATAAATATTTTTTCTTATGCCTGGCCCTAATACTCTTCCGTAAGGATGTACTTTTTTGCCAATAAAGCAGAACCCATTTGTGAAAAGAGCAACAGTGTCGGTGTTTGCTGCCATGTTTATGCTAAAAACTGAGCTAATCATATCATGTAAACTGTAAGTGTGTAAAGGTGGCTGTGCTATCATGACCGGCCCGCGCACCGTTAAATCAAAGTTAGGGTATGCTCGTCTTGTTCTTAGCTGTTAACTGGTTATTTTCTTGATGATTATTTTGTTAAAAAAGATTAAAGTAGCTGATAGTCATTACGTCTGTTCCCCCCTCTCATCACCTGGAAGGGTTAAGAAAAGGCTTGTGAATGAATAAATACATTTAAAAAGGAATGGAAACATACATTTCGTCTGGTAAAACGGTTCCCTTGTGGTGATCATTTTTAATGACCAGAATTACAAAATCCACCTTTAAGCAGTCAAGGTCCATTCAGATTAATCACTCTGGTTTTCCTGAGCTCCTTCACACTGATCTGTGTCGACAAGTTAGATTGTACCCATGGGAACAGAATTCACCTGGCTCAGTCTGGTTTTAGTCCTGACCATAAAAAACACGGTATTATGAGCTACAGCTGAGAGTTATAGAATATCAGATTCCTACTTTGTTACGCTGTGCTACATTTCCCCTCCCATGGGCAACAGGAACACTTAAACCCTGGGATTCTTTGGGAATTCACATTTGCTTTTAGTTATGGGCATTAACATCTTCCTATGGGAAAAAGCAGGGATATCTCTTTCCCCTGTTGTAACTGAGCTGTAAGGCAATACATCAAGCCCCCTCCTCCTGCCACCTCACAGCAAGAACGCCCATTAGCGCCCATTGGGAGTGATCTTAAAAAGCATTCTGTGACGACAGCTTTGATCAGACTGACGTTGGGATTTTGCCAGGTTGTGTTGGCTTTGTTTTAGCTATGGCACCATGTGAAAAGTGCAGTTTAGGTACATGATCACAGTGCAAATCAAATGAATTATAAGGTGGTGATCCCCTCAAGTTCCATAAGCAAACCCGGTGACTCAGCTGGGCTCTGGCTCCTCTGTAACTCCCAAAGACGAGTGATAAAAAAGCAAGGGAAGTATAAAGCAACTGTTGCCCAAAAGAATCAGAAAAACTCCAGAAACGGTGAACTACTTTGTGAACACCACACAGAGTTCCAAAACACAATTGATGCTTGCAATGCAGTCACTCCGAGCATTACTTAATGCAGGCCTGTGAGCTCCAGCTACTTGGCAAAAGTGGGACATTCCATTCAGCAGAGGTAGGTCACATTTTTCCTAAGCAGTTGTACAAGTATATGAAATGGTTGACGTCATGTTTGTCAGTGATGTCACAGGAATTCCTATCAATAAAATGGCTTCGAAAGTCTACAAAACCCTTCCAAAGAAGATAAAGACGAAAGCAAACGTTTTCCAGATCTGCAAGAAAATACACGCTGTGCCATTGTGTTGAGTTGCAGCTTCTTCGGCATCCACGGAACCCACATGGAGTGTTTAAGTGTGTGAGAGGAGACAGAACAGCAATTTGGCTCCAGAGACGCTTTCTTGGCTGCGAGTTTCTCTCCAGACGTGGGGATTTCCTGTCATGAGCAATTTCACCCATGCACAACTGGAACTTTTCTTGGTGTTCAGTAGAGGTCCAGCACTCACACTTTATGCAGTTTATAACATATGCTCACATCTTGTGTTTCCCCCAAACCACTCCCTTAGTATCTTAATATTCCTTTCTGCTTCCTTTCATTAATCTTGTGGAGAAAACAGGCAATTTTCTTCCTCTCTTGTTCTTTCCCTTGCAGCCATACAGACTGTTTGCTTTCCCTTTTATCGCTGTCATTTTTATCCTAATCCTTTTCTTATGCTCACATCACTCTGTAAGTCTTCTTTAGTGCACTGCTTGGATAAGTGAAAGTGCTCAAAAGGTTTTGCTCCAGTCCAGACCTGTGTGCTGTTGAAAGAAAAACCTGTATTTCACACATAAACAGTGTCAGCGTCTCTGAGCAGCACTTAGCAAAGAATACAACCCAAATACAAATTCCAGAAAATTTGGGATGTTGTGTAAAATGTGAGTATGTGAGATATTTGACTATTTCATGAAAAAATGAGTTCATCTTGAGTTTGATAGCAGCAACACATCTAAAAAAAAATTGGGAGAGGGGCAACAGAAGGCTGAAAAAACAAGCGATACTGGTAAGAAATAGCTGGAGGAACAAGTTGCAACTAATCAGGTTAACCCCTAACAAGTCAACAATATGTTTGTGTACAAGAAGAGCACCTTAGAGAGGCAGAATCTCTCAGTTAAGATGGGCAGAGTTTCAGCTATTAAAAAAAAAAAAAAAAATCTGAATAATGTGCCACAGCAGGAAATTGCAAAGACTTTGAATATTTCATCATCTTCAGTACATAATATCATCAAAAGATTAAAGGAATCTGGAGACATCCCAGTATGCATGGGACACGGCCAGAAATCAGCAATGGGTGACTTTTTCTGATCCTCATAATAAACCTGATTCTGTCTCGCATGGGCTCAGGAACACTTCCAGAAATCATAGTCTGTAAACACAGTTCACTGTGCCATCCACAGATGCAGATTAAAGCTTTACCATGTCAAGAAGAAGCTGCCTGATTACTGCCTGAACAGGACCCAGAAACGCTGTTGTCTTCTCTGTTAAAATGGACTGAGGCAAAGTGGAAAACTTCTGTGGTCAGATGAATCAAAATGATTTATTAACTGTGACGGCACCACCTATGCTGAAAAGTGTACATACAGGTTTTAAAAGAAGATATTCAATTCAATTCAATTCATTTTTATTTATATAGCACCAAATACAACAAATGTCATCTCAAGGCACTTAGATAATAAAGTCCAATTCAAGCCAATTGGAATTCAATTAATTGTAATCATAATTATTCATAAAATCATCCAATTCGTTCATATAGAGCCGATTCAAAAACAATTTGCTAGCTAAGGAAACCAACAGATTGCACTGTAACACCATTCAAAGGATAACTGTTATCCTTTGTTAACAAGATATAGTCCCATCCAGACAATAACTTTTTCAGGGAACAGTGAAAAGTCTCAGATTCATCATATAATATTTTCAATGTTTAATTGTTGACCATCACTAGAAATATTTTGTTCTGTAAAACAATGTTTCATAACTTGTAATTGAATGCAGTCTTTACCATAAATGTCAGATATAAAGTTAAGTAAAGTCCAGCAGCTAAAGTTCAAAATGAGGAAATGATCTATTTTAAAAGCACTTTAAATTTAGAAAGAAAATGTTGATGACCTTTCCGTGTGTCTGCACTGGAGAGGCAATAGTGAGTTAGATAAAGTTGTTCATGTCTGCAAGCTTTCAGGAGACACACCATGCTATTTGACCAACTTTTGAATAGCAAAGAACCAAGTCCAGATGGTCTTTTCTTCCAGCTTATTTTGGAAAGGTGAAACATGACAACGATGTTCATCAAAGTCGTAAATTCATGACTTATAATCACACAGCTGGGACTATCTGCATCCATGGACGTGTGGAGATTTTCCAAGTTTTGCATCAACAGTTCCCAGTGTTTGCAGCTGAAGTTTTCCTGCTTTGTTGGCAGCACAGAACAGAAAGAAGCAGCAGTTTCTGCAGGTATTCTGCAGGTATTCATGCTTTCACCCTGTTGGCTGTCTGCCTCAGCCTTTATTTCATTCTCTATTTGATTTAGCTCCTCTTCTCTAAGATCTGTTTCAAATAAAAGACTCTCAGACTAAAATGATCTTCCATCATCCTCATAGAGGCCTAAGAGATAACTGTGGCATAAAAATGTTTTAGCCTGAAAACAAATTGGTATACACCTGTGAATATGATATGGTGACTGTGCAAGTGATTAGATCAGCTGGTGGAGAGCCCACATAATGGCTAACAGTCAGTACTCCTGCATGCCCCACACTGGGCTTACTGGGTGACTTAGGCAACATCAACAAGGAAATGAAGCACACATGGTCTTCACTGCGTTCTGTATCGCAAAGATAACTATTCTCATGAACTAGAAAACAAAAAAAACATTTGTGTATTAACCAGCGTAGAACTCCTCTGTCAGATCATATTAGCATGGAGACGATGTCTGCCTCCTTAAAACATCCTTTGCTGATTTCATTCCCTCTGATCCCTTTTGATTAGCTCCATCACTTAGCGGGGTGGGTTACTGTGTTGCCGTTCCGGGCGGTTGGGGGCTGCTTGGGTGGGGTTGGGGGGGATGGTTCTCAGACTGGTTGCTGTGTTGTGAAAGATGTGATTACATGTTTATGGTATGTGGGTTTTTTGTTTGTTTGTTTTTTCAGAATCTGTAAAGGGGGCCTCTGGGGTGGGGCAGGTGTGTGCTTTTCTGGGTGTGCAGTGGCTCTCCGGATGCTGTCGCAGCGGGCCCCGGACCTCCTGCCCTTTGGTGGGTCCCAGGGAATGGGGGTGCCTATTACAGCGTGTTCTGTGGGGTGTAGTGCATGGGGCCATTTTGTTGGTTCTCTTTGCTGTAGCTACTCTCGGCAGCTACACCTCAGTTGTAATTATGTCTTAGGCATTCCTACTTATCACCCACGCACACCAGGCTTTGAAGGATGGGTGTGTCCAGTGGTATGTGGGCCGCTTTGGTTGGCTTGTTGGTGCCTGGGCCTCCCGGGTGTCAGGCAGGGCCTCTTCTGGGGGTTTGGATGGCGCTCGGACTTGCGTGGTCCTGGGCCAAGTGCTTAACTAATGCCCGGGCAGCCAGGGCCTGACGGGGCCAGTCGGCTGTCGCCCCAGTTTTACACAAAACAATAGTCTAACCATCTGACTAATTTCATGTACAAACAATTCAAAGTGCTTTACAGAAAATAAAAGCATTGCAGCAGGGAGTGGAAGAAGCACTAAAATACATAAAAGAATATAAAGAGAAACCAATAAAATAATTAAAATGAATTTAAAAACAAGTAACAGATAAGTTCAAAGATAGCGTGCAGATTTCATGCTGCTTCTCCATGTTTAGTCTGGACTCTGGACTGGACCAGCTGACCTGAGTCCTTGGATCTAAGAGCTCTGCTCCATACAAGTGGCACTAGCAAAATGGCCTATGTTTCAAATCAGGTTCAAAGCAAGCAGAGAGGACGATAGGAAACACAGTCCAAGAGAAGATAATGGAAAAATAAGGAAAAGATGGAAGGAAGGTGAGGAAATGACATGGCAGCCCTCCAAAGATCCTCACAGAAGGAGCAGAGCTCAGGCAGGATAAGGGAAGAAGAGCTGCCTCCTCCCACGTGCTGTGTCAGACCTCTCAGCTGTTCGCTGCATCGGCAGACAGCCAGTATTCCACAGGATTCATCTTTCTTCGTCACTGCCAGTAATGGAGAAAAAAAAAGACTGGATGCATTTCAGTAGTGGAACTTTTAAAGCTCTCCACCTGTCTCATGCCAGACTGTTGAGGAGAAATCCTGGGGAGTGGAGCGTTGTTCTGCAGTGTCTGATCTCATGACTTCTCGTTGCCATTTTTTCCCTTTCCTCCTGAAGGAATGTGGAAGGTGGGTTATTGTGTCCAGGACAGTTTTTATGTTTATATAAGTACGTATATTTAAAAGGTCAACTTGTGTGGTAGCATCTCTGCGGTTTATACAGTCAGTTTTGGTAAAAACTGGGTTGCCAAAGCTCAAGTAGGAGAGGAAATAATGACTCACTTTTTCCAAGTAAAACATTTAGTTTAATTCCGTTCAAACCCCTTAATGGTAAATGACTTGCACTCACAGTTTATAGCACCTTTTAACCTTCTCTATGTTTTACAATGCTCTTTGCTGTGTGTTTTTCATTCATCCATCCACAGAAACACAAATAAAACGCTTCTTATTCTCTATACAGTGAAAAAGAAGCTTTTAAGAATTTAAGAAAGGTTTTAAGAATCAAGATATAAACTAAGGCTAAATGCAGAAGCTGTGTGTGGAAAACTAAGTCAATCCTATGATTGTCAGGTTGGGGTTGGGAAGGTAGGACACGGATGCAGACTTTTTCAAAAGGAAAACTGGATTTATTATACAAAAACAAACAAAGTTCAAACGAAAGGCGCGGCTTAGCCGGATTCAAAAAACAAACTGTGACAAAATAAACAAAGAACTAGGCATGGCATGGAATAAATACTTAACTTAGTGAAGGGGACGAAGATCATGGGAATAACAGGTAAGGGATTCAAGTAAGGCATGTATGGCAAAGATCCGGCAAACTGAGAGGGGAGACTGGAAACTAAATAGGGACTGAGTGATTGGAGACTGGGTGCAGCTGGAGGGGAATGAACAGGTGCAGTGAATAGACTAATGAACAGAGTGCAGGGAAACTAAAACATGGCAAAACTAAAAACTAAACAGGGACTGAAAACCAAAACGTGACCTAAAACATAAAACTTGAAACAAGTTCCCTGGCGTGACAGAGCCCCCCCCTCAAGGGGCGGATCCCAGACTACCCAAGAGTCTGAGGGTGGGAGGGAGGGGCTCGAAGCCGGTCCGCCTGGAGGCCAGACAATTGGCGGTGTGGCTGCAGTGGCCGAACAGGCATGCGGTAAGAGTACCGCCCAGACCTCCGACGACGCGGCAGCAGGAGGCAGTGGTCTGGCAGGCGGCCAGACCTCCGTCGATGTGGCGGCAGGAGGAGCCGGAGACCGTCCAGCAGGCGGCCGGACATCCAACGACGTGACAGGAGGAGGCGGTGGTCTGGCGGGCACCCAGACCTCCGACGGCGTGGCGGCAGTATTTTTGCAAAGGCTATAAGTCGCAAAGGTTTGTGAAAAAGTCATCCAAAAAGTAATATTGACTTAAACGTGACTTCAAGCAAAATGCAGGGATATATTTGGCAGTGATATAACAAGAAGTCCCAGATAAAGTATGACATGTGGACAGATGTGTCAGAACACAGAAAATAGCTGAGATGGTTAAAACACATTGGACGACTCAGGGAAGGAAGAGATGAGGAGAAGAAAGTTTGCACGGAGAGCAGACTGACAGAAATACATTACATACACATTTATGTATGTAAATATATATATGGCCTTAACGTTACACATGGCCTTAGCGTTACACATGGCCGTATGGTTACACATGGTCGTATGGTTACACATGACCGTATGGTTACACATGACCGTATGGTTACACATGGCCGTATGGTTACACATGGCCGTATGGTTACACATGACCGTATGGTTACACATGGTCGTATGGTTACACATGGCCGTATTGTTACACATGACCGTATGGTTACACATGGCCGTATGGTTACACATGGCCGTATGGTTACACATGGCCGTATGGTTACACATGGCCTTAGCGTTACACATGGCCGTATGGTTACACATGGCCTTAGCGTTACACATGGCCGTATGGTTACACATGGCCGTATGGTTAAACATGGCCGTATGGTTACACATGGCCGTATGGTTACACATGGCCGTATGGTTACACATGGCCGTATGATTACACATGGCCTTAGCGTTACACATGGCCGTATGGTTACACATGGCCTTAGCGTTACACATGGCCGTATGGTTACACATGGCCTTAGCGTTACACATGGCCTTAGCGTTACACATGGCCGTATGGTTACACATGGCCTTAGCGTTACACATGGCCGTATGGTTACACATGGCCTTAGCGTTACACATGGCCGTATGGTTACACATGGCCTTAGCGTTACACATGGCCGTATGGTTACACATGGCCTTAGCGTTACACATGGCCGTATGGTTACACATGGCCTTAGCATTACACATGGCCGTATGGTTAAACATGGCCGTATGGTTACACATGACCGTATGGTTACACATGGCCGTATGGTTACACATGGCCGTATGGTTACACATGGCCTTAGCGTTACACATGGCCGTATGGTTAAACATGGCCGTATGGTTACACATGGTCGTATGGATACACATGGCCATATGGTTACACATGACCGTATGGTTACACATGGTCGTATGGTTACACATGACCATATGGTTACACATGGCCTTAGCGTTACACATGGCCGTATGGTTAAACATGGCCGTATGGTTACACATGGTCGTATGGTTACACATGGCCGTATGGTTACACATGGTCGTATGGTTACACATGGCCGTATGGTTACACATGGCCGTATGGTTACACATCGTCGTATGGTTACACATGGCCGTATGGTTACACATGACCGTATGGTTACACATGGTCGTATGGTTACACATGGTCGTATGGTTACACATGGCCGTATGGTTACACATGGCCATATGGTTACACATGGTCGTATGGTTACACATGACCGTATGGTTACACATGGTCGTCTGGTTACACATGGCCGTATGGTTACACATGACCGTATGGTTACACATGGCCATATGGTTACACATGGCCGTATGGTTACACATGGCCGTATGGTTACACATGGTCGTATGGTTACACATGGCCGTATGGTTACACATGGCCGTATGGTTACACATGGCCGTATGGTTACACATGGTCGTATGGTTACACATGGCCGTATGGTTACACATGGTCGTATGGTTACACATGGCCGTATGGTTACACATGGTCGTATGGTTACACATGGCCGTATGGTTACACATGGTCGTATGGTTACACATGGCCGTATGGTTACACATGGTCGTATGGTTACACATGACTGTATGGTTACACATGGTCGTATGGTTACACATGGCCTTAGCGTTACACATGGCCGTATGGTTAAACATGGCCGTATGGATGCACATGGCCATATGGTTACACATGACCGTATGGTTACACATGGTCGTATGGTTACACATGGTCGTATGGTTACACATGACCATATGGTTACACATGGCCTTAGCGTTACACATGGCCGTATGGTTAAACATGGCCGTATGGTTACACATGGTCGTATGGTTACACATGGCCGTATGGTTACACATGGTCGTATGGTTACACATGGCCGTATGGTTACACATGGCCGTATGGTTACACATGACCTTAGCATTACACATGGCCGTATGGTTAAACATGGCCGTATGGTTACACATGACCGTATGGTTACACATGGCCGTATGGTTACACATGGCCTTAGCGTTACACGTGGCCGTATGGTTAAACATGGCCGTATGGTTACACATGGTCGTCTGGTTACACATGGCCATATGGTTACACATGACCGTATGGTTACACATGGTCGTCTGGTTACACATGGCCATATGGTTACACATGACCGTATGGTTACACATGGTCGTATGGTTACACATGGCCGTATGGTTACACATGGTCGTATGGTTACACATGACTGTATGGTTACACATGGTCGTATGGTTACACATGGCCTTAGCGTTACACATGGCCGTATGGTTAAACATGGCCGTATGGTTACACATGGTCGTATGGATGCACATGGCCATATGGTTACACATGACCGTATGGTTACACCTGGTCGTATGGTTACACATGGTCGTATGGTTACACATGACCATATGGTTACACATGGCCTTAGCGTTACACATGGCCGTATGGTTAAACATGGCCGTATGGTTACACATGGTCGTATGGTTACACATGGCCGTATGGTTACACATGGTCGTATGGTTACACATGGCCGTATGGTTACACATGGCCGTATGGTTACACATGGCCTTAGCGTTACACATGGCCGTATGGTTACACATGGCCTTAGCATTACACATGGCCGTATGGTTAAACATGGCCGTATGGTTACACATGACCGTATGGTTACACATGGCCGTATGGATACACATGGCCATATGGTTACACATGACCGTATGGTTACACATGGTCGTCTGGTTACACATGGCCATATGGTTACACATGACCGTATGGTTACACATGGTCGTATGGTTACACATGACCATATGGTTACACATGGCCGTATGGTTACACATGGCCTTAGCGTTACACATGGCCTTAGCGTTACACATGGCCGTATGGTTAAACATGGCCGTATGGTTACACATGGTCGTATGGTTACACATGACCATATGGTTACACATGGCCGTATGGTTACACATGGCCTTAGCGTTACACATGGCCTTAGCGTTACACATGGCCGTATGGTTAAACATGGCCGTATGGTTACACATGGTCGTATGGTTACACATGGCCGTATGGTTACACATGACCATATGGTTACACATGGTCGTATGGTTACACATGGTCGTATGGTTACACATGGTCGTATGGTTACACATGGCCGTATGGTTACACATGGCCGTATGGTTACACATGGTCGTATGGTTACACATGGTCGTATGGTTACACATGGCCGTATGGTTACACATGGCCGTATGGTTAAACATGGCCGTATGGTTACACATCGTCGTATGGTTACACATGGTCGTATGGTTACACATGGCCGTATGGTTACACATGACCGTATGGTTACACATGGTCGTATGGTTACACATGGTCGTATGGTTACACATGGCCGTATGGTTACACATGGCCGTATGGTTACACATGGTCGTATGGATACACATGGTCGTATGGTTACACATGACCATATGGTTACACATGGCCTTAGCATTACACATGGCCGTATGGTTAAACATGGCCGTATGGTTACACATGACCGTATGGTTAAACATGGCCGTATGGTTACACATGGCCGTATGGTTACACATGACCGTATGGTTACACATGGTCGTATGGTTACACATGGTCGTATGGTTACACATGGCCGTATGGTTACACATGGCCGTATGGTTACACATGGTCATATGGTTACACATGGCCGTATGGTTACACATGGTCGTATGGTTACACATGACCGTATGGTTACACATGGCCGTATGGTTACACATGGCCGTATGGTTACACATGGTCATATGGTTACACATGACCGTATGGTTACACATGGCCGTATGGTTACACATGGTCATATGGTTACACATGGCCGTATGGTTACACATGGCCATATGGTTACACATGGTCGTATGGTTACACATGACCGTATGGTTACACATGGCCTTAGCGTTACACATGGCCGTATGGTTACACATGGTCGTATGGTTACACATGGTCGTCTGGTTACACATGGCCGTATTGTTACACATGGCCGTATGGTTACACATGGCCGTATGGTTACACATGGTCGTATGGTTACACATGGTCGTATGGTTACACATGGCCGTATGGTTACACATGGCCGTATGGTTACACATGGTCGTATGGTTACACATGGCCGTATGGTTACACATGGTCGTATGGTTACACATGGCCTTAGCGTTACACATGGCCGTATGGTTAAACGTGGCCGTATGGTTACACATGACCGTAAGGTTACACATGATCGTATGGTTACACGTGGTCGTATGGTTACACGTGGCCGTATGGTTACACGTGGCCGTATGGTTACACGTGGCCGTATGGTTACACATGGCCGTATGGTTACACATGGTCGTATGGTTACACATGGTCGTCTGGTTACACATGGCCGTATTGTTACACATGGCCGTATGGTTACACATGGCCGTATGGTTACACATGGTCGTATGGTTACACATGGCCGTATGGTTACACGTGGTCGTATGGTTACACATGGTCGTATGGTTACACGTGGCCGTATGGTTACACGTGGCCGTATGGTTACACGTGGCCGTATGGTTAAACGTGGCCGTATGGTTACACATGACCGTATGGTTACACATGACCGTATGGTTACACATGGTCGTATGGTTACACATGGCCGTATGGTTACACATGGTCGTATGGTTACACATGGTCGTATGGTTACACATGGCCGTATGGTTACACATGGTCGTATGGTTACACATGGCCGTATGGTTACACATGGTCGTATGGTTACACATGGCCGTATGGTTACACATGGCCGTATGGTTACACATGGTCGTATGGTTACACATGGTCGTATGGTTACACATGGCCGTATGGTTACACATGACTGTATGATTCAGAGGAAGCAGGCGTTGGGTAGCATTGACAAAGATACTTTTTAACGAGTTGAAAGTGTAAGTGACAAAAAAATTAGAAACCGCATTAATCAAAAGGTTTCCTAATAGAAGTTTACTGCATTATATTAGTTACATTAATTATTAAATTTCAACAGTAAAATTTGTCACCTATTACAGTTAAAATTAACGTTCCCAATACAGGTAATACATTCATATTCTTTCAAATAAACTTGGTATAGAGCTGATTATACCAAGAACAGTTTTTTTTTTTTATAACTATCAGATTATAAAAAAGGAGTTTTATCATGTTTTTATCAGTGGTTTTCTACAGTATTTTAAACACTGAGGAAAAAAAATATGTAAAGCTCTGATTATCAAGAGTAACTGCGCACTCCAGCCTTCTGGGTCTTCACATTGACCTTCTCTAAATGCCTCTCCTACCACCAGATGGGAACGCTGGATTGTCTCTTTCTATGAACTCCACATGCTGTCTGTGGCTCCCGCCAAGACTAAATGAGGAAAAAAATGTACCACCGTGTGTTATAGTTTAAACCTGTTGGATGGAATGCATGCAGATATGAGCTGTCCTGTACTATAAGTGGAAAAGTGAAAAAGGATATTCAGTATTTAACATACAATCACAACCAGAACACTTAAAAAAAGGGTGTGCAGGATGTCAATACTCAACATATATTATCTCAAAGTTTTTTGTTCATCTGTTCCAATCCATGTTAAGAACACAGTTACTGTATGTTCTAGAGAAATGGGAGTGTTTTCCACCACACTGCTCCTCTTCTGCTATGACCTGTCTCACTTTAACTGAAATGATAGCACCCTCTTCCTGTTTGGTGCATAAAGCAGCCCAGCAAGTTTCTTTTTAAGGTGTGCTTGTAGCACACAGAATGTCAAGTACGGGCTATTACTCCCCTGGTCCATTGTGTGCCTTACTTACCATGAGTGCTTTCCTTGGTCATTTCATAACTTGGTATTATATAAAGTCTGAAATTCAGACTTGAATTTGAACTGTAGTTTAGAACTTAATGCACTTGCGGGAGCCCATTTCAGAGGAGTCATAGGTGTCTAACTGGTTGATCGACAAATGACAGTAAGCAAGTGTTAATTTTCACTGGAATTTAAAGATTCAAAATATTCTCAAAGATTTCAGGCTCTATGAGGTGGAGAAGATCAGAGCTGGATTGGCTCTATGAAACAAAGATCTACTAAAAAGAGTTTTTTGCTGCTGCTTTTTCTTCATTTGATCAAAGGTGCAACTTTTTTTTATTTGAAGGAAACAAGAAAGGAGACACTCAAAAAAAACAAAGTACTGCTTTTCGGCCTAATCTTTGTTAATAAACCAGTGATAGTGTGTAAGAACAGATCATCATTTAATAAGGGTTTCTGATAACCAAAACTTTACCAGGTTTACATATATTTTAAGCATGTCTGCACATCATCAGGCACTGTGTACCTTCCTTTGTGATGTTCTACCAGACTTTTATTGCAGACATCTTTAGTTCTGCATTCCTTTTTACTCTTTGACCAATCGCTCAATTTGTGCAGTCTGCCTGAGGATGTGGTTGAAACAGGCATTTTCAGTGCTGGTCAGCGATGATAAATATCTGTGTTCTGTGGAACAAGTCAAATTTACGTCAGCTCCAACTCACAACTTACAATATTAATTCTTTAAAATTATCGTTTCATTATTTTCTTTTTACAATCGATCTCTGAATTCAGTGAAACACAGCATCATAACCGGAAGGCCAAAATGAGCCATGTCTGGCCCGGTGTATAAGAGACACTTAAGGCGAGACACGGCGGGAAAAAACAGGGATTTCATGCAGTGGTCAATTTTTAGATTTTGGGCCAGTCTACTCCTTCAATATGTGTTATTTTAAAACATAAATTAAAATGTTTATTTCATCACATTTAGTTTAATCGCGGCAGTACGTTTCGCCCCAAATTTACCAAAATGAATTCCTCTATTTAAATCTTTAAATGTCGTTTTCTCAAAATCAGTTTTTTGTATTTTTCCAGTATCAATATCTCAGCCTATGGAGAACCTACTAACACCAAACTTTCCAGTTATACACTTAGCAGTATTCTGAAGATATTTACAGAAGAATTTGTTGATAAATCATTCCTGGCCTGATTTATGTGACATTATATCAAAAAAATATGGCGAAAATTTATGTTTTTTAGGCTATGGACAGTATATTTTGATTTCCTAGGAAATGAAGCAGATATCCTGAAACCCCTCTGTAATTTTCTTTTCATTTTGTGTGTAAACAAAATGAAAAAATAATTTTTCACCTGGCTTTATCATATGTTCAGATCCATCTTCCGCAAATATATGCAAATGTGCGCATATTTAATGAGATAATGCCTAATTTGCATAATTAAACATACACATTTCTAAAACTTGTAATACATTTTTTTTCATACTTGTATAAGTAATCAACTGAGGAAGTTTCATGATGATATCTATTATTTTAAAATATTACCCGATTCACCTGTAGTGTCTCGCCTTAAGAGTATTTTCAAATAAAATAAATGTCTCTGTCCGTCACATCAGACCAGAGTGAGATTTAAAAGACTCCACAAAAATGGAGATTTTTCGTTCCACCGAAGAGAAAAATCGGTAAATCAAAGAGTAAATGTCATTCTCACACAAATGAAATAAATCCATGATATGATCCTACCACTAGAGGGCAGCAAACATCAGGCGTATCCCTGTGCCACTGTCAATTTAAGTCCTAAAAATAGCTCATCGTCATGGTGATGGTGCTGATGCAGATAGATGTAGACAGCCTGGAGATCTGTTGTTCCTCAGCAGTAACACACAGGTGGTCGTCCCTCTGTGACACGCTGTAATGTACAGCACAGAAAACCGAGTGACAGGAGATAATCACCTCAAAGGCTCCCAGCAGACGTTACCTCAGTGTCAGTGATGAAGAAGGTGAACACACACAGAGTCCAAAACGGCAAACCCCCAGGAAGCAGCCAGTGATTTGTTTTACAACACCACTTCCTCAGGAGTAGATTAGAGCAGATTACAGACTAAAAGGGATTAATGGAGATCCTTTTAACAGCAGGTCTGCAGTGAGCCTGATGAAGCTTTTGGGACGTCTTGGCTCTGCTTCTGCTCTGGCTTCTGCTGGATTTCTGGAGGGTTTCTCTTCATAACAGTTGATTGTAAAAAGCTTTATTTGATTATTTTGTGTTTGCTGAGAGACTTTCGGATTAACAGCACTTTTAGAAATACCATGACCTAATTACTTTGATCAGTCAGCGGCCTCCTACTAATGACTGACCCAGTATCGTGAAGGGTGTCATTAGCTGAGAGCGACGGCTCACTTTAGGCTCAGTAACAGCAGTTCGCTAAATGGATGGAAATGGAAGTTAGTGTGTGCCTGAAACAAGGATCAGGAAGACATTTCCATGTGACACCAATGAGCATCTCTGACCAGTGCTGAGGAGTAAAAGTCTACTTCTTTAAAAAATAAACTTCCACTCTGTTTTAGAAGAAGATTTGGTACATTTTACTCTACTGAATAAAGGTGATTGCACCAAAAGTTACTTTCAAAAAGAATATTTCAGATGAAATACGTGTAGAGTGTTTGATAAGTTACCAAAATACATCATCAAACCTCTTGTTAGCCAGCATCTGAGCCCCAGAGAGGTGAAATGTCCAATATGTCAAAATGTATTTTTAAGAACTTTGTGATGTTCTGATACATGATCTATCAGACTCTAAGATTTACCTTTGGGACCTTTTGGAGGTTACAGCCAACCTGCATATCTTTGTTCATTTATAAAAATGGAATCCAGCCTGTGGCAACAAGTTGAATTATTCAAAGGGTAACTTTAATTATTTTCATCAGTCATTGATGAAATAGTACAGATGGCTTCCCACCCACAGTCCACTAAAAAACAGGCATTGGAGAAAACATGTAAGGTTAATGTAATTATGAATAATCGGCTTTAATTCTTGCCCGCATGCTGCATTACTTTCAAATACATGTTGGAATGTGGTGGGGGGCCTCATTCAAGTCAGCGAAACTCAAAAAGCTGAATGCAACTGGAGCTGAAACACTTGTTTTTAGGGGGTGAAATACATAATGACTTGTCTGCCTAACAATTTAAGTGGATTTTAGCATTTTCAGATAAAAATATTAGATTGCTGAATGAGGATCTGAATCAGGATGTCTGAAAACAGATGTGAACTTTTGCAGTGTGTACCACAGTACCTCATTGTTATAGTATTCAGTATATTTAGAAAGCGGTCACCTTACAGTATTGTAGATTTGATTGAGACTGGATAGAATTGCCATGTTTGGCTGGTTAACCACAATAAAATAGAACAATATGAGAACCCAGACAAGGTGAACATTTGTTGAAGGGGACTTTTGTTGCTTGACTTTCTCATTAAGGCCTACACCAATGGCCATGGTGTCAGAAGTGGGTCGTCAGAGCTCGCTGTCATGTGATTTGCGACCTGCGTTTGTACTATAAACACTGTGGAAAGGGCAAAATAATACATGGCTGCTTCTGGATCAGCATTTTATATTAAATATTTGTATATTTGACATTATCTTTCAGTTTTTGCAGGGCCAACAGGTTCTTTTACAGAACTTGAATGAATACAGTGAACATAAGGCATCCTGCTGATGTTCATACCATCCCAATAGTGAAGCATGGTGGTGGCAGCATCATGTTGTGTTGGTGCTTCTCAGCAGCAGCAGGGAGACATGTTTTCACTTTGCCATCGTGTTGTTAAGCATAGACTGAAGGATGGAGAAAAAAGGGCAATTTGAAACGAGCTGTTCCAGTGCTTATTTACTGATGGAGAAGATGCAGTTTCTGCAGTGTTGGACAGAAATCCAGCTGCCACTGCAGAGGGTTTCTGCTTGTGAAATCTAACGATATTCAATCCCTAAATTCTGCTTATTCCTTGTGCGGTGCAGTCAGATGGGTTTGCTCTTTGCAGGATCATTGTTGGTGGAACCAACGAGAGTGAAGTAAGGATCTAATAACCTGCCTTTCAAAAGTATTTGACTCTTTTCTGAGCAAAAGTCTTAAGCTAAACCTTGTTTCTTCATATATTGGCAACAAGATAGGAAATAGGTGAGGTCAGGGGTGGAGCAGGGATTTTAAATGTGGGGGTGTTCCAGGGGGGGCACATGAGTGCCACATCAAGCCCATAGACACGACGCTGAAGTTGGCATCCGATTCGCGAATTAAATGGATGGGCATAAAGGGCCATTTCACTGCATTTTTTGCATTTTGATCGCCCTAAACTAGGTCCTGTATGGAAACTACAATAGTTAGACTGCTCAAATCTGTATAGAATTATTCTAAAGAGGGTACAGGGTCTTTAAAGCACATTGTATGTTGGTGCAGTGCGAGGATGGGCAAACCGTTAATATAATACATCCATGGGGCAAACGGGTTTACCTTTGGAAAACGTAGCCCCCCTACGTTTTCCAAAGGTAAACCCGTTTACCTTGATGGTGCAAAAATAATATCAAAAAGCTTTTCATCTGAAAATGCTCAGGTACAAGGACTGGACTGAAAATGTGTGAAAAAGCAGCAAATGTCCACAGAAAAGCTGCACAAAAGCTGGAGAGACCACATGAAAGATTACAGGAAAGTCTGGCTGCTTGGAAGCTAAATATAAAGAAAGAAGGGGTGAAACATGACTGAGAAGCTTTGGGATGAGTTGGAGTATACATATATATATATATATATATATATATATATATAATAAGAGTAAAAGAAAATCAGCCAAATGTTCTACATAATAGTTTGCTCCTTTTGAGATATTTGGAAAAACATTCTGGATGATTAAGTCCCACTCATATGGTATATATCAGTGGTATACAGGTATACACACACACACACACACACACACACACACACACACAGAGTACTATCACGATGACAATACTCATCAGTAAAGCATGGAAACTGCTGACTTCAGCTAGAGGAAACCCTGCAGAAATACATCTACTTCATAAAGTCAGACACCGGATGTGCAGTCATTCTCTACTAAATATGTATGTTCATCATTTCTCTATTCTTAAAGGTTGGGTAGGGGATCTTTTTCTGGAACATTTTTTTACATATTGCTTGAAATACTCTTCACACCCCCATTGCAACCAATTAATTAAAAGTTTTGACACAAATATGAAAAGTTTTAGTGGCCTCTAGAACGTTACCTGACTCCCGCCCTCTGGTATTCGCATACCATCTGGGACGAGTCCACAACCGACATGATTTCAAATGGGGCTATTTTTTCTAAAACTCGTGCATGTGATTGGATGAAGAATCTGTCCGTCATCGTTACTGACACGCCACTGCAGCCACTCCCAATGACTCAACCCGTGACGTAGCTCAGAGCTTACCTGACTCCCGCCCTCTGGAGCATGAATGGGCGGCCATAACGCCGCCCATTCATCCAAAGTCCCACCCAGCGATTAATGATTGGCTCTGATTATTTTCTAATCGGACGAAACACATATGACTCCCAGGCTCCTCAGATGGTTGTGTGAGAAAAGGGAACGCCCCCGCGTGTAGTTGGTGAACGCAGCCAGATGACGTGAGTCAGGTTATCTAGAACGTACAATCTAGGAAAAACACTATCCAATCATTGTGAACGGACCGTTCACAATGATTGGATTCTGATGCCGTCTATCAAACTGCAATCTGCTCCTCCCTCCCCCTCCTCCCCCCTGTGCACGCACCCTGCTCCGTGAACGAATTACGCGTCCAGAAGCTTGGCAGGAAGCTAAACTAGAGCCAGCTTGGTTAGCACCTAGCATTATTAAACGTATAGTTAGCATAAACTAAATACGGCAACGATCGATGCTTGCTGTCAGAACAGCGCTCGTACACCTTCGTGCGCGTTCATGTACTCTAGAGGCGTGCCTTCGGGGGGAAAGTGAAGAAAAGGGTTGGGACTTTTTACCTGTGTATTTTCAAAATGCAGCTTCGCTGGACTCAAAATCCAGGATCTCCTACCCTACCTTTAAATGGTGTTTCCAGAATCCAGTTCTATTTAATTTTGAAAAATTGACAGCTGTAAATGTTTCGGAAGAAGCACGGACCACAAGATAAAGAACTAAAGAAGGAAACAAGCATGTCATGTCTGCTTCCTTCTTACTAACACTTAGAAGGAAAATCCCATTCTTAAAAATCGGGATAAAAATCTTGATAAAACTATTATTAATGACGTTTTTTTTTTTAGTCAATCTGCAGAACACTGTTTTCTGTTGTCTCTTAATTACTCTAAAATGTATACATTTAACTTTCAATAAATTCCGCCCTGATATGAGGTTTGGCAATAGAAAGAATTGATTGAAGGTTTCTGCTAAAAGTAACACCATTTATACCGGAACATTCACCTCAAACCATCTAAGGGCACCACAGACTGTGGATTCTTTTAAAAAGGCCTGAAAACTCACCTTTTTAGAAAAGCCTTTAGTTTGCCTGAAATATCTTAAAATTATTTTACTGTTTTTTTTTTTTTTTTTTTTAAATGCTAGTTTTAAAATGTAGCACTCTAAGGTCATTAAATTGATGGAAAGTGCTTTATAAATAAAATATATTATTATTATTATTATTAAACACTTCAGCTGAAACGACTTCACCGGGTTTTATTTTGAAGTTTCCATAACCGGAAATGCAGACTTGTCTATTAAAGGTCACTTGACTGCGTTCAACTAGTCCAACTGTCAGCTCCGACTCGTCCCGTGCACACAGCACCCACAGGGGCCACCGGCTTCAGACTAATTCCTTTCTTTGCGTTATTATTTCTGCTTTTTGCCCTCCGCGCGGACACCGGCGGCACTTTGGGACGCAGAGCGGACAGGACAGCGGACAGGACGGCGGAGTACTAAAGCGGCGGAGCTTTCATTTCCCCCAACCGCGCGCACCTGAACATGGCTTCAACAACCTGCACCAGGTTCACTGATGAGTACCAGCTGTACGAGGAGCTGGGCAAGTAAGTTCTGCTCTTTAGAAAGTGTGTTGTACATGTGAAGCCGAAGTCTGGTGCTCGGATTCAGAAAACCTGCTCCTACCTCCGCCTACCTGCTGCTACCTGGACGGGCGCAGCTGGCGCGTGCGGGCAGGAGTGCACGCTGACCAGGGGCGAGGCTAGGTTTTTTTTTAGTGGTGCCAAGGCACCACCGAGAAAGCTCGGCACCCCCTGGATCAGCACATTTTTAAAATATTATATTATGCAAAAACGCTTTTTTTTTTTTTTTTTTTTTTTTTTTTGCTCAAGGATGCATTATTTTAGTGACCATTTTATTTGTTTTTAGGGCAAGGCAATTTTATTTATAGAGCACAATTCATACACAAGGCAATTCAAAGTCCTTCACAGCTACATAAAATCCTCAGAGCACCACAGTCAATTGACACTTTTAAAAGAGGACTTAAAACCTACCTTTTTAGTAAAGCCTTTCCATGATTGCTTTGGTTTTACTTGTCCTCACGTTTTAAAAAATTCTTAATTTCTATTTCCTTAGTTGATATTTGTTTTCTTGCTTGTTTGTTTTTTTGTTTTTCATATTCTGTAGCACTTTGAGGTTTGGAAGAATGTAAAGTGCATTATAAATAAAATCCATTATTATTATTGTTATTAAGAAGGCAATAAAATCATTAATTAAAATTAAAAAACCCATTAAAAATCATCATTAATTAATTAATTAAAAAGTGAAGAGTGCAGATAAAATACTTTCAGGTGTCATATGCACAGCTAAATAGAACTGTTTTCAGCCTGGATTTAAACATTGTCAGAGCTGAGGCCTGTCTCACGTCTTCTGGAAGACTGTTCCAGATGTTAGGAGCATAAAACTGAAATGCAGCCTCACCTTGTCTAGTCCTGACTCTGGGCACCAGCAGGAGACCCCTCCCTGAGGTTATCTTCAATATTTGTCTAGCATTTGTTTTTGTTTTAACTCTTTACTCCCAAAATAAATGTTGAGTTATCTTCAATATTTGTCTCAGGCTCTCTGTTATCCCTGTCAAGCCACAGTCTTTTGAAATGAAGAGGTCAAAATTGAATGTTGTAAGGGAAAACACTACTCAAAGCAAAACTAATACGGCTCCAAAATTTATAAATGTACTAGTTCGCCTCAATTAGTGAGAAATAATGTGCCTCTGTGAGCACTGGGGGCTGGGCCCCCCTAAAGACCAGATCCTAAAATCGCCCCTGACGCTGACCGTGGTTGTCGTTTCTCAGGTGCTGTGCTTATGAAGCGCGACTTGTTGTTTGGGCCCAGGTTGTGTTTCACTCTTGGAAGTGCTGTAATGTCTGCCTGAAGGTTTTAAAGGGGAACTCCGGGGCATTTGAAGCACATTTCCATTGCTAGAGGTTGTCAAATACTGATAGTAGGACACGGACTGGCGCAAATCTGCGCTCCCTGTGTGGAGATCGCTCTGTCCGCGCAGCCTGCCATGCGAGGCTAATACGTGGTGGCTAGGGGTAAGCGCTAACCCTTCCACGTAAAACAACAACTTGCACACTGCAGAAACGTCACACCACTTTATAAACCATCCGACAATAAAGTCACAAGCCTTACCATCAAAACCATATGCATGGTTCTCACATTACTGGCATGGGGACGTTACAAAACAACTTTATAAACAGCATGTAACTTACCTCTTGTCGGTAGGCGCGCGCATGTGAAAGCCCAAAAGAGTCGATGGACGATAATCCCATATACAAAACAATTATCTTCTCTAGAAAAACTGCGTTCAAGTATTTAATTCAATTCAATTCATTTTTATTTATATAGCGCCAAATACAACAAATGTCATCTCAAGGCACTTAGATAGTAAGTCCAATTCAAGCCAATTGGAATTCAATTAATTAATAATAATCATAATTCCTAAAATAATCCAATTCGTTCATATAGAG
Source organism: Odontesthes bonariensis (assembly GCF_027942865.1). Taxonomy (NCBI): domain Eukaryota; kingdom Metazoa; phylum Chordata; class Actinopteri; order Atheriniformes; family Atherinopsidae; genus Odontesthes; species Odontesthes bonariensis. The sequence continues at coordinate 32,737,179 of NC_134524.1, read as the reverse complement.
CCAATTCAAAAACAATTTCCTAGCTAAGAAAACCAACAGATTGCACTGAAAACTTTTTGTTTTTTGGTCCAATCTCCCGGCCTGAGCGTGCCTGAGGCGACTGTGGAGAGAAACGACTCCCTTTTAACAGGAAGAAACCTCTGGCAGAACCAGAACCAGGAAGGGTGGCCATCCGCCTCCACCAGCTGGGGTTTGAGAAGACAGAAAGGGGGGGGGGGGCTGCCGCGGCTGCCGCGGCGGCGGCACTGTAACACCATTCAAAGGATATCTGTTGGAACAGGGAAACACGAGTTAATGACCACAATAATATCACATATACATAAAGAGAGTAAAGTGAGGAAAGGTGTGACAGATGAGCCCCCCAGCAGGCTGGGCCTATAGCAGCTTAACTATGGGATGTTTCAGGATTACCTGAGCCATCCCTAACTATAAGCTTTATCAAAAAGGAAAGTTTTAAGCCTGGTCTTAAAAGTGGAAAGGGTGTCTGCTTCCCGGACATTTACTGGCAGCTTATTCCACAAGAGAGGGGCCTGATAACTGAAGGCTCTGCCTCCCATTCTACTTTTAGAAACTCTGGGAACCTCAAGTAAACCTGCAGTTTGGGAACGAAGTGCTCTGTTAGGAAAATGTCTTACAATGAGATCTTTAAGATATGATGGATTTAAAACATTACAACAATACATGCCCAGTAATATTGTTGTAATGTTTTAAATACTTGAACGCAGTTTTTCTAGAGAAGATAATTGTTTCGTATATGGGAGTTTCGTCCATTGACTCTTTTGGGCTTTCACATGCGCGAGCGTACAACTAACCGGTGAGTTACATGCTGTTTATAAAGTTGTTTTGTAACGTCCCCATGCCAGTAATGTGAGAACCATGCATATGGTTTTGATGGTAAGGCTTGTGACTTTATTGTCGGATGGTTTATAAAGTGGTGTGACGTTTCTGCAGTGTGCAAGTTGTTGTTTTACGTGGAAGGGTTAGCAGTTGCCCCTAGCCACCACGTATTAGCCTAGCATGACAGGCTGCGCGAACAGCGCGATCTCCACACAGGGAGCGCAGATTTGCACCTGTCTGTGTCCTACTATCAGTATTTGACAACCTCTAGCAATGGAAATGTGCTTCAAATGCCCCGGAGTTCCCCTTTAACTTGTCACTGTTCGGTGACACGCGGCTTCAGGAGTCACCGAACCACAGACTGGCGCGCGATAATGTGCTTAAATTGTGCTCCACCGAACCTTAGTCTCCAACGACGCAGGAGGGAAACTTCAAAAAGAATAAATTTGGATTAAATCCGGTAGTGGCGTCATTAGCAGCGCGTGTGCGCCTCCCTTCAGATAACCCTGCGTCCACAGAGCAGTGTTTCTAAGTTTCCACTGTGTGGTGACGCCTAACGACACGTTTAAACTGAAAGCTGTCCCGATCGTTGTTAATCAGGGAATTCTAATGCAAAATCAAAACGTGCACCTGCACGAGCTTCTGTTTGCTTTAGGAGGGTGTGGCTAGCAAATCTGTTTGTGTTTACGGGGAAGCAAAGATGTGGACCTGCTGTCTGAAACCAGACCTGAAGATCAGATCAGATCAAATTTATTCATATAGCACATTTCATGTACAGAACAATTCAAAGTGCTTTACATAAAATAAAAGCATTGCAGCTGGGAGTGGAAGAAGCATTAAAATACATAAAATAATATAAAGAGAAACAAATAAAATCATTTAAATGAATTTAAAAACAAGCAACAGTCCAGATAAGTTCAAAGATAGCGTGCAGATTTCATGCATAGACACATGAGAACAGAAATGTCTTTAACCTGGATTTAAAAATGTCTCCATTTGGTGAAAGTTTAATCTCCACTGGCAGTTTGTTCCACTTGTTTGCAGCATAACAGCTAAATGCTGCTTCTCCATGTTTAGTCTGGACTCTGGACTGGACCAGCTGGCCTGAGTCCTTGGATCTAAGGCTTCATTTACACTGCAAGTCTTGATGCCCAGATCTGATTTTTTGCCTAAATCCGATTTTTTTTAATGTGTGGTTACACGTACTGTAATAATGTGACTCATATCTGATTCACGCGATTACACTTGCCTTTCACCTGAAACATCGCACATGCCTACTTAAGTGTTTACCAAACTCTACTGCTGAGGCAAATGGACGATGTTGACATAGGTGTGATGCTAGTGTTGCGGTACATGAGAAGTTCGCCCAACATTGGCAGGATTTTAAGGCAGAGAAGGAGGAAAAGGGCCATCATTGCCTCCTCAGCTGTTCAGAGGAGTGTCTGGGTGCGAGACCTGCTGTGCTGCTGCACGTTTGCACTTCAGGTGGTCTTCACTGATTCTAACACCGAACACTCCCCAGAGAGCAGTTGTTCTGTCAGCCGATCGGAGAAATCTTTTCCTCAGAACTTTCCCCTGAGCTGGTTGGAAAGATGCTGGGAGGCGTTCTGATGCCCCGCAGTGAGACTCTGAGCACACTTGTTCCTCATCATTTAGCCACTGCATTCTGTCCCATTTGTCCCAGGCTGTATTGGGTGTTTGATCTTAGTAGAATAACATGAATGATAAGTTTGTTAGTTGTAAAAAGTGAACCAGAAAGCAGCACCATTCTCCCCTTTTTTTTTTTTTTTTTTTTCCCATCTGATTGTGAAGTGATGCCATGCAGCCGCTAACCTGCCCCTCTATGTCCGTAGGGGGGCTTTTTCTGTGGTCCGGAGATGCATGAAGATTTCCACGGGACAGGAGTATGCTGCCAAAATAATCAACACCAAAAAGCTCTCTGCCAGAGGTAAGACTGACTGACAGTATGCACTGACATGTGGCTCCTCAGCAGCTGTGTAGCCGTGGCAACGAGTCACTCTGGAGCAGTGCATGTGCTCAGAGGGGTTCTGTTTGGGCCCGGTCCCCCATCAATCCTCCTTTCTCTTCACTGTACATGGTTTGTCTGGCTCCTCATCATGCGGGGAGTTGCTTGAAACGGTCAGACTGATACTCCTCTTGTTTCAGATTTTTTTGGTCTGACTCTGCTCTGAGTGGCACCAGCATGAGCGGCTCATTCTGCGATATGAAGCGCTTCCTCTGGTTTCTGATGCGCTGTGTGTGACTCAGAGCCATACCTCACACTGAAACACATGCCAGTTGAGGCAGCGTTGTGCTAGAACTTTTTGTATTTAACTTCCCTCTTCAGTGGAGCGTCTGCCTGGCTGGGGGGTCTTTTATTTTCCTCTCTTTTATTTCTGCTCTTCATGGTTGTCTGTGCAGCGTGGGCTGAGGCTGCCTGCTGACTGATCCCGCTCAGCACGCCACACACACACACACACACACACACACACACACACACACAGGAAAGGAGCTGGAGCAGCTTGAATGGTGGCACGGGGATGGTGAAAGGGAAGCAGGGGCTTTGCTCACAGCATTTGCAGCTACATGAAGAACAGCAAAGGGGATGGTTTGTGTGGTTTTTAGAAGGAACACCAAGCAAACTAAAGAGATTCCCCAGCGTGCTGCTTCTGCTGGATCAGTGTGACGCTGGTGGGTGTAGTTGCTCCGGAGGTAAAGGCAGAGTCTGAACTCGGTGATCAGATATGACCCACAGCATGTTGAAACAGAATCGCGGGTGTTGATGCTGATGAACACTTTCAGGATTATTATTTTTACCTCTTAATTACTCCAGCTTTGATTATTATGACCTGGGGGTGACTGTGTGTAGCTAAACTGCACAGTGTTCTGTTTCTTAATAAAGAAATGATCTACCTTCACAGCCAAAACGAGTTCATTACTCCTGTTTTTCTGTCGGATAAAAACGGTTAAATTCCAGGACTGACCAGCTGTGTTTGAGTGGAGGGAGTGTGTTTATTCTCCCAGAAGGATGTCAGCCTGTTAACCTGAGAGAAGGCAAACTCCACTGTTGTATTTTTCTCTCTCTGCCAGCAGTGGGGGTCCCTGGATCTGTTACCATAGTAGCATCCCTTTTATTCAGATGGAAGGGACAGAGGAGCGGACACGTTTTTTTTTTCTCCACAGTCCTGAACAGTCCGTTTCTCTTTGGTCCCCATATGGTGAGATGAGCAGCAGTGCTGTGAACTGTTGGCACAGTGGAAACAGGAACATCAAGTTCTCTGGAGATGGACTCATGACCTTAACAATGTCCATGCCTCTCTGCAGTTTTGCTTCTCAAACCCTCAGACAATCATTTTTCCTTTTCTTTTTTGCATGCTCCGTGTGTTTTACTCACACACACACACACACACACAACAGAAGTCTACTTGTCACCACTTTTTGAACTGCTTGGTTTGTGCTCATTCTGTTTGGCCAGCCGCTGTTAATTGCTCCAGATGAATTTAATTACAAATTAAAGGAGCATCACGTGTTTGGAAAACAAATGATTCTTATGATGTGTAGAGGGTGTCATTAAGTTGGTCCGGTCCACTTGTGTTGAAGGTCTGTAGGATGGTGCAGCTGTTCCACAGAGAGCAGACTGCAGCCAGCAGAAAGCCACCCGACCACTCAGCAGACAAACTGATGAAAAACAGCAGAGGCATTGATTGAGTTGGCTTAGGTAAGCTGACGCAGATGATTGGTCAACACCAGCGCTGATGCACCAGATTGGATATTTTTAATGCACTGAAGGGGCTGATGGAGAACTAAGGAAATAAAGCCAAACTGTGTTGTGTGTTAGATGTGAGTCCCCTGTTCAGGCCATGGAGCCTCTGCAGAGGACTGCATTTCCCTCCCTGCTCATCAAAGTTCCATGAAAATGGTTCATGGAGGTAATAGTCTTCTCTGTAAAGTGTCCTGAGATCACTTCTGTCGGCCTTTTCTGCTGCTGTTCTGCTGCAGTCTATAGTAGAAGTGTTACTGAAGTTCCTCATTATTTGCCTCCCTTATCGCTGTTAATGATTGATGGATGGGGGGTGGTTTGGACCGGTTTCAGCTTCTGAAAGGATTTTTGTCCTTTTTCACTGAGTAAAAACTGAATTCAGTCCAACAGATGAGTCACAGAGTTGGTCCTTTTTTTTTTTTTTTTTCTGTTAATGCATGTTTCAGTTATTCAAATTGTGAAGCCAACAGGCTTTGGCTCAGATGACAGCAGTGCTGTTCAGGAAGAACAGTACTGTTAAACCGGCTCAAAGGTCCTACACAGAAGGCCGTGTTCAGGGGAAACCCCAGAGTCGCTGCGCCATGAGAAAGCCCAAACAGGATGTTCCATCTTTTCACCCAGGATTCTTCCCGGGGATACTTTTCCTACCAATGCTTTGAAGCGAAAGGTCAGGAAGTGTTTGTGGCAGAAATTCTGTAAGCAGTCTTTGTTTTTTGGACTCAGCTGAATCCTACGGAAGAGTATTAGGGCCAGGCATAAGAAAAAATATTTAGATTTTGCCTGTCGAGAATAAAGACGACATGTTCAGAATAAAGTTAATATCGAGATTGAAGCCGAAATGTTGAAACGACTTTATTCTCGACATGTGGACTTAAATCTAGACAGGCAAAATATTATTATTTTTTCTTATGCCTGGCCCTAATACTCTTCCGTAGAATCCTGAGTGTAAAACACCTTACTTCAGACCTGTCCTAGTCTCAGCCGAACAGCATGACTAATCTACGCAAGGATACAGAATGATAATATAACCTTCTGCAGCATATTGAAATATCCTGGGGCAAAAAGCGTGAAATAGGCGCGACTTTGTGTGGAAGTCCACCTGCAGTGAAATAAACCAGATGCAATAAATTGTGAACTTGAGCTAATGCTGGGGTTTGTGCTGTAACATGGTGGTGTTTACACGCCCAGCAACCACCACAGCCGTGATGAGGGTTCCTTTTTTTCAGAAGGCAGCAGTACTGTACTGAATATTGATGAAGTGCTCAATAAAAACAACAGTTTTAGTCTTTGACATTAGACTCGCAGTGGTGGAGGTTTAAAAATGCTTTGACTTAAAATGATGAGGTGAACTATCATGCTACATCATGGCCATTTGGGACCTTTGTGCCTTTCAATGTAAGAACATATGGTGAAGGCCAGATTTGTGTCTTTGATTCTTCTCTCTCATGGTGTTTACTTCACCAAATGCATCCTGATTCTACATTTGTGGAACTCAGAAAGTCTTTTAATGGTTCTTGCAGTTTTCTAAATGTTGTTGGACGAGGTGTTAAATAGTGATGCTCCGATCAGCATTTTTTTGGACCGATCACCAAAATCATGATCTGCCCGATTGCCGATCACGGAAGGAATCGGACATTTCCATGCCTTTCATCTAGCAGAGAGTGTACCATTTATAGAAATTAAACCACCAGAGGTAGCTGGGGACATGTAGAACAAGAATCTGGTGGAGTCTGCAGAGAACATTTTGATTTGGTTCTAAAGGAAGTTTTCAAATCTGACTATGCAGAAATGAGTTTGATTCTGAATATGCTTCAATAATTTTGTTCTATCATTTTTTTTAATCATTAAAAAGAATGTAGTAAAAAAAACAACCAACTAATGACAGGTATTCCAACAAATGAAAAATCAACTTCGATATAGATGTCTGAGTTTACGGGGTGCACTTGAATGCACCATAAATCGCTCACACGCTTTACCGTACAACGCGATGTAAACGGGCACTCGATTTTCAAGTGTAGCTAGCGCGACCGTGCCTCTCCGAAGCGCAGATGGCGTGACCGCAGTAAGTTTCACATCTTTCTGACACACTTTGAAGAAATTCCAGACAGGAGAGGTCATGTTGTCCAGATGCACTGTAGAGGTTTTGCCTGTTCGGTTCTGTACACACGTCACGTACCACATTAGAAAGTGGTCGCTAGTAATTTACGTCACGTGATCGTTTTTTTGATCGGCATATTTTTCCGATCGCCGATCAGGCTATTTTTGGGCATTATCGGCCGATCATGATCGGCAGCCGATCGATCGGAGCATCACTAGTGTTAACACGTCTCCTTTTCTTCCCAGCTTGCTTGCAAAGAGTTTGAACATGACTGAAGTTTGCATGTTGGCACGTTATTTATCCCGCGCGCCGCCCTAACAACACGGAAGTGAAACTTGCACCAGATGCACTGAAGTGAAAAGCTGTCCTCACTGACGGCACAGGCCTGTAGGAAGAGAAAACTGGGGCAAAGCTGCTGCTGCTTGGAGTCAGTGGAGTGGAAATGACCACATGACAAACCCACCAGGCTGTGGAAAAGCCAGCTTTGCTCCAGGAGTCGGCCACTCTGTCGTGTTAGCCTCTGGAAAATACCCGTGGCCCCAGCTGTGCACGGCCAACTCATTCCCATGGAAACCAAAAAGATAGGGAGCTAAATATAGTCTGTGGGGTGATAATGGAGCTGAAGTGTTACTGGAAGACTATTCCAGTCTTTGAGTCTCAGCTGGGACTCATTCAGCTTAACAATAAAGATGTTCTTTAGTGAAAGTTAAACGGGGTTTTTTTTTTTTTTTTTTTGGCTGGCGCTTCATCCCACTTCCTGTTTACTCACCGTCACACGTATCTACACACACAATGTAGCTCTGCGTGCCTCAGCAGACTGTGGACCCCTCGGCCCTGTGCTGTATGAGGCCGGTACCAGAATCCTTCCCACGCCAGCCCCTCCGTACTAGGGCCCGACCGATATGGTTTTTTTCAGGGCCGATACCGATAATTATGGAAATGGAAGCCGATAACCGATAAATAGAAACATTATTCACGATAAATTAAAAATAGCACACACTGACACAAACTTTCATATCCATTAAGTCTTTTTAATTGTAGAAATGAAAAGTGCAGGAGCTGCCAGCAGCATTTGTAAAATAAAGCCAAACACAACTTAGAATAAAGCGGGAAATAAAATAATAATATAAATACATAATTATCAATAAAAAAATAAATCACTCCCTGCTATGAGAATACTTGAATATATGCTATTTTTATATTAAGAAGTAATAGAAAATGAACTGACTGAGAACTAAAAATCAAGTGTAGGGAGCTGCTTATAGCATTTTTGAACTGTAAAATAAACATCCCTGTACAACTTTACAATGAACCATCTGAGTCGCGTCGCGTACGGCTTGATGAAGCAATGCTCATGAACTCAAAGTGGCGAGAGCAGAAGACGCCTTCAGAACGAAACGGCTGCAAAATTTGTTGCGAAAATGATATAAACTTATCGGTGGAAATTTATGGAAAGTATGGCCGATGCCGATATCCCCGCTGTCGGCTGCTGTCGGCTGCTGTTAGCGGCTCAATGTGCCACTTCCACAGCACCCTGCTCAGAGACGGGTCAGCAGAGACATGCTGTGTGTGTGCACGTTCTAAAAGGAAGAAGAAGGAACATGGAGCAGAGCCGGCAGCAGTGTGTGCAGCCTAGATGTGTTTGAGTGTGTCTTGTCTTTGTATTCCCAGCTTGTCCTAAGGTCTTGGCTGACCCATATGGCCCATGAGTTAGACGTCCAGTGAGCTGTTCATACAGACTCAAAGAGCTTGTCCTTGTGTCTCCGTCTCCACTTAAAAGTCAGGCTTTCACGTCTAAACAGTGTCCACTGACACTGTTGCAAACATCCTGCCTTAGTGCTGAAAATTGTATTCATTTTCCAAGAGACTTGTCCCTATGTTAGACGGACCCACAGTAAATCCCCATGTTATTGTGCTATGGACATTACACAGTGAAATCAGCATTAACTTTAATGAAAAACTTTGAACCAAAGTGTAAAGATTCTCCACTTCTCACATTCTTTTCATCTCCATGTAAAAACCAAGGAAATGCTTCATGTACATGCAGTGGGAATTAGAAAAGGAGAATTGGCTCTTTAATTTCCAAATTAAATTAATTCATACGAGATATCCAAAAATCTTACAATATTATAGCAAGTAGAGCTACCAGGTAGAACCGGTTTGTCAATAATGAATATTAGAAAAAAATGTTGTTGTTGCGTTTTTTGTTTTGTTTTTGTCTGACAAACTTCCTAATCCCACAGCTTTCATTTTTCATCTTTTTCTTCTGGCTTAGATCTTTAACATGTCTCATAGCTTCTGACATGTCGGAGTCTCTGATCTGGTACAACAAAGTCTTTATCCAAAATAAATGGATGGATAACAGGTGCTCAGTCCATGGCCCATAGTCGTTCACCATCAGCAACTATTTAGTTTTCATTTGTAGCTCTACCACAAAGAGCTGAGTACAATTTATTTTTAAAAGCTGTAAAGGTGGCAGTCAGCTTGCTTATCCCGACTTGTTTACATTTATTTCCTGCTTCTACCATAACCCTGACTTAGGGGTGGGCGATATGGAAAAAATGTTGTATCACGATTTTTTTTTTTCATAAAATCACAATTTCGATTTTTTTTTTTATCACGATCTTCCATCCAAAAAAAAAGAAAGACCAATTACAGTAGAGTTAAGTCGACATGCTGAACCACAGAAGAGCTAAGGAGTAAAAGAAAGAATTTGGCAATCAACACATTGTAATTCAACTGTAACCCAATTCAAGATGAAAAATAATGATCTAATTGATGACATCTGACACAATGAGAGTGAAGCAACCGGAAATAGAAAAACGAACCACTGATGACGACTTGACTCCACCTCATGATGCCATTTAGCAACAGATGAGCAACGCTGCATGTTCATTTACTGCAGCCACAGTCACGCACTGCCATCACCAGAGCGCCCTAAAGGAAGACTTTCCAACTGTGTAATGTTTGTCACGGTCGCGGTGCTTCCCTTTTCTCTTGCACCGTAGTTAGCTTACGAGCTAGCGGTTTCCTCATCCGACCCGAGAGTGCTGCTGCTGGCCGTGAGTTTCTCCCGTGCGCCGCTATGGATGTGCTGTGGATGGTGGCGCTGCTGCTGTTCCCATTCCTGATGTGGACCAGCAGCAGTGGGTTAGGGTAGAAGAAAACCCGAACCAATTCCAAATTACAGAGGGGGATTTCCTCTTCTTCACCAGCTCGTTGGCTTGGCTTTCAGCCATGGCTGTCCATGCGTTTTCTAAGTTTTTACAAACACAACATGCAGGCGTGTAAGAACGTGTCACAACGCACAGTTCGCTATGATTGGTCTGTTAGGTTAAGGACGCCCTACGTCTGCCGCATCGGCGGGAACCAGCATTAAAAAAAAAAAAAAATCATTGGCGATCTATACGGTTTCTCTAATTTGATAGATTGCCTGCGATTCTCCACTCTTCCTCGCCAGTCACAATTTTATATCGTCAGATCGCGCACCCCTACCCTGACTGTTCGGTTTCTGAAAGGAATGCTAATTTAAGGAAAGAGCTGCCAGTGTTCATGTTTTGACAGTGTCTGATAACTAAGCAGCTTTTGTTTCCTGCTCTGACAAACTTTCACAGAGAAAGTCACTGAATTTATTTTTGCACAAACATAAAAAAACTGAATGTTTTGACCATCTGTGTGACTGCTGAGACATTTGGGCCTCTAGAGCTTCCGTAGTGTCCTCTTTGAAGTGTGCACGCTGTAAAAATTCTGAGCTGAAAGAGAAATTTAACATGAAAAAGAACCGTGGGCTATTGAGAAGTGTGTATGTGTTACTATGTTAATCATAATTCACCCCAGACTTCTCTGTCTGGCAGCGATGCAAAGGTGCTCACAGCCATCTAAAAATACCTCGTTACATCTACGCAAGAAAGCGTGAAGGCACAAATCAGGCTGCCATGTAGTAGTGCCAGCAGGAGAGAGAGGACTCCCCCGTCTGCGTTTAAGGCTATTTTTCATCTATCCGCCCAATTTCCCCATCAGTCAGCTGGCAAGGCTCATCGGTGGAGCTTCTCGTTTCTGTAAAAAGTCTTGATTGGTGTTATTTCCACCTCAGTCCCGACTAGCTGAATTCAAGCTGGAGAACAAGTGAGAAAGTGATGAGTGAAAAGGAGCATGAAATCTGTACAAGATCAACTCAAATATCAGCATAACATGCTGTGTGAAGAAGAGATGGTCTTCTTCTATCATTCAGAAAATACTTTCTATCTGTTTCCATGTGAAAATGCTCTGGTTTTGTTTCTCAGTCAGGCGGCAGCAGCTGATGGGAATGGACTATTTGAAGAAATGTAGCGGTAGCTGCTAAGCTATGCTATCAGCCACTCAGAGCCCACAGGAGCCACCTCATCATTACTGATAAGCTTGAGTAATAATGCTAGATGGTACTGTGGATTACAGCCTCACTCTGTTTGGGGAGTCAGCCCAAGTGAGGGGAAAAAGCTTTTTTTGTTTGCTTTGCTAAACTCCACAGAGCTGTCTGGTCTCTGCTGAGGACATTTAAAGCTCTGCCACTGAAACTAGGAGCACTTATCTCTACTGGGGTATTAGGCAAAGCAAAGTAGGCCCACATGTTCACAACCTTTTCCCCCATGCTCTTCATGGGATTGGGAAGCTCCCTTAACCAGGTGGTTTATACTCCACAACCCGTTCAGTATTTTTGGAACATGGGTTGCTCATGCTGGAGTTTCCTCAGAGAACAGGATTCAGAAGGCGCAATGCCTGAACTGTGTGAGCTGCAGTTTTTGATGTGAAGGAGCGATGGCTTTCCTGCTGCTCCACCTCCCCCTGGATGTTGTTGTGGAGAAAAGAGGAGATGGACTCACCTTTGCTGCCTCTTATGGGGAATTTAATAAGTGGTAATTACATAGGCTGTGAGAGCCTCTTGTACTTCCTGATATCCTTCTGTGCATCTGTGGCCAAAACCCAATCTGTCCAGCACCACTGTGTCTGAGACGGAGACAACATCATCTGTTATCACCTGAACAGAGAACATTCTGAGCCGAAACAATCAGTGGCCCTCCTCACTCCCACAGTGCCTCAGCCTTTCACTAAACATGAGTGGACCTGAGCCCTTTTTGTAAAAAATTCTATTCTTAAAATTTGTGCTGGGGTGCTGTGTGATTGTGTGATTGTTTGGCCCAGCCGTGCACGTCTCTGCAGCAGTCTGTGTTTTAGCATGGAGTTGATCCAGTCTGATTCTGATGATGCAGCCCAGGCGTGAACAGCATCTGCTTCTGTTGTCTCAGGATTTGGTTTCAGATTAGTCTGGATGGTGGTATCCTGCTGGCGTCATTGGACCATGACCCTCCGACAGGCACCGATGTTTGCAGCTGTGGGAAGTCACACTGGTTGGAATGGTAGTGCTCTGCTGGTTCGAAGGAGTCATTCCTTCATGTTTTTTTTTTGTTTTGTTTGTTTGTTTTTTTTACTGTCCAGAAACTGGGAGGACCCTCCCAACTTGGTGTCATCCACTGAGGTGCCCTTGCTCCTCATCTCTTTGAAACAGGGATAAATTGGAGTATTCCCTTTGGGCTTTATTCTCAATTCCTCATTTAGCCAAGTAGGGCAGGCTCCTGAGGGACAGGCTGCCGGCTTTAATTAGGGCTTCTGTCTGTCTGTCAGACTGAGACTCTACAGACAGCATCTTCCAGAGGTGCGCTCCCTTGCCTTAATAAAGCCTCTGTTGGCTCTGAGGAGACGGGGCCAGGCTCTCTGTCCCTCTGAGGCCTTGAGGCTCTTTGGAACTGTTCTGCTTTTTCTCCTTTTTCTGCCACCATCTTTCCTGCACCGTCCATGAATGGAAAGGAGGAGGTCATTAATCTGTAACCTATGAATCTTTCTTTCTATGTTTATTATTGCTTTCTAAGTAGATAAAGGTAGTGTGTGTGTGTGTGTGTGTGTGTGTGTGTACCATGATCATTTCCAGAGGGTCCCTAAAGCCTCTTTTCTCTGAGTAAACACCTTCCTGGTCTCCATACTGTCTTCATGTAATTAGGGCTGTGCGGTTGAGGAATTCCCCCGGCGGTGAGTCAGGGCAGTATGCCATATTATTGCACCATCTTTTTAAAAAAATGTATCCATCTATCAATCAAATTGGTTTGTTCCTTTTGAGCTGCCTCTGACTGTACTGGACATTACGGCACAGCAGATTCTGAGAAGTAGGTTTTCCCTGGACACATTACATGTGTCTGCAGACTGGACCTACGGAACAACCATGTACTCGTCTTTTCACAGCTAAAAAAATCCTCCTTTTATTAAGTTGGGTTAAAGATGCCAACAATTTTCTCCAGGTCTCTAGCATCCATTGATTTCAATAAGGGTTTGATGTATGCAACTTGTTGGTCCATCACTGTCAGAAAAGCTGTTTTAAAAACACATCTGCATTGGTATGTCAGTAAGCACATCTGCATTGGTATGTCAGTAAGCACATCTGCATTGGTATGTCAGTAAGCACATCTAGGGCTGTCGCGGTTGAGGAATTCCCCCTGCGGTGAGTCAGGGCGGCTCAATATGCGATATTATTGCGCCATCTTTTTTTTTTTTTTTTTTTTTTTTTTTTTTTTTATCTATCTATCTAGCAAATTCGTTTGTTAATTACTAAATTACTAAACTCATTGCAATATTTCCTCTGAAACATAGCACTTAGACATTTAAAAAAGGTTATAAAAAGACATGGCAACTTTATAACATTTTATTTTATTGAAAGCAGAACAAAGGGCGGTAACGGCACAGATGCGAGATGCAAGTTGTTTCTCCTACTGATTGAACTTAAAAACAGAATTCAGGAGAAGGCTGAAGTTGAACTTTTAAATGCAAATAAAATATGAAATGAACTAAAAAAAACAAGTGCCTGTTTTGTTGTTTTTTTTAAATTAAGTATACAAAATGAGATGTACCAGGCACTACAATTTCACGCACAAAAAAAAATTATATCTCGGTCATGTCCTTGTTACGCGCATGTCCTTGTTGAACTTAAAAACAGAATTCAGGAGAAGGCTGAACTTTTGAATGCAAATAAAATATGAAATGAACTAAAAAACAAGTGCCTGTTTTGTCTTTTTTAAATTAAGTATACAAAGTGAGATGTACCAGGCACTACAATTTCACACACACAAAAAATTATACCACAGTAGCAAACGGCACCATCTCCTCAACCAGATACCGTGTAACAGCACCTGTTAGGCGTTTATGTCTGTCACTGTCTCTGCTGTATTTGGCGACTCGAGCAAAGGCTTCGCCGACTCCAAGTTGTCGGCTCGCCCCAACATGAGCTGCTCCGCGACTCTGTGTGGCAGGAGGCGGCGGCAACCGTGCCGCAATAGCTGGATGATAGCTTGCTAAGTGAGCCTTTAAATTAGTTGTGTTCCCTCGTTTCACTTGAACCGTTTTTTGGCAGATTTTACAAATCGCCTCGTTTAAATTGGCTGGTTCACCCTTTTCATTTGGTTGAAAGCCGAAATGCTCCCAAAGGGGCGAAGTAACATTTGCTTTCGATACTAGTGCGGCTTCCATTTTCTCTTTCTGAAGTGTGTTAAGTTGTGGCGAGATCAGGTCACGTGCGGTGATGAAAAAGTAGTTCGTCAAAACGATCGTCAAACTTCTGCTGGAAAGCATATTTTGCTCTAATTTTTTTTGTGGAACATCTATGAACAACAGTGACCATTCGGTAAGTTTCAAAGCTTTGCAAAACGAACGTTTAATGTTGCTAATAGGACCGTGCGCATGTAGATTGAAACCTGCACGGACACTATCAAAAATACGTGCGGTGACCCATCATGAAGCGCGGTGGGCGTCATCATATCGCGATATTTCATTTTTGCGGTTATTGCAACAGCCCTAAGCACATCTGCATTGGTATGTCAGTAAGCACATCTGCATTGGTATGTCAGTAAGCACATCTGCATTGGTATGTCAGTAATAGGGGAGCAACGGATAAAAAAAGGCGTGTCGGTAGGATTGAGGAGGCCCTCGAAGTACTCCCCCCACCGACTCACGACGTCCCTAGTTGAAGTCAGCAGAGCCCCGCCCTCACCATACACGGTGTTGACAGTGCACCGCTTCCCCCCCCTGAGCCGCCGGATGGTGGACCAGAATCTCCTCGAGGCCGTCCGGAAATCGTTCTCCATGGCCTCCCCGAACTCCTCCCAAGCCCGAGTTTTTGCCTCAGCAACCGCCGAGGCTGCGTTCCGCTTGGCCTGTCGGTACCCATCAGCTGCTTCCAGAGTCCCACTGGCCAAAAAGGCCCGATAGGACTCCTTCTTCAGCTTGACGGCCTCCCTCACCACTGGGGTCCACCAGCGGGTTCGGGGATTGCCGCCACGACAGGCACCGACCACCTTGCGGCCACAGCTCCGGTCGGCCGCCTCAACAATGGAGGCACGGAACATGGCCCATTCGGGCTCAATGTCCCCCACCTCCCCCGGGACATGGTTGAAGCTCTGCCGGAGGTGGGAGTTGAAACTCCTCCTTACAGGGGATTCCGCCAGCCGTTCCCAGCAGACCCTCACAATACGTTTGGGCCTGCCAGGTCTGACCGGCTTCCTCCCCCACCAGCGGAGCCAACTCACCACCAGGTGGTGATCAGTTGACAGCTCCGCCCCTCTCTTCACCCGAGTGTCCAGGACATACGGCCGCAAGTCCGATGATACGACTACAAAGTCGATCATCGAGCTGCGGCCTAGGGTGTCCTGGTGCCAAGTGCACATATGGACACCCTTATGCCTGAACATGGTGTTCGTTATGGACAATCCGTGACGAGCACAGAAGTCCAACAACAAAACACCACTCTGATTCAGATCGGGGGGGCCGTTCCTCCCAATCACGCCCCTCCAGGTCTCACTGTCATTGCCCACGTGAGCATTGAAGTCCCCCAGCAGGACGAGGGAGTCTCCCGGAGGAGCACTCTCTAGTGCCTCCTCCAGGGACTCCAAAAAGGGTGGGTACTCTGAACTGCCGTTCGGTGCATAAGCACAAACAACAGTCAGGACCCGTCCCCCCACCCTAAGGCGGAGGGAGGCTACCCTCTCGTCTACCGGGGTGAACCCCAATGTACAGGCGCACAGCCGGGGGGCAATAAGTATGCCTACACCTGCTTTACGCCTCTCACCGCGGGCAACTCCAGAGTGGAAGAGAGTCCAACCCCTCTCGAGGAGGCTGGTTCTGGAGCCCAAGCCATGCGTCGAGGTGAGTCCGACTATATCTAGCCGGAACCGCTCAGCCTCGCGCACCAGCTCAGGCTCCTTCCCCAGCAGAGAGGTGACGTTCCACGTCCCAAGAGCCAGCTTCAGTAGCCGAGGATCAGACCGCCAAGGTCCCCGCCTTCGGCTGCCGCCCAGCTCACATTGCACCCGACCCCCATGGCCCCTCCCACGGGTGGTGAGCCCGTAGGAAGGGGGACCCGTGTCGTTTCTTCGGGCTGTGCCCGACCGAGCCCCACGGGCACAGACCCGGCCACCAGGCGCTCGCCGGCGGGCCCCACCCCTGGGCCTGGCTCCAGGGGGAGGCCCCGGTAACCCGCGTCCGGGCAAGGGAACACGGCGTCCAAAAGTATCACTCATCATAGGGGTCTTGTGAGCTGTTCTTTGTCTGGTCCCTCATCTAGGATCTGTTTGCCATGGGTGACCCTACCAGGGGCTTAAAGCCCCAGACAACATAGCTCCCAGACTCATTGGGGCACGCAAACCCCCCCACCACGGTAAGGTGACAGCTCAAGGGGGAGTCCTACCGACACGCCTTCCGATGAGGAAGCAGAGTTGGGGAGCTCGGACGTGGGACCCATTTCTGGGGCTGAGGTTGCCGAGGTGGTCAAAAAACTCCTCGGTGGCAAGGCCCCGGGGGTGGATGAGGTCCGTCCTGAGTTCCTCAAGGCTCTGGATGTTGTGGGGCTGTCTTGGTTGACACGCCTCTGCAGCATCGCGTGGACATCGGGGGCAGTGCCTCTGGACTGGCAGATCGGGGTGGTGGTCCCCCTCTTTAAAAAGGGGGACCGGAGGGTGTGTTCCAACTATAGGGGGATCACACTCCTCAGCCTCCCTGGTAAGGTCTTTTCGGGGGTACTGGAGAGGAGGATCCGCCGGATAGTCGAATCTCGGATTCAGGAGGTGCAGTGTGGTTTTCGTCCTGGCCGTGGAACAGTGGACCAGCTCTTCACCCTCCGCAGGATCCTGGAGGGAGCATGGGAGTTCGCCCAACCTGTCTACATGTGTTTTGTGGACTTGGAGAAGGCGTTCGACCGTGTCCCTCGGGGACTCTTGTGGGGGGTGCGCCGGGAGTATGGAGTGCCGGACTCCTTGATATGGGCTGTTCGGTCCCTGTATGACCGGTGTCAGAGTCTGGTCCGCATTGCCGGCAGTAAGTCGGACATGTTTCCTGTGAGGGTTGGACTCCGTCAGGGCTGCCCTTTGTCACCGATTCTGTTCATAATTTTTATGGACAGAATTTCTAGGCGCAGCCAGGGCGTCGAGGGGGTCCGGTTTGGCGACCTCAGAATCGGGTCTCTGCTTTTTGCGGACGATTTGGTTCTGTTGGCGTCGTCAGGCCGTGACCTTCAGCTCTCACTGGAGCGGTTCGCAGCCGAGTGTGAAGCGGCTGGAATGACCATCAGCACCTCCAAATCTGAGACCATGGTCTTCGGCCGGAAAAGGGTGGAATGCTCTCTCCGGGTCGGGAATGAGATCCTTCCCCAAGTGGAGGAGTTCAAGTATCTCGGGGTCTTGTTCACGAGTGAGGGACGAATGGAACAGGAGATTGACAGACGGATTGGTGCGGCGTCTGCAGTGATGCGGGCTCTGCACCGGCCCGTCGTGGTGAAGAAGGAGCTGAGCCAGAAGGCGAAGCTCTCGATTTACCGGTCAATCTATGTTCCTACCCTCACCTATGGTCACGAGCTGTGGGTAGTGACCGAAAGAACGAGATCGCGAATACAAGCGGCCGAAATGAGTTTCCTCCGCAGGGTGTCTGGGCTCTCCCTTAGAGATAGGGTGAGAAGCTCGGTCATCCGGGAGGGGCTCGGAGTAGAACCGCTGCTCCTCCGCATCGAGAGGAGTCAGATGAGGTGGCTCGGGCATCTGGTGAGAATGCCTCCTGGACGCCTCCCCGGTGAGGTGTTCCGGGCCCGTCCCACTGGGAGGAGACCCCGGGGAAGACCCAGGACACGTTGGAGAGACTATGTCTCTCGGCTGGCCTGGGAACGCCTCGGGGTCCCCCCAGAAGAGCTGGAGGAAGTGGCCGGGGACAGGGACGTCTGGGTCTCTTTGCTCAAGCTGCTGCCCCCGCGACCCGATCCCCGGACCAGCGGAAGATAATGGATGGATGGATGGACGGATAAAAAAACTCACGGTTCGGCTCGTTCCTCGGATCAGTCACGGATCGGATCATTTTTCGGATCAGCAAAAAAAAAAATAGACAAGACAAATAAACATGTTTTGTCTTTTTGTTTATTAACACATTTTAAATTATTAAATTGAAATATATAAAATCAACTCAAAGTGCACAATTAGCATCTTCTTTTCAACATAATCAAAGAAAAACAACTTTTGTGATCGCTTTAGCCCGGTCAGATTGTGAAGGAAGGGGCTGCTTAAATGCCGCGGTGATGAGCGGTGGTTGAGCCGCTTTCGGTTTCACTCCTGTCAGTGAAACACCGGGGTGATGTCGCTCCAAATGCGTGGCCATGCTCGATGTGTTTCCACTGTTGTGTGGCTTTCTTGTGCCACAGTGCCTACACACCGTCACGGTTTTATCCACCAACCTCTTTCCTTCTTCATTAAATTTGACAGGGAAGCCAAAATGCTCCCAAACAGGGGATTTAAATGACGTGGGGCGCTCTTCTGTTCCTCCGCTCGCCATGACCACGCTGTGTTGCAGGTTAGGGGTTTTCTTTATGTTAGCTATCGCTATGTCAGCTACGTGTTATGTCTGTGTGGTAACATAGGCGACAGGTTTGTGTGGCAGCGCGAGTATATGGAAACAGACAGAGGCAGCAGTTATCGTTACAGTAGTCACCGAAGTCTAGCCTACTTTTATTTTCCATGCCCACTGTTCTACGTGTTGTACGCTGAGGACAATAAATCACAAACGAGCCATAGGACTGTTTTCTTATTGAAGAGGGAACTGTTGCAGACTTTTACCCAGAGCGTGGAAAGTAGCTCTTTCCCTGAAACTAGCAGGAATGGTAACGGCTGTGTGAGGACTGAACATGCGCACAATTTATTTATTTTTTTTTCATAAATCAATCCGCGGATCATGCGTGTGCCGAACCGAAATAATTGATCCGAACGGATCACGGATCAATGATGATCCGTTGCACCACTAGTCAGTAAACACATCTGCATTGGTATGTCAGTAAGCACATCTGCATTGGTATGTCTGTAAGCACATCTGCATTGGTATGTCTGTAAGCACATCTGTAATGGCATTACAAAACAATCTGATTGGTCGCCTTCATTTTTGATCATTTAGGATCCAACTCCATTTAAAGCTGAAGCTTTATAGTTTGATATAATGAGTAGAGCTACTAGCACTTAACTCTTTCGGTGCCATTGACGTCTATAGACGTCAATTTAAAAAAAAAAAACGCAATTGACGTCTATAGACGTCAATTGCGTTTTTTAACGGAGCGGGCTGGGGGACAATCTAGCGGAGTTCGTCACTAAATCTTAGGCTTGTAAACACTAAACAGAGAATATACTGGCAAAATTACCCGCAAGGTGGCAGCAGTGCCACTTTGCACAAAAAAAGAAAAAGCGTGTTTTCTCTGTTTTTTTTTTTTTTTTTTTTTTTTTTTTTTTTTTTTTTTTTTTTTTTTTGGGTCAAACAGCTGTTTTTGGTGAAACCAACCTATGTTCTACTGTCTATTACTAAAGGACTGAAAATGGTAGAAACAAACTTTATTTTCCTGATGAAAGAAGAGAGTCTACTCTTTCGTTTGGTAATTTCGGTGTGTACATAGTCATAAGACACACTTTTCTGTGGGTCTTGGAAAATCAGTCAAAATACTGTAAAACACTTGGCAGTATGGGTGTCTCTGAACTGAAAATGGCTGGCAGCCAATGAGTTAAGGAAAGTGTTGTTTATAGTTTGTTATGTGCACAGTATGTGGCTTTTGTTTGATCATAAACATAATATCGCTGGAGTTTCAGTTTGAATGAGGAGTTTATTTGGATCTGCTTGTGCTCTGAAAAATTGTGAAACGTGCTTTTTAATTCACTCTTAAACAGTTAATTCAGAGAATTGCTAATGCACTAATGGTTAATGTCTGCTTGCAACCCTTATTTTAGCTCTCAGCGAGCTTCTATAGAGATGAAATGAGATCACATGAAGGCGCAGCTCCTGAATCTTTAACTTTGCTTTTGGTTTAAAGTTGCTCTTCAGACTCAGCCTAAGGTAACCCCAGTAAAAGGAAATGGTCAGGCATTGTTTAAAAGCATCTAAATGTTTGCTGCCATACTCCATTTACTCTGATTGCACAGAGATGCAGACTGTGTTGCCATGGTGTGTGATGTTGCCATGACAGTGTCAACACACAACTTTGGCTCTTTATTAAAACTTTGAGGTTCAGAATAGCTTCAGAGGTTGAATCCTTTCTGGGTAGCTGCTTCTGCCACTTTTTATGATTGTCCATGTCCCTCCCTTCAACAGTCTGTCCTTCAGACTGCCTGATGTGGGTTACTGTGACCAGGAAGAAGGAAAAATATATCCAGGTGGAGTCTCTGTCCCAGCTTTGGCTTTCTGTGAAACAAAGCAATCAGCGGTATGCAATTCTTGAAATGAAACCAATTCTACAGGTTTGGTTAATCTGGAGTGGACATAAAGGTGGACTGACAACATCGGGCGGGTGCTGAGGGAGAAGAAAAACTCAATATGAGCAGAGGTTAACAATGTTTTTGTTCCCTGAGAGATGTGGGTTAAAAGGTTGGAAGAACACAAAGAGAGCTGGGAAATGTGGAATGAGTGGCAGAAAGGTTAGTGTGTGAAGAGAAGCAGTGATGTCAGCCAAGAAGCAACGATCAATGTGTGGGCGAGAGGTAATGGAAGTAAATTTGAACTGAATGAGGTGCTCAGTATTAGGGACTGTTCCATCAAAGCTTTGCACTTCCAGCCTGAAGCTACACAGCCTACAGGACTGTTACACAGAACAACAGCCAGGTTCTAAACCTTTTTAACCACGGAAGCTCTTAGAATGCTTGTATTTCTTTTTTTTTCTTTTTTTTTTTATTACATGTTTAAGGTGGTTGAACAGGGAGCATATGATAGAACTCAGACCAAAGGAAGCATATTGATGATAAAATACATCCGACTTGAAAATCTTTATCAAATAGTTTGCGTTACAATAGTAGCTTTAGCGTTAGCTTCCACAGTCATTTAGCTGACTTGCTGTTAGGTCATTGTTCCTGGTCGCAGGGCAAATGCAATGATGTTACATGTGTAGCTGCTTTACTATTCTCTGGTCCGCTTTGTTGCATTTTATGAGTGGACTTTTTTCTCTTCTACAAATTTGGCAGAAAAAATATTAGCAAATAACAACCATTAGAACAAATGTAATACACAAGCAAACCATAAATTAAAAAAAACAGTCAGTGGTCTCATATCATGTAAATGACATTACATGTGCATTCAGCCATTAGTTGGTAATAAACTAGAATATCCATTTGTGACTAACATTATCAATCTCAGTAGTGTAAGCACTAATAGCTTAATAACTATCAGAAAGTTGATTACAGAATAATAGCAATATTTCTACCATCCAAATATGTCCACACAAGGTATGAGGAAGCTCCAGAAGTTACCTCGCTCACTGACTGTGAAGATAAATGTTTGTTTTGGGTCTGTGGAAGTAACCATTGCCCCCTCTTTTTAAGGGGGAATATTTTCTTTTTGCAAGGAAGAGAAGGCAAACATTCCCTTCCTGCTTGGTCTGAACACATCGGGTTACTCTGTAGTGGAAGTACCATGAAGAAATGAAAGCGTTTTGGACAACTCACAGTTCAAGTTCAGGATCTCCCGATGAGCAATCCCTGCACATGGGTGATCTAATGGGCCGGTTCTGTGTGTGTCCGCCCGGCAGTGACCCGTGACCACATGGAGTCCCAACAGAATGTCTGATTCTGTGCCAGCGATGAGGGAAACTTCCTCCCTGTGAAAGGAAACTTTCTGCTTAACGGATGTGTGATGGACTCATTGCTCAGCCTCCTTCAGCTGCAGACATGACTAATATTCACATGCTGCCTCTTACAGTCAGCCAGCTCATACTGTGTGCAAGTCTGAAATTTGGATTCATGGAGCTCAGACTCCAAAGCCTTCCACATCAGACAAATGAATGGATAGTTTATATCCTCATTGTTTGTAATGTTCTAAAATGTCACCTTCAGTGAATACCATAATCGACACCCCCCCTGCACATCTGCACTGATGAGGCAGCTGCTCATCGGTGCAGACGTATATCGGATGTATTTTCCACAGAAGCACACGCGTCACCCTGGAGTGTGTGCTGATGTTGGACTTATTTTGGCGGTGAACATGTTGCTGTGGGAGCAGAAACACACTGAAGGGTGTTCCTAAATGTTTCAGGGGTGGTGCAGAGATCTGAGTGTTTTTCTGTGGGACCTGATCCACATCTATACTAACACCGAATGATTCAGTCTGACATGAGCCACATACTGAAATTCTGATTGAATATTTGTTCTGAAATACATAATTTTCCTTTGAAGAAGACGGCACCTACTTGTTTTCTGCACCCAAAGCGTCTCAGACAGGTCTGTCACTGAGTGCAGCTGAACATCCACGAGTTCAAATTCAACACATTTGATCCATTTCACCATTTTACTATTTGCCCTTTATTTGTGATGTAACCTTCCCATAAATGAAGCTTTAGGGAATATAAACAGAAGTTCCGTACACATGGTGCCATAGAGTGAGTCCACAAAGAGGCGGGAGCTTTGATCAGGGGCCAGTGGGCTCTCACAGTTTGTGTGGATAAACAACAAGAAAGAAGTTCAGAAAGTAAGATCCAGTTTGAAAGAAATTGTGCAACTACTTCTGGATGCTCTGTGTGTTTCAGTATGGCTGAAAAGATGTTTCCTGTGAAAACACGAATCATTAACTGTGGGCGCCAATCCCACCCCAGTGCATCTTCTAAACCAAGATTTGTTCAAACTTTGGATAAACATGAAGAAAACTTTCAACTCTGATCATTCTCTGGAGTTGGGAGGTCGTTTTGTTTTTGTTTTGTTTTTTTGCTGGAATTTCCAACTAATTGTGCTGCATATTGAGCCTCACACCCCACAACATTATGACCTGGTGTGCCTGAAGTGGAATCACGATTCAGTCTTATCTGAAAAGAAAACAGTGTGTCAGACTGATGGAGCTCTAAAAATGGATCAGTTGAGTGTGCTCAGACTGGACATGATGCCTACCAGTGTTCCACTTCTCTGAGCTATCCGTGAGTTTTGACACAATAGGTTGTCGTGGCTGCATCCTGCTGTCTTCTCCTCTGATCCCAGTCAACCAATCACTTTCTTTAGGTTTGGAACGAAAGCACAAAAACAAGGTTTCAACAGAGATGAGAAAACATATAGCTTTACCTGAGGCCTGTGATGTCATATCTGCTTCAAAGCCAGTAAATCTGCTGCATTAGGCTGCCTTTAGGCTGCGATTGATGGATGCAGCCTCCACCCACAGCTGCTGCTTCCTCAACTCTGTGCTGGATTATTCTCACATTATTCTCACAACTCTCTGAATCCCACTGACTCAGAGCTTGAAACTTGTTGTTGAAAAGCGACTAATGCTGTGTTCTCATATGTTGGATTCGAATATGGGGACGTTCACGGCAGTCTCGGTGAAAGATAATTGAGGTTGTGTCACATCACTGTCGAGATTTAACGCCTCCACTTGATGGTGACTCACTCTTTTAAATGGACTCGATGAGACACAGGAGAGAAATAAATATGCATGTGAGTCCTTGTTCTGTGGTGTTTGAGTGGCAAAGTTGGACTCCATCACATGCAAATTGGTGACGCACACATGGAAACGAGCAGAAGAAGAGCTGCTGTGGGAGGACTCGCCGGTCCGAGAAACTGAACAAGTACAATAGGAGATACCGTCACTCTGAAAGTCCAGGAATTCAGACTGGAGTCTTCTGAGAGGATAAACAAATGACTAAACAAAATAAACAAAAGGCTGTTCTCCAGCATAATGGACCTGCTGCACAAAGACACATAAGTGGTTTATTCTAAGGGGACAAAAATCTGACCACAAGTCTAGCAAAGGGGTTGGATAGTAATTGAAATATGGTTTTAGATAATATAAGAGTGGCTCTGGACAAAGGACAACAGGGAGTTTGAGAGGAAGTGTTGGTCTCACAGTTGAGCCACATTTCAAGGCTTCCACATCAAAGTCTACACAGAGGGTAGACATGACAGCATGGTCCCAGTTCAGCTAACGGAGCTCTACGCTTCTCTGCTAAAGCTTTTGTTCAAAGAAATACTACCTTTCCTGTTCTTTCACGTTCCCTCAGGCTTGCACCACGATCACTTTCCTGCGTAAGCCCATAGAATGGATCGGATCGGAGCCGGGTGCTGCTCTGGTGGAAGTTTGGCAGGAACACCAACAAACATAAAGACACATTTGGAACATGGTTCCTCTTTTTGACTCTGAATTCCTCTTTGAAAGCTTGACTTGAATCCATTGTTGAGAAAGGGCTGCAGAGTTTAAAGCTGCAGTCGGCAGGTTTTCAAAAATTGTGAGTCTAAAGTTGGAAAATTCGAACTGATACAACTTTCAGGTCCCTCCCCCAACCTCTAACAAGCTCCGAATCACCCCCCAAACCCCTCCCCCTCTGTGGACGAGGTTGTGCACGTGAGTTCACACCAGTGTGAGCGCACACAAGCTGGGGCAGACTCACGCTCAGCAGCGTGTGCACAAGCTGTGATTGACAGGTAGGATTCCTCCACCCTAACTTGATTGGTTAAAAACAGCCGGGAGCGCTCGGTTTTTGCAAGCACAGGCTTCAGAGGGAGCTACAGATTTCGTTATTTTTCCTAAACAGCCTATTTAATATTCTACTTCCAGAATCCCATGACAGTTCAAGCTAATATGACTAAAAAAAAGTTGCCGACCGCAGCTTTAAAGGGTGTATAAATCTCTACAAATGTCTTGGCATCATTTTGAAAAACTATGACTCACACTCATTACACCTTTAAATGCTCAGTACTGACTTGTAAGCCTTTTAGGTTTAAAACATGTCAGAGAGGCGTCAAACTTAATATCTGTTACAGAGTTGCTGCTGTGTACAGCTCATCAACACGCTGCTTTCCTGCCGCCGCTGACTCGCATGAAGCACCATGCCTGAGCTGATGCTGGAAACTGTGGCAGGTCACACCCAGGTGGGAACACTTATTTTGGGGTAAGAACTTCCACTGAAGCCTCAGAGCCTGCTGCCCATGAGCCCGGTCTGTTAAAGTGGGCTTAAAAAAGTTCAAATTTGATTTAAAAGCACGTGTTAATTGTGACGCATCCTTCTGCTCAATCAGAAACGGATCATTCGCAAAATTCCCTTTTTTACACTAAAAAAAGAGCAAAGAAACCAAGCCACACTACACACGAGTCGAGCAAGTTTCATCTGGCACACAGGCTAAAGGGCAAATTAAGAGTTCATAAAAGATCCAGATAATCTGAAGACACAAGGCTGAAAAGAAGTAGGATTTCTTTTTTTTTTTTTTTTTTTTATTTTATTTATAAAGATTTTCAAGTGGGATTATATGAAAAGACAAGAAGATGATGACAAATACTTGAACAGTGATAATGATTCGTTTTTGATTAAACGAAATTTAAAATAAATAAATTAAAAATGAATTTCTACGACAAAGACAAGTAAAATAATAAAACTAATGATATTAATAAAGGTCGTAAATAAATGAAGGTGGTGAACCTGCTTCATTATACAGCCATCCATCCCACCGGGAAGCTGCCCAGGTAAGGCAGGTCATTAGGACTTGAATGAGCCTGTGGTGCTGTTAACAGGATAGGACTCCATGTTCCTGGTGAGATGATGCATACAGGAGGAGGAGAATAACACGGGAACGCTTCAAGTGACCAAAGACTGAAGGTGCAGCGGAAAGATGAAAGACATGCGAGTGTGTGGGTGGTGTTAAATAAAGGTTGCTGGTGGTGGGGGGGGGGTGTTCTTAGTGCCCAGTGTGCCTGACTGACAGATCATGTGCTTTTCAACGCCCCCCCCATATTCAGCATGGAAACATGTTCTGTACATATAATTACAGAGTACATCTATATATAAGCGGGGCTGATCACGTGAAACTTGACAGACTGGTAGTAATGCAGGTGGAGCTTGACTCGTGCAGGTGGAGCTCACAGATTCCTCTCTGCAGTACAGGACAAACTGTCTGTTTGCCTGCAGCAGCGCTTGTTTTTGAACTCACTCTGCAGTATTTTCCAGTCCTTTGGTGTTCCTTAAATATTCTGGAATGTGGTGTCACACCCAGAGCTGGCATTTTCTTCAGCAGCTGGCGCTCCAGCCTTTACAGGTACGGGCTTGTAGAGACACAGAGAAAGTACAAGAATGTTCAACGGGTGGAAGTTCAGTGCTGCCAAAGGGTCACATGCTGCGTGTACACCAAGGGCGACCCACGCTGCCTGGTAGCGGAGGTAGCTGGAGAAGCTTCGCTTGAGAATTCGCTTTGGTAGCTTTGTTCGCTCGTGACGTCACATTTAGAATGTTAAATTTTTAAAGGCTGTGCAGCACCCCTGCGAAAAATAACAAAGGAGGAAAGAGAGGGCAGGGACACAAATAAACGTGTTGTTATTTACAATTTGTTATACAAGATATACATCACGTTACAAATTATGTAAAACTACATTAGGTACACCTGAGAAGAGCAGAGGCAGCTGTGAAAAATAAAATAAAATCCGAAATCCGTCGTGTTTTTTGTCATTATCCTGATATGCAAATGTTGTGGGGTTGTACAACTTCTGGTGGGCGGACACCGCAGCGATTAATTTTTCAGTAGCCATGTTTAAAGGACGTAGGAACTAGGAACCAAAGTTTACACGTCTGTTTCCACGAACCCCGAGGATTGACGGACCCCTACAATCTGTGGATTGTCATTGGTTTTTGCCGATCCGCGTCATAGCTCATTACCATAATATTAGCTTGAGTTTAATCGCTGGAATCCGCTCTGGTCGCTCAGTTCGCTCACCCTCCATAGAGAAATAAGGATTTCCGGCGCTCAGTTAGCGTAGGTCGCTCTTGGTGTACACAAGGCAACAGTGTCCTCCAGCTACTGTTTTCCAATGGAACTCTTCTGGGTCTCACTCAGATCTCAGGATCAAGTATTCCAGCTTTCTGGACTCAGCTGTTAACATGTTCCACATTAACATGAGCCACATTAACATGTGCCACATTAACATGAGCCACATTAACATGAGCCCCATTAACATGTTTCCATTAACATGTTCCACATTAACATGAGCCACATTAACATGTTCCACATTAACATGAGCCACATTAACATGTTCCCATTAACATGTTCCACATTAACATGAGCCACATTAACATGTTCCCATTAACATGTTCCACATTAACATGAGCCACATTAACATGTTCCACATTAACATGAGCCACATTAACACGAGCCACATTAACATGTTCCCATTAACATGAGCCACATTAACATGTTCCACATTAACATGTTCCACATTAACATGAGCCACATTAACACGAGCCACATTAACATGTTCCCATTAACATGAGCCACATTAACATGTTCCACATTAACATGAGCCACAGTAACATGTTCCACATTAACATGAGCCACGTTAACATGAGCCACGTTAACATGTTCCACATTAACATGAGCCACATTAACATGAGCCACATTAACATGTTCCACATTAACATGAGCCACATTAACATGTTCCACATTAACATGAGCCACATTAACATGAGACACATTAACATGAGCCACATTAACATGTTCCACATAAACATGAGCCACATTAACATGTTCCACATTAACATGAGCCACATTAACATGTTCCACATTAACATGAGCCACATTAACATGTTCCACATTAACATGAGCCACATTAACATGACACATTAACATGAGCCACATTAACATGTTCCACATTAACATGAGCCACATTAACATGAGACACATTAACATGAGCCACATTAACATGTTCCACATTAACATGAGCCACATTAACATGTTCCACATTAACATGTTCCCATTAACATGAGCCACATTAACATGTTCCACATTAACATGAGCCACATTAACATGTTCCACATTAACATGAGCCACGTTAACATGTTCCACATTAACATGAGCCACGTTAACATGTTCCACATTAACATGTTCCCATTAACATGAGCCACATTAACATGAGCCACATTAACATGTTCCCATTAACATGTTCCACATTAACATGTTCCACATTAACATGAGCCACATTAACATGAGCCACATTAACATGAGACACATTAACATGTTCCACATTAACATGAGCCACATTAACATGTTCCACATTAACATGTTCCCATTAACATGAGCCACATTAACATGTTCCCATTAACATGAGCCACATTAACATGTTCCCATTAACATGTTCCACATTAACATGAGCCACATTAACATGTTCCACATTAACATGAGCCACATTAACATGAGACACATTAACATGAGCCACATTAACATGTTCCACATTAACATGAGACACATTAACATGAGCCACATTAACATGTTCCACATTAACATGAGCCACATTAACATGTTCCACATTAACATGTTCCCATTAACATGAGCCACATTAACATGTTCCACATTAACATGAGCCACATTAACATGAGCCACATTAACATGAGACACATTAACATGTTCCACATTAACATGAGCCACATTAACATGAGCCACATTAACATGAGCCACATTAACATGTTCCACATTAACATGAGCCACATTAACATGTTCCACATTAACATGTTCCCATTAACATGAGCCACATTAACATGAGCCACATTAACATGAGACACATTAACATGTTCCACATTAACATGAGCCACATTAACATGTTCCACATTAACATGAGCCACGTTAACATGTTCCACATTAACATGAGCCACGTTAACATGTTCCACATTAACATGTTCCCATTAACATGAGCCACATTAACATGAGCCACATTAACATGAGCCACATTAACATGTTCCCATTAACATGTTCCACATTAACATGAGCCACATTAACATGTTCCACATTAACATGAGCCACATTAACATGAGACACATTAACATGAGCCACATTAACATGTTCCACATTAACATGAGCCACATTAACATGTTCCACATTAACATGAGACACATTAACATGAGCCACATTAACATGTTCCACATTAACATGAGCCACATTAACATGTTCCACATTAACATGTTCCCATTAACATGAGCCACATTAACATGTTCCACATTAACATGAGCCACATTAACATGAGACACATTAACATGAGCCACATTAACATGTTCCACATTAACATGAGCCACATTAACATGAGACACATTAACATGAGCCACATTAACATGTTCCACATTAACATGAGCCACATTAACATGTTCCACATTAACATGTTCCCATTAACATGAGCCACATTAACATGTTCCACATTAACATGAGCCACATTAACATGAGCCACATTAACATGTTCCACATTAACATGAGCCACATTAACATGTTCCACATTAACATGAGCCACGTTAACATGTTCCACATTAACATGAGCCACGTTAACATGTTCCACATTAACATGTTCCCATTAACATGAGCCACATTAACATGAGCCACATTAACATGTTCCCATTAACATGTTCCACATTAACATGTTCCACATTAACATGAGCCACATTAACATGAGCCACATTAACATGAGACACATTAACATGAGACACATTAACATGTTCCACATTAACATGAGCCACATTAACATGTTCCACATTAACATGTTCCCATTAACATGAGCCACATTAACATGAGCCACATTAACATGTTCCACATTAACATGAGCCACGTTAACATGTTCCACATTAACATGTTCCCATTAACATGAGCCACATTAACATGAGCCACATTAACATGTTCCACATTAGCATGAGCCACATTAACATGTTCCACATTAACATGAGCCACATTAACATGAGACACATTAACATGAGCCACATTAACATGTTCCACATTAACATGAGCCACATTAACATGTTCCACATTAACATGTTCCCATTAACATGAGCCACATTAACATGTTCCACATTAACATGAGCCACATTAACATGAGCCACATTAACATGAGACACATTAACATGAGCCACATTAACATGTTCCACATTAACATGAGCCACATTAACATGAGACACATTAACATGAGCCACATTAACATGTTCCACATTAACATGAGCCACATTAACATGTTCCACATTAACATGTTCCCATTAACATGAGCCACATTAACATGTTCCACATTAACATGAGCCACATTAACATGAGACACATTAACATGAGCCACATTAACATGTTCCACATTAACATGAGCCACATTAACATGAGACACATTAACATGAGCCACATTAACATGTTCCACATTAACATGAGCCACATTAACATGTTCCACATTAACATGTTCCCATTAACATGAGCCACATTAACATGTTCCACATTAACATGAGCCACATTAACATGAGCCACATTAACATGAGACACATTAACATGAGCCACATTAACATGTTCCACATTAACATGAGCCACATTAACATGAGCCACATTAACATGTTCCACATTAACATGAGCCACGTTAACATGTTCCACATTAACATGAGCCACATTAACATGTTCCCATTAACATGTTCCACATTAACATGAGCCACATTAACATGAGCCACATTAACATGAGCCACATTAACATGTTCCACATTAACATGAGCCACATTAACATGTTCCCATTAACATGAGCCACATTAACATGTTCCACATTAACATGAGCCACATTAACATGTTCCACATTAACATGAGCCACATTAACATGAGCCACATTAACATGTTCCACATTAACATGTTCCCATTAACATGAGCCACATTAACATATTCCCATTAACATGAGCCACATTAACATGTTCCACATTAACATGAGCCACATTAACATGAGCCACATTAACATGAGCCACATTAACATGAGCCACATTAACATGAGCCACATTAACATGTTGCCATTAACATGTTCCACATTAACATGAGCCACATTAACATGTTCCACATTAACATGTTCCACATTAACATGTTCCCATTAACATGAGCCACATTAACATGTGCCACATTAACATGAGCCACATTAACATGTTCCACATTAACATGAGCCACATTTACATGTTCCACATTAACATGAGCCACATTAACATGTTGCCATTAACATGAGCCACATTTACATGTTCCACATTAACATGAGCCACATTAACATGTTCCACATTAACATGTTCCACATTAACATGTTCCCATTAACATGAGCCACATTAACATGTTCCCATTAACATGAGCCACATTAACATGTGCCACATTAACATGAGCCACATTAACATGATCCACATTTACATGTTCCACATTAACATGAGCCACATTAACATGTTCCCATTAACATTAGCCACATTAACATGAGACACATTAACATGAGCCACATTAACATGTTCCCATTAACATTAGCCACATTAACATGAGACACATTAACATGAGCCACATTAACATGTTCCACATTAACATGAGCCACATTAACATGTTCCACATTAACATGTTCCACATTAACATGAGCCACGTTAACATGTTCCACAGTAACATGTTCCCATTAACATGAGCCACATTAACATGAGCCACATTAACATGTTCCCATTAACATGTTCCACATTAACATGAGCCACATTAACATGAGACGCATTAACATGAGACACATTAACATGTTCCACATTAACATGAGCCACGTTAACATGTTCCACATTAACATGTTCCCATTAACATGAGCCACATTAACATGAGCCACATTAACATGAGCCACATTAACATGTTCCACATTAACATGAGCCACATTAACATGTTCCACATTAACATGAGCCACATTAACATGAGCCACATTAACATGAGACACATTAACATGAGCCACATTAACATGTTCCACATTAACATGAGCCACATTAACATGTTCCCATTAACATGAGCCACATTAACATGTTCCACATTAACATGAGCCACATTAACATGAGCCACATTAACATGAGACACATTAACATGAGCCACATTAACATGTTCCACATTAACATGAGCCACATTAACATGAGCCACGTTAACATGTTCCACATTAACATGAGCCACGTTAACATGTTCCACATTTACATGTTCCCATTAACATGAGCCACATTAACATGTTCCCATTAACATGTTCCCATTAACATGTTCCACATTAACATGAGCCACATTAACATGAGCCACATTAACATGTTCCCATTAACATGAGCCACATTAACATGTTCCCATTAACATGAGCCACATTAACATGTTCCACATTAACATGAGCCACATTAACATGAGCCACATTAACATGTTCCACATTAACATGTTCCCATTAACATGAGCCACATTAACATGAGCCACATTAACCTGAGCCACATTAACATGTTGCCATTAACATGTTCCACATTAACATGAGCCACATTAACATGTTCCACATTAACATGAGACACATTAACATGTTCCACATTAACATGTTCCACATTAACATGTTCCACATTAACATGAGCCACATTAACATGTTCCACATTAACATGAGCCACGTTAACATGAGCCACATTAACATGTTCCCATTAACATGAGCCACATTTACATGTTCCACATTAACATGAGCCACATTTACATGTTCCACATTAACATGAGCCACATTTACATGTTCCACATTAACATGAGCCACGTTAACATGAGCCACATTTACATGTTCCACATTAACATGAGCCACGTTAACATGAGCCACATTAACATGTTCCCATTAACATGAGCCACATTTACATGTTCCACATTAACATGAGCCACATTTACATGTTCCACATTAACATGAGCCACATTAACATGTTCCCATTAACATGAGCCACATTTACATGTTCCACATTAACATGAGCCACGTTAACATGAGCCACATTAACATGTTCCCATTAACATGAGCCACATTTACATGTTCCACATTAACATGAGCCACATTTACATGTTCCACATTAACATGAGCCACATTAACATGTTCCCATTAACATGAGCCACATTTACATGAGCCACAGGTTCGCTGCTGCTCCTCTGTGTTGCACTTTGTTCTCGGTCCCTGCGCAGTTGTTTCAAGGAACTGCAGAGCAACGACATTCTGTCTGCTGCTGAAAAGGGACAGTTTGGATTAAGATAAGGCTGTTTATTTATTTCTTCCATTGCATAGAGGGCCGTTTGTTTTTGAACAACATTTGAATTACTGATGCATGAAGTTTGAAAATGAGAGGCAGGTGCAGTGCACTTGATGCTCTTGGGAAAGAGACAGATTTGTTGTGCTGGATCTGTGTTCCTACTTCATGCACCAATTAATCCAACATTGCCTCAAACTGCAGACTTTGTATCATCCTAACTCCCAGGGATTAACTTTAAAAGTTAAAGTTTTAAAAGTGTCTGTTATGGTGTTAAATCCATCCTAGTGTTAATGTTGGCTTCATATGTTACTGTGGAATATCAGTCTAATGATATCCGTGCTGCCTTCCTGTCTCCATCCAGTGACTCCACAGCCCCCTCTAGCCCCTTTCACACTGCCGAATAACCCGCGTTTAATCCGCGAATTTAGCGTGTCCGCTGTTGTGTTCACACTGCCGACCCGGGCTGCCGCGTCAACTCGACTCGCCTTTCGACCCGCGTCGGACCCTAGTCTTTTTGCCGAGCCGAGTTTGATGTGAACACAATCGACGCGGGTCGGACGTGGGCGTGACATGAGGAGTTTAAAAGACAGAATGGACAGCTGATTCAGAACAACAGCGACAGGTGAGGACAAGTTTTACTCTGTTTTAGCCT
Organism: Odontesthes bonariensis; assembly: GCF_027942865.1. NCBI lineage: Eukaryota > Metazoa > Chordata > Actinopteri > Atheriniformes > Atherinopsidae > Odontesthes > Odontesthes bonariensis. Next base: position 32,703,320 of record NC_134524.1, on the reverse strand, counting down.
ACATCAAGTTGGAGATATTTTTTAATATGGCCAACTGGTGAGACAAGGAGGTCCGCGAGCTCCTCAGCCTCCGAGCAGAGGACGTTATTTTCCGCCACATTTCGGGGACGGTGAAAGATGGACCTCTGCTGGAAGGGCTGGCGAGAAAGATGGGAGAGCGCGGTTTCCCACGCACCGTGAAGTAACATCTCCATGAACTGCATATACAATTGGATAAACGATATCTCAAGGTGTCCCACCATCGTTTGTTTGAAAAATTTGATGCAGACAGGTGTATTTAACCCTACCTCCGACGCTTGTGCCTACGTCCTTGTACACGCCCAGCATTGTATGTGTTTGGTGTGACGCTCTGCCACTAGGCAACGCCCCCTGAACTCGGCTTCAGGCGACACGGGTCACCCTGACACGCCAAGCGTTCACATTGCTTGACGCGGGTCGAAGGTGCAATTTGGACCGCTAAGATAGCGGGTCGCAGTGTGAAAGGGGCTTCTGTTTGTCAGTAACATCATCCCTGCTGTCCAATCACTTCTCTCTCCAACATCTTCCTACAAATCTATTTTGCAGCTGCAGTACATGTTTCTTTTTTTTTTTTTTTTTTTTTTTATTGGTAACCAGTGGGTTTACAAAAGTTCAGAAAAAGATTACTTTTAAAAGGTGCCTTCACAAGTTGTACAATAAGACAGACACAAATCAATAAATTCAACATTTCTGTTACCCATCATGGATTCACCAAAAAATGTACAATAAATAAAAGACAAAAAAGAACTCAAAGGTATACAAGGATGTTAATCCTTGAGGAAAGTGTACAGTTTCTTATCCAGTTCACTTTCTTACCTACTGTCTATTATTGAAGGCGTTTCTGGTACCATTCACATAACTATGGACAGAACTGGGAGGAAATAGCTCTGTTGATACAAAAACGAGAGAGGAAAAAAAAAGGGGACAGAGATACAGAAAGATTCTTCAAATAAAGTCAGGACGTTGGGATCCTATGAACAAAGCAAATCTGTTCCAGAGGCTGTTGAAATTGTCTTGGCGCACTTTAAGTGAGTATGTCAGTCTCTCCATCTTATATACATCATAAACTATGTTGATCCAATCATCCACTGATGGTGGCTGGGGCTTTAGCCATTTACGGGTGATTGCCTTTTTACATGCAGCTAGGAGGATTGGCATCAGTTTTGTATCACTAGGATGTAGATCTAGATCATGTGGGAAATTACATAGGTAAAGAATGTCAAATCTGAAAGGAATGGTAATTATTAAAGAGTCCTCAATGGTCTGGTGGACTTTCTTCCAATATTCGGCAAGAACTGGGCAGGACCAGAAGATATGGTAGTGGTTTGCCTCAGTGGTGTGGCACTGCCTCCAACAGGACGTATCATTAGTGCTATAGCTTTGTTGTTTAGGGGTAAGAAAAAAACTAATCATGTTCTTCCAACTAAATTCTCTCCATGCCAGAGAAGTAGTGGTTCTCCATTGTATTTGACAGACAGAATACCACTGATCCTCTGATAGTGTACCCACACTCCTTGTCCCATTTCTGCTTGATGTATAATGACCCTTCAGATTTTCTTTTAGAAAAGTAGTTATAAATCTTAATATTGTTTTAGTAATAATTTCAGACTTATAAGCAGAAACAAACAGTTTTATCATTCCGTCCTCCAAGTCTATATCCTTTCTGTGTTTTTCAAAGTGATGGCGCATTTGTGGGAATCTGTAAAAGTCTTGGCGTTCCAAATGATATTGCTCTTCCATCATTTGGAATGTCTTTAATGATCCCTTATGCATCACAGTACAATAGGAAGTGATCCCATTTCTCACCCACATCCTAAATCGCGTATCGTTCAAATTTGGGGGAAAGTCACTATCAAAAGAGCACCACCTTAATATTTTCGCAGTTTCCTGTATATTGCATTGCTTCTGAATAAGTTTCCATATTTTTAAGGATAGATTGATAAAGGGATTTGCCCTGTCCAGGAGGTGTTTGGTTAATACTTCATCCGATACAATTGCCTGGAGTGGGACATTACACATAGCTAATTCTAGATCCTTCCACCTAGCAGAATATACAGGGTTACACCAGCATATGATGGGTCTTAGCTGAGCAGCATAATAGTATTCCAGAAGGCACGGAAGCCCCATTCCCCCACATTCTTTCTGGAGCTGTAAAGTTTTATATTTAACCCTTGGCCTTTGACCATTCCAAATATACCTAGATATTTGCTTATCCCACTCCACAAAATGTTGTTTTGCAACCTCTACAGGTAAAGTTTGAAAGAGGTACAATAACCTTGGCAGGATATTCATTTTAACAGAGTCAACCCTTGAGCCCAAATTTAAAAAAGGAATAACCTGCCACCTTCTAATGTCCTCCTTTATTTTGGTAGTCAGTGGCTGATAGTTTATCTTGAACAATGTGTCCAAGTTCTTAGGCAGATGTATTCCAAGGTATTTTATTGACTCATTTTCCCATTTTAACTGATACCTTTGTCTTATGTCCGTGGGCAGTACATGTTTCTGTATGTATTTCAGTCCCAGTTAGGATCAACCTTTGTTTCAGATGGTGCAGGCCAGCTCTAATTTGAATAAGTCTGGCATGGCTAAACTAATTTGAATGAGCAGATGAGGGAGAGGGAGGTGGCTATAAATAGATTTACTCTAAAACAAAGCCATGTGGTCTCTGAAACCTATTGCTCTGTAAAAAGCAGCCATGCAAAGGAGAGTGGAATCATGGATCATATGGAGTTTAAATAATGCTGCACTCATTTGGTTTGAATGATTCAAAGGTTCCTCTGGATCTTGTTGGTTTGTCATGGCTTCCACATCATTAACGCTCCTCCTGTTCAGGTCAGAATGAGTGTGTTACATGTCAGGCTAGTATAAATGCAGAAGATGCGTAACATCAGTGAGGAGAAAGGGATATGATAGCCAACAACACATTTTGAATATTCCAGAGTTCACTTCTAGCCTGGCAAGCCAGACCCGTACAGCAAAAAGCTGTACAGGGGTCTAGTGACGCTGGATAGCAGTGTGGGTGGGATAAACGGTTGTCTGTTAAGTTGCCTCTGCACTAGACGCCACGCAATAGGATGGCGCAACAACCAATCAGAGCATCGTCCCACCAACGGAGCAAGCTGGTAAATTAAACTTTTACCGTACCCGGTGAGCAAAACTCCAAAGACGTCCTTTTTTTTTTTTTTTTTTCAAGAAAAACTTAAGTGCAGTTATCTGTTCGTCTCGCAAAGAAAAATGTATATTTAAATCTTCTAGTCGCTGCCAAAGCCAAATGGAAAGACTGTTGGCTGGGCGCAGCCATTGTTTACCTCTCTCTGGAACTACACACTGAAACGTCGCACCTCTGTCGTCACTAGGTAGCCCGGCCTCCGACCCCGCTCCTCACGATTTGATTGGCCCGATTAAGTTTCGATTTTCAGCCTCGCAAAACGACCACAAGTGACTAGACTGCACCTGGGAGCAAATTCAATTTGTGGTCGCTAGGGGCGTCTAGATTTCTAGGCTAGTTCACTTCTCCAGTTCCATATAAATGTACTTCTTGGTAAAACTGTGATTTTTCTGGGGCCAGAACAGGTTTACTTGTTCCAGAGAGCCGGTTTAAGTCGGAGGTGACGGCTTTGCATAAACTGGAGTGAGCTACCTGAGCAGCTCACGTTGGTAGAGTCTGTCTTCCATTTAATGGGCCTCATGCAAGAACCGTTCGTACGCACAGATTTGTTCTTAAATCGTCCGTACGAGTGATTTAAGAGAATTTGCGCATTCACCAATCTTTTCGTATTTTACGTTTTCTTTCAGGTATGAACAGAATTTACGAGTGATCCAGACCTGTCGTAGGAGTTTCGTAAAATAGTCCGCTGTTATTCCAATCAAGTTTGCTTGACTAATGGCTTGTATATTTAATTACTTTGAAGAAAACATAAATAAATATACATTATACCCCATAATTATGCTGACATTATTTTGTTTGACTTAAATTGGGTTAAATTGTGCACTAATTGAAGGTTCATTTGAATCTGTAACGGGAAGCGCAGCGGCTGTCTTGCTTTTGGATACCTTAGTGCGTCAGGCTCTTGGAACAGACCGTGTGGAGACAGACGAATGGCTGTAATCGCGATTAAGATTGCCAAGGACTATGCTGCTGCTAATATGCAGCTTGCTAGAGCCACAACTCCAGAGAAAAACACGCCGATCAAACCCAATTCCACCACACGTCCAGGTCCACCCTTGGATTTTTGGCCACTGGAACCTTTCAGAGCGAGATTGGAGACAGATCAGGGGTGTCCCAGACAGTCCTCTGTGAATCGTGCGCTCCCCTTGGTCAAAGCTCTCATCAGTTTATCACCTATGGTACATCAGATTCCCATTTACCGCTGTCTAGGGTCTCCATCTGAAGCAGCCTAGGCAGACAAGAAGCTGTGGTGCCACAAGACCCCCCTCATGGACCACCCCATCAAAGTGCCATCATGATGAGGCAATAACTGATTGCACGGCTTAAGTCGCAGTCATCGAGCGCCTGGCCATGGCGAGACGTTTTTTTTTAAGCCATTTTCATATCAAACCATTTATTTTTTTTATTTCGGTGACATGGTATTAACAACACTCCTAATTGCTTCCCATTTCTTCGCTTTAGTGGGTCCCGTAATTCCACTGCTGACACTGCTAAAAATGACAGATTTTCCTTTTTGGATCCCTGAAAGCAGAACTTCATTCTCAGAGCCCGTAAAGTTGTTCTTTTTGCGCCTTGATGCCATTCTCATGACTCAACACTCAACACTTCCTGGCTAAAGAGAGAGGAAGCACAGCCTTATATGGTATAATTTGGGGCGTGGGGTATGCAAATTAACTATCCTCGTGCAAGTGCACATAGATACGCACAGGTGGGATTCATCATTTACGCAGGTCGTTACACACTTTTTCCGAAGTTAAGAGCGCTTGTTGAATCTGACGTGGCGTGTTCGTACGAGACCTTCTTACGAAAAAAGTGAGAGAAATTTAGAATAAAAATACGAAAATGTTCTTGCATGAGGCCCATTCTCTTCTTTGAACATCCTTTTTTTTTTTTTTTAATTTTAAGAGCCTCTGCTGATTTTGCCTGATTCAGGTTTTTATTTATTTTTTTATTTTTTGGAATAGTGCCATACAATTTGGTATTGTCGAGTTGTTTTGTTTCAGCAGGTTATTTTTACTTGACTTTTTTTTTCTCTGTTGTTGTGTGAACTACTTTTTAACATTTTAGAAAAGTGCTCATTAAGTAATGTTGTTCATCGTGTCACACAATAATACATGTTTTTTCAAATTGCTCAGCTATCTTTTCCCATTTTCAGTCCTTTTCTCCCTTTTATTTGCAACACAGTTGTCAAGTTTTCAAGGGAATACTGACGATCTTCTTATGTGAAACAAGCGCCATCATCATTGCATCACTTCAGGTTCCCACCACGAGTCAGAAAGCTGTCGGGCCAAAGTGACGTAAAGCAGCCCTGAGACTGAAAGTCATTATAATCCTATTTGCTGGGAACTGAGCCCGGTGTTGCTGGTGGAGCAGGTCTTCAGTTTCCGTGTGTCAATAAGAAAACATGAATTCCGTCTCTATTTCCTTACTTCACTGACAGCTGGGACTGAATGTCTCACAGTTCTCTGACGCTAATGTTTTTTCTTCTCATTACTCTTACTTTTGTCCCAAACTTCTCATGATCTAAACATGGCTCACACAGAGTTTGAAACCCAACTGTGGATTTGGAGAATTGCTGCAACTCTTAACCTTAAATCTAAGTCCAAACTTATAAAACCATGAAAAATAAGCCTTGGAAGTGGAGTGGAGTTTTTGGTTAACAGTATTAATGGTCGAAAGAGGAAAGACTCAAGTTTTAAACTGAGACTTAAAAAAAAGTCTCGCTGGAGTTTGACTTGAATCTGCCAGTTGATGTCAGACAGTAATGACTGATCTACTGCATGTTGCAAATGATGACAGCTGATTGGTGAGAACAGGAAAAATAACTATATTTAATGGTGCATTTGGTGCTGCATGCAGTATCAGTGATGAGTTAACGGCGTTAGACTGAGTTTAAGGTGCAGTGAGATAAATGCCAGGAAGACAGGATGGCGCTTATAGAGTTGCGGGGTGGTTCAAACCAACATTGTTCTCTGAAATGTCTCTAAAACGTGTCACGGAAAAGTTTAACCTCTGCTCTAACAGAAATGCCACAGAACTGTGGTTCAGTCCAACCTGACTTGTGCTTCCTTTAACCAGAATGTTTGCCACTTCAGAGCTCCGGTGAGCGTCTGTGTGAAGCTGGAGTCCAGCATACAGGGGTGACTGAGATGATGCTGAAAGCCAGTCAGACGCAGGTCCCACTAAAAGCTGCTCAGAAAGGAAAGTGCTCACTATTTATTCCAGAGAAAGAGTTTTTTTTTTTTTTTTTAACTGAGATAGACATTGATGGTGAATTGGTGGATGTTGATATTCACAGGCAGATATGTTTTTATCATTTAGATTCAGGTTGAATGCACTTAAAGCACAAACTGCCCTGTGGTGCTGAACACATGAACTTCTTGTTGCACCTCCCGCTGCTGAGTTCATGGCAGGTGAAAAGTGTGCCTGGGTGCCCCATGGTGGAAGCTGCATGGAGTCTTCCACTGTTTGCATTCACTCATTCCAAATCATTCTTATCGACCGGAGGAGATGTCCTTTTTACATTTTGCTCCGTCACTGTCCTGTGATTTTCTCTGCATGTTCGTCACACCTGGTCTTTGCTGGTGCTGGCGTCATCGCTCTGTTTCTTCATGTGTTGGAGAGTAAACTGTGACATTCTGCTGTTTTTAGGAGAGGGGTGAAACTTGGTGTCTGATTTTAAGTTTAACTTTAGCTATCCTTTGACAAAGCCAGAGCTGCTAACTGACTAGCATCCCATTAATTAGAACATCAATTGGGAGTTCTTCCAACCAAAGCTGGCTCAGTCCTTAGTTAGTAACTGCAGATCTGTTCTGTAACCATCCCAAATTCCACCTTAATATTATGAGATGTGTTGAAGTCTCCTTCCTTCTCACTGGAGGCTGAGCTGTGGACGGAGCTGCTCTGCTGAAGCAGAGTTCCTGACACACAACAAGCTTTGACAGATTTGGAGGAGTTCGCCCTCTCTTCAGAAACTTTGGCCGTGACTGTGTTTACATTCTGTGCTCTGCAGATGTAATCTTCTGATTCTGGCAGTTCCATCATCGTTAGCAGATGTTTACAATGTACTTACATTGTATAAATAGCATTGGCAATATCAATGAGTCTGGAACCAGCAGCCTTTTACCACAAGTTTTCAGACCCATCCTTAAATCCATGATGTTAGACAACATGGCCAGGTTACCACGAGTTACTGTTAGTTTCTCTTCTTGGTTTGGCCTCTGTGGTGTTGCAGTGGCTATGACTAATCTCTGAAGTATCCTCTGTGCCTTAAAGTGAGCCAGTGAGATTGGGCTACAACTGAGTTTGACCTGGAGAGGCTTAGACTGAGTTAGTGGAGCAGAATATGGTCTGAATTCTTAGCCGGACACACAGAGGGGATAAAGAAAAGATTGGGGGTTAGGGTGAACTCCAAGGGCGCAAGTTTGCATAGGGACAATAGGGACGAGTCCCAACCAAAGTGAAATTAATAGTTTGTTTTTATGAATGTTATACAGTTATTTATGATATGTCAAAATTGGCTGAATATTTTTAAAAAGTTGAATTGGACAGTAATAGGCGAATGTCTTGAGACCCGTTTAGAACCGTCTTGCTCACAATAGCTAGCTGCAGCTAAACTACAACTAGCTGGTTAACAAGATTAATCAACTAAAACTTAACTTACTTAATTAGCTAAAGAGCAGTCAGCTAATGCCTCACAGTGCCAAAACTTGTTGTCATTTCATCAGCTTACCAGAGAAAATACTTCAGAAACACCAAAAATGAACTGTGGAACTATTGGTGTTCGGAACTATCGGCAGCTCCGTGACCCGTGGGACTTCCGCATTCCTTTCTTTCTATAGAAGTCTGTGGCAGTGTCCCCCCTCCCTACGCCCTTGGTTAGCCTAACTCGACCGTAACTACAGGACATATTTCTCAAATATCTGGTTTGGTTCAGAATAAACAGGTGAAGGTGATTCTGATTTTAAATTTCAACTGTTAAACAAGGATCTTTTAACCAAGACGTTAACTTGTCTATAAAGTTTTGGCTTACATATAGAAAACAAAATGGAGCCTGAATTTATATGCTCAGTTTGCTTTGATATCATTCTCATGTTGTAAGAAGTCAGTTTTAATATTTGAAATGAAAACTTTACTGTAAACTTGACATCTTGCATAGTTTCTAACGCTTAGAATAAAGAGAAAAAGCTTCATATTCAAAAGTTCAAGAATTTCAGATTCTGGAACATCCACATAAATATATCAGTTTTCAGCAATTCCATTTGATCTACAAGTTGAGCAAAATGTGTCTCCGTCAGTCTGATGGTATGCTGATTATCAAGTCAAATTTCAGTTTTTATTGGCAAACCTTTGTTCTTGATATTTTAATCTGTGGGCTCTCAAACGGTCATTCAGAAGAGCAGCACTGTGAGCTGCAGCAACTGGCAGTGCTGCGTCACTAACAACTTGACCCGCGACACCCAGGAGCTCCTCTTTACATCATCGGAGGCTGCGTGGAGAGGGTCCCTTCCTTTAAGTTCCTGGGAACTTGCATGTCTGAGGAGCTCTCCTGGTTGGAGAACACTCCATCTTTGGTGAGAAAGGCCCAGCAGCGCATCCTTTCCTGAGGATCTTCCTGTCGCTCTCAGACTCCATCCCTGTGTGGTTTGATGGCAGCCCAGCAGGTGACAGGAAGAAGCTTCAGAGGCAGGCACGTCACCAGACAGTTTTTACCGGGGCACGTGCCCCTGTAAACATGCGTTGTGCCCCTGTAAATTCCCATATACATCCTTTAGACTACGCTAAGACTGATGTGCCAAGGAAGAATAACACACACCCCATTTTTCCCTATTTCAACAACGTAACATACTTTAGCCAATGCTGCACAGGTGTACCAAAGAGTGAAGAGGTTGTATTCGCAGGCATTGGGTGCGTCTGTGCATGTTCAGCGAATGGACCGTGTGTGACACGTAGCGCCAAATCAGAGTTGGAAGGAAATATGCTGCGGCCAGTACATCATATTTATCAGCGGGTAGTAGCCCACACATTTTTCCAGTCGAAGCATAGTAGGCTGTATGAACCACTACACACTGATGGATTGCTGTCACCGTGGTCATGGACATAAGGGAATTCTTACAGAGGAGAGTCAGGGACAGAGAAGCAACCAGGAGAACTGAGAATGAAGTGGAGGCAGGTGAGAGATTTGTTTTCTCCCATGCCTACCTAGGCCACTGTCATTTCTTACGCCAAATACACAACGTTTGCATTTAGGCTTAAACAGCGTCTGGTTCCATGACGTATGAATTAATGCGAGACAATATCCTATTCTGTCTATTAAAACCCATTTACTAAACTATCTTATGCATTATAAATGGGTAAAATGTGGGTAGGCTAGTTTTAAAGGCTACTCAATCAGGGGAATAACTTATGAGACCATATCAGCGACTCTTAATTTAATTTATATTTTGCATTATCCCCTCTTGTAGAAGTATTTATTGACTGTGCTACAGTAAGATTAAAACATGTTCAGTACCTGGACTGAAATATTGTTCATTATTTTGTATCTGTTGAAAATTGTAATACTGTGTTTTTCAGTAATATTTCCTCTTGTTTGGTTGACTTGATTAAGTTTGATGAGCTACAGAAGGAGGAATTTAAAAGCTAAATGGCTGAATTCAAAGGTATTTTTATTTGCTTGGATAGCCTATAGCTCTGTTAAACCTGTTGAGGTATAAATTTGAATAAATGTTCTTATGCATCCAGTAGGCTACAGGCACATTTTCTGTATACAGTAAGGCAGTGTTGGTGTTGGTGTTCTGGCTGGGGGCCCGGGCCCCTGTACAGCTGTATGCCCAGCAACGTCCCTGTTCAGATGGTGATCAAAGTTGCCCCCTGCCCTCTTTGTATGATATTGCCAGCACTCTGTGACCAGCCTGAAACATCCTGGTCAGAGCCCCATTAAAGGGCCGGGTGCACGCTCTGAGGCTGCATGCCCAAACTCACCGGCTCTCTGCAGACACACATGGTCCTACACACCACCTATAGGTCAGCTGATCCAAGCCGTGGTCTGCAGTACACTGTAGAGGTGCAGAGTGTCCGTGTTGCTCCTCTGCTGCTCGTCTTCTTGGTCTGGTGTGTTGTTTTTCTGAATGAAGCGTGATCCAGGTGTATGAGATGTCGGCACGGTTACAGATATTTGGGCTGCACATGGTTGGCTGCAGGGGTCCTGGTGCATCCTGGTTATGCTCCATGTTTGCCACATGCAGATCGGTGTGAACTCGCATTAAAAAGCCATCTGGTATTCTGAGGGAGATGTTTGTTCTCATTGAATTTAGATATTTCAAACTAAATCCAAGATGCAGGCGTCAGGCATCCTGACACTGCAAAGGAGATGTTCTGTAGGACACATGCAGGGAAAAGCAGGTGAGATGCAGTGGTTCAAGTTAAATGCTGTGTGTTCTGCAGCTCCACCAGGTCATCATGACTGCTCATTCTGATTATCATACCCAGCCTGAGAGTGGAGCTGTGAGACAGGCGGCGTAGCTCTGTGGGGCTGCGCAGGAATGACCATCTTTGTTGGTAAAAAGCTTCCCTGCTGTGTCCAGTTCTCCTCTCACTCACCACGAAGTGTCAGTTAATTTTTCTAAAAGATGGTTGACCTGCAGCCACGCAGTTCTGCTGAGAACAGGAAGATGAATGCTGTGTTGGAAAGGGCAAAGAGCTCCTGGCATGAAACGAGCAGCAGGTTCAACAGGATGAAGCTGGAACAGGGAGAGGAAAAGCATGTATACCATGCAGCCCAAGATAAAAAAACAGTTAGATCTACATGTAACACAATAATGTTATATAATACAATATGTTTTATAATAAACAGACAGTTTACAGAAATGCCAAACTTTTGTTTCATTAGAACTTTTTTTTGTGAAAGAGTTTATGTCAAAGGATGACTTTTTTCCTTTAAGTTCAACATCAGGCTGAAAGATGTCTTATCAAGTAAAAGAGAAGTCTATTTCTTTAAATAGTTTATAACTGGGGTTATACAGATAAATGGCTGGTGTTGGTGCTTTGGAAATGGAACCAAAATAGTTGGTAGTGAAAGAAGTTCTGACGAATCCAGAGGTCGGCATGTGGATAGAGAATGGAACTCAGTGTTTAAATGATTTGTCTCACATGCTAACACAGTTTCAGCCTTTTTATTTGTATGTTTCAGTCAACATTTCATTTCAAAAGTGCGTGACAGCGCTTCAGTCTTAACGGCTTTAACACAATGCCTGCCCAGACATTTCCCTCATTCTGTTCTCTCCATCCTTTTCTCGCCTTTTGCACATTCTTTCCTGTTGTTCTTCACATGCTGGCATCACCTGAAAAGGAGCGATGCTGGCTGGGGAAAGTGTGTGTGTGTGTGTGTGTGTGTGTGTGTGTGTGTGTGTAAGCAGTATGGTGCAGCAGGGGTGTTTTCTGTCCTGTTTTTTCTTTCTTTTTGTCACTTTCACGCTCCTGGTCTCCTGGAAGCAAACTCCATTACTCACCTTATAATTTAATAACACTGGGTGAAAATGGTGAGGAATGACAAATCTTCTCTTATTTGTTCTTGTCAAAGATGTTTAGTTTCACAGAAGTGAGCACCTTTAAAAGTAAAAAGGATGACTTTCTGTTGCAAAGCGACGTGTGCGGTTGGCACTGTGACCGAATCTGCGGGTGCTGGAGGAGGGGCTGCTCCACAAGATCATTTGATGAGTGGGCTGCATTGAAAATGGCTGCTGCCCTGGTTTCCGGCAGCAAATCAGGTACACCTTGCTCGTAAAAGGTTGGACCCCCTTTTGCCTTCAGAACTGCCTTAATTCTTGGTGGCATCCTTTCAACAAGGTGTTGGAAACATTCCTCAGATTTTTGCTCCATGTTGACATGATGGCATCACGCAGTTGATCTATGATGCCAATCTCCTGTTCCACCACATCCCAAAGCTGCTCTGTTGGACTGAGATCTGGAGACTGTGGAGGCCATTGGAGTACAGGGAACTCATTGTCATGTTCCAGAATCCAGTTTGAGATGATATGAGCTGGGTGACATGGTGCATTATCCTGCTGGAAGCAGCCATCAGAAGATGGTGCACTGAGCTCATAAAGGGATGGACATGGTCAGCAACAACACTCAGGTAGGCTGCGGCATTTAAACGATGCTCAGTTGGTGCTAAGGGGCCCAACGTGTGCAGAGAATATATCCCCCACACCACTCCACCACCGGCAGCAGCCTGAACCGTTGGTACGAGGCAGGACGGATCCATGCTTTCATTCTGTTTACGCCAAATTCTGACCCGACCATCTGAATGTCGCAGCTGAAATCGAGGCTCGTCAGACCAGGCAACATTTTTCCAACCTTCCATTGTCCAGTTCTGGTGAGCCTGTGTGAACTGTAGTCTCAGTTTCCTGTTGTTAGCTGACAGCAGCGGCCGTTTTTCTATTAGGGGTGGGAATCTTTGGGCTCCTCACGATTTAGATTACGATTCGATAATAAAACGATTATTGATGGGTGTGGCACCAACAACCATGCCACGTTCAAAGTCACTTAAATCCCTGTTCTTCCCCGTTCTGATGCTCGCTTTGAACTTCAGCGAGGTGCCTTGACCACCTCTACATGCCTACATGCACTGAGTTGCGGCCATGCGATTGGCTGATTAGCTGTTTGTGTTAACAGGTGATTGAACAGGTGTACCTAATAACCACACATCACGTTCAGCTGTCAGGACTGTTTCAGTATGCTCATCCTATGTCTATCTGAACATTCTCCCAGGTTCACCCCTCTCACAAGTGCAGCGGCTGCATTTTGGCCTCTAATAGTGAAATACTCATTTTGAGGTGCTCTGCATAAAAATTTGCCTTGCCAATTTCTTTAATGGACCAGAGGCCCAGGAGGGCAGTTTGAGATCTGTCTCCCACCGTCAGCCATCACACCTGGTCACAGGTAAGGACCAGCTGTGGCACATGGTGGGAACAACAACGGGCTCAGACACACAGCTGTGCACCTCTGGAGACATGACATGATATCATTGCATTAATTTAGCTGATGCTTTCATCCAAACAGAGGCAGTGTGGGCCGGTATCCTCCTTCTCCTCACTGCATCATGTGGACTGGGGTAGTTGGAGTCTGAGACCCTGAAAGGTTGACCCCTGAGCTACAGCCACCTCAGCTGTAGTGTCACATGGTTGTTGGCAGTGAAAGACCAGTTTGAGAGCAATTCAGACCCTAATCTTCTTTCTGTCTTTACTGTCAGTGCCAAGTAAAAGCAAGAATGTAATTGTGGTTTTTTTTAAGTATAGTGTAATGGACTCACTTCCATATGATCTGAAACTAGGACATTGGTGAAGACACTGTAGAAAATCCCAGGGAAATATTAGACAATTTTTCAAGTAATTCCCTGCATCACCAACAGGTGGACAGAAACACGCATGCTAAAGCCTGAATGACGGCCATTCAGCCTTCATTCGTCATCCTCATACTTGACACTAATTGTCATACCTCAGTGACAAAAATGGACTGGGTGCATATTGGTGGTACACTTCTAGCATGCTAGCTAGACACCGCTCTCAACCTCTTTGACCGCAGACTTTCACAGACTTCCGCTCACACGAGCTTTGAAAAGGTGTTTGTTTATTGCGGCTGTATCAAACCCACTGTTGGCCCACAATGATGAATAAAACATACTTTAACAAGAGCTGTTAATCAAATATTCATCCGTCTTCAGGGGATCTCGGTCTCTATTAGCTGAACATCCTCAAAGCCTTTTCATTTGAAAAGCAAGTCGGCTGAATTGGAAGTGACCCCAATGACTCGGTATAAATGTCTGAGCATCTGTACTCTGTTTTTTTGTTGCATGTCTGCTGCATTCATCTGCATATAATTACATGTCTCTACTCCCAGATTCAGAAATATTGGTCTATTATTTTTATTTATTTATTTTTTTTACACGTGCTCGCGGATCTGATGAATTTAATGCGGAATTCTGTTGGTTTTTCACTCTGACGGAAAGTGGGATTTTTATTTTTTTTTCTCCCAAATTGAGTCACATTCACTTCTCAAGTGAGCTGACAAAGCCTTTGACTTTTCCAAGGATTGTGAGGGCTGCAAGATTCAGGAGGCATTCAAGCGATAAACATAATAATTATTCTAGAATGTTTGGGGGGGCGGCAGTTTTTTTGTACTCATAGAACTTGATTCCCAGCCAGAAACCAGATTTTTATTTTTCATTGCACTTCTCACAGAAAATGAATATACGCATATTGAATTAAGGAAGAGGGGAAACAATAAAAAGAAGCATTATAAATGATACTTCTCAACCTCCGGCTATCCCACCCTACAGCAGTTCCAACCCACTTTAAACTCTACTATGAAAAGTAGAATTGAAGATCTATTTAATTTACATTAAATGGAAAATAAACAGATAAACCACAAGTTAAACAAATGAATAATAATAATTATTTGCAGCCTTTACAGCTGCAGGGAGGAAGGATAGTGCTCCTGCACACACGTCGGGTGAAGCAGTCTGTCGCTGAAGGAGCTCTCCAGAGCTGTTACAGTCTCCTGCATGGGGGGGGGGGGGTCACTCTCCATCATGGATGACAGCTTAGCCATCCTCCTCCTCCCTCCTCTGCTGAGTCGAGGGGCATCCCAGGACAGAGCTGGCCTTGATCAGTTTATCAAGTTTCTTCCTGTCGAGATGCTGCTCCCCCAGCTGACCACTCCATAAAAGATGGCTGATGCCACCACAGTCTGCCACCAGAAGGTCTTCAGGAGTGCCCCCTGCACTCCAAAAGACCTCAGGCCCCTGAGCAGATAGTCGGCTCTGGCCTTTCTTATAAAATAGATTAATAATAACCAGACTGAAATAAACCTAAAATAAGCATATGCTAAGAATTCAAACTGTCTGAAAGACAGAAAGTCATTGATTAATAAACATAAGTGGAAAGCAGTTAATATTTGTAGTTTGTATGTACTTTAAAAGTAAAAAAAAAATTCTTTTATCAGCAGTTCAGGAAGTTAAACTGCTGATCTCATTTGATCAATGGAGGTGTAGGACATACAGTTTACTTCCACATGGTAGGTAAGAGTGACCAAAAAACTTATGGATACACTACAGCCATGTGCCACAGCAAAAACTGTGACACATCAGAGAGTGATAGTCTAAGCCTAGTTCAGATGTCATCTCTGTGGCAGGAGACCCGACACGACGCATCACAGCTCAACATTTCTGTGCCTCACATCATCTGACACAATCACACCTCACATGCCTCAGTTTATCAGTGAAGTTCCAGAAAACCCACACCAGTGGTCATGGAAATCACTGACCGCTCCTTCTCTTGGCTTTGCTGTTGCTATCCTCTTTTCCTGTAACTGGACAATAAACTGCCACCCAGTCAAACACGGAGCTATAGTTTTTCCTTTCAGTGTACTGAAACAGACTATTTTAAAAAGAGCAGAGAGATGTCAGATTCTGTCCTGGCTGCAGTGCACAGTAATAACTTATGACTGATCATCTGTGCCAGCAGGAAGGAGATGTTGTTTAATGTTTCATTTGTGGAAACTATAGATGTTTTGAAGACTTTTATCAGGATTTAGCTGAAAGTTGTTATCTTTTTTCCTTCCAAAGATCACCAGAAGTTGGAGCGAGAGGCCAGAATCTGCCGTCTGCTCAAGCATGCCAACATTGGTAAGTAGTTTTCCTTTAGTCTGTACTACACCTCCGTCTCTCCTCCCCCATAGGATGTCATGTGTATAGGGTTACTGGATGTTCAATGTATGTTCATGTGCAACCCCAAATCAGTTTTTTCACATCAACTTGGACTCAACAACTACCTGTTGTTGGTATGCGCGCGCATGTGAAAGCCCAAAAGAGTCAATAGACGATACTCCCATATACAAAGCAATTATCTTCTCTAGAAAAACTGCGTTCAAGTATTTAAAACATTCCAACAATATTACTGGGCATGTAACAACATGTAGTAATGCTAACCAAGCAGTATATGGTATTATTGTTGCACTGATTTGAAAACGAATAGTTCTAGCAATGGGATTGCGCTTCAAATGTGCAGAAAAAGTGTGTAAACGACCTGCGTAAATGATGAATCCCACTCGTGCGTATTTAAGTCCACGTGCACGAGGATAGTAAATTTGCATACTCCACGCCCCAAAATGATACCATATAAGGCTGTGCTTCCTCTCTCCTGAGCCAGGAAGTGTTGAGTCATGAGAATGGCATCAAGGCACAAAAAGAACAACTTTAGGAGCTCTGAGACTGAATTCTGCTTTCAGAGATCCAGAAAGGAAAATCTGTCATTTTTAGCAGAGTCAGCAGTGGAATTACGGGACCAAGAAATGGGAAACAATTAGGAGTGCTGTTAATCCCATGTCACCTGTGGTTCGTAATGTCACCGAAATAAAGAAGAAATGGTTTGATATGAAAATGGATTAAAAAAAAAACGTCTCACCATGGCCAGGCGCTCGATGACTGCAACTAAAGCTGTGCAATCAGCTGTTGCCTCATGGCACTTTGATGGGGTGGTCCATAAGGGGGGTCTTCTGGCGTTTTCTGCCTGGGCTGGTTCAGGTAGTAGGAGACCCTCGTTCATGGCAATATTGAGCCTTCTCTGGGCTATAGTGCAGTTTGCCCCCCGCTGTATGGAGACACACCCACCTGGCCTTCAACTCAGTGCGCTCCACCACAGCAGGGGTGCTCTGATGCGTATATGTGTGCAGTCTATTGCTCCGATTATGTTTGGCAGTCCAGCCACGGCATGAAAGTCCCTCTTAATTTGTACTTGTTGGACAGCGGTGTATGGGAATTTGATGTATCATGGATGATAAACTGATGAGAGCTTTGATGACCAAGGGGAGCGCACGACTCACAGAGGACTGGGACACCCCCGATCTGTCTCCAATCTCTCTCTGAAAGGTTCCAGTGGCCAAAAATCCAAGGGTGGTGAGGACCTGGACGTGTGGGGGAACTGGGTTTGATCGGCGTGTTTCTCTCTGGAGTTGTGGCTCCAGCAAGCTGCATATTTGCAGCAGCACAGTGCTTGGTAATCTAAATCGCGATGTCAGCCATTAGTCTGGCGCCGCAAGGATATCTTCACGATCTCGGAACACACACTCTCTTCTAAGAGCCTGACGCGCTAAGGCATCCAAAAGTAGCAAGTCACCCACTGGTTACACTTCCCATTGAGTCAAATTAATCTACCATTAGTGCATAATTTAAGTGAAACAGAATAATGTCAGCATCATTATGGTATATAATGTATATATTTATTTATGGTTGCTTCAAAGTAATTAAACATACAATCCATTAGTCAAGCAAACTTGATTGGAATAACAGCGGACTATTTTACATGACTCCTACGACAGCTCTGGATCACTGTAAATTCTGTTTATACCTGAAAGAAAACGTAAAATACGAAAAGATTGTTGAATGCGCAAATCCTCTTAAATCACTCGTACGGACGATTTAAGAACAAATCTGTGCGTACGAACGGTTCTTGCATGAGGCCCATTGTTCTTCAACTTTGTGGAACGTGCATATTCTCCTCTGCAGTGCAGAATGTGACATGAAGCAGAAACATGTATTGTGGTCAGACCAATCAGTGTTCCAGATGTTTGATGGATGAAATGGACGCCGTGTTCTCTGGAGCAAAGGAGCATCCAGCCTGCTGTCAGCAAGCACTCCCTGCAGCCAGGCTCTGGGATGGGATGGGCTCGGATCAGGGCCCGAATGAGCAAAGCTCATTTCCACTTCTGTGATGGCAGCATTAATGCAGAAAAGCTCACTGAGATTTTACAGCAACATGTGCTGCCATCAGGACCGCATCTGTTCCAGGGACGTCCATGCATTGTTCAAGCAGACCATGGAAAGCACATTCTGCGCACGTTCCAAAGGCACGGCTGAGGAAGAAGAGGGGACGGGTGCTGGACTGGCCTGCCTGCAGTCCTGACCTGTCTCCAACACAGAATGTTAATGAATTTTCAAATGGAAAACAACAATGACGACGGCATACAGCTGCACACCTTCACTTGGCATCCTCAATGCTCAAATGTCTTAAAGCAATACTATGTAACATTTCTACCTTAAAATAACAGCTTGAAAAAAATTGTGCGGCTAGAATAAGTTTTAATATTACGATTGGCCTGTCTCCTATGCCCTTCGGGGGTCTGAGTTGGAAAAACTGCGCTATGTAACTTTGCTGGACCGGCCTGGGAGCTGAGCGGAAGTACTGCGACTTGCTTTCTGGCACACCTACCGCAAAAACAAATGGACCCCTCTCACGCTCCCAGGTACATTTGATTACTCTTACCTTCTCGGTCGACATAGCTTGCACCTTCTGACTCCTCGCCGGTTTGTCAACAAACGTGAAACGTGAAAGTGAAAGGGTGTTGTATTTACGACAGTGTAACCGTACATTACCTCCAAGCCTGTTGGGGGAGCTCCATAATGGGCTTATTTGAGAAGTTACATTGTATTGCTTTAAGCGTTGTGAGAAGGAATGGAAACATTCCAATGTGTTAAAAGCCTTGCTGTCTTTCTGATGCGGGGCTGAAAAGCAAACATGGATGCTGATTCACAAACAATGAAATATCTTGGCTGCATGCAGCGGCGTCAATTCAGCCAAAGCTAAGGAATGGCAAGGTCATTATAGTCACATGACTACAGTATCAATAAATATACAATAATAACCACAAAAGTCTGCTATGTAGCTTATCTGTGTGCAAATGCAGTCTCACGCACATAGCCGCTAACATAACAATGGACTCGTCTCCATTTCCCTGTTAGCATTAGCATTAGCAGCGGAGGTGCTGAAGTGGACAGCCTCGTTAACAGCCTGAATCACTACCTGGTCCTCCTTCCTCTGTCGCTGGGGCAACATTGGACCCATCATTATCTGCCCCTTTTTTTTTTTTTTTGGTGATAAATAAATCTAAAGTTTTCTGCTTTCTTTTCATATTTTACATTAATTAGCAAACAACAAATCCCGCTAATAACATCAGCTTTGACCTCCAGGCTCTGTCATCTCGTGGACGTACCACATTTCAAAAGGGGAAGATGATACTTAGATCAATTGTTTGTGTTGTTCAGAATTTCATTTGTAGTTCATTTATATCTTTGAAATAATAGAATAATCAATACAAATTGACACAGAGTAATTCCATAAATTCATTTAAAAGAAAAACTAACATTTACATTTTCCCCTGGAGCCAAGGTGTGGCAGCTGCCATACCTTGCCATACCCAATTGACGCCCATGGCTGCATGCTGTCTGCAATTAAATAAAAGTCCAATGTTCCTTAATATCCCAACCTTTTCTCTTTTGGGGTTGTATTTCAGGATTCTGCACAAAAGCTAAACATTCTCTCATTGCTCACCTTTATGAATGTTCCATGTGTTCCCACATCCCAAATGGCCTCTCTCCACTTTACATGCTTGGTGCTTCTCTTCATGCATATACATCCTATCCTCAGGCTGTGGATTCAGAAATGGAAAGGTATAATGTGTCAGGAAAAACTTCTATCTTTTCTGTAACCTTTTAACAACCTGATGTTCAGTGACTTTATGCTATTATTATCATGATCAATATTATTCCATGGTTTACATGGTTACAGGTTTTTTTTTTTTTTTTGCTAAACTACAAAGAATTCTGGAATTTGCACTTAACGGTCTCACCTGAACATTTACCGGCTTCTTTGCTGCGTCCAACTTTTTTTCTCCAAATGAGATGAATCCCTTCAGTTTGATTCCATCAACAGATTTGCCTTTGGTCCCCACAGCCTGATGATTACATGTACACACCTGTTGGAGAATGCAGAAAAAATTCAAAATGGATAAGTGATCCCATGTGATCCTCTCTCACACTAACAAACACACACTTGCACAGCTCCTCTCTGCCTCAGAGCCACAGAGCAAACATCTGCAATTAGCACCTCAGTAATGACTTCAGCACACACTGAAAACCCTTCGGGTTCTGCCTTCTCGTGAAATTGCGAGATGTGGGTGTGTGGCCACACCAAAGGAGTGGGTGATCGCTGCTGGTCTTCTGCCAGGATGTCTGAGGCTGGGTAACTAACATGTGACAAAGGAGGGCTTTGTTATTTGGCAGAGGGTTGGCTTCCCATTCCTGTTACCAGAACTGAACCAGGACTTTACGTCAGTCCAACATGGTAATTTGATTTCTTGCCGAGGCAGCTTTAATTTGTGGTTGGTTAACAGCAAACATAAAAGTGCTCTTTAAAAAGGCGTTGATACGGTTTCAGATGGAGTCCAGCTGCGTGTAAATAAGAAGAGACCATAAAGTATGATGCTCTGCTTCTTGGTTTTGAACCTGATGTAGATTGATGCAGTTAGTTGGAAACCCTGACTGCCTGTAGCATGCAGTCGCGCTCTCATCATTAAGCTCTTCACGTAGCAGCCAGCTCTGGGAAAGCCCTTTTTCCTTCAGGTCACTGCAGCAACAGATCTCTCAGACGTCAATCAGGAGAACTGCCAACTGCGAATGGAAACTTCAGAGAATCCCCACAGGGAGATCTTTCTGTTATCTCTCATTCATCAGCTCATGCTCTGGCCTATCTAACCTTTCAGGAGCAGTGAAATTGGAATGAGCTTTTTCGAGCAGCAAATTATTTCAGTATCTCACTTACAGAGCCCATTCATTCAGGGAAATTACTGAAACTAGCATCTGATGTATTCATAAATCAGCACCGTGGGTTGTTGACACAGAGGGAATCCAATCTATCTCGGCTGTCATTGTGCTGGTTAAAGCTGCACTATAAAATCTTAAGAGCTAATTAAATGTTTATTGCCTGGCTGGTCTAGGGTCAGGCTTTGATTGCATTTTATTATATGTTAAACTAGTATTGAATCTGTTAAGTAAATGAAACTCTCATGAGCTGTGAGTGTGGGATGAAAGAAATCCCAGATCAGTGTCAGCAGGACGCACATTCAGCAGAGAGGAGCAGCAGGTGGTGATAAAATCTATCTTGGAACAGTTGAATGACATATTTTTTTTGCTCATCTCGGCTGTAACAAGCCATTTGCTTTTTTACAGCTTTCCTTGTAGCTTGTCATCATCTCAAAATGAAATGAGTATCTTGAAAAAGTGTCAGACACTGAAAATCCTGTGGAACACCGAGCTAATGCTACTAGTGGTGCTGCAGTCTCTGTCTGAGGTGGTGCTGCAGTCTCTGGCTGTGGTGCTGCAGTCTCTGTCTGGGGTGCTGCAGTCTCTGTCTGTGGTGCTGCAGTCTCTGTATGAGGCGTTGCTGCAGTCTCTGTATGAGGCGTTGCTGCAGTCTCTGTCTGAGGTGGTGCTGCAGTCTCTGTCTGAGGTGGTGCTGCAGTCTCTGTCTGAGGTGGTGCTGCAGTCTCTGTCTGTGGTGCTGCAGTCTCTGTCTGAGGCGGTGCTACAGTCTCTGTCTGGTGCTGCAGTCTGTCTGTGGTGCTGCAGTCTCTGTCTGAGGCGTTGCTGCAGTCTCTGTCTGTGGTGCTGATGTCTCTGTCTGTGGTGCTGCAGTCTCTGTCTGTGGTGCTGCAGTCTCTGTCTGTGGTACTGCAGTCTCTGTCTGTGGTGCTGCAGTTTCTGTATGAGGCGTTGCTGCAGTCTCTGTCTGAGGTGGTGCTGCAGTCTCTGTCTGAGGTGTTGCTGCAGTCTTTGTCTGTGGTGCTGATGTCTCTGTCTGAGGTGCTGCAGTCTCTGTCTGTGGTGCTGCAGTCTCTGTCTGAGGCGTTGCTGCAGTCTCTGTCTGAGGTGCTGCAGTCTCTGTCTGAGGTGTTGCTGCAGTCTCTGTCTGAGGTGCTGCAGTCTCTGTCTGTGGTGCTGCAGTCTCTGTCTGAGGCGTTGCCTTAAGGCGTATTTTCAGTTGACGTGTCGCTCACGGCGCAGCTGACCCGTGACGTCAAAATGACGTTTCAGGCATGGCGTTTGCCTTGAAAAGACGCCGCAGCGCGTTGTCGTGCACCAGTCGATTTTTGTAACTTGGCTGCACCGAGAACGACAGACCGGATGGACCAATGTGAGACCAGGCTCAGTCAGGAGGTGCGTTTGTACAGCACCTGTACGACACTGCAGTGAAACGGCACAGGGAGCACGTAAACTCCCAAAACTGGTGCACAGAGGTTGGCAGAACTTTGGGGAAAGAGGGAGAGTTCTGTAAGAATGTGTGGAAGAAGCTACGGGACAGAAGGCAAAGAAGAGGGCAGAGACTCCAAGTGGTGATGCCGGGAGCTTCAGACCTTCACCTCTATTAACTGAATTAAAAAAATTTAATTATCCAGATACTGCAGCAGTATCATTGATGACAGTGTTCCTGCTCTTCATTGTTTTCTTCTCCACTTTCGTGGTTGTAGAGTAGCGGTAACCTTCACGTAGCAGCGACACCTCTGTGACGGAGAAGATTGCAACAACTGGCGCATCGACCTGCGCCACCATATATAGCCGGCACGAAATCGTGACATCATCAACACCGCTCGCGCTAGCAGACGTGGCAACCATGCTAGATGCTTTAGGCTCCCCTCACTGCTCTCTTTTCACACCTTGTCATTTCACGTCCTTTTGTCTGGGGGTTAATTGGCTCAGCAGCACCAATACAGCCAGTTGCGGCCTTCATCATCTTCATGTTCAACCGAGTAAAAGCGACAACCTGACACCCTCATGCACTCTCACGAGACTTCAGTGCTAAAAATACAGCAGCAGTAGTGGTGTGCAGAGTGCAACATCTGCCAACCACTGGTGGCCGGCGCTGTACATAATGAACCAGTCTTTCCTCTAAATATGATGATACTTGTGGCTGGGGGGGTGTCATGACTCATGAAAAACTTGAAAATGTTCTGCAGAAAACTAATGAAAATCTGCAATTTGCTTACTTTGGTGGATTATTCTGAGAGGTAAAGTGCAGTAACTTTGCAGCTTCAGTATGAAAATGCATAATGATTGCATAATATTACCGTTTTCACTTTATTGAAACTAACCTATCTCTTTTAAATGTCTATTAGTCATGCAAATGGAAAATCGGTAAACATTTGCATGCTGTGGTTTGATATATGGGAACAAGGGTTTGTAATGATTTATTACATAATAAACTACTTTTATTGATAATTGAAAGGTAAAAGGTAAAATCTGGCTCAAAGGAAGAGGATTCATCTCTGCCCCCAATGCATTCATCAGTATGTGCAACACAGATGAGCACTTAATGTATATGCAGAAAAGCGCTGTATGAATGCATGTAGAGGGGGGAATGGGACATGTAGTGTAAAGTACTTTTTTTGAGGCCAACAAGACTACAAAAGCACTATTTAAAAAAATAAATTTAAAAAAATAAATTAAAAAAAAAAAAAAAAAGCAGAACACCTACATTCCATTTCTATTCAAAACAGAACTTAATGTCACTTTATTAATCCCTGAAGGCAGATTATACCACTAAAACTGTTTATATTGCACCTTTCTAAACAGTGTTTAACATAGCAATATTATAAATTATTGAGGGGAAATAAATGATTGCTTTAAATGAAATGAAAATAAAAATTGGTTAAACCTTCAGAGATCACTATGAATGCATCTGCGTGCTATGTTTGTAGCCCAGCAATAACTCATCTGATGATGTCACATGCAGCGGCTGCGGCCAGCATGGGTACTCTCTCTGTAATACAGTCTGAGGGGAGTCAGAGCTCAGAATATGCGCAGGCCATTTCTCAATGAAACGCATTCCTGCCTCATTAGCTCTTCAGTCTCTTCCCTTTTCTTTGCTGGTGATTTCACATTCCCCGTGACGATCGAGAAAAGAAGTAGTTTAAACTTCCTCCTCCTTGCTCTCAGATTTGCTCCTGCCTCAAAACTGCAACATCTCCTCTTCTGGATTTGGGGTCTTATTCCTGCAGGTACTTGTGCTTTGGCAAACTCAGTCAGCCGCTCCCACAGCTGCTCTTCAGGAAAGTTTATTTATTTTATTTATTTTTTTAAGGAAATTAGGTCCATTAAAGCATCTAATGATTATGGATCCTGTATATGAAACCCTCCTGAAAACTCTACATGGAAAAAATGTATCCCTCTCCCTTTGGGTCAGATATTACAGAACTTTAACATCAATTATCACAGTTATGCAGACGATACACAACTTTATGTGTCTCTGTCACCAGACGACTGCAGCCCAGCAGACGTACTGTGTCAGTGTCTGGAGGAAGTAAATACCTGGATGAGAGAGAATTTTCTACAATTAAATGAAGACAAAACTGAGATCATTCTGTTTGGTAGCAAAGAGAAGAGGGTCAGCGTTGGTAAATATCTTGAGACTCGGGACCTTACAATCACTGACCGAGTCGTTAACCTCGGAGTGTTGATAGACTGAGGCTGCGGCTACACGAAAACGTTTTTCACTGTAAACGATACTTTTTCTTATCGTTTCGCTGTCGCGGCCACACGGAGCCGGCGTTCCCACTACCCCAAAACGATAGTTTTTGAAAACGGGTTCCAGAGTGGGAAAGTTTGAAAACGGCCTCATTTCGTTTCCATTGTTACAGCTAAAACGTTTTTGCGTCAGTCACACGTTGACGCTGTGAGCCAATTTTAACACTTCTCTATTGTCTCACAGCGTGGCGTGACACAGTGGCGTGTGTACTGCATCGTTTCATCGTTTTCGTCTGGACAGCAGCGCGTTTCCGTGTGGTCGCAAGAATTTTCGTACCCGTTTTCAAAAAAAACCTTGTTTCGTTTTCGTGTAGCCGTAGCCTCAGATCTGACTTTCAGCAGCCACATCAAAGCTGTCACCAAGGCAGCTTTTTACCATCTCAGAAACATCAACAGAATTAAAGGTTTCGCTCCCAAAAAGTCCAGAGGTCCGTTTCACGAAGCAGGTTTAGTGAAAACTCTGAGTTGATTAACCCTGAAATGAGGGAAACTCTGAGTTTTCCGTTTCACAAAGAGAGGTAACTTAAGCTCTTGGTCAGTTACCGTAGTAACAGACTCTCTGAACCTAACCTGGTCGGGACCAGGTTTTACTCAGTGAACCTGGAGTTTCTCTCTGTCTCCGCCCTCTTTCAGCCATTTGATTTCCTCATTCATTCAGTCAGCAGAGCGAGTTCTTCTACTTCTAGAAGTCCATCAGGCACAGCAGGAGGCGACTGTTTCCACCAACATGTCCTTTAGACAACGATCCCGTGGATGAAGGTGCAGCATTACTGCGCAGAGAATTAAATATTCATCAGGAGATGGTTATCATAGATGTTTTAGCATTTCCAGACAATTATCTTTATGAGTGGTACCATCAGAATTTTGTTGGGACAAAAGAAAAAAAAGACATAAAAGACAAATAAATATTTGTATGAATAGGCTTAAAAAGATATATATAGGCCTATTATATTTTATAAAGGCACTTGTGTATTGGGGGTGGACTCCCTCCAGGGACTCCCTCAGCCACTGGCCCTCCAATATTCTGCTTAGGGCCAGCTCCTCTGCCTCCGTCAGAGGTGGCGGTGCTGGGCACCACCCGTTTTACGGGCATCTGCCTTCTTTCTGTTGGCTCAGTAGAAGTCTGTGTTAGTGTAAATAAGCTTAATTATTTAACAGAACATGATATAGATGAGAAGACATTTATGTGTGTGAAAACAGCATTATGTTGGGGATAAAATAACTGCACAGTCAAATAGCCACTTAATATTTACCTTACAGTGTAAAACATGATCAGAATGAGGTACCTCCATGCCGAGGTCTCACCTGTTAGAACATTGGGCCTCATGCAAGAACCGTTCGTACGCACAGATTTGTTCTTAAATCGTCCGTACGAGTGATTTAAAGGCCAACTTCCACAGCATTAATACTGCTGTGTTCACCATTGTTATTGAATGCATTAGGCGTCGGTTCTGTTTAAAAAAACGTTATGGTTGCTTTGTTTCAAGCTGTTTTTGTGGGCAGGAAGAATAGCTTGATGAGATACGACAGGGTTTTCCGGTCCTTCTCATGCATATCCGTGACGCGATAATGAGGCGTCTCTGATGCCTCTGGCTCCCTCCCATGAATGAATGAATGAACCCCCCATCTCCCCGCTCTGTGTGTATCCGAGAGCCTGCAAGTTTTTTTTCAACTCAAAACCTGTCGAAGATCAAACTTAAACACAACCCATGCGGTAATAATTTAATCAAGCGTTTTCCTTAACCAATATTTTTCACGTCACACGTCAATTGGCAGTCTTAATCGCGATGTCAGCCATTCGTCTGTCTCCACACGCTCTCTTCTAAGAGCCTGACGCACTAAGGCATCCAAAATTAGCAAGTCAGCCGCTGGTTACGCTTCCCATTGACCTTGTTATATACAGATTCAAATGAACCTTCAATTAGTGCATAATTTAAGTCAAACAGAATAATGTCAGCATAATTATGGGGTATAATGTATATATTTATTTATGTTTTCTTCAAAGTAATTAAATGTACAATCCATTAGTCAAGCAAACTTGATTGGAATAACAGCGGACTATTTTAGGAAACTCCTACAACAGGTCTGGATCACTGTAAATTCTGTTCCTACCTGAAAGAAAACGTAAAATACAAAAAGATTGGTGAATGCGCAAATTCTCTTAAAGGCCACCTTCCACTAAAAACCGGGTCACACCTAGTTACATACACATACCAGGCTTCCAAGTGTTGCGTCACCTCCACAGGCTGTTTTCCTGAATTTACAGAAACAATGCAGAGCCACGAGCGAATCAGAAAAGCCTGTACATTCTACGTCACACTGAAAAAAGGCGTTGCCCACTTGGGATTATGCCGCCCATGGAAACCCGGCCCCCTCGGACAGGCCCTATAACTAAGGGTTTTTTTGGATGCCTTAGTGCGTCAGGCTCTTGAAGAGAGCGTGTGGAGACAGACAAATGGCTGACATCGCGATTAAGACTGCCAAGCACTGTGCTGCTGCAAATATGCAGCTTGCTGGAGCCACAACTCCAGAGAGAAACACGCCGATCAAACCCAGTTCCCCCACACGTCCAGGTCCTCACCACCCTTGGATTTTTGGCCACTGGAACCTTTCAGAGGGAGATTGGAGACAGATCGGGGGTGTCCCAGTCCTCTGTGAGTCGTGCGCTCCCCTTGGTCATCAAAGCTCTCATCAGTTTATCACCCATGGTACATCAGATTCCCATATGCCGTCAAAACATCCGTGCCGTCGTGGAGCGCACTGAGCTGAAGGCCAGGTGGGTATGTCTCGATACCTCGTTCATTGCGCAATATTGCCATGAACGAGGGTCTCCACCTGAACCAGCCCAGGCAGACCAGAAGGTGTGGTGCCAGAAGACCCCCCTCATGGACCACCCCATCAAAGTGCCATCATGATGAGGCAACAGCTGATAGCACGGCTTTAGTTGCAGTCATCGATCGCCTGCCCAGGGCGAGACGTTTTTTTTTAAGCCATTTTCATATCAAACCATTTATTTTTTTTATTTCGACATGGTAGTGACATGGTATTAACAGCACTCGTAATAATTTCCCATTTCTTTGCTTTAGCAGGTCCCGTAATTCCACTGCTGACACTGCTAAAAATTACAGATTTTCCTTTCTGGATCCAGGGTTCCCGCGGGGTCTTAAAAAGTCTTAAAAGCATTGAATTTATGAATTTGGAAATAATACCTTAAAAAGTCTTGAATTTTGATATCTGGGTCTTAAAATTTGTGCAGTAACTTCTCCGTATCACATTCTCCTCAAACGTTTCATTTGTCAACTAGGCTACTATTATTTTGAAAAGCCTAAATAACGTAGCCTAAATGAAGAGTGGCGGAACCAATCATTGAGAACGCAACGCTGCCGCTACCGCTCCGCCCCGGGTCCGATCACATTGCTACAGCACTGACACAGACCACAGCAACAAGCCAAGCAGAAGCGTGAAAAATCAAGGCAAATCTCAGCAGAAAACAAGAAAGTTTAACTTGCGCCGTTATGTTGTTTTTTTAACATTTGTTTGCGTTTCCTTGCTTCCCATTTCTTGCTGGGATTATGGGGAAATGTAAATGTAATGAAGTGTGGCGCGAAAAATAATCATTTTGTCACTGGTTAAAACCAGTGGACAATAATGTATACGAGGCTTTTTGCACAGTGTGCAAAAAGAGGATTCAGCTTGGTACTATGGGCTTGAAGGCTTTAGAGTCTCACGCCAAGTCCTCCAAGCAAATGAATAATATCGAAGCGAAGGATCAAACTCCTTCCATCGCCGGGGTGTTTCAACCGGCCAACGCTAGCCAGTTAGCTATTAATGTATCTGAGCTAGCAGATAACGTTAACCAGCCAACTGCTAGTACAGCCCCTCCAGTTACGACCGTCACCGCAACTAGAGTAGATCTGCGAACAGCTTTTGGGTCCACACCAACCATGAAAGCAGAGGTGTTGTGGACTCCTAACACAATCGCCAAACACCATTCATATAATGGAAACGAGGGTATTTCAGAGTTGTTTAAATGCATGTTCCCCGATTCCGACATCGCTGCCACAATTACTTGTGGTCCCGACAAAACGGCGTACATAGCCAAGTTTGGTTGAGCTGTGTATATTAAAGAGGAACTGGTGTCCAAGGTAAACAAATCACCGTTCGTTCTTATGTTCGATGAGAGCCTCAACGAAATGACAAATTTTTTAGTTGATTTTCATTATTTATAGTTCTCTCTACTCCCCATATTCCCAGCATGGAATAAGTAGCTAGCTAACATAACCAATGTTAAAAAACAACTTAATTGTGTCCGTTAAACTTTTTTGTGGTCTGCTGAAATTTTCTTTGATTTTTCACACCTCTGTTTGGCTTGTTGTCTGTGCTGTGGTGTTGTAGCGTTTACTACTACTATGCTGCAATGTTTCATCAATGCTTTACACAGTCCACACTTTCATTTGTTTGAGAAATAAATGAACAAATTTAAAAAAAAAAAGTTTTTCTTTGCCGGTAGGTCTGTGAAATAGGCCGTGAAATAGGTATTATTTTTTTTATAAAAGGTCTTAAAAAGACTTAAATTTGACTTGAAGAAACCTGTAGGAACCCTGTGGATCTCTGAAAGCGGAATTCAGTCTCAGAGCCCCTAAAGTTGCTCTTTTTGCACCTTGATGCCATTCTCATGACTCAACACTTCCTGGCACAGGAGAGAGGAAGCACAGCCTTATATGGTATCATTTAGGGCGTGGAGTATGCACATTTACTATCCTCATGCACGTGAACTTAGATATGCACGAGTGGGATTCATCATTTACGCAGGTCGTTACACACTTTTTCTGAAGTTAAGAGCGTTTGTTGAATCTGACGTGGCGTGTTCGTACGAGACCTTACGAAAAAAGTGAGATTAATTTAGAATAAAAATACGAAAATGTTCTTGCATGAGGCCCATTGTTTTTATATTTCATCTTAAGCTGTTGCCAAGTGCGCTTCTCCCCCGCGGGATTGCACCTAAATGAAATAAATGAATGGGCTACCATTCAAGCAGTTTCCCTGTAATATTATTGTGATTGCAAAGGACTACATTTAAACTTACACTTTTGCTGCTGCAGCGGTGTTGCACTTATTTCTAAAAACGTGTTGAAACTTGCCGGATGAGCGCATTAAGATTTCCAATTCGAGGTTGGTGAAAAACGTAGCCCCTCCTCTTCCCCGTTGCCATGGTGACTCGTGGAATCGGAGCTCCATTGATGCTGGCTTTTTAAAGTTGTGGCGCACACGCAAAACTCAAGGTGAAACTACTCAGAGTTGATTAAACTCACTCAAATCAGCGTTTCTGGAACCTAAAACTCAGAGTTTTCTTTCTCAGAGTAGAGCAACTCAGAGGTCAGGAATAGACTCAGAGTTTGTTGAACCTGCTACGTGAAATGGACCCCAGGAGAAACTCATCCATGCATTCATCTCCAGCAGACTCCATTACTGTAATGCTCTTTTAACTGGACTTCCCAAAAAGAGCATTAAACATCTGCAGCTCATCCAGAACGCTGCTGCTGGAGTTTTAACCCGGACTAAGAGATCTGAACACATCACAGCAGCTTTAAAATCTTTACTCTGGCTTCCAGTCAGTCACAGAATAGATTTTAAAAGCCTGCTGATGGTTTACAAATCCCAGAACGGTTTAGGCCCAAAATGCATCTGTGATATGTTCAGAGAATATAAAGCCAGCAGATCTCTTAGGCTAGATTTACACTGTCAGTTAAATGTTACCCAATTCCAATTTTTTTGCTCTCATGTGACACAGATCGGATATGTTTTTTGACCATGTAAATAGGACAAGGACGCATGCATTCGGATATTTTGAGATCGGATACAGGCCTCCTTCATATATGGAAATTTATCATATTCGAATCGGATATGTGACAATACGACCGCCGTGTAAACGGGCAGATCAGATATTCTTACACATTGCGTTCCACACGTCATTAAATATATGTCCTGGGATCGGTCTCGCACCCAGACACTCCTCTGAACAGCTGAGGAGGCAATGATGGCCCTTTTCCTCCTTCTCTGCCTTAAAATCCTGCCAATGTTGGGCGAACTTCTCATGTACCGCAACACTAGCATCACACCTATGTCAACGTCGTCCATTTGCCTCAGCAGTAGAGTTTGGTAAACACTTAAGTAGGCATGTGCGATGTTTCAGGTGAAAGGCAAGTGTAATCGCGTGAATCAGATATGAGTCACATTATTACAGTACGTGTAACCACACATTAAAAAAAATCGGATTTAGGCAAAAAATCAGATCTGGGCATCAAGACTTGCAGTGTAAATGAAGCCTTAGATCCAAGGACTCAGGCCAGCTGGTCCAGTCCAGAGTCCAGACTAAACATGGAGAAGCAGCATTTAGCTGTTCTGCTGCTAACAAGTGGAACAAACTGCCAGTGGAGATTAAACTTTCACCAAATGGAGACATTTTTAAATCCAGGTTAAAGACATTTCTGTTCTCATGTGTCTATGCATGAAATCTGCACGATATCTTTGAACTTATCTGGACTGTTGCTTGTTTTTAAATTCATTTAAATTATTTTATTTGTTTCTCTTTATATTCTTTTATGTATTTTAATGCTTCTTGCACTCCCTGCTGCAATGCTTTTATTTTATGTGAAGCACTTTGAATTGTTTTGTACATGAAATGTGCTATATAAATAAATTTGATTTGATTCGAAGTGTGGTTAAGTATAGTGTTCATAATTCAGAGTTGCCTCCTGTTGTCAGTGTTATGCTGGAGATACTCTGTACTGCCAAACCATATCAGCTCATCTGCCTTTACACACATATGAACTTCAGTAACATCCCATTCTTAATCCAGAGGCTTTAATATGACGTCGGCCCACCCTTTGCAGCTAGAACAGCTTCAGCTCTTCTGGGCAAGCTTTCCACAAGGTTTAGGAGTGTTTATGGGAGTTTTTGACCATTCTTCCAGAAGCTCATCTGTAAGGTCAGACACTGATGTTGGACAGAAGGCCTGGCTCACAGTCTCCGCTCTGATTCATCCCAAAGGTGTTCTATCGGGTTGAGATCAGGACTGTGCAGGCCAGTCAGGTTCTTCCACACCAAACTGGCTCCTCCATGTCTTTATGGAGCTTGCTTTGTGCACTGGTGCGCAGTCATGTTGGAACAGGAAGGGGCCGTCCCCAAACTGTTTCCACAAAGTTGAATGCGCAAATCCTCTTAAATCACTCGTACGGACGATTTAAGAACAAATCTGTGCGTACGAACGGTTCTTGCATGAGGCCCATTGTTCTTCAACTTTGTGGAACGTGCATATTCTCCTCTGCAGTGCAGAATGTGACATGAAGCAGAAACATGTATTGTGGTCAGACCAATCAGTGTTCCAGATGTTTGATGGATGAAATGGACGCCGTGTTCTCTGGAGCAAAGGAGCATCCAGCCTGCTGTCAGCAAGCACTCCCTGCAGCCAGGCTCTGGGATGGGATGGGCTCGGATCAGGGCCCGAATGAGCAAAGCTCATTTCCACTTCTGTGATGGCAGCATTAATGCAGAAAAGCTCACTGAGATTTTACAGCAACATGTGCTGCCATCAGGACCGCATCTGTTCCAGGGACGTCCATGCATTGCTCAAGCAGACCATGGAAAGCACATTCTGCGCACGTTCCAAAGGCACGGCTGAGGAAGAAGAGGGGACGGGTGCTGGACTGGACTTCGGAGCATGAAACTGTCCAAAATCTCTTGGTATGCTGAAGCATTCAGAGTTCCTTTCACTGGAACTAAGGGGCCAGGTCCAGCTCCTGAAAACAATCCGACGCTTTGCATTGCACTTGGTGATGTATGGCTTGGATGCAGTTGCCATGGAAACCCATTCCATGAAGCTCTCTACGCCCTGTTCTTGAGCTAATCTGGAGGCCACATGAAGGTTGGAGGTCTGAACTCTGCAGAAAGTTGGGGACCTCTGAGCACTATGAGCCTCAGCATCCTCTGACCCCGCTCTGTCATTTTACGTGGCCCACCACTTCCTGGCTGAGCTGCTGTCCTTCCCAATCTCTTCCACCCTGTTATAACACCACTGACAGCTGACTGTGGGATATTTAGCAGAGAGGAAGTTTCACCACTGGACTGGTTGCACAGGTGCCATCCTATCATGGTACCATGCTGGAGTTCACTGAGCTCCTGAGAGCGAAACATTCTTTCACAGATGTTTGTAGAAGCAGTCTGCATGCAGAGGTGCTTGGATTTATACAGCTGTGGCCATGGAAGTGATTAGAACACCTGAATTTAGTTATTTGGATGGGTGAGAGAATACTTTTTGCAGGATAGAGTATATTTAACTAAAACTGAATCCTCTTTATTTCTCTCTTTCGCCTCCACAGTACGACTCCATGACAGCATATCAGAGGAGGGATTTCACTATCTTGTCTTCGACTTGTAAGTGCTGGATTTTTATTTTTTTCCACAGTAAAATCCACTTGGTTGAACATGCACAGAACACACACGGATCATATTCCGGAGATGCTGAAACCTGGCGGCTGCTAGTCAGCATCATGTAAATGTGGCATCATGGCGTGTTTACCTCAGCAGTGCTGCATTATGAAGAACACACATAGAGATGCAATACTGATGAGCTGTGTTATATGATATGCAATTTTTTTATATATATATATATGTGTGTGTATGTACTCCATGTTGCCCTCTTAAATAAGAAGTACTGACAGCGAACACAGATGGCAGGTAGATGACTTAATGTGTCTGTAGCTGTTGAAAAGCCATCTGCTGGCTCTGTGTCTGAGTCATCTGTTCTTTAGAAATTGAAAATCAAGAAAAAATCCACCCTCTTATCACTAAATATCACACTGGAAAGAGTGAATGAGTCCAACTAAAATGGATTGAATTGGATCGACAAACGTTTCATCAATATTTCATGATATATGCTGCCAGTGTCTCATAAAGAGCTTGTGGTCAGGCTTCCACTGTTTTAAAAGCTATGATCAGTGCCCCTCTATCAAAGCAAAGCAGTGGTGCTTAAAATCTGTGTGTAGTAATCTGAAGTATGTGAGATAATAGATTTGTTTCATCAGAACAAATGAACACAAATCATTTTTGGGTCTGAAATCCTGGCCCTTTGTCTGCTTATTGAATGCATTGGTCTCAGCTTGATGCCTCATTTCTGCACAGTTTCAGTTTGTTCTTCTTAAGAGCACATGAAGCTGCCCGTTTCGTTCCCTGGAAGCTGAATCAGAGTGAATATGGTTTATGTATGATAGTTTATGCTGCACATTGTTCAACCCCTCCGTGTAAATCATGCTCAGTAGAAATGTCTCTTTACTCCAGTGGACGATCCAAAGAGGCTTTTTATTGAATTCATTCAGACTACATTTTTTGTTTAGTCTTTTGTCCAACTTCCTACTTTGTTAATAAAACAGTCAGTATCCTAAATTAAGATATTAGGTTTACAGTATCCTGTAAACCTAATATCTTAATTATTTCAACCACATATTTTCCTACCTTTGATTATTTCTGAACCTACGAACAATAGTACACTTCCACACCCCATAATACTAATCACACTCACGCTGCAGAAGTTTTTTCGATTTGTCCAAACAGCAGATTTACATGGCTCATGAGGTAGATTGGATTTCACCTGTGGAAACTGATGTAGACCCAACTGGTAATATTTTCAGCAGGCCACAGAGAGACTGAGCCTTAAAATATTATTCAGATACTTCTCAGTGTTTAGGGAAGACTAGAGCTGAAAAATATCCTTAAAATATCAGTAAATTCTATGAATCAAGCCTAATTCCTCTGAAAAGTCAGACTGGACTGAAAATGAGTGGAAAAAGCAGCCAATGGAGAACTATTGCCTAAAAGATTAGAAGAACTTCTGGCTGCTTGGAAGACGAATCTAAAGACATGAGGGGGAGATCAACGTGTTTGCACGGTACTTTATCTGGTAAGCGCTGTCCCTTTCTGTGGTGTATGCAACACACTGCAATAAAATAATCTTTAGTTTCAGTAGCTTAGTGCACATAATATCCCTGCATACACTCAATGACGTATACTTAGACCAATACCAGTTAGTCCAGCACTGTGAGGCAGTAAGGGGACAGAGCAGTGTTAACATCAGTGTGTGTGTGTGTGTGTGTGTGTGTGTGTGTGTGTGTGCCTTTAACAGCAGTGTGTGTGTGTGTGTGTGTGTGTGTGTGTGTGTGTGTATGCCTTTAACAGCAGTGTGTGTGTGTGTGTGTGTGCGCATCTTAAACAGTGCAAAAGTGTATGTTACACAAATAGATCCAAGTGGTTCATTCTGAGGTAATATAAACATAAAAATGATTTTAACAAAGCAATAAACATAGTTTTAATAATATTATCTTTTTTTCCCCTCATAAATCAGAATTTTTGTTGCACACTGCAACTTTAAATGAGTAAATTGAGCTAATTTCTTCTCCAACTTATTGAGGTCTGTCTGTAAAAAGTAATTTCTCACCAGTAACATGCAGGTAGTTTGTGAAAGGCTGTGGAAAGCTGCTCTGAACTGGCTGACTGCTACTCGCCATAATGAGGAAACGGGTTGTTATTTATAAAACTGGTGCAGTTTAAACTTAACCATGTGATCTAGTGTCCTTCTGGCTTTAGCTGTGTTTTACTGGGATGAATATCTGCTTTATGTGACCTCTAAAGGCTCACTCACAGCATGATGTACACAGCGTTGCTCAATTATTACTGCGTCTCCTTTCCATTATAGATATCCCATCTGTGTTAGTTGGAAAAGCTCTTTGGAATTGAATCATGGAAAAACCCAGAACTCCCCTTCAGCTGAATAAACAGTATGCGTGCAGTGTCTGAGTGGAACTGTGATTGCAGCTTTTTCACCATTTAAGCACATAAGCAACACATCAGTCTGGTTCCAAGCTGGTCTGTAAAAGCAGAAGGAAAAAAACAACCTTCCTCCAGATTAGATAATCTGGCCTTTTCCTCTGCAGACCCAGGAATAACAGTCTCATTTTAAAGTTTAAAGTTCCTTCTATCGGTCTGTCCATCCCTTTATCTCTTCCCTCCAGAGTGACCGGTGGGGAGCTGTTCGAGGACATTGTTGCCAGGGAGTACTACAGCGAAGCTGATGCCAGGTCAGTCCTGACGCTCTACAGTA
This sequence comes from Odontesthes bonariensis, assembly GCF_027942865.1. Taxonomy (NCBI): domain Eukaryota; kingdom Metazoa; phylum Chordata; class Actinopteri; order Atheriniformes; family Atherinopsidae; genus Odontesthes; species Odontesthes bonariensis. The sequence continues at coordinate 32,667,572 of NC_134524.1, read as the reverse complement.
CCATTAGAAGGTTTTATGGTGTATTCCAGTTTTTCTTCTTCCTGAATTACTGAATAAGTGTGATGTGAGGTTGTCTGGTTGGGTCATAAAGGCATATTTAAGCACATACCGACTATTCAAAGTTGGGATATTATGAATTTGCCAACCTGCCAATCTGAGTATTGTTTTTGAAATGACTCAGCTAAAAAATACAGCGAGTCAAAGTTTTACTGCTCAGCTTTTTATATGCCTTTCAGGCCTAAAATGTCCACTCTTCCTTTGGTTTGGGCCACTTTTCTGTTTCTGCTTCCCTTCTGTTTATTGAAAAAGCCACTCAAAATTGAATCTCGTTTGTTGTGTTGATCAAATAGTTCAGTTCATCTATCAAATGATGCGGCTTCATTCCAAAGCATGTTCAACAGATTTGACTTATTATTTGACTTTTCTTCTAAAGCATCTTCTAAAGTTTGACTTTATAAGCAAAGAAGCTTAGAACAGATCTCAGATTCAGTTTTGCTGTGGATTTGGTGGATTTGTAAAAATGGCTTTACATGAAAAGAATCTGCATGCGACTGAAGCGTTTCTCTCTGTTTGGTAAATAACTGGACGGAAAAGGTCAACAGTTGGCTTTATTTCCAATATTTTTTGCAGTATGTGTTGGGAGTTAGTCGAGCTTAGTGTTAAGACTGGAAGCAGAGCAAAAAAAGCACACACACGCACTCAAGTTAAATACAGATGCCTTTAGTACAGGTTGTATACGGCACTATGCTCATCTCCAGCAGCTGTATGGAGCCACACTTATGCTTTCATCAGTATCTCCATCTTTAACTTTAACTACAACTTTTCCTTCAGCAGTGAAGCTGCCACCATGTTGATAAAACTGCGGTCTAACGTGAACAGTTTGTACATCATCTAACAAGCAGTGTGTAACAAGACTAACAGGTTCATGGCTTCACACACAGGAAAGGTTATGTACAGGCTAGGTAAGAAGAAAAAAGTCAATTTGTCCTTCCCAGGTCTAAAAATGAGGAAATCACAACAACACAGAACCTATTATACTATGTCAATACTTCCAAACAGCCCACCCTTACTGCTTCCATAGGAATTAAGATGCTCTGCAGCATTCAGGTGTGTGTTAACACGATGCCAAGGAGGAAAGACATCAGCCATGATCTTAGAGAAGCAGTATTTGCTGCCCATCAACCTGGGAAGGGTTATAAGGCCATTTCCAAACTATTTGGAGTCCATCATTCCACAGAGAGAAAGATTATTCACAAGTGGGAAACATTCAGGACAGCTGTCAATCTGCCCAGGAGTGGACGTCCCAGCAAGGTCACCCCAAGGTCAGAAACCAAAGAGCTACATCTCAGACTCTGCAGGCCTCAGTTAGCATGTTAAAGGTTAAAGGTCACCCCAAGGTCAGAAACCCAAGAGCTACATCTCAGACTCTGCAGGCCTCAGTTGGCATGTTAAAGGTTAAAGGTCACCCCAAGGTCAGAAACCCAAGAGCTACATCTCAGACTCTGCAGGCCTCAGTTAGCATGTTAAAGGTTAAAGGTCACCCCAAGGTCAGAAACCCAAGAGCTACATCTCAGACTCTGCAGGCCTCAGTTAGCAGGTTAAAGGTTAAAGGTCACCCCAAGGTCAGAAACCCAAGAGCTACATCTCAGACTCTACAGGCCTCAGTTACCATGTTAAAGGTTAAAGGTCACCCCAAGGTCAGAAACCCAAGAGCTACATCTCAGACTCTGCAGGCCTCAGTTAGCATGTTAAAGGTTAAAGTTCACCCCAAGGTCAGAAACCCAAGAGCTACATCTCAGACTCTGCAGGCCTCAGTTAGTATGTTAAAGGTTAAAGGTCACCCCAAGGTCAGAAACCCAAGAGCTACATCTCAGACTCTACAGGCCTCAGTTAGCATGTTAAAGGTTAAAGGTCACTCCAAGGTCAGAAACCCAAGAGCTACATCTCAGACTCTGCAGGCCTCAGTTAGCATGTTAAAGGTTAAAGGTCACCCCAAGGTCAGAAACCCCAGAGCTATATCTCAGACTCTGCAGGCCTCAGTCAGCATGTTAAAGGTTAAAGGTCACCCCAAGGTCAGAAACCCAAGAGCTACATCTCAGACTCTGCAGGCCTCAGTTAGCGGGTTTCTGACCTTGGGGTGACCTTTAACCTAAGAGCTACATCTCAGACTCTGCAGGCCTCACTTAGCATGTTAAAGGTTAAAGGTCACCCCAAGGTCAGAAACCCAAGAGCTACATATCAGACTCTGCAGGCCTCAGTTAGCATGTTAAAGGTTAAAGGTCACCCCAAGGTCAGAAACCCAAGAGCTACATCTCAGACTCTGCAGGCCTCAGTTAGCATGTTAAAGGTTAAAGGTCACCCCAAGGTCAGAAACCCAAGAGCTACATCTCAGACTCTGCAGGCCTCAGTTAGCATGTTAAAGGTTAAAGGTCACACCAAGGTCAGAAACCCAAGAGCTACATCTCAGACTCTGCAGGCCTCAGTTAGCAGGTTAAAGGTTAAAGTTCATGACAGCACAGTTTAAAAACAAAACAAAAAAAAAAAAACAACGTTGCATCACAACAAACCACAAGAATTCTGGAACATTGGGCCTCATTCACCAACAGTTCTTATGAACAAATTAGTTCTTGTGTCCTACTTTTGCACTTTTTGAGAAGATTGTGGCCTTCACCGATGTTTTCTCATCCAGGATTCTAAGAACCAATCCTAGGAACTCTCAGGAGTACTCTTCTGCACATCTGAACGCTGACATGATTTAACAAAACAAGCGTTTGTGTTGTCTGTTGTGCAGTTTATTAAAAACCATCAGCCGCGCTCTCCTGCGAGTCGTGGATGCAATAAATCATCTGGCCACACAATACATAAAGTTTCCACATGCAGCTGAAGAACAAGTCGCAGTGAAGAGGGATTTCAAGGTGTTGCTGGTCTTCCTAAACCTAATCGGTGCAATGGACTGCACACGTGCACGTCAATGCCCCCTCACACGATCCATTCCCATACCTCAACCCCAAGCAATATTACTCCAGAAATATCCTAAAAAGAACTAATCACAAAGGCCAAAAACCACAGTGGTTCACTTGAAACACCTCCTCTGGCTTTTATGACGGCTTTGATTCATCGAGGCGTGAACTTCTTTTAAAAAAACAATACTCTTTCTCAATCAGGTTTCAACTTTCTTCTATAGCAGTTGGCATATCTGATTTGCAGGATGGAACCTTGTCATTGAACATTTATGCTGGAAACTGACAAAATGGTCAATCAGATTGAGATCCAGACTGGCCATATTTGCTGGCCATGTCACTGAGCTGATATGTCTTTCCTGAAGAAAGTTGTGACCCATCTGTGCTCTGTGGCAGGAAAAATGACCTCAGCATCACCAAACCTCCTTTGATTGATGGAATAGGAGAAATGTCCACAATGTCGATATACATCAGTGCATTTCCTGCAGAGGTAATGGCTGCCATCTTCCCTGGTCCTTTACCTGCTATCAGCCCCACATCATCACTGATGGTGGAAATGTGCTGGTTTCCTTCAGCCAGTCATCTTTCATTGGACCAAACTAAAGTTCCAGCATCGTCTCCTTGGTGATTCATCTCTGAATCTCACTTTCATCCAAGCATCCACAGTCCATGCTTTTCTTCTCTTTAGGTGTTAGGTTACATTTGGCTTCCTGGATGGAAAACCCATTTCCTTCAGCTGTTTTCTTAGAGTTAAGGGACAAAAACTGCCTCCTGTTTCTCTCCATTTGCTCTGTACATTTTGATGCTTTTCTCAGTCCACTTGTATGTTTCCCTTTTACATCCTTCCCATTTAGTTTAGAGCCAGCAGACTGGAAACAACATCTCTGGCCACACACTAAGTTGAATGACCTTCTTTAAGGAGTTTCAGGATCCTTTTTTCACTGATATCTCTCTTGTTGGGGGCATGCTCTCTGCTAATCAGCCAGCTGCAACAACTCATTGAACTCTGCAAGTACTCTAACTTAACTGCACTACCGTACATTAACTACAGATCATTTAGAATATTTCAGGTATTTGTTTAAAAAAAAATGCAAGATTACACTTTTTTCCTTTACTTCATCCGACAGAAATATTAATCTGAAATGAAAAAAATGATAAAAATGATTGCAGCTAAAGATGATTCTACGAGCTAGTGATCCTTGAAGGCTTCTTAGTTTTTCACACACTGCTTCTGTATTTTGATGGATAGATAAAAATAGTGTAATATGTCATGTGGCATTATTCATTTAAGGTTGCATTTGGATCATTTTGAGACCTGGTATGTCTTGGGGTTTTATTATTTAGAATATTTCTTTAAATCAGAATATGGGTTTTCCTTTTTTTCCCTAAATCCCAATCCTACAGATACATCATTATTTGCTAAGAAAACTGTTTAATCAAAGCAAAACAGCAAACAGACTTCATTTCCCATGTTCACAAGGTTAGAAGTTACTGTATTTTGTAACTTTGGTTTGGCATTTTCCTCCATCCAGTCTTTATGCTAAGCTAGGCTAACCCCACCCAGACACAGAAATGAGCCTGATATCATCTAGCACTATAGAATAAAGTAAGTGATGATATTCTACAGAAAGATGAACTATTCTCCCGAGACTTTTACTCTGTCAGTCAAGTGTTATTTCATGTGTTGTTCCTCTTCTTCCTGACATTTCTCCCTCTTCCTCTCCTTCTTGCTCTGGCCTGGTCTCCTTTTCCTCCACAGTCACTGCATACAGCAGATTGTAGAAAGTGTAAATCACTGCCACATAAACGGCATAGTGCACAGGGACCTAAAGGTTAGTAAGTGATGCCAGTAACAGTAAGAAGACCCAGGCCTGCCCACCTGTGGTACCTTTGCTCGCTTCTCCACTGCCTGATCAGTCAGCCAATTAACCTTCGCCTCCTCCAAAAGCACAGCCTTTCCCTCTCCTGCAGTCACCCTCACACAGGAGGGTCTCATGTCCCCCCTGCGGCAGGCACTGTGGGCAGGTTGGCTGGAGGGGAGGCTGTAGGTTGTGTAGTGCTGGTGGGGCGGGTAGATAACCTCACTGCCTGCCTCTCCTGTATGCCAGTGCACGTGACATACGTCCAAAGCCATGCTCTGACAGGCTGAGACCTGAGAGGGGGGGGGGCAGAGGAGGAAGGATCTCATGTGGTTTGTCTATGATTCCATTTTTTGATACCCCAGGTTAGTCTTTTCTAAAAATCTGAGTAAGTTGAGTAATCTGAATGGTCCTGTTGCTTCACTGTTAGCAGTTCTCATTACCTTTAACATGGAAATGGATGCTCTATTAATTCAATTCAATTCATTTTTATTTATATAGCGCCAAATACAACAAATGTCATCTCAAGGCACTTAGATAATAAAGTCCAATTCAAGCCAATTGGAATTAAATTAATTGTAATCATTATTATTTATGAAATAATCCAATTCCCAGTGCTGACTACTTTAAAAGATGGCACGGAACCCAGGACTTAAAACACATTATTCATCTGTTTTGTGCAGAAATGAGCCGCTCACAGCTGCTCTTTAGCAGAGAGAGAGCAACGCTATCAACAAGCAGAGCCGGAACCATCTCTGCAAGTTTTCATCTCAAATTATTCAGAAAAAGTATTAAATCCTTACAGCTACTAACACTGCTGTCTTCGATGTTAGTAATTATTAATATTTTGGGTAGTCATTCAGTTGTATACTGAAGTGCGTTTCAAGCCATGTACACACTACAAGATTTCAAGGCTAATTTTTATGTCCCAAACAAATGTTGCAGGTCGCAGACGGATAACCCAGATCTGAGAAGCATCCGTCATCTAAAGGCAGTCACCAGTTTGTTTGTTTGAACACTTCCAAAGCTTATTTAAGACTCATGCCCCAGTCTCCAGTTTAATATTCTGTGTCAGCTGGCGTGGGAGTAGGTTGAGTACGGCATTGCTGAGCGCCTATGGCCAATGACCACATAAGCGACCGGGTAAAAGGACTAAAGGAATAAAACAAGCACTCAGTGAACAAACGTACAAGAAATTCTGGTCGACTCAGGAAACAGCTGGAAGGTCTTAATAAAGATCAGATGAGTCAGGAGTTGAGTCCTGAAGTGTGAACACGCTACGACTTCACAAGAGAAACGCTCTGCAATAATGTGACAACAGTGGAAATCTTGTAGTGTGTGAACATGGCTCACAGAGAAATTTATTTCCACCTGCTAAAACAAGCTGATTGAATACTTTCCCAGAGGCAATGGTAGTATGTTTAGCCCAGTTCCTGAAGGCCAGCACATACAGGGCTGGAATTATTCCCAGCTACCACCAATCACACGCCTTTAAGCTATGACACAGTACTCTGTGTCCTGCAGGCTGTGTTGGACCACACTTTCTATAATGATTAGGCTAGTTCATCATCACTGACTGAACCGTAGACATCTGCCCACACAGGGGCACTGAGTGACCTACCAGCTGTGTTACAGATGGTCAATTTGATCAGTCTCCTCTCTTGTTGTTTGCATTTATTTTGTCAGCAGTTTCCGAACCTCAGTGTTGGATAGAATTACCTGTAAAGGTAAATTGTAGTAGAAACAAAGTGAGCTGTGTTTGCTCTTGTAGCTCTGAGCCCTTATTGGGAACTGTCAGTGGGTATTAGTGGTTTTTTACCATTGTAAAAAGTGCTGCTTCGAGCCTTCCTCATATTTCACTTTGAACTTCCACGTTCAGTCCAGCTAAATGAGTCTGCAGGCGTCTTTGGTAGCATTGGTGGAAATAAATTTAATTTTCAGTAATGTAAGCAAGCAGACTGACAGAAAGAAGGGGTCAAATGGAGCATGTAACTGAGCCCAGAAAAGCACCAAGAAAGGGTCTGAACCACTTCCACCATCAGCTCCTGCGCCTCCCTCCTCTCTCCCACTGGAGACCCAGATCTAACACCACTTGTTTTGAGACTTGGGCAGATAATTGGCCATGTGTGTGCATGAGTAGAGAATGGTGACAGAATCATTGCTAATGTGTCTGGATACGACATGTACAAAAATGGAGCTCATTCATTTGATCTAATAGCCCCTAATTTTAGCTGGTGGGCCTGCCAATTGCCACACTGTTGCCTTCTCTCCTCACTAACACAGTCGGTCGCTGTCCAAGTGTCACAGCAAGCACACAGCCATAGATAGGGAGTGCGAGCTGGTCACTAACCCGTGCCCCCCTGGTGTTTGCATGCAGTCATTGTATTCAGCAGATCCTCGAGGCTGTGCTCCACTGCCACCAGATGGGTGTGGTCCACCGTGACCTTAAGGTAAGTAACCGGTGAAAAATCCAGATCTACTCTGTGTTTACCCCTTTGTCCCCCCGTTATACTCTGACCAGCTGCAGTGTTTCTTTTGTCTTTTCCCCCTGGACTGTTCCTGTGCTCAACCATTCTGTGTTCAAAGCTTTTCACTTGTTCCACTCTCCTACCACTCACTCTATGGATGGGGAAGGATATTCTTCTGTTCATGAAGTAGTTTCCCTGCAACTGGTTCATAAAGTTTATTTTTCCAGGTTACCAGTTAAAATGCAGTGTTTTCGTATATTTAAGGGTTCAGATGTTGGGATCAGTTACACCCACAGCCATCTGTTCTTCCACCTCTAATGCTGCTTTTTCTCCTTTTGGTTTGTTCCTAAAGCTCTAATTTGCCAATCAAATGAACCGGGTGGGTCTGAGGTTTGGTTCATCTTCTGCAATAATAAGCTTGCGTTTTGCATTTAATGACTGCTGAGACTGTGCTCTGATTGGTTGTTGCCAGGCAGCTGCTAGGGCTCAATGGATAAACTGAAAAGACAAACAAATACTTCCAAAACAAATGAGCTCGCCGCAGAACACATGCACTGTGACCAAGGCACTTCTGCTTGTGTGTACAGTGTTTGTGGGATTTCATTTGATTTCATGATTGATTTGATTTGGGCAGGACGGGGAGCCACACACACACACACACACACACACACACACACACACACACACACTTAGAAGCAGCCTTAAAATGAGGACGTCGCCTGCTACACTTTTCCGGCGAGGCCCTTTGGTCCTTTTTAAAGCTTGGCTGTGAAAACAGAATACATGACAATACCGTCTTTACAGAATTTGACTTGTTAATTCTTCCACTCGTGTAATATCATCGTAAAAACTGAAAACTATCCAGTTTCGACTTGGTGTCAGTATTAGTGGAATGTTACGCTGGTAGCACTAACGTTTGAGCTAATGTTAAAAGTTGGATGTTTCCCAAGGCCCATGTCAGATCCTAATGAAGCCCGAGTAATGCTCGTCACCAAATTAACTTTCATACTTTTATTTGTCTTCAGTTCATGTTCTTTTACTGACTGCTGGAAAATCCCAATAAAGTTGATGTCGGAAAATGTGGAACATTCTTTTTTGAGTTAAAGACGTAAAGTTGTGTGTGTGTGTGACATGAAGCTGTATGACATCCCATATCAGCAATATCATTTATGAACATTTTCTTACCCCCTGCTGCGTCCTGTGAGCAGAGTTCCGGCCTCGTTTTGGCGTCCACGAAGGTAGTCCGGCTAGTTGGCTGGGGCTAGAAAAATAAAGCGTCTTGCTTCTCAAAACAATATGCGTTCAAAAGAGTAATACATTTGCATCACAAAATCGTTCTCGATGAAAAAGTCAAACCTCACATCGCTTGGCGCTATTTTTGCCTCCCTTGATATCAGTGCGTCCAGCCACCTAGCGATAGCCGCACCTGTTACGGTGTTTGCTGCTCGGAAGCAGGGGAGTGCTCGGTCTGCTCTTCGGTCTGCACAGTTTACATTGGGCGCATTGATATCAAAACTCAGCTGGAACTCGGCTCACAGGACGCAGCGGGGGGTAAGTCAATGTTCATAAATTATATTTCTAATATGGGATGTCATACAGCTTCATGTCAAAAGAGGCGAACTATCCCTTTAAAGCAAACTGCTGCAGCAGGCCAGTAATTCTATCTACTTTACGTCTCACTGCATTAGACAGAACTCAATTCCAACTGTTACAAAAAAGCAGTAAGTCGGGAGAATGTCTCTTTATCAGCTTGATGTGAGCTGGACGCTGTCTGGCCTCAGTGAAGCTGACCACATCCTGCATGCTGCATCAGTGAAAGGTTTTCTGGGTATTTGTGTTCATCACCCTGTGAGTTTGACTGTGGTTGCTGTCCTAGCCTTACATGAAGGCCTAAAAACCAAACTAAACCACACACTCTTATGCATTAACACGTGTGAAACCTCATTAAGTGACTTCCTCCCATATATCATCATCGGAAAGCTGGGGAAAGAGATGATAATCCTCTGTGAATGCAGCCCACATGGAACAGCCAAATGTTTTCTTGGCTTTTTTTGTATCAATTCTGATTTCATGTGCAGCCCAATGAGTTCTGCAGTGTTCTGCATCAGTCTGTATTTGCATTTTGAAATCTTTGAATCATATCCTCAATGTTGCTCAACAAAGAACATGAAGGTAATAGCAGCAGTGCACACATGTCGTGCAGAGGTCCCTGCTCCTCAGTTGGGGGGCTGTTTTGTAGGAGAATGGTTAAAGGTAGGAAGGACTTCCTGAGGTTTTGTTCTGGACCACAGAGCTGATTGAACTTCACTGTCCCCATACTGTGCCACAGAGGGGCTGGGATAGATGGCCCATGATGGATAGCCCCATCCATCCATTTTCTAATCAGAGATGCCCTGACTGCTCTCTCCTCTCCACCTCCTCCAGCCCAATGAGTCATTACCAAGCGAGATAATCTCTCTGCTGGGTTCTGAGTCTGCCCTGAGGCAGGACATGTCCAGAACATCACACACACAGTTCACCAACTGCTCCAGTAAAGCTTGAAATGTGAACACAAGCTGATGTCATGAAATTATCTTCCACTGATTTCAGTCAACATGTAACATGACTGAAGCCAGAAAAGATATTTGACAGTATGTCTGGGCACTGAACTAAAGGTCCATGAAGGGTCATTTGTTGTTTCACTTTCTTTCCACTTTCCACTCTTTTTCACTAGATGAGACTAAGTGCAGGTGTAATATGTGCCATATATAAGGGGAGTGTAAAGGTATGTCAGGAGGAATTAGGATGTTTTTTTTGGGTTAAACGAAAAGCTGGAAAATTCCTCATCCGCGTGGTCCAACAGGAAGCAGCAGTGGGACTAAAAAGGAATTTGAAGGACTGCTAAATATCACATTTTGCTTTTGCTTCATACTCAGTAAAGACAGGAAGAGCCCACATCATTTAACCAACCAGGCCTGTCTCATTCATTTCAATTCAGTTTTATTTATATCGCACCAATTCACAAAAAAGTAACTTTAAAGAGACAGGCTAAATTATTCCAATGAAAATCCAGTTCAAACTAATTCTTTATAATCCAGTTCAATAAAATAAATTCATATCTCCATTAGTCCCATTCATATCATGCCAATTTAAAGGAAGGCACCTTGTTATGGAAGCCAACAGAATCCATCTGATCTTCTCTTTGATTAAGTCCCCAGTTCTGAGCATTCATGAGGCGACACTGGAGAGGAACGTTTAACAGGAAGAAACCTCCAGCAGAAGGCCATCTGAAACACAAGTTCATGACATCAACAATGTCATATGAACACGGAGAGTAACAAGCACCGAGTGAAGGTGCATCATGGGACGACCCCTGCCTGTAGGGGCCGATAGCAGCATCTGGAGTGTGCCCTCTGCTGTGGGGGGGCTAAAGGCTGAGTTATACTTCTTTTAACTGCCCTTGCGCTTGTGTTAATGGCTCGAGACGTTTATGCTTCATTTAGCTTTGCCGGTGCTTCCAAAGCATGCTTCTTCTTCTTCTTTGGTTTCTACCTTGGCGTTTGAAAACAGCGGTCTTTTATTAGGGGATGAAACCAGAAGATGAACACGCCGCCGGATGTGATGTAGATAGTGGCTTGTGCTCGCGTCCAGAGTGGCTACTCTATAGCTCTGCTCGCGTCTTGCGTGAAGTTTAGAAAATTGAGGTGACACACGCAAGCACGCAAGGGGGGGCTTCCAACCGCGCAAGGGCTTGCGTTGCGTCTTGCGTTGCGTCTTGCGTTGCGTCTTGCGTTGCGTCTTGCGTTACCGACTATAAACCAGGCTTAAGTCACATGCTGAGTTAGACCATAGAGCAGGGTGTACTTAAGAGCCAGTTACGGCATGCTGGGCCCTTAGAATGTGCAGCTTTGGTCCTCACTGCTGTTGAAGCAACTGTGTGTAATTGTTGGGTAGGGCTGTCGCGGTGAGGGAATTCCCACCGCGGTGACTCATAGCCGCTCAACAGCGCGGTATGCGGTGATATCGCATTTTTTTTCATTAGGCTACTTTCCACGACATGCAATGTTAGATGAAAATCGAGCGCATAATCCGGCTTTTTTCCCAGCGATTCTGACATTTCACTTTGCTTTGCCTGTCATTTACTCGCTCACAGACCAACATAGCGGAGATCAAGCAGCGCATACCCCAGTTCTGCAACATTGTTGCCAGTGCCACATGGCAAATATCAACATTGTTGCAGACCTGGGCACGTTTCGTTTAGTAATGACGGAGAAAAACGAAGCAGATCAGGGCAGCAGTTGAGCTCACGTGTCCGGGATACAGTTTTTTTTAAACAGACTGCCGCCGACCAACCAACCCCGGCACATTTTTTAAACTTTTTTTTTTTTTTTTTTTTTTAATAGTTTCACCTACACAGTTTTGTTGAAATGATCAGGTATTTCCCAACAGCAAATGTGCACACCAAGCTGTGGTTCTGTGGAAGCTAGTTTATTGTTGATATTAGACGGTCGCATTTACAACGGTAAACATGGATAATAAGGGAAGATTCAAAGCCATAAAGTGTCCGGACTAGGCAGAGGAGTAAAGCCGAGATAAAGGTAGGCCACTGCATTTTATTTTAACTTCTATTGCTACGACACTGAGTAGGCATATTCTTGTAATATCAGCTGCCGAGGGAGAATGAGACCACAACGAGTGGCATGCAGACGTGTGTGCGTGTGCGGTGCCTATATGCAAAGATGACGACAGAAACGCGGCACCTAGCTGTGTTAATGTGTTTCTCCTGCCTTAAGGGGAATATACAATGTATCATTATTACTGTGCTGGCTTTAAAAAGTATCAGTTCTGTCAGTCGCTTTGTATCTACTGTGCAGTCTTAAAAACTCGTTCAGTTTCTCGAGTTGTTCTGCGCGTGCAAGCTTGCGTGCGGTGGGCGGTGGTGGCGGTGGCCTGGACACGCACCGCGGAGGTCCTCTCAGCACCGCGGTGATTGCATTTTGCGGTTATCGCGACAGCCCTATTGTTGGGTAAAAATAGCAGCTTGCTTTGATCAACAACAGCCTCCTCCTTGTTGTTCTTGGGTTATAGCTCAGTCATTTTCTCTCATATCCTACTGGACTCCATCAGGATCCTGCTCTGAGAACGTCAACAACTGCATTATTCATCCACTCCAAGCCTTTTCCTGAAGACCCTCTCCCCTCTGAGCATTTCCTGGGCTTTGGAATGAGTCACAGGCCACCTTTCCACATTTGAGTTGCTCAACTTGAGTGCAACCCCCCAGCATCATGTTTATGTCTGTGGCCCCTTACTGAACCTGAATGTAACCAGGATCAATGGTGGCTTTATATGTTAGGCTGGACTCTGACATGTCTTTTTCCAGTAGATTTTTCTCCAGCTGTTAAGATTTGGCTTATAGCTCAACTGAACACTTGAAGTCACGGCAACAGTCATTTGTGTTATTGTAACCCAGAACGACCCTTAGCTGTCGGTTTAACCAAACCCTTTTTCAATCTTTACCTCTGTCCTGTTTATTTTCAGTATGTTTTCATTGGTTGTTGTATACTGGCATGAGATTCTGATGCTTGTCTGTCTGCTTTTATTCAATCCAAGCCAGAAAATTTGCTCCTCGCCAGCAAGTTGAAGGGAGCAGCAGTTAAACTGGCAGATTTTGGCCTGGCCATAGAAGTGCAGGGAGACCAGCAGGCATGGTTCGGTGAGTACACGCAAATACTTCATTTAGCTTTTCTATGTGGTGGTTGTCCCAATCCATGGAATGCTGTCTTTGGGTATAAAACTGATGGTCAGTATAAACATTTTTTGTAATGTAGATCAGCGTGAAGTTGACTTAGTCTTACATGTTCTCGTATGTATAGTATATTCATCATGTGAAAGCCCATTCACATCCAGTAGGTACATTATTGGATCGTCATTATGATTGAAAGAATTGTTTTTAGTCTAACATAGTTTGCACAGTAACTCATCATAACATTAATATGATTTGTTCTTAATGGGAACTTGAATGGACTCGAAGAGCCTTGAAGTCTTTCTGTGGTATTTGGCACAGAAATGTTAACAGCATATCCTTTCAGTCCTGTAAGTTGTGTTTTTGAATCGCTGAAGACCAGACTTATTCAGACACATGCTCTTACATACAACCCACACCCTCCACCAACTTCCTTACCACCAAAGTATGATCTGATTAAAGTAAAGTAAGTCAGACCAACTCCATTTTTTGTCCTGGTTTTGGATTTGTTTAAGCGGCTACTTTTATTGGAAGTCTACAACTATGCCATTCAGTCATCAGAGCTTTATCTACTTATCTGAAGGGACTCGGTGTGCTACTGCTCTGGGCTCTTATGTCAGGTTGGATTTGGCTGCATTTCCATTTCTCCTTACGATTCCCCATCCAGCAGAGAAATAATTGGTCTATTCCCTGAGCAGCATCCTCTATCTGGAACCAGTTCACTTTGTGTTCTGACTTTGCTACTCAGCCCTATTACATCTTATCGCCTGTAGGCTCTGCCACTACATCAAGCTGTTGTAAAGGTAGGGTGCGTGTTGCTGATGGTGAGCCAGGCTGCATACCATCTGGAGGATGTTGTTGTTGAGGAGCTTGTTAACCTCAGTTCATAAACTTCACTTTATGGGCCCACTGATCCTGACTTATTGTGAATATTTGCTCCTAACAAATTTTTAATAGACTTTCCACCAAGTTTAATGCTTATATGTGTATGTCTTTCAGGTTTTGCTGGCACACCAGGGTACTTGTCTCCAGAGGTGCTGAGAAAAGATCCTTATGGCAAGCCTGTGGATATGTGGGCCTGTGGTAAGATTCTCTGCTAAACTGTCTCTCTTTGGGATAAATAAAGACTCAGGCCAAAGATTAGTTTGACTGAGCTACTAAAGGCGTCTAAACTTAGTTTTGAATGACTTCTGATTTCAATAGTTTTATTATATAATTACCAGTGGTAAAAGAAATATTCAGCTCTTTTTGCAGATATAAACTGTCCCCAGCAAAAGTACAACTATTCTATAGTACTTTTTTATATTTTGCTGGCAAGCAGCCAGACTTTGTTATAATCTTTTAATTTTAGTCCTCGTACCTGATCATTTTCAGAGAAATACGTTTTCTTTGTTTGTTGTTGTTTGTTCAGTCACTTAGCACTGACTTATAACTCAAGCATAAAATATAGCTGCAAGCAGCGATGTGGGGGTCCTAGCAGAATGGCCCAATAGGGAAGGCGTCGTGAGTCCATGCACTAAGTTTGGCATCGATACATCAATGCATGGCAGAGATACGGCCAAATGTCCCACTCGCGTGTCGGCGTAGAGTTTGATTGGCTGCCGCGGTTAAACGGAAGTGAAATAAAATAATCCACATGATAACTTATGTGCGGCTTGGTCTGAAGATTCTATGTGCCAAGTCCCGTGGAGATTGGACAATATCAGTGGCCTGAAATGCTTTTTGAAGGTTTTCGATTAAATTCAAAATGGCGTAAAATCCAACATGGCGCAGATGATGTCATGATGTGCGTTGACCTCGTCTGCATCCAGGGATTCCATTGGTACCTCATTTTTTAAATTTGGCCCAAGGGGTCCAAAGATATGAGCAAAAATGCATTTATGCTACATATAGCGCCACCTAACTTCTCGGGCCTCTTACTTTAGCAGTCTTGAGTCTGTGTTATAAGTTTGACGTCATAACATTAAATGGTTGCCAAGATATGACCTCACTTCCGGTTTGGCGGCGTCAACCTCAAGTTTGATTAGCTTTTATGGAAAATTGGAAGCCTAATTAAAAATTCCACACGATAACTTTTGTGCGGCTTGGTCTTAAGAGTCTATGTGCCGAGTTTCATGAAAATTGAACAATCTCTGTGACCTGAAATGCTTTTTTAAGCTTTTCAATAAAATTCAAAATGGCGGAAAATCTAGGCTTACACAAATTGGCGTCATAGGGTGCGTTGGACTCGTCATGATCCAAGGATTCCAACGATGCCTCATTTGTGAAATTTGGACCAAGGAGTCCAAAGTTATTAGGCTGAATGCACTTTGAACTTTGGCATGTTGGTGGCGCTAGAGAGTAGGCTCTTGGGGCATGAAAATTCTTGACTTTGGCTTTGGCACTTGGCTGATTACGTGTGCCAAATTTCACAACTTTTTACCATAGCGTTCATGGGGCTGCCATAGACTTACATTGCAGCGGATACGGATGAATAATAATAATAAGAAAAGCTACTAACTCAATGGGTTCCTGCAGCTTCGCTGCTAGGACTCCCAAAAAAACAGCACCTAGCTCAGGTAATGAACAAGACATTTTGGCAAAGTACCAATTTTAAATTGCATCTTTACCAGTTTGACAGACATAAAATCGTATTTTTGCACCAACAAGGTGATTGTGAAAGGGCTATCAGCTAATGCCAAATCACAAGAAGTGGACTGAAAATCAGTGGCAGCAGGTCTGATGGAGGGATGAATCCTCCCCAGAGCCCGGACCTCAACATTACTGAAGCAGTGTGGGATCATGTTGGCAGAGAACGGAACAAAAGGCAGCCCACATCCAAAGAAGACCTTTGGGATGTCCTTCAAGAAGCCTGGAGAACTATTCCTGAAGACTCCTTAAAGAAAGGACAGAAAGCTCGTCTGAGAGGGTTCAGGCTGTGCTGGAGGAGAAAGGAGCTCAGAGCAGAGATTGACTGAAGCTTGCAGCTAAGTGATAGAAAATAATTTAGTTTAGAATGCTATTGGGCCTGAATAAGTTGATTCCAAAATAAAAATGAGTTTCAGCCTCTCTTTCAAAGTTTTGTACACATGTGAAAAAGTGGGCTGCAGATGTTCCTCAGTTCATGTCTGTTCAGATGACAGTTGCTAACACTTACTTCTGATGGGCCAGGACAGCTGGGCCTGAGATGACACACACACACACACACACACACAGGTGTGTTTAAAGGTGCAACAGCAATAGTTGGTGTTGTGTTTGTGGTCAGACCGTTGGATAAAAAGTCTTTCATCGTTCCCTGGCATCCAGCCAACCAGTCAAAAACAAAGCTCTCTGTGTGTTCTTCAGGTTGACCTCACACACTGGTGCACAGAGCCATGGATTTAACTTTGTCATCATTGCTTGTTATGTGCTGAAGGTTTTTACATAAAATAAAATTAAAAAAAGCTTGTGAGGAAATGTTAAATACCTCTTTGCTGAGGTGGAAAAGTAAAAGCAACAAGAGAAACAAACTTGATGAAAAAATGTCGACATATTTTGGTTTGTGACTATTGGAGTGAAAACAACTGAATGAAATGTGTGAAGAAGTAGTAGAAAAAAATTCCTCCCTATTTCTACCATATTCACCATATCGTCTTCCTCATGTGTTTTTTCCCATTTCATCTGCTGCTGCACCTTCCTTTGCAGTGGTTGAAATTAATTCAACTGGAACGTTTCCACCAGCAGCTGTTCATCTTAATGAAAGGACTCAGTTGTCCCACAATAGTAGTAAAGAAGATCATTCTTCTTAATTACTGTTTCAGAATCCATAAACTGTGTTTCAACGTATATATTACATAAGGGAGTGGTCTATCAACACAAACTGTTACCAAAGTGTGTGTGTGTGTGTGTGTGTGTGCGTGTGTGCGCAGGTGTGATCCTCTACATTCTCCTGGTTGGATATCCTCCGTTCTGGGACGAGGACCAGCACAGACTGTACCAGCAGATCAAAGCCGGAGCTTATGATGTGAGTTTCACACTCTCAGGGTTGCTGAAGGCCAGGCGTTGAGCTTTTCCTCTGCTTTTCTGTACATGGGCTGTTTCTGTACATCTGCGTTTCAGGACCACCTGCCAGTTGTTAGGAGCCTGAAAAACATTTGACGGAGGAGAGATTTTGTCGCCTCCCTTTTGTACTGAAATCTTCTTCTCGTCTCACTCTTTGTGTTTCCTGTCGTTTTTCTCTACCTCTGTAAACATCACTTGTTCTCCGCTGCTAAAATCATCTGAAAGGTGGAAGAAAACGGGGCTGAACAGTCATCGATCAAAGATGAAACTTTATAGTTCAGTTCTTTGCACTTTGAGCTTGAGCCACGTGCTGTTGAATCAGAGGGGTCTTCTGATGCACCTGAGGAAGGTGTAATATGAATTAATGTGATGTTAAATTGCTTTTAATGTTTTGTTTTTTTTTGTAGTTTTCTCTAAATTTTCATCTTTATCTACATTTAATTTCACATGGAGACAGTGAGGATAAAACACCCATGCATGAGTTACTATACAATTCCTTATTTTCTGATATTTATTCCTAAACTGCTGGTTGAATCATTTAAATCCTCTGCTGTGTATGCAACCATGGGGGAAACAAAGTGCACCCTCTTTTGATTTCATGGTTTCCGTATCTTAATAAACAGTTACTTGGTCCTTACCGGGTCTTAGAATTTCTCCAAAACAATGAGAGAGATTAACATCTAAATGATTGGAACTGACTGGAGTTATTTTTTTCAGCCTCTTCCACACAGGCCTTTACTGATGTGCCTTGGTTTGGCACTGCGTCGTGTAAGCTGCCTTCAAGCAGCCAGCAACGGACAATGTAACAAGGAAAAATGCAGCTACCTTGTGTGCTTACAACAAGCCGGCAGAGCTGAACTTTCCACTCTGACCAGCGGTGCTGTCACCACACAGCAATGTGGAGCTGATCCGATTAGAATGTGTGAATTACGAAGGGGAACAGGTTAATGAGACTGTCCATTTTTTTCCTCCATCTATAAGGAGTCTTTTTCACACAGAACTTTAGTTTTTGATAAGATTACACAGTGTGTAATGTCATGTGTTTTTGTGAAACCTACTGAGGATCAGATGACTGTTTTCATACACTGCTCCAAAAAATAAAGGGAACACCTAAACAACACAATGGAACAGACAGCAGGTGGGAATGAGGAAGACCACCCCTGTAAAGGAGTGGTTCTGCAGGGGGTGACCACAGAGCATTTCTCTGTTCTCACCCTTTCTGGCTGATGTTTTGGTCACTTTGCATTTTGTCAGTGCTCTCACCCCCAGAGGTAGCATGAGGCGGTGTCTGCAACCCACAGAAGGTGCTCAGGTAGAGCAGCTCATCCAGGAAGGCACATCAATGTGATCTGTGGCAAGAAGGTTTGCTGTGTCTCTCAGCACAGTGTGCAGAGCATGGAGGAGATACCAGGAGACAGGCCGGGACCCCAGGAGACAGGCCGGTACCCCAGGAGACAGGCCGGTACCCCAGGAGACAGGCCGGGACCCCAGGAGACAGGCCAGCATACCAGGAGACAGGCCGGGACCCCAGGAGACAGGCCAGCATACCAGGAGACAGGCCGGGACACCAGGAGACAGGTCAGCATACCAGGAGACATGCCGGGACCCCAGGAGACAGGCCAGCATACCAGGAGACAGGCCGGGACACCAGGAGACAGGCCGGGACCCCAGGAGACAGGCCAGCATACCAGGAGACAGGCCGGGACACCAGGAGACAGGCCGGCACACCAGGAGACAGGCCGGCACACCAGGAGACAGGCCGGGACACCAGGAGACAGGCCGGGACCCCAGGAGACAGGCCGGGACCCCAGGAGACAGGCCGGCACACCAGGAGACAGGCCGGTACCCCAGGAGACAGGCCGGGACACCAGGAGACAGGCTGGTACACCAGGAAGCAGGCCGGTACCCCAGGAGACAGGCCGGTACCCCAGGAGACAGGCCGGGACACCAGGAGACAGGCCGGCACACCAGGAGACAGGCCGGGACACCAGGAGACAGGCCGGGACACCAGGAGACAGGCCGGCACACCAGGAGACAGGCCGGGACCCCAGGAGACAGGCCAGCATACCAGGAGACAGGCCGGGACACCAGGAGACAGGCCGGGACACCAGGAGACAGGCCGGCACACCAGGAGACAGGCTGGGACCCCAGGAGACAGGCCAGCATACCAGGAGACAGGCCGGCACACCAGGAGACAGGTCAGCATACCAGGAGACAGGCCGGGACACCAGGAGACAGGCCGGGACCCCAGGAGACAGGCCGGCACACCAGGAGACAGGCCGGTACCCCAGGAGACAGGCCAGTACACCAGGAAACAGGCCGGTACCCCAGGAGACGTGGAGGGGACCGTAGGAGGGCAACAACCCAGCAGCAGGACAGCTACCTCCTCTTTTGTGGAAGGAGGAACAGGAGGAGCGCTGCCTGCAGAATGACCCCCAGCTGCCACTAACATGCATGTTTCTGCTCAAACTGTCAGAAACAGACTCCATGAGGGGTGTGTGAGGGTCCACGTCCACAGGTGGGGCTTGTGCTTACAGCCCAACACCGTGCAGGGAGATTGGTGTTTGCTGCCATTGGCGCCCTGTGTTCTTCATGGATGAGAGCAGGTTCACACTGAGCACATGTGACAGATGTGACAGATGTGACAGATGTGACAGATGTGACGGACGTGGCAGAAGTGGCAGACGTGACAGATGTGACGGAGTCTGGAGACGCCGTGGAGAAGGTTCTGCTGCCTGCAGCCTCCTCCAGCAGGTCCGGTTTGGCAGTGGGTCAGTAATAGTGAGGGGAGGCATTTCTTTGGAGGGCCGCACAGCCCCCCATGTGCCAGCCAGAGGTACCCTGACTGCCATTAGGTACCGGGATGAGACCCTCAGAGCCAGTGTGAGACCACATGCTGGTGCAGTGGGCCCTGGGCTCCTTCTGATGCATGACAACGCTCGGCCTCATGTGGCTGAAGTGAGTCAGCAGCTCCTGCATGATGAAGCATTGATGCTGTGGACCAGCCCGTTCCCCAGACCTGAATCCTGCCCGTTCCCCAGACCTGAATCCAGCCCGTTCCCCAGACCTGAATCCTGCCCGTTCCCCAGACCTGAATCCTGCCCGTTCCCCAGACCTGAATCCTGCCCGTTCCCCAGACCTGAATCCAGCCCGTTCCCCAGACCTGAATCCTGCCCGTTCCCCAGACCTGAATCCTGCCCGTTCCCCAGACCTGAATCCTGCCCGTTCCCCAGACCTGAATCCTGCCCGTTCCCCAGACCTGAATCCTGCCCGTTCCCCAGACCTGAATCCTGCCCGTTCCCCAGACCTGAATCCTGCCCGTTCCCCAGACCTGAATTCTGCCCGTTCCCCAGACCTGAATCCTGCCCGTTCCCCAGACCTGAATCCTGCCCGTTCCCCAGACCTGAATCCAGCCCGCTCCCCAGACCTGAATCCTGCCCGCTCCCCAGACCTGAATCCTGCCCGTTCCCCAGACCTGAATCCTGCCCGTTCCCCAGACCTGAATCCTGCCCGTTCCCCAGACCTGAATCCTGCCCGCTCCCCAGACCTGAATCCTGCCCGCTCCCCAGACCTGAATCCTGCCCGTTCCCCAGACCTGAATCCTGCCCGTTCCCCAGACCTGAATCCTGCCCGTTCCCCAGACCTGAATCCTGCCCGTTCCCCAGACCTGAATCCTGCCCGTTCCCCAGACCTGAATCCAGCCCGCTCCCCAGACCTGAATCCTGCCCGTTCCCCAGACCTGAATCCTGCCCGTTCCCCAGACCTGAATCCTGCCCGTTCCCCAGACCTGAATCCTGCCCGTTCCCCAGACCTGAATCCTGCCCGTTCCCCAGACCTGAATCCTGCCCGTTCCCCAGACCTGAATCCAGCCCGCTCCCCAGACCTGAATCCTGCCCGCTCCCCAGACCTGAATCCTGCCCGCTCCCCAGACCTGAATCCTGCCCGTTCCCCAGACCTGAATCCTGCCCGTTCCCCAGACCTGAATCCTGCCCGTTCCCCAGACCTGAATCCAGCCCGCTCCCCAGACCTGAATCCAGCCCGCTCCCCAGACCTGAATCCTGCCCGCTCCCCAGACCTGAATCCTGCCCGTTCCCCAGACCTGAATCCTGACCGTTCCCCAGACCTGAATCCAGCCCGTTCCCCAGACCTGAATCCTGCCCGCTCCCCAGACCTGAATCCTGCCCGTTCCCCAGACCTGAATCCTGCCCGCTCCCCAGACCAGAATCCTGCCCGCTCCCCAGACCTGAATCCTGCCCGTTCCCCAGGCCTGAATCCTGCCCGTTCCCCAGACCTGAATCCTGCCCGTTCCCCAGACCTGAATCATGCCCGTTCCCCAGACCTGAATCCTGCCCGCTCCCCAGACCTGAATCCTGACCGTTCCCCAGACCTGAATCCAGCCCGTTCCCCAGACCTGAATCCTGCCCGCTCCCCAGACCTGAATCCTGACCGTTCCCCAGACCTGAATCCAGCCCGTTCCCCAGACCTGAATCCTGCCCGCTCCCCAGACCTGAATCCTGCCCGCTCCCCAGACCTGAATCCTGCCCGTTCCCCAGACCTGAATCCTGACCGTTCCCCAGACCTGAATCCAGCCCGTTCCCCAGACCTGAATCCTGCCCGCTCCCCAGACCTGAATCCTGCCCGTTCCCCAGACCTGAATCCAGCCCGCTCCCCAGACCTGAATCCTGCCCGCCCCCCAGACCTGAATCCAGCCCGCTCCCCAGACCTGAATCCTGCCCGCTCCCCAGACCTGAATCCTGCCCGTTCCCCAGACCTGAATCCTGCCCGTTCCCCAGACCTGAATCCTGCCCGCTCCCCAGACCTGAATCCTGCCCGCTCCCCAGACCTGAATCCAGCCCGCTCCCCAGACCTGAATCCAGTCCATCACATCTGGGACATGGTGTCTGGTTCCATCCACCACAGACTGTCCAGGAGCTGACTGATGCTTTAGTCCAGGTCTGGGAGGAGATCCCTCAGGAGAACATCATCAGGAGCCCAGGCGTTGCAGGGAGGTCCTACAGGCCACAGACTCTGCTGAGCCTCATTTCCACTGAAGCTGGATCAGCCTGTAATTTTATTTTGAGAATGATTCCAAATCCAGACCTCCATGAGAATGATTTTGATTCACATTGATCATTTTTATGTTATTTTGTTCTCAACGCATTCCACTATGTAATGAAGAATGATTTTCATCTGGAATATTTCATTCATTGAGGTCTAGAATGTGTTATTTTAGTGTTCCCTTTATTTTTTGGAGCAGTGTGTATCCTGAGACATAAAAGCTCTTAACTGAAAGAGGGAATGTACTTTGTTTTTCATGTCTTTTGCACTGTTCCTGATATCAATAATGTTCCTCTTCCAACAGTTCCCTTCCCCAGAGTGGGACACAGTGACCCCTGAGGCCAAAGACCTGATCAACAAGATGCTGACCATTAACCCAGCTAAGAGGGTCACTGCCACAGATGTCCTCAAACACCCCTGGATCTGTGTAGGTGTCACACACACGCTTTCTTTGTCATCGTTAAATACAATCCGTCTTCTTTTGATGATTTCCTATCCAAACTGGTACACTGTCTTTGTGTTCACAGCAACGCTCCACTGTGGCCTCCATGATGCACAGACAGGAGACAGTGGAGTGCCTGAAAAAATTTAATGCCAGAAGGAAACTCAAGGTAAAAACAATAAGAATTCGTCCGATGCTTGTAGAGTCATGTTCACTTGCTGCATCAGCAGAAAGGGAACGGATTGTTCCAGATGTTCCTGCAGCAGAACTTCTCATCATTAGCCTTTCAGCAGCATCAACACAGCAGCTTATTTCTTTGTGTCCATTTCTCTGTCCATAGGGTGCTATCCTGACTACTATGCTTGCCACTCGCAACTTCTCAGGTAGGACTGAATCAGTTGAGAATGCTGAGACCTAATGCTTACACTTCTTCCAGTCCCATCTGAAGGAATGATTCAGTGTAACATGTTTTCAGTCTGAAATCCTTTTTCTTTTTGCTTAACTCGGTCTTTATTAAGTATCGGATCATTGTGGAGATGCTGCTCTTTAGAACCTTTTGAGCTCCATCTGTCCTCTCTGTTCAGCTGCTATCAACAAGACTGAAAGCCCATACAGATCAATAAAGTCTCGTCTGCAAGTCGCTTTAAAGGGCAAACCATTCAAATTTAGTCCAATATTATCAAGTGTATTTTTTCCTTTCTTTTTGTCATTAGCTTTGATTGTTGTACTCCCTCATCTCTTAGTTTCCAATGTTCCATCAGTATCAGTGCAATGCCCTCAGTGTTTCCTTTTGTTTTTCTTCCCTCCTTCTCCTGTCTGGTAACATGTGTGGAAGGTAAGAGTCCTGAACACAGCTGCACCATCAGCTCTGCTGCTGAGGCTTATCCTGACTCCTAAAGCACCAGTGCACCAGGGCTTTAATGGGACATGCTCATTCTTTTGCTTGCCATATCAAAAGAAAATAAAGCGGATTGCATGTCCATAAAATATTCTGAATTCCATCATTTACATGCAGTCTGTATCACTTGTGTTGTCATAGAATTACCTGTCAGTTTCACCCTCAATTACAAAACCATTGGGACGGTCTTTAAAATGCACGTTAAAAAAGGGGAACGCAATGATTGGAAAAAATAAGCAATATTTTTATTCGCAATAGAACCCAAAACATATCAAATGTTGTAAGTGGAGCAACCAAAGCTTGTGAAAGTAAGAGAAATGACTTCATTCGTTTGATTGGCAATGGGTCAGAAACATGATGGAGCATGAAGAGCACCTTAGAGACTCTCTATAAGTTATGATGGGCAGAGGTTCAGCAGTCTGCAAAAAACTGTACCTACTTATTGTGGAGCAGCTTTAGAATAACGTTCTGCAGCGTGGAAGTCCAGAGGCAGAATGTTCCATAATCTACGGTAATCTCCTGTACACGATATCAGTAAAGGGATCTGGAGTCATCCCTGTATGCATGAGACATGGCCAAAAATCATTCATGGATGCCCTTACTGTTTGGAGCCTCAGACAGTTAAATTAACAAACGGTTATTAAAAACAGACCTGATTCTGTCTGGAAATCACTGCATGGGCTCAGGAACACTTCCAGAAACCAGGGTCTGTGAACACAGCTCACTGTGCCATGCACAGATGCACGTTAGAGCTCTGCCATGCAAGGAAGAAGCCACATGTCCACATATCCCAAAACATCATCTTCTCTGAGCCACAGCTCATTTGTGATGAGGGCAAATCAAAATGTCTTTTTGTCAATCAGCCTCATGTGAGAGGGAGCATTCCGCTTGTTATCAGCACTCAGAAATCAAAAGCCTGCATCTCTGACGGGATGGCTACGGAACTGGCAACCTGCACATCTGGAAATGAGCTAAAGGTATAAACAGGTTTTAGAGCAACATGTGCTTCCATCCAGAAAACGCCTTTTTCAGGGATACTACTGCATCTATTAGAATAGCTACTAAGGCTTCATAGCAGCAGTTTGGGTGCTGCACTGGAGAAGTTTCACCAGCTGAAAACATTTGAAGCATTATAGAATTGTGAAATATGAAGAAGAAAACAAGAGTGTTGAGCAGAATGGGACAACGTTTGCAAACTGTTATTAAAAGAACTTTTTTCTGCCATCAAATTCCCGTTGAGCAAAGGTTTTTATATAAAATGTCTCACGCATAATATTTGATACACTGTTGTATTGTGAAAAAATATTAATTTTTTTTTTTTTTTTTTTTAAAGTTAATTTGCAATTCATTGCATTCTGTGTACATTTTACACAGTGTCCCGACTCTTTAAGAATGAGTGATGGAGTCGTACAGCTGTGAAATGTGCAGATGCTCCTGCACGACTAAACATTCTCCACAGTGGTTTAGATAGAGAAACTGGTTTCTGTACAGTTGAGATGAAATGCTAAATAATTCCAACTGATACAGACTGAATGTACTGCTTCTCCTTGTACACATTTGCTCAGAAAACATTCCTGTAATCTGCCTGCCAAAGGATATCTAATGTCGCTGCAAAGCTTCCATCAATCACCAAAGATGCACGTGTCTCCTCACTGACGCTCAAAGCCTGAACCAATCATGTTCCATGTCTCAGTCTTTGCGCGGTTACAGAAAAACACCTGGTGATTCCCACTCCTCTTTCATTTCTTTTTTCATTGTGTGTTTGAAATAAAAAAAAAAGAAACTGAAACACTAAAGAGCACAGTCTGTTGGGCTGTGCTACTCCGAGCATGTCTCCTGTAGTCTTATCAGATGAATCTTTGCATGTTCCACACTAATGATTCCAAGTTTGGTTTCAACTCTGGACTGCATTTGCATTTTTCTCCTCTGCTTCCAATTCTAACAGGGCCCACCGTGAGGCGGCTAGTAATTGGCTGGGCTTGAATAGACCGTGTGTGTGTGGTTGTTAATTCCAGCTGGCCACTGATTTCCTTGCATTGTTATCTTTGTCTCTACAGTAGCCAAGAGCCTGCTGAACAAAAAGACAGATGGTGTCAAAGTAAGTCCACCTTCCCTCTCAGTCTTCACACTTGTGCTTTCCTTTCTTGTACAGACTGCTCGCTGCTATGTTACACACTATTATACAACTTATCCCACTGCACCTCCCAGTTCTGTGTTGATCTTTGAATTATGTTGTATGGTGAATTAAATATATGTGACATAGCCAGAATAAGAGCCTTGGGTTAAGTTTGTGTCTTTAAGTGCTTGGAAAAGATATTTTCCGGTAATAATCCTTCAGGTCTGGGGGCTCTCCTTCATTTCTCTCAATCCCCAGTCAGTTAGTATAGGTGGAAAAAAGCTTTAGTGACACCACAAAGTAGTCTGTATGCAGTGAGTGTGAGTGTTTGTGTCCTTTCTAAAGCTGCTGCTTCTAAATCTGCCATTTAATTTCACCCTTGTTTGGGATTCTGATGAGCCCGACCCGCTCCTCTCGCTCTCTCTTAACAACGGTTCATGATTCTTCATGAGTTGCTTCGCACAGTTTACACAAAATATACACGTGTAATGGTGAGGAGTTCTATCTTATTTTGTTGTTTGGGGTGCTGTCTACAATTTCTGCATCAAATCTGCCATCATCGGGATTTTTGGTTTGTCCAGATGAGCAACGCAGTAAATGTTTCCCTGATCAAAAGATGGACTGACTGAGTACGGCTCTATCTTCACTGTATAATGATGCATGTTTGGCTTAACTGAGGTTGTACAGTCAGACATACTGTACATACAGTCTCTCTTGTGTAGAAAAGACAGAAAAGGAAGGCGGCTGTTAAAGAACTGTGCCTGATGATGCTTTTAAGAGACCTTCCACACCGAGCTGCTCCCCTGAAGAGGATGGAAAATATCCCTCTTTTGGATGGTGTGGAACTTTGCTTTAACTTCTCTGTCCCTTCAACAGTCCTATACCCACTGATAGTTACGACTGACTTAATTACTCCTCCATTATGGGGCGGCTGTGGCTCAGTGGTTAGAGTCGGTCGGCCAATAACCGGAAGGTTGGCGGTTCGATTCCCACTCTCGCATGGTGGAACTGATAGCTGGAGGGGTGTCAGTCCACCTCCTTGTCACAGCTGAGGAGCCCTTGAGCAAGGCACCGTACCCCGATGCTCCCCGGGCGCTTTCATGGCTGCCCACCGCTCCAGGTTGGCATCTGTCTCTGAGTGTGTGACCCTGTGCATGTGTGTCAACCTGGATGGGTTAAAAGCGGAGGACCAAATCTACCTTTGGGTATAAATAAAGTCACTTAACTTAACTTAAATGCAAAAAATATTCAAATATCCTCTAAAGTGGAATGTAACTGATTTATGTGGGATTTTGACTTTTTCTAACCTGGGGATTTCTTATTCAAGAGTATGAGGAGGGTGGGTGTTTAGTCTTCTGATGCCGATTCAATCCATGTAAAGTTGAGCTCAAATGATTCAGTAGTCAAAGTATTCATTAGCCTCAGCTGCTTTTGGCAGTGGTGAAAACATGGCTCAGGCTGAAACCATGAAACATCGTTCAGGCTAGTTTGGAGCTGAAGTGAAAGATCTAAAAGAATGATTGCTCGTTTAAGTGACGCTGTTTCTCAGCAGCACACTGGAGATGTGACACACCTGGTGAAAAACAGACAGACAAACTCATTTGGCAATAGAAAAGACTAAATATGGCTTTCATACTTTTCATACAGCCTCCACATGTTAGTTTTGAGGTCTCCTCTTTTTCACCTTTTTTTTTCCCAGGACACATCCTTTAGTTATCTTTATCCTGGAGGGAAGGATATATCCCGTTAGGCCACACACCATTATATGGTATATATATATACAGTACAGACCCAAAGTTTGGACACACCTTCTCATTCAAAGAGTTTCCTTTATTTTCATGACTATGAAGATTGTAGATTCTCACTGAGGGCATCAAAACTATGAATTAACACATGTGGAAATATATACTTAACATAAAAGTGTGAAACAACTGAAAACATGTCCTATATTATAGGTTCTTCAAAGTAGCCACCTTTTGCTTTGATTACTGCTTCGCACACTCTTGGCATTCTCTTGATGAGCTTCAAGAGGTAGTCACCTGAAATGGTCTTCCAACAGCCTGGAGGTGTGTTTGGGGTCATTATCCTGTTGGAAAATAAATGATGGTCCAACTAAACGCAAACCGGATGGAATAGCATGCCGCTGCAAGATGCCGTGGTAGCCATGCTGGTTCAGTATGCCTTCAATTTTGAATAAATCCCCAACAGTGTCACCAGCAAAGCACCCCCACACCATCACACCTCCTCCTCCATGCTTCACGGTGGGAACCAGGCATGTAGAGTCCATCCGTTCACCTTTTCTGCTTCACACAAAGACACGTGGTTGGAACCAAAGATCTCAAATTTGGACTCATCAGACCAAAGCACAGATTTCCACTGGTCTAATGTCCATTCCTTGTGTTCTTTAGCCCAAACAAGTCTCTTCTGCTTGTTGCCTGTCCTT
Organism: Odontesthes bonariensis; assembly: GCF_027942865.1. Taxonomy (NCBI): domain Eukaryota; kingdom Metazoa; phylum Chordata; class Actinopteri; order Atheriniformes; family Atherinopsidae; genus Odontesthes; species Odontesthes bonariensis. The sequence goes on along the minus strand of NC_134524.1, from coordinate 32,639,586 downwards.
AGCAGTGGTTTCCTAGCAGCTATTCTACCATGAAGACCTGATTCACACAGTGTCCTCTTAACTGTTGTTCCAGAGATGTGACTGCTGCTAGAACTCTGTGAGGCATTGACATGGTCTCTAATCTGAGCTGCTGTTAACCTGCGATTTCTGAGGCTGGTGACTCGGATGAACTTATCCTCCGCAGCAGAAGTGACTCTTAGTCTTCCTTTCCTGGGGCGGTCTTCATGTGAGCCAGTTTCTTTGTAGCGCTTGATGGTTTTTGCGACTGCACTTGGGGACACTTTCAAAGTTTTCCCAATTTTTCGGACTGACTGACCTTCATTTCTTAAAGTAATGATGGCCACTCGTTTTTCTTTACTTAGCTGCTTTTTGCTTGCCATAATCCAAATTCTAACAGTCTATTTAAGCTGGCCATACACTGTGCGATTTCTGGCCCGATTTCGACAAGATTTTCACTCGTGCGACTATTTTGGAGATCGGGCCAAGTTTTGGCTCAATCGTGCGTCTCGCATCGTGTAGTATACACGGGGTAACGACAATCGATTAAGCCCTCCCGACCACCTCCCGATCGATCGGATGAAAATCAAACTTGTTTGAAATCCTGGTCGCTCCTCGTGAGGCTCTCGCACAGTTGAAGCAGCTGGACGAGCCGATTTACCTCATCCTGTAGCACTACGCATGCGCAAACATAGGCACGGAAGAGAAAATTGTCAACAGAAGAAAAAGACAACAGAACAGCATGGCAGCGACCGGCGACCGAGTCCGACGTGTCGTGCAGTGTGAGCAGCCAGATCGTATCAGACCATCGGGTCGTACAGTGTGAGAACAGGAATCGTGAGCTGTGACGTTTTAACCCTTGCGATTCACTCGTACAGTATGAGCAGCAGCTGAATCACGCGATTGAAAAAAATCGCACAGTGTATGCCCAGCTTTAGTAGGACTATCAGCTGTGTATCCACCTGACTTCTGCACAACACAACTGATGGTCCCAACCCCATTTACAAGGCAAGAAATCCCAATTATTAAACCTGACAGGGCACACCTGTAAAGTGAAAACCGTTTCAGGTGACTACCTCTTGAAGCTCATCAAGAGAATGCAGAGTGTGTGCAAAGCAATAATCACAGCAAAAGGTGGCTACTTTGAAGAAACTAGAATATAAGGCGTATTTTCAGTTGTTTCACACTTTTTTGTTAGTTACATATTTCCACATGTGTTAATTCATAGTTTTGATGCCTTCAGTGTGAATCTACAATGTCAATAGTCATGAAAAGAAAGGAAACTCATTGAATGAGAAGGTGTTTCCAAACTTTTGGTCTGTACTGTATATATTATCTCTTCCAATAAAGGCGATTTATTTGATTAGATGAACCGAAACCACTATGTTGTTTTGTGTTTGAGTCCTAAATAACCGACGCATACATCGATGGTTGTCACTCCCATGGTAAGAGCAACTCTTGTGCAAGTGTTCCACTTTTCCCTCAACAGCAGCTGCTTGGAGTGTAAACGTTTGGACACTAAGCCTTGTTACCTCTGTCCTGTCCGTCTGTCTCCTGTCTGTCTCCTGTCTGTTTGCTGCGTCCCTCCAGATCAACAACAAGGCTAATGTGGTCACCAGCCCCAAAGAGCCTGTTCCCACTCCTTCTCTGGTACACTGTCTGCCTGCCTTGCTGCCTGTGTGTCTGCATGTCTTAGGAGTTGTGTACATGTGTCCAGATTACACCCACCTGTGGAAAGCCCCCCCTTTCCCATTTTCTTGTTTCTGCTGATTTAACTCTCTGTGATGGTTGTGTAACATGAGCTTTGTAATAGTGTGCGCACACTATTGGACTGCTTTATTGCATTGCATTGCTGTACATGGGCTCCATTTTCCTTTGTTGTTGATGATGGCTGTAATGGCACTTGGGCCATTCCAAGCCAACTGTGGCTCATTCTCTGTTGCCACAGGTTCTAAATCTTTGCTGAAGATCACACTGATTTGTCTGCTTTGACACCAGTAGGATTGATGAGGTGGAGGAGTCACTTGCAAATATATAATAGTTGTACATAGCTTTTATTATTACCCACACCATATTATGTAAAAAAAGAAATATAGATGGTAATTCAATAGGATTGTTTTTTAACTGCTCCTCTGAGATGAGACGGTTCTAATCCCCCAGTTACTGTTGCCATGGGGAAAATGCCCTTCTTGAGCAGAGGGTCGTTGCTACTGGAAACAAAACGTCACTCTGTACTTGCTAAATTCCTCTTTACTTGAATGCCAAACTGAATTGCTGTGAGTAATGCTACAATAAGGAATTTCTTGATTCTGCCAGAAGTTTACACTGGACAGAATTATAATTGTGATTTTGGGATGTTTTTGACTTCTAAAGTACCAGAAGGGTTGAAGTTGACGTCTTCTCTTAATAGTTATTTATTCCAGCTGTCACAGTAGTGTAACGTTGGCTTCATGTGGGCTCAGAATGAAGCAGGAGGCACAGTAGGTTGTAGCTAGCTTTGCTCGGATAAGACCCAATAGAACAGTTAACCGGGATCTCTAAGTTTAGAAATATAAACTGGACTGATTAACAGTTTTATTTTGTGCTATCACTACACAAAGAGAAAACTAAGAGGATCTATTTTTGAGGATGTATATGCAGAACTTATTATCTTGATGAACAATCTTCCCGTAAAAGCTCAACCTCTGATTTTTTTCCAATGATTCCCCTACTTATGAAGCATAATGTATGCATTTACATTGGTCAGTAAGAGGTGGCTGTGTATATGTGACCGAGACAGGCTGGCTGTTTTCCCCGTATTCCTGTCTTTATGCTAAGCTTGGCCAAGGAAATACACAAATTTAGACTACAGAAGACACTAAATTAAATATTTGGGATGCTCCCTGAAATTTTTAATCTCAAAAGTGCTGTTTAGTAAGGATTTTTGTGCCAGTATATCTGTCTACTGACATTGCTGCCTGTTTGTTTTTTAGTACAATTAAAGGATAAGACCGTTTTTTTGACATTGGGCCCTTGATTTCACATTATAACATGATGTTCTACTCACCCCTGCTTGTTGTTGGTCATTTGGAGCTGTTCTGAAGATATTCGCGAGGCGTCTGGCTGCTCTCTTGAGATTTTCGGCCATGAAACGGTTTCCTATGGGCAAGCTTATACAGGCACAAACTATGCTGTTTATAATTTATTAATTACTGTACACTAGCACTGATAACGTGGAGGTGCATCGCTTACTTAAAAAAATCCGGGTTACTAATTTTGATTTTTTTGTCGTAAAGTGGGTGTTACTGACATCGTCGTGCTACTGCCACAGACAGCCCACAGACCTGCTGCCTATTTATTCATTCGGCTAAAATTCAAAATTAGTAACCCGGATTTTTTTAAGTAAGCGACGCACCTCCACGTTATCAGTGCTAGTGTAGAGTAATTAATAAATTATAAACAGCATAGTTTGTGCCTGTATAAGCTTGCCCATAGGAAACCGTTTCATGGCCGAATATCTCAAGAGAGCAGCCAGACGCCTCGCGAATATCTTCGGAACAGCTCCAAATGTTCAACAACAAGCAGGGGTGAGTAGAACATCATGTTATAATGTGAAATCAAGGGCCCAATGTCAAAAAACCGGTCTTATCCTTTAATAAGCAGGTATTGTGCCAAACTTGGAACAGCCCCTGCCCACTTTTAATTATTATTTTTTTTGGCCATGTGAATGAATTCTAATAAATCAAATGGATCCAGCAGTGCTTTTTAGAGTCACATGCTGTGGGTTTTAAGTCTCTATTTCTCACTGTTTTAATCTTAATCTTTTTTTTTTTTTTTTTTTTTAATGGTTCTAAGGCTCTATTTTTCCTTCTGTAATTAACAGAAATACAATCGTTGCACATTTTAATCATTTTAATTGTTTCTCATGTGGTACTAGGCTGGGCACCATTACAGCACCAATGTACAGCAAATAGTTCTGCAATAGCGTGTACTGAACATGCGAATGGAAACTCTGCCCTGAGGATGTGCTTCTGTTATACTTTGTGTTTCTTTGATAGTTTTTAGCGTAGCATTGATGTAAGTTTGATGTGTATAGTTGCTCCTTGGTGTTCTGCTCCTGAAAATGTGTTTGTGTTCTAAAGATGACGGCAGAAAAGTCAGATGTGATGTCCTTTAACAAATAATCACCCATGCTGTCATTTGTGTGTTAGAGATCTGTGGTAAAGGATTTTCAGATGTCATTCCATCTGTCTGTAATATTGCTGTAGTGATTCTGATTAGCCATGACCTATTTTCCCTAAACAGCAACGTATCCCTTTCCACCTGCTTTCCCTGTCTTCACTTTATTTTTGTCCATTGTACCTTGTACTTTTCTCTGAATCTTATCTCCTAACATTTTGATATTGCACCATCGTCTTCTTCTACTATTTATCCTCTTAAATCAGGAGCCTCAAACCACTGTTATCCACAACCCCGCTGACGGAAACAAGGTATACAGCTGATCACATGTTGGTCTGAAGCTGCAGTTTTAGAGTAGAGGCTTCATGTTGCTTCTGATGATGATGATGTTGTGTTCCATTGGATGCTCTTTAAACAGAACTTCATGTGATAAAAGGGAGGACGTATTCTGCATCTCATCAGCATGGAATTCTTAAAACTAAGATTGATCATCTACGTCTGTATTGTGTATTGCTATTATTTGAATATTTTGCAACATAATGAGTTTTTGAACCATGAGAAGCGCCATCATTGTGTTAATGTGACAGTTGTGGAACAAAGTGTTTATGCATGCTGGTGCAACAAAGTAAAAACCATGCAATCACATAGATACCAAACCTGTTCCAAGTCCAATCCTCATCAGAACGGCTCCGGTCTATCTACCGTGTCTTTGATGCTTTGCTTGTGCAGACGTATGGATCTACATTATCATGAGTAATCCATAAGCTGGCGTTGTGGGATCATGTGCATGCTTGTGTCTATGCTTTGTGCTACATCATGGTGTTGTAGATCATAGTTTAGCATACAGTAGGTGTTCTTGTACATAGAAATTTTTATAATTTAGTGCAGACATGAACATAAAGAGGGCTTGTAGCTGTGTGGTAAGTGCACTGCTGCAGTATTCAGCTCTATCGTACAAGTAGTAGCTCAGATGACCTAAGATATGAAAAGATTATTTATTACTATTTATTACTTATTACTCCATTCATATGATGTTTTGAGCTCACTTCAACCTGTGAGGAACCTCTAAAGAAAGCTTTTATTAGTGGTCTTTAAAGGTTCCCAATGATAGATTTTGGGGCTGAATAATATGTGCTTGGTACATGAGATTGGTTTTGGTTCAACTTGGTTCTATTGTCTGACCCTGAATTTTGAAAATCAAAAATCCTTTAATGATCAAACTGTTCATAATGTGGACATTTATGCAAACTGAATCCAAAGAGGCATAACCTCTTCAGACTTGGGTGGCCAATTTCCCAGATGGCTGTAAAACTATCGCAAGACTCAAGTTAGAAACTAGATTTAATCATCCCTCATTTCTGAATTGGAAAAAATTAAATAATACTTTTTTCATTCCTATTAAATTGTTGCTGTATAGATAAACAAATCGGTTATTGGATTGTAATGTCATTTTGATGTCTGATCCAATGAAAAACTAAGCCAAAACTAATTCTATCAAAGTAGATAGTTAACTAATTATTACACAGTAATGCCTTCCTCATGCCTCCCACTGTCTGGCTCACCATGTTAGTAACTAATAAAGTAGGTGAATGTAAAGTTGCTTGCTGTGAGAGAAGATGGAGAATAGTGATCTCTGTGGAAATCAGGTGTCTGCCCTCAGTTGTACCTTTGAATGAGTCTGGAAATAATCACAGGTCTTTTTTGTCCTTTCACAGGAGTCCAGTGAGAGTGCCAACACCACCATCGAGGATGAGGATGTGAGAGGTAACAAAGATGCACTTTCTGCTCCTCTGATCAGAAGTTTACACATCAGTTTTAAGGTCACTTTGGTCTGTTGCCTGAATCGGTTGCAATGTCAACTGCTTTGAAGTTTCATGTTTTGAATGTGTTGGGTCCACGTTGACTCTTTTGTGCATTACTGGGTGACCCAGTACTGTGTCCTGATTGGCTGATTTCTGGACCTCAGAGTGAAAAACAAAGACGAGCACATTTGATTCAGCAATCCCAGATTGAGTCGCGATGATCGGCAGTCATTTCACGATATCATTGAAAGAATGGCTTGCCTGGGGTTACAGGAGAGTTGACAGTCCTATTACAGATGATAAACTTAAGTTGGCTAATCTGAGAATATTCAAGTACCCTTGTTAGCTTCTTGTTTGGGGTCATTTGAGCATGACTTTTTAATTATGGATTGTTTAAGTTAGCCTACCCAAGTATGGATAAATTGGAAGATGTGCTGCAGATATTTAGATTTTTATGCTTTGTCTTAATCAATCCCTTTATGATGCACCAAACCCAGACTAATTGGGTTTCCAAGGGCCGCCAGATGAGTGTTGAGTATGAAGGAGTTATGATATGGTATAAAAACAAATGATCCCAAACTGAGTGGGTCCCCGGGAAATTACCATTTGCCTTCGTATGAGTTGAAGTCCAATACCCAGAGTTGAGAAACTCTTAACACACTTAAATAAGACTTTCAATCATTTTTTTTGGGGGGGGGGGGGGGCTTTTTTCTCCCTTTCTCCAAATCACAACGAACCGGATGGACCGATGTGAGACCAGGCTCAGTGAGGAGGTGCGTTTGTACAGGCAGCTGTACGAAACTGCAGTGAAACAGCACAGGGAGCACGTAAACTCCCCAAACTGGTGCACAGAGGTTGGCAGAACTTTGGGGAAAGAGGGAGAGTTCTGGAAGAATGTGTGGAAGAAGCTACGGGACAGATACGTGAAGGCAAAGAAGAGGGCAGAGACTCTGTTGATGCCGGGGGCTTCAAACTTTCACCTCTATTAACTGAATTAAAAAATTAAAATGATCCGAAAACTGCAGCAGTATCATTAATTACAGTATTCTTGCTCTTGACAGCGGCATTGTTTTCTTCTCCACTTTCGTGGTTGTAGAGTAGTTAGCGGTAACCCTCACGTAGCAGCGCCACCTCTGTGACGGAGAAAATTGCAACTACTGGCGCACAACGACTTGCGCCACCATATAGGGTCCTATGGCGGGCACGAACTCGTGACGTCATCAACACCGCTCGCTAGAGCCTTAAAGCGGAACTCACCCTTTAAACAACATCGTGCCCAATCACTATATTTGACCATAATATAATAGTGAATTGTGCTGCCACTGGGTATTATGTCTTCATATTAAATATAAAACCTTTGCATTTTTTAGAAATGGTGATTTGACGCGTCATGAAATCACCGGAAGAAAAAATAGCAAACTACAACAATTCTAATTAGTTATAGTTCTACTTCATGCACGTAGTTCTAGCTGCTATAACAACCATGTAATATCCTGGAACTTGGCGTCGCTAGCCTAATGCAAAAGGCAGAGAGAGGGAGAGCGATTCTGTTGTCAAGAACTTGGGAGCTAATGTGCGCTGTTAGCACTTAAGCACTTGGTGGATACTACAGAAACGTGAAGATTGTGACGACGTGACAAATTTGTTTTGTTTAGATCAACCACTCTCAGAGATCGCATGAAACACAGATGGCGGTGTGTTAGCTCTGTGTTTGGGTAACCCAGCTTGACCGTCGGAGCCCAGTCCACTGACAGTAGCTAACAACGCGCTGGGGCAGCCTTCAAAACAAAGCCCAAACGTAGCCCGTATTACATTACTCTTGATTGGCATTTAACAACATAATACTTTACTGCACTACTACAAAACAGTTAGATTTCGCGCATACCTTTGACGAAGTGGTCACCGCAGACACGAGCATTTGCAGATTCAGCTCCTCCAGTCTGTAAACGTAGGTTAACTATCCACTTTTTGCGGTGTTGTTCTGTGAGTTTTTTTTCCATTTCTCACCTCTATGGGCGATTACCTTAGGTACTCGATAGTAACCCTTTCCCTTCTCTCGGTTAGACCGATTGCTACATCCAAAAATGGTACAAAACTGAGGCATTTTGGGCAAAAAGTGGCAGACAAAACACAGTGTTTTCAATGGGCTCCAGCTCAGGTTGCCCACCACCTGGGTTCGCGCGCTTAGAAAAATACGGAAGTGACGTCAAGTGAAACCCTTCTACATTAGAACTATAACTAATTAGAATTGTTGTAGTTTGTTATTTTTTCTTCCGGTGATTTCATGACGCGTCAAATCACCATTTCTAAAAAATGCAAAGGTTTTATATTTAATATGAAGACATAATACCCAGTGGCAGCACAATTCACTATTATATTATGGTCAAATATAGTGCTTGGGCACGATGTTGTTTAAAGGGTGAGTTCCGCTTTAAGGAGAGACAAGAAGCAGGGGGCAGAGAGAGGGGGAATGACATGCAGCAAAGGGCCGTCCGATGCGGGACTCGAACCAGGGCCAGCTGCAGCGAGGACTGTAGCCTCTGTACATGGGGCGCCTGCTGTACCCACTACGCCACAGACCACCCCTAAATAAGACCTTTAATGCTAATGGGAGATCATTCTAGATTTTGTCATGAAGTTTTTGCATCTGTTATTCTGTTTTGCATTTAGAAGCGACCTGATGCAGAGTTTCGGCCCTTTAGTTGGCTGTGCTCTCAATCATCTTTAAGCTCCAAAGTGAAAGTGTTCTGCAGAGACTTAGAGACAGAAACCAGATCCACACAGTTCATTGGCTGTGGTATAAAAGTGCTTTTAGAAGTGCTTAAAGGCAGGGTAGGGGATCTTTTTCTGGAACATTTTTTTTACATATTGCTTGAAATACTCTTCACACCCCCATTGCAACCAATTAATTAAAAGTTTTGACACAAATATGAAAAGTTTTAGTGGCCTCTAGAACGTACAATCTAGGAAAAACAGTATCCAATCATTGTGAACGGACCGTTCACAATGATTGGATACTGATGCCGTCTATCAAACTGCAATCTGCTCCTCCCTCCCCCTCCCTCCCCCTCCTTCCCCCTCCTTCCCCCTCCTTCCCCCTGTGCGCGTACCCTGCTCCGTGAACGAAGCTTGGCAGGAAGCTAAACTAGAGCCAGCTTGGCTAGCACCTAGCATTATTAAACGTATAGTTAGCATAAACTAAATACTAAATACTAAATACGGCAACGATCGATGCTTGCTGTCAGAACAGCGCTCGTGCACCTTCGTGCTCGTGCGCGTTCATGTACTCTAGAGGCGTGGCTTCGGGGGGAAAGTGAAGAAAAGGGTTGGGACTTTTTATCTGTGTATTTTCAAAGTGCAGCTTTGCTGGACTCAAATTCCAGGATCTCCTACCCTACCTTTAAGTTTGGTAAATTGAGTCTACAGTGAAAGTTATTTTGGATTTTCTTTTTTCATTCAGAACAGTAGTGACATTTTCTTTACCTTGCTTTAACATGCACAGCTCCATTAAAGAACACAACACTGCTATTTATCATGAGCATTATTGTGTTCATGACTGGTTGGGTTATTATTCCTCAATGCCTCAGTAACTATATTCAAAAAACTTCTCAAATGGATTCACACTTCACTATTTATTTGCATGTGTTTTGGGTTCTTTGCTTCTTTGTGTCACAGAAGACAAATTACCCTTTTTCTGCTTATTACTCACAACTGAATTCTCTTGTTGTGCTTTGGCACCATGTTGGTTATTTCAACACTTTACATAAGTTTACACAACGTTACAGGGAACCCAACACTTCCCTGTCAGCAAGCACTTGGTGACAATTGGTGAGAACTTCCCTTTAAGACGAGAAAACTTCTAACAGAACCAGAGATGAAATGTGTGAGAAGCAACAATATCGCATTCCTATCATCTGTTTTGTATTTGTTGACCCAAGCAGAGCATCAGCCTACATGCAGAGCTGGTCGCTCTTTAAATCTGTGGGAGTAGAACTGAAAGCCATTACATTCTGAATTGTGAATAAGTTCTTAGATTCCTGTTAGTTGGGTGAAGACTGGCTCTTGGGTGTGTCGATCGTCTCCCTGCCAAATGCACACGCTAACGTCTCTCTTTAGAGGAGCGCTGTATCTGTGGAAGTGGTGACTGCAACCACCCAGAAAAGGTTCTGCTCACGCTCCCAATCAAAACATGCAACACTCTCACACACCTCCAAACGCTAAACCCATGTTTATATGTCGCGTGGCACAAGAACAGATCAGCTCCAAGCTGATTGGGCCATCTGTGTGCTCTGTGCTGACGGTGAGATTAGTTCAGCTCTCTGAAAGCACCTGATTCAATTCAATTCAATTCATTTTTATTTATATAGCGCCAAATACAACAAATGTCATCTCAAGGCACTTAGATAGTAAGTCCAATTCAAGCCAATTGGAATTCAATTAATTAATAATAATCATAATTCATAAAATAATCCAATTCGTTCATATAGAGCCAATTCAAAAACAATTTCCTAGCTAAGAAAACCAACAGATTGCACTGAAAACTTTTTGTTTTTCGGTCCAATCTCCCGGCCTGAGCGGCGTGCCTGAGGCGACTGTGGAGAGAAACGACTCCCTTTTAACAGGAAGAAACCTCTGGCAGAACCAGACTCAGGAAGGGTGGCCATCCGCCTCGACCAGCTGGGGTTTGAGAAGACAGAAAAGGGGGGGGGGGGGGGGGGCAGGGGGGCAGGGGGCCACCGCGACGGCGGCACTGTAACACCATTCAAAGGATATCTGTTGGAACAGGGAAACACGAGTTAATGACCATAATAATATCACATATACATAAAGAGAGTAAAGTGAGGAAAGGTGTGTCAGATGAGGCCCCCCAGCAGTCTAGGCCTATAGCAGCTTAACTATGGGATTTTTCAGGATCACCTGAGCCATCCCTAACTATAAGCTTTATCAAAAAGGAAAGTTTTAAGCCTGGTCTTAAAAGTGGAAAGGGTGTCTGCTTCCCGGACATTTACTGGCAGCTTATTCCACAATTGAGGGGCCTGATAACTGAAGGCTCTGCCTCCCATTCTACTTTTAGAAACTCTGGGAACCTCAAGTAAACCTGCAGTTTGGGAACGAAGTGCTCTGTTAGGAAAATATCTTACAATGAGATCTTTAAGATATGATGGAGCTCGGTCATTAAGAGCTTTATATGTAAGGAGAAGAATCTTAAATTCTATTCTGAATTTAACAGGGAGCCAATGAAGAGAAGCTAAAACTGGAGAATCATCATCATCTTCCATTCCTGTCATTCCTTTTATCAGTCCTCTGCATGCTCTGTCCATCTGCTCTGTTCTTAGCTGGCGGGAGAACGAAGAGCTTTGAACAAATTGTCATTTCCTGTTCACTCTGTATGTACTCTTCATTTCATGTTTATCTTTTTTTCGTCCATCTCATTTTTCTTATCCTTCCTGTTGCCCCTCCGTCTCATCCTGTCATCCATTTATTTTCTTCCTCCACTTTATGTCAGCACACTCTCCCCGCTCCAGACACCAAATATACCACCTTAAGCACTTAAACCATTCAGTCTGTCAGCTGCCGTCCTCCCCCTCCCCCTCCCACTCACACTCCTCCTCCTCCTCTTCCTCCTTCTGCTGGTATTCTCCAAGCGTTTGGCCCAGTGGGGAGGAGTGCGGCCACTACATCCTCTGGGCACTGATGGCTGCCTACCTGCTCCTCTTCTTCACATCCTCCTTCCTGTTTTTTTTCTCTGACCATCCCACCACATCCCACTGCAGCCCCCATAACACACCCTCGCAGGGCGCTGGCCCCCAGCACAACGTGCCCCTGCCCACCCAGGGCTCCACCGACTCCCAGTGTAAGTGTCACTTCCAAGCAGTTTGGGAAAGCTGCAAGCTTCTCCTACTCTTATTATGGACACCCACAAGTACAACAAGAAGGTCACTTGTAAATGATTTGCAACACTATAAACACTTTTGACCTTTTCTGCTTTAAATTTGAGACATTTATTGTGTTAATAAACACATTTAATAGTTTCAGCGAGATTAAAAAGGAATTCCTGTATAAAAACTGTTCCAGTAGTCGACATCTGTACCGCATAAAAGAGGCCGAACACCTGCACTTAACTCTGGATTCAGGACTGAAGATATCTTTGTGCAAAATATAAAAAACAGTCTCACATGTTGCAATAGAATAGAATAGAAAAATACTTTATTCATCCCCCAATGGGGTAAATTCAAATTAGTCAAGTAGCTCAAAAAATTATTAATATTTACAATGATTGTATATTAACAACAACAATAATAACACAATTTCTAATAAAATTACTACTTCTAAATAATGTTGCAAATGGATTTGACATATTTTCTGATTTCAGAAGACCTTTTGGGAGCAGTCAAACAGCAGAGCTGCTGTGTGATGGCACCACTCACTGCTCAGAAGCTGCCATGACACCCTTACCCTGGGTGTCACGGTTCCAAGCTGCTTCGAAGTGAACGGCTGAAATAAGATGCCTGAACCTGAATTTAACAGCCTGCATACTGCATGAAGACCCCGTTTATTACTTTCTAAAGTTACATTTTAATGTTTTTATCGCTCATTTTTTATCAATACTTTTAAAAATGTCTAAATGGAAATTTAGTCAAAAATATTTTTTCTTTTTCATTACAAAGTGTTCCCATAACTGTGTGTGATTTCTCTTCTATTGGAATGGATGGGCTTGTGTACCCATCTTGTACTGCTCCAGAGTCTTTGCCTTCATCACAGCTGGAACCTGGCAACACGCTGATGTCCGTTTTCTGACATCACTTAAATCATGTTGCCTTTTCAGACTCTGATTTCCTGGTGAAGAGCACTTCCACTTTACTCTGTGGAGTTGGTGCCCATTTTCCAGGTTCGAACTTGAAAGTGTGAGTAATCCAATTATAGGTCAATTATTTCCTCAACCAATTCAAAAACTGAAGCCAGTGTCACACATGCACTGCTTTCCATGAAGCAGGTCGACGCTGATCGTGTTGATCTCGTGTGCGAATGACTCTTTTGGTGCTTTTTCATGACATTTTGACATGGAAACCTCAGAGACTTGGTAACATGCTGTGTTACTTTCAACAAGTCCAAGCTGCTCCAGTCACATCAACAGACCCTTAATTAGAGGAATCCAACAGATCATAAGAAATCATTAACAGCATTTTTAAACTTGTGATTTTATTTACAACAATTAGCTGCAGCAGACAGTTGTTCTTTTTTCCTCAGAGCAGAGATGATGTCTTCAAGCTGATAACGAGCTACACTGTTACTGTAGTGCAACACCATCCATCCATCCATCATCTTCCGCTGGTCCGGGGATCGGGTCACGGGGGCAGCAGCCTGAGCAGAGAAACCCAGACGTCCCTGTCCCCAGCCACTTCCTCCAGCTCTTCTGGGGGGACCCCGAGGCGTTCCCAGGCCAGCCGAGAGACATAGTCTCTCCAACGTGTCCTGGGTCTTCCCCGGGGCCTCTTCCCAGTGGGACGGGCCCGGAACACCTCACCAGGGAGGCGTCCAGGAGGCATTCTAACCAGATGCCCCAGGAGGCATCCTAATCAAATGCCCGAGCCACCTCATCTGACTCCTCTCGATGCGGAGGAGCAGCGGTTCTACTCCGAGCCCCTCCCGGATGACCGAGCTTCTCACCCTATCTCTAAGGGAGAGCCCAGACACCCTGCGGAGGAAACTCATTTCGGCCGCTTGTATTCGCGATCTCGTTCTTTCGGTCACTACCCACAGCTCGTGACCATAGGTGAGGATAGGAACATAGATTGACCGGTAAATCGAGAGCTTGGCCTTCTGGCTCAGCTCCTTCTTCACCACGACGGGCCGGTGCAGAGCCCGCATCACTGCAGACGCCGCACCGATCCGTCTGTCAATCTCTATGGCGTGATCTTTGTGCCACCAGGTTGAGCGCGCAGTGACACTGATTTGAGGGCACAGATCTATCTGAAGGAACAATAATTTTAGGCGTGTGCGTATGAATCTCACACACGCTCGCTCATAGGTGCTCGGACACGCGCTCAACTCTGACAAACTGCTCGCTCAAACGGCTCACTCTGCTCGCTCTGTCTCTGCGCTCGCAACTCTGTTAGTTGTATGTAAATGAGCCACGCCACCAGCCAATCACAGACTGGTAGTTTTCACAGACTGGTATTTGTGTGATAAATTCTAAAAAAAATAAGGAGGAAGAATTGTAGTAATCATGTTAAAACTGGTGTAGTTGGGTGCTAGCTAGTTAGCCTACTGATTACTGTTGTAGGGTGTCACAAATATTTTAGAGAAAGAAACCTAACATCAACTTTTTTTATTTGTTTCTCTTTATATTCTTTCATGTATTTTTAATGTTTCTTCCACTCCCTGCTGCAATGCTTTTATTTTATGTAAAGAATTGTTTTTTACATGAAATGTGCTACAAATAAATTTGATTTGATCAAAATCTAAAACGGTAGAAAAATAAAACTACACCAGCTTAGGAAATTATTATTAAATGTTTGAATTATTGAAGTGGTTGTTTTTACCTAGTAAGTTATGAACTATAGCAGCTGACCCACAGTGGGTTTTTTAAACTTTAAACTGATCAATTGTGTTATTGGTTTAATCTGTAATGGTTACTGGTTTGACAAAAAAATATAACATCTAGTTTAATTCCTTTAGGGTGATGGTAGAAGTTCAATTGAGTCTGCACTGCAGAGTCTGCACTGATTGGCTGGTGGTGTGGCTCATTTACATACAACTAACAGAGTTGCGAGCGCAGAGACAGAGCCGCGAGCGAGCAGAGAGATAGAGCCGAGCGCGAGTAGAGTGAGCCTTTCTAGCGAGCAGTTTGTCAGAGTTGACCTGTGAGATTCATACGCACACGCTTAAAATTATTGTTCCTTCAGATAGATCTGTGCCCTCGAATCAGTGTCACTGCGCGCTCAACCTGGTGGCACAAAGATCACGCCATAAATCTCCTGCTCCATTCGTCCCTCACTCGTGAACAAGACCCCGAGATACTTGAACTCCTCCACTTGGGGAAGGATCTCATTCCCGACCCTGAGAGGGCATTCCACCCTTTTCCGGCCGAGGACCATGGTCTCAGATTTGGAGGTGCTGATTCTCATCCCAGCCGCTTCACACTCGGCTGCGAACCGCTCCAGTGAGAGCTGAACGTCACGGTCCGACGAGGCCAACAGAAACGCATCGTCCGCAAAAAGCAGAGACCCGATTCTGAGGTCGCCAAAATGGACCCCCTCAACGCCCTAGCTGCGCCTAGAAATTCTGTCCATAAAAATTATGAACAGAATCGGGGACAAAGGGCAGCCCTGACGGAGTCCAACCCTCACAGGGAACATGTCCGACTTACTGCCGGCAATGCGGACCAAACTCTGACACCGGTCATACAGGGACCGAACAGCCCATATCAAGGAGTCCGGCACTCCATGCTCCCTCCAGGATCCTGCTGAGGGTATAGAGCTGGTCCACTGTTCCACGACCAGGACGAAAACCACACTGCACCTCCTGAATCCGAGATTCGACTATCCGGCGGATCCTCCTCTCCAGTACCCCCGAATAGACCTTACCAGGGAGGCTGAGGAGTGTGATCCCCCTATAGTTGGAACACACCCTCCGGTCCCCCTTTTCAAAGAGGGGGACCACCACCCCGATCTGCCAGTCCAGAGGCACTGCCCCCGATGTCCACGCGATGCTGCAGAGGCGTGTCAACCAAGACAGCCCCACAACATCCAGAGCCTTGAGGAACTCAGGACGGACCTCAACCACCCCCGGGGCCTTGCCACCGAGGAGTTTTTTGACCACCTCGGCAACCTCAGCCCCAGAGATGGGAGGTCCCACGTCCGAGCTCCCCAACTCTGCTTCCTCATCGGAAGGCGTGTCGGTAGGATTGAAGAGGCCCTCAAAGTATTCCCCCCACCGACTCACGATGTCCCTAGTTGAGGTCAGCAGAGCCCCGCCCCTGAGCCGCCGGATGGTGGACCAGAAACTCCTCAAGGCCGTCTGGAAATCATTCTCATAAACTCCTCAAAAACTCCTCCCAAGCCTGAGTTGTTGCCTCAGCAACCGCCGAGGCCGCGTTCCGCTTGGCCTGTCGGTACCCATCAGCTGCTTCCAGAGTCCCACTGGCCAAAAAGGCCCGATAGGACTCCTTCTTCAGCTTGACGGCTTCCCTCACCACTGGTGTCCCCCACCTCCCCCGGGACATGGTTGAAGCTCTGCCGGAGGTGGGAGTTGAAACTCCTCCTTACCGGGGATTCCGCCAGCCGTTCCCAACAGACCCTCACAATACGTTTGGGCCTGCCAGGTCTGACCGGCTTCCTCCCCCACCAGCGGAGCCAACTCACCACCAGGTGGTGATCAGTTGACACCTCCGCCCCTCTCTTCACCCGAGTGTCCAGGACATACGGCCGCAAGTCCGACGATACAACCACAAAGTGGATCATCGAGCTGCGGCCTAGGGTGTCCTGGTGCCAAGTGCACATATGGACACCCTTATGCCTGAACATGGTGTTCGTTATGGACAGTCCGTGACGAGCACAGGAGTCCAACAACAAAACACCACTCTGATTCAGATCGGGGGGGCCGTTCCTCCCAATCACGCCCCTCCAGGTCTCACTGTCATTGCCCACGTGAGCATTGAAGTCCCCCAGCTGGACGAGGGAGTCTCCCGGAGGAGCACTCTCCAGTGCCTCCTCCGGGGACTCCAAAAAGGGTTGGTACTCTGAACTGCTGTTTGGTGCATAAGCACAAACAACAGTCAGGACCCGTCCCCCCACCCTAAGGCGGAGGGAGGCTACCCTCTCGTCTACCGGGGTGAACCCCAATGTACAGGCGCACAGCCGGGGGGCAATAAGTATGCCCACACCTGCTCTACGCCTCTCACCGCGGGCAACTCCAGAGTGGAAGAGAGTCCAACCCCTCTCGAGGAGGCTGGTTCCGGAGCCCAAGCCATGCGTCGAGGTGAGTCCGGCTATATCTAGCCGGAACCGCTCAGCCTCGCGCACCAGCTCAGGCTCCTTCCCCAGCAGAGAGGTGACGTTCCACGTCCCAAGAGCCAGCTTCAGTAGCCGAGGATCAGACCGCCAAGGTCCCCGCCTTCGGCTGCCGCCCAGCTCACAAAGCACCCGACCCCCATGGCCCCTCCCACGGGTGGTGAGCCCGTAGGAAGGGGGACCCGTGTAATTTCTTCGGGCTGTGCCCGACCGAGCCCCACGGGCACAGACCCGACCACCAGGCGCTTGCTGGCGGGCCCCACCTCTGGGCCTGGCTCCAGGGGGAGGCCAGGTGACCCGCGTCCGGGCAAGGGTACACGGTGTCCAATATTGTCCATCATCATAGGGGTTTTATGAGCTGTTCTTTGTCTGGTCCCTCATCTAGGATCTGTTTGCCATGGGTGACCCTACCAGGGGCTTAAAGCCCCAGACAACATAGCTCCCAGACTCATTGGGGCATGCAAACCCCCCCACCACGGTAAGGTGGCAGCTCATGGGGGTCGTGCAACACACGGTTCAGAAAGCTCACATAGTTGAGCTTCTTTTATCCACTTAAATGATCTGAAAGAAGAAATGACTCTTTCATCCACAACATGAACGGGCTGGATAAGCTGTGGAATTTCACAGCTTATTTTAACTTGGAACAACTCTTTCTGGGTTGAACAACTCTAACAGCTCTTTATAAAAACATAATTGTAAGGCGGGGTTCAACCTGGACAGGCCGGCGGTCCATCCCAGGGATTTTTACGTTCCCCAAAGTAAGTTGTTTTTTAGTTTACTTTTGGGACTTTTTGACAGTTTTTCAAAGGCCATTTTGTCAACTGAATGTACGTCAGCAGACTTATTAGGCATAAGAATGGGGGCGGGGGGTGTGTGTGTGTGGGGGGGGGGGGGGGGTGAATGGATAAGAAACATGTAAAGCTCTTTGTAGAACCTGGACAAGAATGGGTTAAATAGCAGTGTTGTGCGTGAACAAGTTCAAAAGAACGCGTTCATTGAACACGCTCATTTTTTCGTGAACGTTGAACTGAACGCAACACATTTTTTAATAAAGAACTTGAACGTGAATTAGTTCACATTATGTGTCATGAACGGCAGACATCACTGTAAATGAACGTTGGAATTTGTTTTCCATTGAAAACTGAGTGACATCTGTTTTCTCTTTTGAAACGCAACGAGAGAAAGTTCCTCCCTCCTGTATTCTCGCTGGTGCCGCTTAAATCATGTATCACCAGACAGAAATGGTTTTGACATTGTGTGCGCAATGCATTGCGGGCAACGTAGTGTCCGGCTGAGAATAATTGAATAACATACTGGCTTCCGCACGTCATTACCCGTGATGAATTGCAGCAGAGCGGGGTAGGCATAACAACGCTGCGTAGCAGGCAACGACGAGAGCGCGGAGGGCTGGAGGAGCGAGCGAGAGAGTGAGAGAAAGCGCTGCAATTAAAAAAAAAAAAAGGCAGGTGGAAGTGATGGCACGGAGACAGACACCAATTCTGCTTATGAACATTTAAAACAATTTTACACTCTTTCAAACCAAGACCCCGACGGCATTTCATATTATATATTCTTTTTTTAATTAAATGCTGGTAGATTTCATTGCACTAAGTACAGAACTGGTCTATCTTGTCTGTACTGCTGCAAGTTTCATCACCTGGTAAGAAACCCACAATTGCAGTGTCATGAGCAAATGTCTACAATGAGCAGTTTCAAAGAACATATAGTGATTTCTAGCTCCTAGTGTGAAAAAAAGTATTTATTTGAATATCTCACGAAAAAAGTAAAATGAACTGAACTTTGAACTAGTTCAGAATTAAAATTGTGAACTTTGAACGTGAACTGTTCACTTTGAGCATGTATGAACTGAACTTGAACTAGTTTAGAAAAGCTGTGAACTGGCACACACTGTTAAATAGGCTATTTAAGTGTGGAGCATTTATGTTAAGCAGGGCTGTAGTGGTCAAATTAGAGGTGGGTAAACTATGAATTTTTTGATCAGACAGACCGTGACGCGACTTGACGCAACGCGACGTGACGCAACGTGACGCAACGCGACGCGACGCAACGCGACGCAACGCGACGCAACGCGACGCAACGCAACGTGACGCAACGCGACGCGACGCAACGCGACGCAATGCAAGGTGTCGCGAATCTGTATGGCTGTCCTGGCCATATTCCATGACATTATCAGTTAAAGTCATATTAAATCAATGACAGTCAACAAATGTGTTTGTAGTTTGTAGTTTATTAAATTTCAAATTTCAACAGTAAAGAAAAGTATGTGTAGAGTAAGAACTATCTACAGTAGATATGGTGTGTGTGTGTGTGTGTGTGTGTGTGTGTGTGTGTGTGTGTGTGTGTGTGACTTTAGTTGCGGCCCATTCATTTGAGAGACACATTCCTGTTTCTTTAAACACTCCAAGGCCTTTCACTTTGTAGCAGATTTTGCATCCAAGATATTTACCATTGACAATAAGCCAAGTGTTATCTTTTTTAAACCGTATGTGTTGTTTTTCTGTCCAGATACTGGGATGGCATCTGCTCTCTCTTTCTCCTCTCACTGTGTCTTCAGTCTCAGATTCTACATCTCCCTCTACTTCAGACTCTCCACTCTCCATCTCTCCTGTCCCTGTTTCTTCTCTTACTCCTCTCGCACTACCTGTTTCTTCATCTCCTATTTCATCTTTCTCTGTTTCCTCATTCTCTGTTGGTCCTCTTTCATTTCCTCCTCTTTCCTCTTCTATCTCTATCTGATCTCCTGGTGTTTCTCCTCTCCCTGTGATCTCTGCCTCATTGCCTGTACCATCACTCCCTGAAAAAAGTAGAATTTAAGAGTTGTGGGGCTGAGAACACCAGTTAAGCAGCCTGCCAATTACACTGACAACATAAGTTAAAGGATCACTTATGTAGGCTATAACTACCTATGTCAGCATAAATAGCCTATACAGCATGTTTTTTTGTTATATTGTTTTATATTTAGAAAATATAAGATTGCTATTTTTGTTTTACACGTGCCAATTCAATGGCTGTTTAAAGAAAAATCATATATAAGCCATCATATAAATCGTATTTTTGCGGTATTTAGAATGACAATTGACCTTTTATTTGATTTGCTATTCTCATTTCACCTTGAAGCACGAAAACGTCTCGTGCTGTAAAATTATTGTTGTAAAATTACACTGGTGGCATTGCTAGCTTTCGTGATGTAGAATGACTAGCGGTGACGAGTGTAATACAAGGATAGCATGACTACGCATTAGCTAATCTGAAAGCTCGTTCTGTCATTGCCATAATTCGTCAAGTCAAACTTATTTATAAAGCACATTTAACGACTCATGTAAATTGATCTCTGTCAGTCTTACTTTGTACTTGAGGCCTTTTGCTGGCATCTGCGGAAGTGGAAGCACTGGATGGTCTCTTCAAATATCTCCTAATATCCATGATGATTAACTTTGAACAGGTAGGCAGGCAGGCAACTACACAACGTGTATGTGTTTACATATTCCCTGGATCCTGATTGGTGTCGCCGCCGCAGCCGAAAGGCACTGATTGGAAGGTCACATACCCGAATACAGAGCAGATGAAAATGATTCCTACTAAAGCGTTAAGTATGTTCAACAATATTTTTTAAATGACACCAAATTTATTTTGGATTATTCCAACGGCAGATCACAAGGCGCAGGGAACTTTGACGTGCGTAATTGCCATTAAGAGCTGCGTAAATGCTATTTAGAGGTGGGTAAACGCTATTTCCTAAATTCCAGAGGTGCCTAAACGGCGTTTACCCTCCACTACAGCCCTGATGTTAAGTAGATGTATTGTAATGTAATATATGTATTCTGGTTTGGAAACGGTGATGAGTAATAAATATTACTTCAGTTGATGAAGATATACCACACTATACCCAAGATATACACCAGCACCTCCATCCTTGGGGGGGAGGCATGCATGGATGTCTCTTAATGTAAGCAGGTAATGTGCGTATTTATATATCATGATGGGGACACCAAAGCTGATGGTCAACCTAAGGGAGTTTCCTGTAAGCATAGGGACCAAGCTGGAGTCTCCTCAGTCACACAGTGATGTTTGCAAGTCAAACCTTGGTTTCATGATTGGGTTTCTATGGTCAGGCATTCAGCTGGGATACTTCGGGTAAAGCTTCCAACAGAGAGTCCCAACAGGGATGATAAAACTGTGTGTGTGTGTTTGAAAGAAGAAACTTTCCTTCTGGACTTACATTACCTGGGTGCACCACCACCAACACTTCCTCTTTGCATGCGCTGTTCCCCAGCTTACCTGCTTCATATCAAAGCTAATCCAGATGTTGAATCATGCTGACTAACCTCCAACCAGACTCTGTGTCGTACATTTCCATGTGACACCATTATTTGTGCTTCTGGAACTGACGTGGATTCCAGCCCTTAGGTTGTGATGTTGGGTCAGTTGTGTCCTCTTTTCTGTTTTTCACATCAAGGTTTCTGAATTAGAAAGTAAAGTAACACTCCGGTGTGTTTGTCTCTGTTCCACAGCTCGAAAGCAGGAGATCATTAAAGTGACGGAGCAGCTGATTGAAGCTATCAACAACGGTGACTTCGAGGCCTACACGTCAGTTCAACCACTGTCATTTCTCCTGTAATACCACATCTGTGCAGATCTTTAATATGGCTGCTTGGTGTTCTCTTTCAGGAAGATATGCGATCCTGGCCTCACATCCTTTGAGCCTGAGGCTTTGGGCAACTTGGTAGAGGGAACAGACTTTCACCGCTTCTACTTTGACAATGGTAATGATCTTCTGTTGGACATGGTGGAGTGAAGCCTCCGAGCCAACTCTGCCGATAGCAAAGATGAGAAGAGAATCAGACATCCTTACAACTGAAACACTCGGTGCCAGAGTCCTCTCATAAATACAAATGCACCCCACCTGGTTGGTAGGCTGCTTGTTTCATTCTGCAGTTAATGAATGGATCGATTCGATCATAATATCATAATATTTAGAATATATTGTAAGTTGCTCATGAAACATTCTGAAATCCAGGTCACTTGGATTAGTTTGACCAGCTGTTCAAAAAGCAGACACCAATGCATCATATAAAACAGAAGCTGGAACAGGAATCCTCCATCTGTTTAGGTGTCCGTCAGTTGTTCACATGGTCAGAAATGATCATTATACATATGTATAATGGGCTGATGTTTAGGGTCACGTGCATTAAAGATCCTACATACCATCTACAGTAAGGCTGAAAAGCACAGTTCATGTCAACAACCGTCTCCGTTCTCAGCTTACATGCTAACCTGTGTTGATCCTGTTCTGCCCCCTGGTGGAGTCCTCAGGTAACAGGCCTCCAAGAGTTTGTTTTGTTGTTGCTACTTTGAGTCTGTCCACTTTTTTATGTTATTATGTATACGCACACACATGTATAATTATAACAAATCAAGTTATTTGGTTATCACAGAATAATAAAGCATATATATATATGTGTATGTAGATATACTTAATCTCAAACTTGTATTTTTCAATAAGCAGATATTAATTGTTCCATGGCTTTACTTTCTGTGACAAACAGCAGCAGAGGCCAGACTTGCACTGATTTCCATTACTCAGATTTGCTCTTTGATGGTGTTTTTTACATCTTCTTCCTCTGCAGCTCTGTCCAAAGGGAAGCTGCCCATCCACACCATCCTACTCAACCCCCATGTCCACCTGATTGGAGACGAGGCAGCTTGCATTGCCTACATCCGCCTCACGCAGTACATTGACGGGAATGGCATGCCCCGCACCATGCAGTCAGAGGAGACACGCATCTGGCACCGCCGGGACGGCAAGTGGCAGAACATCCACTTCCACCGCTCTGGCTCACCCACTGTTCCTACCAAGTATGACCCGCTCACTGAATATCTGAGGGACACAGAGCTGCATGTTAACACTTTGACAAAAAGCCCAAACTGTTCTATGTCTGAAAAGGGCTTTAACCACTATGTTTGATGAGGTCCCTGAAGAAACCAACCTAAAGGCAGGTACTGTAAATGGAAAAAGATGGAAGGGCTTCTTATCTAACTGTTCGCATGTGACTTGTGTTGCAGGTGAGATGATGATCTTGGACTACAAACACCCTCCAGCCTATGGCAGTCAGCTGACCAGACCCCACCCACCATGTGGTAGGGCAGCCAATCCCTGCCCTCATTTGCTCGAGCTCCGCCCCTTCAGTGTGTTGTTTACATATCGTCGCTGCTGCTGGACAGATTATTGTACATGTAAAAAGACCAACTAACAGAAGTGAAACAAGGGAAAACTAATTCTACCATTTTGTAGTGAGAATGTGTGGTGTTCATATCAGCAGCATGTTTTCTGACTTTCTTTTGGGTTTTTTAGATCAATATGTTTTAAAATAGAGGTGGATTTAAGAGGAACCATCTGTTCCACTTAATCGTTTTTATGGGCTGGTGTAATACGTGAAGCTTTTTTTTTTATTTCACATATTGAGCTATTGTGATGTAATCACCTTTAGATACAATATATTACTTCTCTGCTTTTTACTGCCATCTATTTAAGCTCGGGCACAAGCCGTCTTGGTTTTGGTGACGTATAAGTTTGGATAACTGATGTAAATGGTTCTCTTTGCTTGCTCTTCTTTATCCATGAGGTCAGGACTTTTCCTCTCTGTTCTCTGGTTGGCTGCTGACACCAAGCATGTTTACTAGGAATTTTAAATCAATGAAAAATGTTTTATTATCTGATTGGGTCTTTATCATCACAGAGCAGCAGAGAGAGTTTCTTGTGTTAGAATGTAAACTGTAGAACATAGAATTATTAAAGGCCATTGTGTCAGATCATGTTTTC
Source organism: Odontesthes bonariensis (assembly GCF_027942865.1). Lineage (NCBI taxonomy): Eukaryota > Metazoa > Chordata > Actinopteri > Atheriniformes > Atherinopsidae > Odontesthes > Odontesthes bonariensis. The sequence goes on along the minus strand of NC_134524.1, from coordinate 32,615,776 downwards.
ATACAGTCAGGAGCTCATGATGTGAATTTTCTCAGTTCTGTTGTGTTTACAGTTTCCGTTGTGATATTAGTGCGGGTCCCTCCTCTTCTCTTCATCCTTTCTTCACTGTGGGCTCTTCTAACCGCTGTGTTTTAGCTGGGATTCCCACCCTGTGTTCAACTGCTGTGCACCAATGTTTTACAGCACCATGTTGTTAACATCACATTGAAAAGAAATGTTCTTCTGTTTCAGAAGTGAGTTTGTCACTTTTTCATTTGGGGCTGGATTTTCAGCAGAATAACTGAGCAGGTGTTCATATGTTAGGATTTAAAACACAGGGATTATGGGATGGTGAAATATCTTTGGGGGGAAAAATGTATTTTCAGCAGGAGGGGAATTCATGGTTAAACACATCGCTGCAGTTTTTCATAATTCAAATAATCACGTCACTGAATTGTTAAGAAAACTGTTCCAGCACATTTATCCTTTGTTTTTATCTTTCTACAGTCCGCTGATGGGATCCCAGAATTAATTGTTACCATAAAGGGACAAGCCCAATGTATGTTAAAGGAAATCTCAAATAAAATATGTGATTTATGCCAAATTACCAAATGTGTTCTGTTTTTTTCCTGCATATGAAAGTCAAACAGTTGGGAGGGTGATGGAACTGCAGCTCCAGTTTTAAAATGAAATGACTAAAGTAAATGCAATTATTCCATTTACTTTTGACTTATTTTCACTTAAGAAAATTTATCACGTTTTGTTTCGTAGCTACTGTTAAAATTAATAAGAATAAATCAATTGTAATCAGTATCTACTCATTTATTAGGCAGCTGTAATATTTCATACATGATAAAATTTGATTTTCAATTGCTAAACCAGAGGTTGCCAACCCTTTTCTGCTCCTGACCCATCTGAAAAAATATTGACCAATTCATCATTTTCATTACTACACTGATAATGATACGAAATTGTCGAAAGCATTTTCTATGTCGCAAATCTTCAGATTTTTCTTGTGACTCTTTTGAGGGCCCCAGACCCTGGATACCACAGAACTATCTACCTGCATATAAACAGTTTGGATTTCCAGGTGGCAGAGCTGCTACCACACATCTGTCCTTCATGTTCTTTTCCTTTCTTCTTAAACTATCTAATAAAGTAAGGGTAAAGTGCCCCATGGAGAGAAACCCAACAATTCCCTCAGAGCCGGACAAGCTGACAATGAGGTGGACAAAAAAACAAACGAACAACGGAGCTAGATTTGGACAGGACTGCCTCCAGTGGTTAAGATGAGGGGGGAAAGGAGACAGAGAGGCCACTAACAAACACTGAGCACTTTGGTTGTGCCATAACTGCAGATGTAACACTGAGCTCAGGATCCAGAAGCACCTGCAGAAAGGAGCAGGGAGATAAAAATCACCATCCATGGAAAAAAAGAAACGTAAAAGTTAATAAAATGTAATGACGGCATAAATGTGAGGTGTGACATTCAGTGCATAATGGAAGGTCCCTCCCAGGTTGAGCCCATAACTAAAGGGATTGCTCAGGATCAACTGAGCCAGCCCAACTGTAACATTTATCAAAAAAAGTTCCACAGAGAGGGGCCTGATAACTGAAGGCTCTGCCTCCCAAACTGGCAGCTGGTTCCACAGAGAGGGGCCTGATAACTGAAGGCTCTGCCTCCCAAACTGGCAGCTGGTTCCACAGAGAGGGGCCTGATAACTGAAGGCTCTGCCTCCCATTCTACTTTTAGAAACTCTGGGAACCTCAAGTAAACCTGCAGTTTGGGAACGAAGTGCTCTGTTAGGAAAATATCTTATAATGAGATCTTTAAGATATGATGGAGCTCGGTCATTAAGAGCTTTATATGTAAGGAGAAGAATTCTAAATTCTGCTCTGGATTTTTCTAGATTCTAGCTTCATGCTAAATCCAGTCTTCCTCTGGGGAATTGTTCTGGTCCCATACAACAAACAGACAGAAATCAGCATTCAAAATAATATTGTGCACAAAAAAACTGGTTTGAAAATAGATAAAAGTCCAATTTTAAAACAGTTATTGGTAAAAAAGAATAAATACAAAAAGATGAAAAATTCAAAAGCAAAGGAGAGTCCAAGCTAATAAATCAGTCCAGCTTCCACTTCTCAGTTCCCTGGTGGAGGGCATCAAGTTCCAGACCGTAGTTCGACTGTGCTTTTAACCACACTGACACAAAAAAAGATTTGATTTGATTGGATTTGATCTGAAGAGTAAATCCTGCATCTGAAATAGCTTATTTCAGCAGTTCTATAAACAAAAAGAACAAACATATTTTCTGGTCGTTAACAGCTCCTTTTAAAGACACATGATTTGGTCAATGAGGGGAAAATGAAGTTTATGCTCCCAAAGCAAAGTATGAAGGGTACCTTCCTTTGAGTAAGTAGATGCTAGAAAAGGTGGACTATGTTTTATTGGTTCTTTTTTCCAAAACTTTCATTGAGCAACAGGCTAAACTCCAAACTACTCCCACTTTATGTTTGTTTGGAGTCTTTTTCAGTTTAGTAAGGCCATTTTTTCAACTGAATTGACATCAGCAAATTTATTTGGAGTGTCTTTATTTGCAAAGTAAAGTCCACCATGAGTTCAGCGGATAGACAGTGATTTAGCTGTGTAAGCATTTCTGCAAAAACAGCCAATGTCTGTTCAGTTTGTGCCTGCTGTGTCTGCTGACACTGGAGCTGTGAGTTTCGGTCTCACTCACAGAGAGAAAGTTAAGGTGAGAACATGTGTCACCTCGGCTTGGTTCGTCTTTTGGTTTTCGTCTCACTTCAGGGACTTGCTGCCACACGACGGAGTGTCAGTGTTCAGTTAGCTGTGAATAACACTGGACTGGAAGATGTTGAAGGTAAATTGATGTACGGTATTTATGTGTGTGTGTGTGTGTGTGTGTGTGTGTGTGTGTGTGCAGAAACATTTTACTTTGACTTCACCTATCTGTCAGGCATGCTGTAAATGCTTCATTCATTGTTTCCTAGCTTACTAACTTATTTTGGTAAAATTGACATAAAAATTCTCGAATGGCGGGCTGTTGGCAGTAGTTCTGGTCAATATTTTTCTTTGTGTCTGCTTAAAATCTTTTGAGCTTTTTTCCATTAAAACTAGGATTTTCAAAAATGTTTTTCATGCTGTGCTTCTAAGGCTGGGTACCTGATTCCATGTCTGTTTGCACAAACTGAGTAGGACTTTGCACATGGTCCTACACATACAACCTTTTTGGGACAGTTGTGCTGAAGCTTCCCATTCATTAGAATGTAGTCAGTCTACAGTGCACTGTAGAGGTGTGGGGGGTACTGTCCATTCTTCACAAAGTCTCTCCCTAAAACAAGTATTCAGGTTTTTCTTTTGCTTCGTGTCTTCTTCTGGTATGTTGTTTTCTTTTTTTTTCCTTTTTTTGGGGGGGCTTTTTATCCCTTTAATGATAGTACAGTTGGAGAGAGACAGGAATGCAAGGGGCAGAGAGAGGGGGACTGGAACCGGGGCCAGCTGCAGTGAGGACTGTAGCCTCTCTACATGGGGCGGCTGCTCTGCAGTGTCCTGATCAGGAGCCATTCATTTGAATCAGGTGTGCTGGAGGAGGGAAACATCGAAAAAATGCAGGGCATGTTTCCGGAAGAGATCCGATTTAGATCTGATTTATTGGTCCATCCATCCATCCATCCATCCATTATCTTCCGCTTCTCCGGGGATCGGGTCGCGGGGGCAGCAGCTTGAGCAGAGAGACCCAGACGTCCCTGTCCCCGGCCACTTCCTCCAGCTCTTCTGGGGGGACCCCGAGGCGTTCCCAGGCCAGCCGAGAGACATAGTCTCTCCAACGTGTCCTGGGTCTTCCCCGGGGCCTCCTCCCAGTGGGACGGGCCCGGAACACCTCACCGGGGAGGCATTCTCACCAGATGCCCGAGCCACCTCATCTGACTCCTCTGGATGCGGAGGAGCAGCGGTTCTACTCTGAGCCCCTCCCGGATGACCGAGCTTCTCACCCTATCTCTAAGGGAGAGCCCAGACACCCTGCGGAGGAAACTCATTTCGGCCGCTTGTATTTGCGATCTCTCCTTCTTCACCACGACGGGCCGGTGCAGAGCCCGCATCACTGCAGACGCCGCACCGATCCGCCTGTCAATCTCCTGTTCCATTCGTCCCTCACTCGTGAACAAGACCCCGAGATACTTGAACTCCTCCACTTGGGGAAGGATCTCATTCCCGACCCGAAGAGAGCATTCCACCCTTTTCCAGCGAAGACCATGGTCTCAGATTTGGAGGTGCTGATGGTCATCCCAGCCGCTTCACACTCGGCTGGGATGATTTATTGGTTGACACACGAAATTTGTCCTCCGCTTTTAACCCATCCAGGTTGGCACCTGTTGACACACACATGCACAGGGTCACACACTCAGAGACAGACATGCAGGGCAGTGGGTCCCGAGGACTGGAAGAGCCCACCTGGAGTGGGCAGCCATGAAGCGCCCAGGGAGCATGGGGGTACGGTGCCTTGCTCAAGGGCACCTCAGCTGTGACAAGGAGGTGGACTGACACTCCTCCAGCTGTCAGTTCCACCAATGTTTTTTGAGTGGCCAGAGTGGGAATCGAACCGCCATTGGACGACCGACTCTAACCACTGAGCCGCGGCCGCCCACGGCTGAAATTGACAAAGAAAGAAACAAAGTCCAAGCTATCAGCACATATGCCCTGCCAGTTATCAGATGTCTGCTGGTATAAAAACCTGACCAAAGGAGGAGAAAGAGGACAGAAGAGTCCTATCAGATATCAAGACAAGAATACTCCTCACAATGCATTGAGGGTTCCAAGCCAAATCCAGCACCCTGAGACTGTACAGTAAGCAGGAGGGAGGCTAGTGAGGGTCAGAGCTACTATCCAAACACCAAAGATCCAAGATTTTATTCCCCAGTGATGAATTGCTTAGTGGATGCATCAGGCAGCTTAAATCCAGTAAAAAAGAGAAGGAAGAGGAGGAATAATCATGGAAAGATGAGCATGGCATGTACCAACAGATTTAAAGAAATGGCTGATATCAAGAGGTCCTATCAGAGAAAATCTGAAAGACAGCAGAGGCACAAAGCGTGTCAGCTAAAGAACAAACCCTAACTCCAAGAGCAAAACAGGTCGGACTCTTCCAGACGAGAAAGGACCCCAGGGGCAGGCTGTGCAGAGGCTTCCTGGACAGTCCAGCACATAGTAGCAGGTTGTAAGATGCAGGCAGGTATGGCGTACATGGAACACCATCACCCAGCAGCTGGAGTAGGGTACAAATCATCTGTACTGAGTACGAGTTGAATGTGCCAAAGTCAAAGTTTCAGATATCCTCAAAGGTGGTTGATAATGATAGATCTCAGACTCTATCGCTCTTCCAGATAAACAGGTAATGGTTAACCAACTGACACTGTAATGGCCGACAAATTACCGGACAAGGCAGTAGTGACAGATCAGAATCAGAATCAGAATCAATTTATTGTCATTACACATATAGCAATAACGAAATATGGTTCCAGTACACACATCCGGACAGACAAAATAAAAAAACCAAACAGGGGAGATAGGTGACCATGGCCATGCAGCTCAGTGCTGAGCGCTGCAAGATAGAAGAAAAAGGTACCACATTAGGAGGAGAAAATAAAAAAATAAAAAAATCATATTTCACACTTTACCCTTTCCCAGGATACAGTTTGAGATGGCAAAAAAACCTCAGCACAAAAAAGGAAAAACATACACACAACATCAAGCATTGGGACCGGTGAGGAGGTGTGAGAATTGCGTATGTTAATCAGTGAGCAAGTGTGTGTGTGCGTGTGAGTGTGTGCAAGTAGATCTGTGAAACCCTGTCTCAGGCCATTGTCTTTGAAAGCGATGGAAAGTTTATCAACTAGTCTAAACAGTTTCCACAGGAGTCCTCAGGAAGGGGAGGGAGCACATGGGGGGCAGAGCGTCTGTTTACATAACATAACAGGAGAAAATGTGCAGCTGGCAACCAAGGCCAGCTCAGGGGAGCCAGATTAAGATAACAAAAATGGTTTGGGTCAGGCAGACTCTTAATTTTTCCGCCTGCCTTGAAGTCTTAGCTGGTGCGTCTCAGTGTCGAATCCAAACAGCCAAATTCTGGAATGTAAAGCCAAATCCAAGACCAATCCGCCCGGTCCGAGCGATCAACTTTCTCCCAGGTGTAATCCATATCTCTTCTGAGTCCAGGGACCTCAGCCAGCTTGCGAACCTGTGTAAGGGTCGCATCCAGCTTCCGAATTTGCTCACGTAGCATCTCAGTCTGAGTGTTGATTGCTCTGCCGACCCCCTCAAACGCTGCCCTTAATTTCTTGATATGCCAGGTATCCTCCAACTCCAAACAGCAGGAAACCAAGTATCATAAATCCAAATGTATACAGATCTTCCACGTCCTCGACTGACAACATAGATAGACACAAAGTTCTCCATTTCCCCCAGGAGTCCATTGAGTATCCAGCGAAGAATGTCCCGCCAGGGCATGAGGGTTCTCCTTCCCCCAACTTTGCATTAAAGAACATTTGATCAATTGCGTTGAGAGACCAGCTGACCAGATCTTTCATTCTTGAATTTGAATTCGTCCGATATGTAAAGAGAGGCTCCGAAGACAAAACACGCTGAAGCAGGGCAAAAAAAGGAGGATGGAGAGCAGAGAGAAATGCGTCCTCCTTCACCGAGAGCAAGAGCAAGTATGTATCAGATGTAGCAAACCCAACCCTGAAACTCCCTGACATCTGGCAGAGAACCCAAACTTGAAAAGGAGACTGCCTCTGCCCACATGTGTGCATTGGAGGCAAAGAGGGGTTCAGTGTCTTGTTCAAGGATTGAGAACTCTGATTCTCCATGTCAGACAGTCATTCTTTCTTCTTAACTGTCTCTGCTTTAAAATGAGTAATCATCCAACCATCCATTTTCCATACCTGCTTTACCCATTTCAAGGTCATGGGAGGGGTTGGAACCTATCCCAGCTGCAATCCAGCATCTGGACCGGTTGCCAATCCATAGATATCCACAGATAAGCAAGACAAGCAACCATGCACAGTTACAATCACTCTTACTGTCGATTTAGAATCACCAGTTAACACAGTGGTTCTCAAAGTGTGGGGTGCGCCCCACTGGTGGGGAACAGAGACATGGCAAGTGGGGCGTGACAAACGGGAGGAAATTTTAAATTTTATGCCTATCTTAAATGCTTTTCTTTATTTATGTGGCAGCCGAGTAGACTAAGTTAAGCTCAAATGGTTTTCGGTGTGATCCAACAACGCCACTCCAGGAATTTCACCCAGAGAATTATTAAGTTTAGGTTCAAGGACACGCAGGTTCAATAATCAATGAATGAGAAGACGTAGTTCGATGTTTATACAAAAAGATCTAGTTTTTATTATAATAGTTGTCTTTTTATAATACGATTTAAAAACATTCATACAGAAAAATGAAAGAAGAACTAAACAGTGCTGAGCGTGACTGGGGAAACAGGGGTTAGTGAGAAGGGGGGCAGAATCCTAACTAAAATATATAAAGAAACAACAAACCAACTTAAAGGCACCAAAAGGTGAGAACTCAAATCCTAAAGGAACACAGCAAAAAGAAAGGGGGAAGACCACCACCCGGACCACCAGCACCCAGCCACCAGCACTGAGAAAGAGATAAACAAATCTTAATAATGGTCAATTTAGTAACTGAAAAAGAAAAAGAAAACCAAAATACAAATGTACTCCAAAAGAAAACAATATACAAATTATCTTAAAGTAGCTAACGGAAACTAACAGAGAAAACAAAACAGAAACTAAGGGAGTGTAACCTCAAAATCAATTAAAACTGCCAGAGACCCTCCGTGCGTCAGGCAGGGAGCAGGTCGTTTAGGCCCCCAGTCGTTTAGGCCCCCAGTCGTTTAGGCCCCCCTGCAGTCGTTTAGGCCAACAGAGGAGTCGTTTAGGCCACAGGGAGCAGTCGTTTAGGCCACAGGGAGCAGCCGTTTAGGCCCCCCTGCAGTCGTTTAGGCCAGGCTACCTGAGCAGCTGAAATCTTTATTCGTTTTTATAAGATATAAGTCAGCTCTACTGGTCTGTCTGGGTAGCCTACATATCTATGGTAAATTATTTAATAACCAACTTCCTACATATCTATGGTAAATTATTATTTAATAACCGACTTCCTACATATCTATGGTAAATTATTTAATAACCAACTTTAGTGTGGAAACGTTTTTTTTATTTAATAAATGGTGATTTATAAATTCATAAAATTGTGGAAATATTCATCCGCTTTGCCACATTCATTGGACAATAATGCTGTAATTATTTAGAAGCCCGTTACATTCGTTGGACAATAATTATTAATACCTAATAATTTTATTAATACCTAATAATTTGTTATTCAAAAGCCAGTTTGATTCGTGGTTTGTGAGAATATTTTTGGAATCCTGATCACATAATAGATAGATAGATAGATAGATAGATAGATAGATAGATAGATAGATAGATAGATAGATAGATAGATAGATACTTTGTTTGTGAGAATATTTTTGGAATATTCTGCTTCTGTTCCACCTTCCTCCTGTATTCCTCCTTTGCCTCTCTCAGCCGGACCTTGAGTTCCCCCTGTACGCGCACCAGGTTGTGGTCAGACTTTGGCATAGAGGAGGTCTAAAGTCCTGTTCTTCCTAAGATGGGACGTGGCCTTTGGTTTTTTTTATGCCCCTACCTGCTCTGCATCCAACAGGCTAATTCGATAAAGTGAATATAAAAGGAATATGAAAGGAAAACAGCACCATATCAATCAAAATCAACACTTTATTTATCCAGTGTTTCCCACAGAATTTTTGGAAACTATGGGGGGGGTAAATTCACGTGGCGTAAATTTGTGCGACTGCAGATTTTATTTTATTTGATTGATTTGCACACATTCATTCAAATATAACAAAAAATACACAATAAAACCCAACAAATTAAAAAAAAGGAATGTGTGCTGGAGATGTCAGAAACCCTTGTGGGCTTATGAGGAAACCTCATCTTGTCATTAAAACAATATGATAACAATTGTAATAGAAAATATTTACAGGTTAAAACTAAACTTCATGAAAAATATGAATGGATCATATACAGTGAGGACTTATGCCTTTTTGAGAAACTTGAAAAGGTTTTCCTTGATAACAAAGGGTGTGGGAAGTACACAATGAGTTCAGGAACACATCAGAAGTGGTTTGGTTTTGATATCTTTAAAAACAAGAGAGCTATTACAAAATAAAAATCTAAAATGGAATTAACTATGCACACTGAGTAAATGTTCTACCTAAAATGATTTTTCTGGAAACTAAAAGACTGTGAAAGCTTTATAGTGAGTTCACAAACCCATCCGAAGTGGTTTGGTGTTCATTGGTTGAATATCCAGTGAGAACAAAAAAAGGCGTTGCACTTTTGCGACGGTCCCTAAGCGCTCCGGCTGCCGTAGTTCACTTAGAAGTATATTTGGCGCGGTTACTCTGATCTTTCAGGCTTACTTTGGTGAGTTGATAAAGCCTGTGGTATGTTAGTCTTAGTTTTCTGTAAATATTAATACCATCCTGAGGCTAATTGGTGCGGTTTTCGCGACGCTATTACAATTACAAAGCCGGAAAATAGGCGAATGTCGAATATAAAACCAACTTCACCCCGCTCCGCCTAGTCGGGATGGTTGAACCACACATGCGGGACAGATGAACCACCTTATTTTAAACAGAAACTATTGAGCTTACTATTTTTTTAAGCAACATACCGGACAACATACTAGTGTACTCGTCATTGCTCAAATTTCACATTATTTCTCAGAATATAAATAGGTCAAAAAAATATGTTTGTCAACGAAATCACGATGATTACAGCTGATCTTTATGCACGCGCACCCACTGATCTATAACGTGTGTCAATCGCCCCGACAGCGACTAATAATACATAAATCTTTTTTGCCACTAAACTTCGAAACTCTGACATTGCACACTTTAGGACATGTTTAATTACTAATTCACCTGTTGTAGAGTCATATTGGTTGGTTTTCGAGGAAATCGCTGTGTTTCAAAAAAAAAAAAAAAAAAAAAAAAAAAAAAAAAAATAGCTGTGTTTCAAACGATTGGCGGCCAAACTATGGCGGCCAAATGGAAACTATGGCGGGCCGCCATAGTTTCCTCAATGTATGGGAAACACTGATTTATCCCAAGTAAGGAAAGAAAAGGTACAAAGTGTAGGGAGCCCTAGGCTGTACAGGCACACACACACAAACACACACACACACACGGCTACTCCACCTCTACATTGCTTTACATTTAGGCCCAACTATAGCCTTGAAAGACGGTCAATTTTGTATTGCATTTGGTAGGCCTATTGCATGATATATGCCTACACCAAGAAAATAATCCCTACAGTAAGTAGACTATTCATTATAGCGATCAGGAGATTCAGTAGGTAACAGCCAACGGTGAAGATACAGTTGTGACGAGAATGTAAGGGGGAAAATGCATTAATGACATGCCAGATAAGGACAGACTGAAGCCCAGGGCCAGCACACCCGCTCTGCAGAGCTTCACCAGGTACATGGACAACACGTGGTTGAACTCCACCATCCACCCACCCACCACCTGGAGTGTCTTTAAGAAGACGGTGCGCACCAACAATGACGTGGAGGGATGGCACGCCGCCTTGAACAGGAGGGCTTCCGGCAAGAGCAACCTTCCATTTTACATCCTGGTGCCTCTCCTGCAGAAGGAGGCATTGCTTGTGCACCTGAACATCAAGCTGGTCAAGGAAAAGAAACTCTCCCGCACCCAGCGCTTGGGCAACAGACTTTTGCAAGAGAGGCTGTTCGATGCGTGGACGAGGTTTGAAAAGGGGGAACTGAGTGCTGACGGACTTCTGCGTTCCTGTAAGGGCTTTGCTCCAGAGCCCGCTGTGTCATAACTGTGTCATGTAGATATGTTGTAAATAAGGTCATTTTTTACTTTGACTTAGCCACTTTGATAGACCTGTTTGGTCTGTATTTTGCACTGGAAACATTTATTAACTTAAAGGCGATGTTAACAATTTGTACTTTTGCACTTTTGCTGTGTGTGTGTGTTTGTGTGTGCCTGTACAGCCTAGGGCTCCCTACACTTTGTGCCTTTTCTTTCCTTACTTGGGATAAATAAAGTGTTGATTTTGATTGATATGGTGCTGTTTTCCTTTCATATTCCTTTTATATTCACTTTATCGAATTAGCCTGTTGGATGCAGAGCAGGTAGGGGCATAAAAAAAAACAAAGGCCAAGTCCCATCTTAGGGCAATTGCCCTTGTACTCAACCTAAACAACAAATAAAATACAATTTCAGCAGAATATATAGGCCTACGAATAACTGTAAAATAAACAAATATTTAGTGAATTTGTGTTCACGTGTATCAACCACGTAAATAACGAATTATTATTAATAATTAGGCCTATTGTCCAACGAATGTGTGCATGTGGTTTATTTTCACACGTTTGTTGGTAGTTTTGCATCTCCTCTTCCAATTTCCAAGCAACTCGCAGTTCTCTTAAGCGTCTTTCGTGCGCGTGTGTGTGTTCAATTCTTGGACCTCTTCTGTTTAACTTGTATATGCTCCCTTTGGGTCAGATATTGCAGAATTTTAACATCAATTATCACAGTTATGCAGACGATACACAACTTTATGTGTCTCTGTCACCGGACGACTGCAGCCCAGCAGACGTACTGTGTCAGTGTCTGAAGGAAGTAAACACCTGGATGAGAGAGAATTTTCTACAATTAAATGAAGACAAAACTGAGATCATTCTGTTTGGGAGCAAAGAGAAGAGGGTCAGCGTTGGTAAATATCTTGAGACTCGGGCCCTTACAATCACTGACCAAGTTGGTAACCTCGGAGTGTTGATAGACTCAGATCTGACTTTCAGCAGCCACATCAAAGCTGTCACCAAGGCAGCTTTTTACCATCTCAGAAACATCAACAGAATTAAAGGTTTCCTCTCCCAAAAAGACCAGGAGAAACTCATCCATGCATTCATCTCCAGCAGACTCCATCACTGTAACGCTCTTTTAACTGGACTTCCCAAAAAGAGCATTAAGCATCTGCAGCTCATCCAGAACGCTGCTGCTGGAGTTTTAACCCGGACTAAGAGATCTGAACACATCACAGCAGCTTTAAAATCTTTACTCTGGCTTCCAGTCAGTCACAGAATAGATTTTAAAAGCCTGCTGATGGTTTACATCTGTGATATGTTCAGAGAATATAAAGCCAGCAGAGCTCTTAGATCCAAGGACTCAGGTCAGCTGGTCCAGTCCAGAGTCCGGACTAAACATGGAGAAGCAGCATTTAGCTGTTATGCTGCAAACAAGTGGAACAAACTGCCAGTGGAGATTAAACTTTCACCAAATGGAGACATTTTTAAATCCAGGTTAAAGACATTTCTGTTCTCATGTGTCTATGCATGAAATATCTTTTAACTTATCTAGACTGTTGCCTGATTTTAAATTCATTTAAATGATTTTATTTGTTTCTCTTTATATTCTTTTATGTATTTTTAATGCTTCTTGCACTCCCTGCTGCAATGCTTTTATTTTATGTAAAGCACTTTGAACTGTTTGTACATGAAATGTGCTATACAAATAAATTTGATTTGATTTGATTTGATTTTTAATGCTTAATGTTTATATCCTATGAATAACTGCAAAATAAACATGGCCAATATTTACCATAGATATGTAGGCTACCCAGACAGACCAGTAGAGCTGACTTATATCTTATAAAAACGAATGTACAATAATAAAGATTTCAGCTGCTCAGGTAGCCTGGCCTAAACGACTCCTCTGTTGGCCTAAACGACTGCAGGGGGGCCTAAACGACAGGGGCCTAAACGGCAATGGCCTAAACGACCCGTATCCGTCAGGCACAGCGCTCAGACCGCCGTCCGTCGGCGTCGGGCGCAGCCGTTAAGGCTGAAGCACTAGACGATTACAACATTAAAACAGGGAATCCCAAGCAAGACCTTGTTCAGGCAATACTTATCGGCGATAGATAAAAACCCCGAGCAGGTTGGACGAACTGTCAGTCAGTAAAGCAGGATCAAAAGCTCCGTGCAGAGCAGCAGTGTCTCCAGCCTACCGGTCAGTGCGACCAGAATTACAACAGCATCTTATGATGACACGCACCGACACATGCTCCGGAGGAGGAGAGGAGGACCCAGGCGGCAGTCCACCTGTTAACTGAGCATACTAGCGTTAGCCCTAAAATGTAGCATATATACAGAGACACAGAGAGAGATCAAACACTCACCACCGCGAGGGGAGACAGCACCCCGAGAGCCATTGGAGCCAGGGATGCATAACGGCCACCACTGCAGCAACAACAAATAATCAGCACACCAGAGAGACCAAAAGGTGAACATGCCGCGAGAGCAGCAGACATACCTTGTCGAGAAAATGACCCCTAACCCGGTAGCAGACAATTCAATGGAAGCAGACAGGGAAAGCATGAGGGAGGGCTCCTTTTATACTGCCACTCCTCTGATTGAATAATTGACAGCATGCCTACAGGCAGGTGAGGGAACTGGTCATGCATCTATGCTGCTACATTCACAATAAATATAATTCACTAAACAAAACACCCACACACAAACAAAGTAATAATGAATGGCTCAAATTATGAAAGAGCATTGGGAGACCGGGAGAAAAACGTAACCTGGAACTAAAGTGCAAAAACAATGATTGACGTCGGGTTGTTAATTGCGGCTGGACAACTAAGTAGCAGGTAGCGTAACCGTGAGCAACATGGATAAATTTGTGGCTCGGGAGTTATGACTCATTGGGCCTCATGCAAGAACCGTTCGTACGCACAGATTTGTTCTTAAATCGTCCGTACGAGTGATTTAAGAGAATTTGCGCATTCACCAATCTTTTCGTATTTTACGTTTTCTTTCAGATATGAACAGAATTTACAGTGATCCAGAGCTGTCGTAGGAGTTTCGTCAAATAGTCCGCTGTTATTCAAATCAAGTTTGCTTGACTAATGGATTGTATATTTAATTACTTTGAAGAAAACATAAATAAATATATACATTATACCCCATAATTATGCTGACATTATTCTGTTTGACTTAAATTATGCACTAATTGAAGGTTCATTTGACTCTGTATATAACAAGGTCAATGGGAAGTGTAACCAGCAGCTGACTTGTTACTTTTGGATGCCTTAGTGCGTCAGGCTCTTGGAAGAGACCGTGTGGAGACAGACAAATGGCTGACATCACGATTAACTCATTGGCTGCCAGCCATTTTCAGTGCAGAGACACCCATACTGCCAAGTGTTTTTCAGTATTTTGACTGATTTTCCTAGACCCACAGAAAAGTGTGTCTTATGACTATGTACACACCAAAATTACCAAAAGAAAGAGTAGACTCTCTTCTTTGATCAGGAAAAAAAAGTTTGTTTCTACCATTTTCAGTCTTTTAGTAATAGACAGTAGAACATAGGTTGGTTTCACCAAAAACAGCTGTTTGACCCAAAAAACTGAGAAAACGAGCTAGATTGTCCCCCAGCCCGCTCCGTTAAAAAACGCAATTGACGTCTATAGACGTCTTTGGCAGTCAGCGTTTTTTTTTAAATTGACGTTTATAGACGTCAATAGCACCGAAAGAGTTAAGATTCCCAAGGACTGTGCTGCTGCAAATATGCAGCTTGCTAGAGCCACAACTCCAGAGAGAAACACGCCGATCAAACCCAATTCCACCACACGTCCAGGTCCTCACCAGCCTTGGATTTTTGGCCACTGGAACCTTTCTGAGGGAGATTGGAGACAGATCGGGGGTGTCCCAGTCCTCTGTGAGTCGTGCGCTCCCCTTGGTCATCAAAGCTCTCATCAGTTTATCACCCATGGTACATCAGATTCCCATACACCGCTGTCCAACAAGTACACATTAAGAGGGACTTTCATGCCGTGGCTGGACTGCCAATCATAATTGGAGCATGAGACACATATACGCATCAAAGCCCTCGTGCTGTCGTGGAGCGCACTGAGCTGAAGGCCAGGTGGGTGTGTCTCGATACCTCGTTCATGGCGCAATATTGCCATGAACGAGGGTCTCCACCTGAACCAGCCCAGGCAGACCAGAAGGTGTGGTGCCAGGAGACCCTCCTCATGGACCACCCCATCAAAGTGCCATCATGATGAGGCAACAACTGATAGCACGGCTTTAGTTGCAGTCATCGATCGTTTACGCAGGTCGTTACACACTTTTTCTGAAGTTAAGAGCGTTTGTTGAATCTGACGTGACGTGTTCGTACGAGACCTTCAAATGAAAAAAGTGAGAGAAATTTAGAATAAAAATACGAAAATGTTCTTGCATGAGGCCCATTGTTTCCATTAACTCGTTCACTGAATCAAACCTGCTACTGTCAGCTAACTGTAAAGAGGAGACATGCCACACAACTATTATTCTAACTGCAATTGCGTAAATGTATCAAGCTAATTGCTGTATTAGCTCCGTGGCTGAAGGGGAGCTAATACAGCTCACAGCTCGTAGAGCCCCTCCCATACCCGAGAAACTCGGCAGCTCTCTGCTACGCACAGTTCAGGACTCCTGATTCAGGACTCATGATTTATACCCGACTCAAGGGCGGTTTATGGTCGGAAACCAGGTCGTCTGCGTGTGTGTCGCAGTTAACGCGACAGTTTTAGCCTTTTTCACAATGATTTGGGACGTGGTTTGGAACTTGTTTGTACATTCCGTGGCGCACACTCTGGGTGATTGATTCAAGTGACTCGAAAACCCGATTCATTTTAGTGAGTGACTCATACAAACTCGAGCCAGTAAAAGGAATCGAGTGTCCCATCACTATAACACACCCCTGTCACGTTAACAAGCCACTGGATTTCTTTAAAAAAAAATCGACAGCAGGAGCAACGCCTGGTAAAGGCTGCGTCGGTTAACAGTCAAGCACAAATGGCCTCATACAAAGTTACATACAGAATCCCGAAATGCAACCATATGCTTCTCAGCTGTGGCATCTCTGAAAACAAAACACAGATCTCAGCTCAACATTGAGCATGACTTGAGAGTGGCAGTTTCAAGCCTGCAACCACGTGTTGAGAAGTTGTGCAAAACAGGCTCATTGCAGCCACTAATGCAGGGATACATTTTAGTTGTTTTTGTTTTATGCACAGATTGCAAATGAAACGCTTTTATTTTCTCTTTTTGAACTTTGTGTTATTTGATGTTATTGATTTTGATTCATTATAAAATATGATGATACTTGGTGGTGTTAGTTCAATCGAGTTAAAATATAATTTATCAATATTTTTGTTGGGGCGACAGGGGCAGGTGGGGCTTGGAAATCCCCACTTGTTCAAAGTGGGGAATGACCAAAAAAGTTTGAGAACTACTGAATTAACCTAACATGTAAGTTTGTAGACTGTGGGAGGAAGCTGGATTACCCAGAGAAAAACAGTGCATGAAAGTGTAGAACATGCTAACTCCACACAGAAAGGCTCCAGCTGAGATTTAAAGGATTTAAAGTATTATTCAATTCAATTTACTTCAGTTGATCCATGATTACTAACATCTCACCAGATTTTCCTTCATACATCTCCATGTGGCATAAATATTTATGCTTTAGAAACCTATGTAAATTTTGGCCCCTGAACATCCTTGTGTTGTGATGTTGGATCAGTTATGTCCCCAAGTTCCACTTTTATTTAACTTAATGTGTACTTCTGGTTTTTATATTAAGGTTTATGAATTAGTGAATAATTAAAGTAACACTCCTGTGTGTTTGTCTCTGTTCCACAGCTCGAAAGCAGGAGATCATTAAAGTGACGAAGCAGCTGATTGAAGCTATCAACAACGGAGACTTCGATGACTACGCGTTAGTTCAACCACTTTCATTTATTCATGACAGACTTGTACCTGTAATACCACAAGCTTACATCTGTGCATATATTTAATATGGCTGCTTGGTGTTCTCTTTCAGGAAGATATGCGATCCTGGCCTCACATCCTTTGAGCCTGAGGCTTTGAACCAGTTGGTGAAGGGCATGGACTTTCACCGCTTCTACTTTGACAATGGTAAAGATCATCTGTTGGACAGGGTGGAGTGAAACCTCAGAGTTGACCGTGACAATAACAACAATAACCCCAAAATTGACAAAAATAGTATCAGATTAGTATAATTTTCTTTTCTTTTTTAAGGGTTAATTTAGTTTAATGCTTTAAAGATAGACATTAAGGCTCTCATGGTAATAAGTAGGTACACCCCTTATCAATTCTAAGATTTACATGTCATCAAAAAATCATCTGGTCCTTATCATGTCTTAAAAGAAAGTAATTACAATATTAAAACAACAGCACCTCTTGATGCACAATGTGTCACAATCTGTGTATTTTGTTTTTTTCTGTCTGGATTAAGTTTTGCCATTTCCTCACCTCTTTCCTCAGTTCCCTCCTGCCAGTCATCAGCTCCACTCTTTCACCTGTGTTCAGTTATTCTCAGCTGCATTTACTCATGAATCAATCTTCCCACAGTATTTAGCCTCCCGGTTTGTTCTCAGCATTTGTCAGATCTGCTTCTACCCCTCGTCCTCTGTAATTCTTGTTCCAGTCTAGTTAAGTCTTGCCTTTTTCTGGTTTGTCGGTATTTTGTTTTTTGTTTTTCTCCAGTTTGTTTTTTTGTGTTTTCGGCTTTGCCGCGCCCTTGTTTTAAAATGAATAGTTTCCTTTTATTTCGCCTCCTGGCTCTCACTCTGTGTCCTTACCTGGATCTTCCTTCCTTGCCACCTTCAACCCGTGACTGCAGGATCTGACAAACCATGGATCAAACTAACATGTTCCCTCGTTGGCCTCAGTTCCCTGCACCTCACCTCAAATTTCTCCGCCTGATGGCAGCCAGGTCGGAAAGGGACCAGCTTCCTGTGCCCCGGCCGCCTCCAGCGCCTCAGCCTCCTTTGCCCCGGCCGCCTCCAGCGCCTCAGCTTCCTGTGCCCCGGCCGCCTCCAGCGCCTCAGCTTCCTTTGCCCCGGCCGCCTCCAGCGCCTCAGCTTCCTTTGCCCCGGCCGCCTCCAGCGCCTCAGCCTCCTTTGCCCCGGCCGCCTCCAGCGCCTCAGCTTCCTTTGCCCCGGCCGCCTCCAGCGCCTCAGCTTCCTGTGCCCCGGCCGCCTCCAGCGCCTCAGCTTCCTTTGCCCCGGCCGCCTCCAGCGCCTCAGCCTCCTTTGCCCCGGCCGCCTCCAGCGCCTCAGCTTCCTTTGCCCCGGCCGCCTCCAGCGCCTCAGCTTCCTTTGCCCCGGCCGCCTCCAGCGCCTCAGCCTCCAGTGCCCCGGCCGCCTCCAGCGCCTCAGCCTCCTTTGCCCCGGCCGCCTCCAGCGCCTCAGCTTCCTTTGCCCCGGCCGCCTCCAGCGCCTCAGCTTCCTGTGCCCCGGCCGCCTCCAGCGCCTCAGCTTCCTTTGCCCCGGCCGCCTCCAGCGCCTCAGCCTCCTTTGCCCCGGCCGCCTCCAGCGCCTCAGCTTCCTTTGCCCCGGCCGCCTCCAGCGCCTCAGCTTCCTTTGCCCCGGCCGCCTCCAGCGCCTCAGCCTCCTGTGCCCCGGCCGCCTCCAGCGCCTCAGCTTCCTGTGCCCCGGCCGCCTCCAGCGCCTCAGCTTCCTTTGCCCCGGCCGCCTCCAGCGCCTCAGCTTCCTGTGCCCGGCCGCCTCCAGCGCCTCAGCTTCCTGTGCCCGGCCGCCTCCAGCGCCTCAGCTTCCTGTGCCCCGGCCGCCTCCAGCGCCTCAGCTTCCTTTGCCCCGGCCGCCTCCAGCGCCTCAACTTCCTGTGCCCCGGCCGCCTCCAGCGCCTCAGCTTCCTTTGCCCCGGCCGCCTCCAGCGCCTCAGCTTCCTGTGCCCCGGCCGCCTCCAGCGCCTCAGCTTCCTGTGCCCCGGCCGCCTCCAGCGCCTCAGCTTCCTTTGCCCCGGCCGCCTCCAGCGCCTCAGCTTCCTTTGCCCCGGCCGCCTCCAGCGCCTCAGCTTCCTTTGCCCCGGCGGGACCGTCAGAGCTGTGTAATTTCAAATGTAATGTTCTTTGTTGCAGCAGAGCAGCAGAGCTGACAAAGCCTCTGACTGACCATACCTAATTATTTCATCACAATGTTATGTGGAGGGTTTGCTGTTTTGACCATTATGGTAGCAGCTTTTGCAGCATTTCTCTTTGTATAATCAGCTTCAGGGGCTCCAGAGGAGATTGCAATCTTCACCACAGACTTATGGAAGATATTCAAAATCTTGGTGCAGATACCAAGGACCTAACCTTCCTCAAGAAGTACAGTCTGCCCTGTCCCCTTTTATACATTACCAGTTCAATCTGTTGTCCAGGTATACTACCAGGTATCTGTAGTTATACACCACTACCACCTCTTTTTTCCAGAATAGAAATAATGCTTGGCTTATTGTGATTGTTCCCATACTATGCCACAAAGTGGTCAACCAGTTCCCTGTACAGTCTTCTCTCAGTCGCCCTCAACTTGTGCAAAACGCTGCTGCCCGTCTTTTAATCAACACCAACAGACGTGTGCACATCACTCCTGTTCTTAACTCCCTCCATTGGCTTCCTGTCCTTTATAGAACTGATTTTAAACTTATGTTTGTTTTTAAAGCTCTTAACGGCCTCGCCCCATCGTATTTGTCTGAGCTTTTAACAGTCCGCAATCCTGGTAGAGCTCTGATGTCAACAGATCAGTTTCTGCTGGAAGTGCCCACGTCAAAATACAAACCCTGGGGTGAGCGAGCCTTTTCCCAAAGCTGCCCCCAGGCTCTGGAATAAGCCCCCCGTCCAGCTGCGTCTTATTTCTGACCTGGGCCTCTTCAAATCTAGGCTAAAAACCTACTTATTTAGGATGGCTTTTAATACCCAGTAGTATGATGACACTTTTATCTTATTTGATTTTCTTGTATTTTATTGCTTTCACTGTTCTTTTATTGTTTTTATTTGTTTTTACTTATTCTTCTATTTATTTATTACCTGCTGTAAAGGCAAGGCAATTTTATTTATAGAGCACAATTCATACACAGGGCAATTCAAAGTGCTTTACAGCTACATAAAATCACAAGAAGGCAATAAAACCATT
The DNA here is from genome assembly GCF_027942865.1 of Odontesthes bonariensis. NCBI lineage: Eukaryota > Metazoa > Chordata > Actinopteri > Atheriniformes > Atherinopsidae > Odontesthes > Odontesthes bonariensis. The sequence continues at coordinate 32,595,654 of NC_134524.1, read as the reverse complement.
AAAAAGGAATAAAAAAAATGAAAGAAAGAAATTAAAAAAGAAAGAAATTTAAAACCCATTAAAATAATCATTAAGTAATTAAAAAGTGAAGAGTGCAGATAAAATACTTTCAGGTGTCATATGCACAGCTAAATAGAACTGTTTTCAGCCTGGATTGAAACATTGTCAGAGTTGAGGCCTGTCTCACATCTTCTGGAAGACTGTTCCAGGTTTTAGGGGCATAAAACTGAAACGCAGCCTCACCTTGTTTAGTCCTGACTCTGGGCCCCAGCAGGAGACCCCTCCCTGAGGTTCTCAGAGCCCGAGTTGGTTCATATGGCTCTAACATGTCAGAGATGTACTTTGGCGCTTGACCGTGAAGAGACTTGTACACAAGCAGAGCTGTTTTAAAGTCTATTCTCTGAGCGACAGGAAGCCAGTGCAGAGACCTGAGCACTGGACTAATATGGTCGTATTTCCTGGTTGTAGTCAGGACTCGAGCAGCAGCGTTCTGGATGTACTGCAGCTGTCTTATAGCCCGTTTAGAGAGCCCAGTGAGCAGGCCGTTACAGTAGTCTAACCTGCTGGAGACAAACGCATGGATCAGTCTCTCTAAGTCTGGTTTAGACACTATTCCTTTGATTCTGGCAATGTTTTTTAGATGGTAAAAAGCTGCTGATGTTACAGATTTAATGTGGCTGTTAAAGTTCAGGTCTGAGTCCAATATTACCCCGAGATTTCTAACTTGATAGTTAGGTTTTAGAGAGAGAGTCTCAAGGTGACTGATAACACTTTCTCTTTGTTTCTGTGGGCCACAGACAATGATTTCAGTTTTGTCTGAGTTAAGCTGGAGGAAATTGTTTTGCATCCACACACTGATCTGTTCGATGCAGCGACACAGTGTATCTACAGGCCCGTGTTCTCCTGCCGTCAGTGACACGTAGATCTGAGTGTCATCTGCATAATTGTGGTAGGACACATTATAGCTGCGTATTAGCTGGCCTAGTGGAAGCATGTACAGATTGAACAATACGGGTCCCAGGAGTGACCCCTGGGGAACCCCACAGGTCATAGCCATTTTGTCTGAGACACAGTTACCAATTTCAACAAAATATTTCCTGTCCTCCAGATAGGACTTGAACCAGTTTAAAGCACGACCAGAGATTCCCACCCAGTCTTCTAACCTCTGTAATAAGATCGCATGGTCAACTGTGTCAAAGGCAGCACTCAGGTCCAGCAGAACTAAGACTGTGACTCTACTTGCATCTGTGTTCAGGCGGATGTCATTTGTCACCTTGATCAGAGCTGTCTCAGTGCTGTGGTGGGGCCTAAAGCCTGATTGGAAAGTATCAAAAGCATTGTTAGACAGGAGAAAGTCACTAAGCTGTTGGTATACAACTTTTTCTAGGACTTTGCCTAAGAATGGCAGGTTTGATATGGGCCGGTAGTTGTTCAGTACTGTGGCATCAAGATTGCTCTTCTTTAGAAGAGGCTTAATGACAGCAGTTTTTAAAGGATAAGACCGGTTTTTTGACATTGGGCCCTTGATTTCACATTATAACATGATGTTCTACTCACCCCTGCTTGTTGTTGAACATTTGGAGCTGTTCCGAAGATATTCGAGAGGCGTCTGGCTGCTCTCTTGAGATATTCGGCCATGAAACGGTTTCCTATGGGCAAGCTTATACAGGTACAAACTATGCTGTTTATAATTTATTAATTACTGTACACTAGCACTGATAACGTGGAGGTGCGTCGCTTACTTAAAAAAATCCGGGTTATTGTAATTTTGTTTTTTTCGTCGTAAAGTGGGTGTAACTGACGTCATCGTCGTGCTACTGCCACAGACAGCCCACAGACCTGCTGCCTATTTATTCATTCGGCTAAAATTCAAAATTAGTAACCCGGATTTTTTTAAGTAAGCGACGCACCTCCACGTTATCAGTGCTAGTGTAGAGTAATTAATAAATTATAAACAGCGTAGTTTGTGCCTGTATAAGCTTGCCCATAGGAAACCGTTTCATGGCCGAATATCTCAAGAGAGCAGCCAGACGCCTCTCGAATATCTTCGGAACAGCTCCGAATGACCAACAACAAGCAGGGGTGAGTAGAACATCATGTTATAATGTGAAATCAAGGGCCCAATGTCAAAAAACCGATCTTATCCTTTAAGGCCTTTGGAAATGTTCCAGTCTGGAGTGAGATGTTGACTAGATGAGCAAGTTGTGGTAACAAACTGCTCAGCACAGACTTTAGGAATCTAGTGAGCAACTCATCAAGGCAGCACGTTGATGAACTCAGACTGCAGATGGTCTCTGACTGTTTTGTCAGTAACAGGTGTGAAATGTGTCAGCTCTAGGTGTCTAGCTGGCTGCAGAGTAGTTATTTGTGTTGTGGAAATTATTGCATTTTTAATGCCTTGAACTTTGTCATTAAAGAATATTGCAAACTCATTACACTTGGATGTAGAAATGAGTTCTAAAGGCAGTGAAACTGGAGGATTTGTTAATCTGTTTACTGTAGCAAACAGGACACGAGAGTTGTTACTGCAGTTTTTGATGATTTCAGAAAAATAACTCTCCCTTTTTCTACGCAAAGTCTGGTTGAACACACATAGCTTTTCTTTGTAAGTCTCATAATGAACCTGGAGCTTTGACTTGCGCCATTTCCGTTCGGCTCTCCGGCACTCCCTTTTCTGTGCCCTGACCGACTCTTCTTTCCTCCATGGCGCCCTTTGCCTACTTTTAACCATTCTAACCTTGACAGGAGCAATGGCATCCAAAACATTTAAGAGACTTGATGTGTAAGAGTTCAACAGATCATCAACATCAGAACACAGGGTTTTCTCAAACCTAATCATTTCCATAAACTGTGTCCCTGTTCTGTCATTTATGAGTCTTCCCCGAACAACTGCAGACCCAGCTGGTGTTTTGGGTAAAGTAGATAGGTCGAAGAAAACACAGAAATGATCAGATAAAGCAACATCAACGACATTCACGTTTGAAATAATAACACCCCTTGAAATGAGCACATCTAGAGTGTGCCCTCTGTTGTGGGTGGGCTCAGTCACATGCTGAGTTAGACCAAACATTTCAAGGACAGCAGTGAGCTCTTTAGCTTCCTTGTTATGCGCTACGTCCACATGCACATTCAAGTCCCCTGTTATGATTAAACAGTCAAAAGCAGTGCACACAATTGAAAGTAGTTCAGTAAAATCATCAATAAAACAATTCTGTGGTGGTTTATAAATGGTGATATAAAGTATAGAAGATTGTTTTATCTCCATTTTGAATGACACATACTCAAATGATGAAAAAAACCCAAATGACAACTTGTGGGTGGGTATATTGTCCCTGAACATGGCACAAACACCCCCACCCCTCTGGTTTTCTCGTGTTTCAGACACAAAATTGAAGTGAGGTGGACTAGACTCAATCAGGACTGCATTTGCTGTGTTTTTGTCGAGCCACGTCTCAGTTAAAAACATAAAATCAAGATTGTGAGAGGAAATAAAACTATTAATTAAGAATGATTTGTTACTTAAAGATCTGACATTGAGTACTGCGTGTTTGAGATTAGTTATAGTTGAACTGGATGCTGTGTTCTTGCAAGGGATATGGATAAGATTTCTCTGATTGGACAGTCTGATTGTCCCTCTCTTCACTCCATCCTTGGACCTCTGGTTTAGATGGTGTTTACCAACACAGAGGCCCTTAGTGTCCTAGACAACAGCATTGACGCTGTTGGAAATGACAGCTGTGGGCACCGGTGGTGGGGGCCAAGCTGGGGGGGCTTTGGTCGATGGAGTAGGCTGGGGAGGGAGAGGGGCTCGATGCTTCTTTGAGGATAGAATTCTTGATCTTGCCATGTTTGGCGTGAGAGGAACCATTTTAATCCCCGATTTCACCAAGCTTTCAAGGTGATCAGGAAATCTCCTGGGTGACGGTGGAGAAGAGAACGATGGTGAAACATCTCTGGAGGGTGTAGATGCAGCAGGTGGGTCCCAGGCCTGTGGTGAGGCCCGTGGTGAAGACGATGGTGGAGCTGCTGAATCCTGTGTTCGGGATGCTGGAGGTGCTGCTGTGGCTGCTGTGGCTGAATTCTTTGCTGGGTCCTTGGGTGGCGAGGCAGGAGCTCTTCTCTGGCTCGTCTTCTCTCTCTGCGGCAGCACAGGACCCGGTCCTGGTCCTGGTCCTGGTCCTGGTCCTGGTCCTGGTCCTGGTCCTGGCCCTGGCCCTGACCCCTTCTGATGCCTCAGAGCGTGGAGAAGATTATCCGTCAGTCGTCTCACTCCACCTCTGTTCAGGTGTGGGCCTTTTCTTTGAAAGAGATCATCTCTTTGCCAGAAAAGATTAAAGTTCTCGATGAAATGAGGTCCTCTGGACTCACAGACTTTGGACAGCCATGTGTTCAACTGAAGCAGCCGGCTGAATTTGTTGATCCTCCTGTCGATGTTTGGGAGAGGTCCACTTATGAATGTTGGTATTGTCACTTTATCAAGACTCTCAAACAGTTTCTCAAAGTCTTTTTTTAAGATTTCAGACTGATTCTCTCTGATGTCCACTGCACCCACGTGCACAATCAGCTGTTTCACCCCTTGGTGTTTTGCCAGTACCTCTGGTAGTAATCTTGTGATGTCAGAGACAGTGGCACTTGGATAGCTGCATGTAACCATTCTGTTTATGTTTATATTAGATATGGCTCCGTCTCCAAGCACAAGAGTATCTTTGACCTTGACACTCGGCACAGTTTCTCTGTCCATCTGCTTCTTTGTACCGTCTCTCTGTTTGTTACACTCAGTCACATTTGGCTCTGACAGTGGTAAAAATCTGTTTGTTAACTTTATTCCGGGTGATGTTACATATCCTCTGTTGATACCAACAGTTTGACGATTCTTCGGCTTTGCACCAAGTCCATCATACGTGCCTTTACAGAGTCTTGCACTTTGGTACACCGAAAGGATTGTCTGTAAAGGGCTGTATATATAAAGTACATTAGATTACTCAGTGTTGGGGTCTGGGAGTGGCGTTTCACCTTGAGTCCAGCAGGTGGTTTTTGGAGCGTGAGAGAGTGAGCCAGCCATCTACTTGACACACCTGGGTTCAATTATTCCTCATCATTGGAAGCATTTAAGGAGCATGCTGCCAGTCCTTCGACGCCTCAGTGTCAACCATACGTGGTAACCCTTGCCTCAAGCCTTTGAATATTGTTAACCCTTGAGAATAACTTTACTGTTGTGCTTTTTGATTCCTAAAGTATTTCCATCTTCAGAAACGTGCCCAGCGTGGTCTCCTGAAGCATCCTCCAAGCCTGGATCTAGCCTATGATTCACAGCTAGTGATGGCAAAACGAGGCTTTTTGAAGCATTGAATCATTTTGAACCATTGTGTCATAAAGTGGTTCACTACTCGAAGCTTCATTCAATTCCCTTGGGTGACATCTACTGGCGTAGCGATTGTTGCACCATATGAAGCCCTGCGAATGTGATGCATATAATAACACGATAATAATACTTATGTATGTGTGTTGTACATATGGGTTTGTAGTACCTCATTAAAGATTGATTAATTTACCCATGAAATAATAATTTGCTCTCTCCGGGTCGGGAATGAGATCCTTCCCCAAGTGGAGGAGTTCAAGTATCTCGGGGTCTTGTTCACGAGTGAGGGACAGTTGCGGGAGGTTGACATGTGGATCGGTGCGCCATCAGCTGAGCCAGAAGGAGAAGCTCTCGATTTACCGGTCAATCTACGTTCCTACCCTCACCTATGGTCACGAGCTGTGGGTAGTGACAGAAAGAACGAGATCGCCAATACAAGCGGCCGAAATGAGTTTCCTCCGCAGGGTGTCTGGGCTCTCCCTTAAGGCTGAGTTATGCCTCTTTTAACTGCCCTTGCGCTTGCGTCTTGCGCTTGTGTTAATGGCTCGAGACGTTTATGCTTCATTTTGCTTTGCCGGCGGTTGCGTGTGCTGCGTGGCGATTCACCGCCAGGACAGTAGGTGGATAGGGTGAGAAGCTCGGTCATCCGGGAGGGGCTCGGAGTAGAACCGCTGCTCCTCCGCATCGAAAGGAGTCAGATGAGGTGGCTCGGGCATCTGGTTAGGATGCCTCCTGGACGCCTGGTGAGACAAGTCCCACTGGGAGGAGACCCTGGGGAAGACCCCGGACACGTTGGATCTCTGGCAGGGGAACGCCTCGGGGTCCCCCCAGAAGAGCTGGAGGAAGTGGCCGGGGACAGGGACGCCTGGGTTTCTCTGCTTAAGCTGCTGCCCCCGCGACCCGACCCCCGGAGAAGCGGAAGATGATGGATGGATGGATGGATGGATGGATGGAATAATTTAAAAACAATGGGAAAATTTTTGGTTTGTCATTCGTATTTTCTTTGGGAGTGTGCTTGGTGTAATAAAGAGGGTGCTTGTGTTACTTCAGGTGTTTTTATTAAAGAAAAGTAGTTTTTGCACAGTAGAAGGACTCAAACGATTTCTTTTTTTTTTTTTTGGCAATTTCTCCAGCTTTGAAAAATACTCTGTCACAGGGAACAGAGGAGGCTGGTGTGCTGAAGGATTTGGGTCGAAATATTCCCACACTTTAGAACGCTTCCTCGATGGTTGCTCCATGTTCGTAACGTATTATACATGTAGAACGGGGACATGAACCAGGGCCTCAGCCATCTTGAATACACTGAATCGCGGCAAATATTCAAAGCTCCGCACATCAACTCGAAGCAGTCAGCTGACTCGGTCTGAATGAAGCAGTGAAGTGGTTCAAACGTCATCAGTGATGTCACATGAAGCAAGCTCCGGCCCACTGCTTCACTATAACTACCCTGTCAAGTTTGAAGCGTGCTTCGGAGCTTCGGTGTTGGAGGTAACATCACTATTCACAGCTCTCTCAGCCTTCTGATCGAACCCTGTCCGCTCTCCACCGTGCTCCTGACAAGAAACTAAGCCACCTCTCTGAACTCAAGAATCCACCAGGTTTCTCCCAGACCCCCCCCCACAGCAGGACCCCTCATCCTCCGAGTAAGCCTCCATTAATTTAGAGCAAAGGAATTTCCATCTACGTTCTACCACTAACTCTGTGTTCTCCTTCAAGTGCCCATCAAGATCGTGCAGTGGAACCAGATCCGTTTCCTGAGGAGATTCCTCCCTATCTGTTTAAATAAAATTCTTTACCGCTACCGAACTCCTGAGAGGCTCTCTGTATGTGGGTTAGACAAATCGGCAAAACCATGACACTCAGGCTCTTGTCCATCACTGACACCAGACGTCCCTGTCCCCGGCCACTTCCTCCAGCTCTTCCAGGCGGACTCCGAGGCGTTCCCAGGCCAGCCAAGAGACACAGTCTCTCCAACGTGTCCTGGGTCTTCCCTGGGGTCTCCTCCCAGTGGGACGGGCCCGGAACACCTCACCGGGGAGGCGTCCAGGAGGCATTCTCACCAGATGCCCGAGCCACCTCATCTGACTCCTCTCGATGCGGAGGAGCAGCGGTTCTACTCCGAGCCCCTCCTGGATGACCGAGCTTCTCACCCTATCTCTAAGGGAGAGCCCAGACACCCTGCGGAGGAAACTCATTTCGGCCGCTTGTATTGGCGATCTCGTTCTTTCGGTCACTGCCCACAGCTCGTGACCATAGGTGAGGGTAGGAACATAGATTGACTGGTAAATCGAGAGCTTCGCTTTTTGGCTCAGCTCCTTCACCCGATGGGCCGGTGCAGAGCCTGCATCACTGCTGACGCCGCACCGATTCCACCCTTTTCCGGCTGAGGACCATGGTCTCAGATTTGGAGGTACTGATTCTTATCCCAGCCGCTTCACACTCGGCTGCGAATCGCTCCAGTGAGAGCTGAAGGTCACGGCCCAACGACGCTAACAGAACCACATCAAACGCAAAGAGCAGAGACCCTCACAACCTGCAACTCCAGATGGAAAGAGAGTCCAACCCCTCTCAAGGAGACAGGCTCCTTCCCCAATAGAGAGGTTCCACATGAAAATGCCTTTTTTTCTTACCACTGAAACTGCTCTCCACTTATATTTTTAGCTTGATGTGCTCCTCTTCCAGTGACTGGTTGACTGACTGACTCACTAATGGTAGCGGTAACGTCCGACCTGTGTGTGGCAGTTACCATAGCGACAGTGCGTATTGTTGATGACGCGCAGCACTTATGCCCGAACTCTCGAGCTACTGTTTTATTAAACAGTCGCGCTACTCTTGGCTCTTCAAGTATAAAATCCCCTTACGGTTTTGTGGAAGACCAAGATCATCGTCCTGCAGTCAGTTTCACGTGTAATTTATTTTGAGTTTATATACAATTTAAGCAAAAAAAATTTAAAAGATACAGAGGACACGACCTTGGTGTCCTCAATAGTAGTCACGGCCTTGGATTTACTATTAAAATAACGTGGCCTTAAAATCCAACTTTTTAAGAAAGGGGTTAAAACTGGAAAACAAGTAAAAATTGAGTAAAAAATTTGTAAGAACAATCCAGAGACGTCAGATGCGACTGTCGACCATGTTTCCACCTGTCAGTTTCTGTTTCAAGTCATCAGGTGTCATCATATTTATAATTTTAACACATCCTTTATTGCTAAAATCCTTGAAAAAAATAGTCCTTCAACAACTTATTACACATTTGAAAAACAACGGTTTATATGGGGAGTTTCAGTCTGGTTTTAAGGCCCGGTCACACATGTCCTCCACGGGCATATCGCGGCCGAATCACGGCCAAAACTGTTTGCCCGTGAAGCAGACGCTGTTGGACGCTTTGAGGTCGCGATTGAGACGCGATACAGCCGTACTTCACCCGTCGTTACACGCGGTAAGAAATTCACACGCGGTTGGCCGCGCGAAAAAGTTTTGGGCTGCCCAAAACTTTAGACCGCGGGTAATCGCGGGCGGCACACGTTGTACACACGCGGTAAAGACGCGGAACAAACGTGCTGGGACATGCTACGGCCGCGGTTAAGACGTGGTTACACGCGGTAGGATCAGCGGGTAATCGCGGGTGGAGTACGGTCATAACACGTTTGTTCCGCGTCTGTACCGCGTTGTTATCACGTGCATTAGCGTGTGTACCGCGTGTAAGCACGGACAAACGCCTTTCTCCGCGATTTGCCGAGCATTCGTCAGTTGTGCTCCAGACGTCAAGGGGTGAACATGGATCCCCGTCACAGTAATGACCTCGTCTTGCTGCTCCAGCAGCATCAGAACCAAGTGTTACAGATCCATCAGCTCCTCATTGACCGAAGAAGACGAAGGAGGAGGAGGATGGTGGTCCGGAACATCTGGGTGCGCGACTGGATTGGCAGGAGACCTGAGCTGCCCTCGGCTTCTTGCTCGCACGCTGCTTCTTCTTCGGTGCCATCTTCACGGGACTGTGTCTTGAGTGGTTATGATTTCTACAGCCCGGTTCGGCTGCTTTATTATACCCGTGGTAGGCCGCGGTACCGCCGCGCTTCACCCGCGATAAGGACGCGGAACAGTCGCCGGCGTCTGTTCCGCGGGCATACCACAGGTAAACCGCGGGTAAGCCAATTTTGCACATTTTCCACAGCGTCTGCTTCACGGGCAGAAATTTTTGGCCGTGATTCGGCCGCGATATGCCCGTGGAGGGATGTGTGACCGGGCCTTTAGCTTACAACATAGCACTGAAACTGTATTAATCAAAGTTACAAATTACCTTCTTATGGCCACCAGTAATGGTTTTGTTGGTCCTGGTAGATCTTGGTCATGGCTACTGCTTTGGACTGGTTTAGGTCATATCTATCTAACAGATTTCTTTTGTACAAGTAAATGATGTGTCCTCTCCACATACCAGAGTTTGTTATGGTGTTTAATAAGGGACGGACATGGATCAAGTCTATTCTCTTCATACATTGCTACCTTTAGGCAGTATCGTGTAGCAGTCACAGTGCCGTGTGGATTAAGAGTTTTTCAAACTTTGACAAAACCAACATTCCTGTGGGGGATGTTTACGTATGTGGATATAAACCAGATCTTCATTTTCTTTCCACAAAGGAAAAAGAGACAGAAACTGCCTAATTTACGTTCAACTTCTACTCTCTTAAGAGCTTTTGGGGAGTCGAACTCGCAACAGACACTTGCCATAAAAATTGGAAAACTCGAATGAACAAAGAACTCATGACAACATGGTCTCAGACCAGGATGCAGAGTTGTAGTCTTACACACTTCTCTGCAGCTTCCCACCTACTGCTACCCACCCAATCAATTAACACAAAAGGAGCAAATCCTCTTGTGCAAAAAGAAATTATTAAAACAAAAACTTTAACTGAACAAAAACATCAAACTATTAAATGTGGTTTGCTGAATATCAGATCTCTCCTTTCGAAGTCTCTGTTAGTGAATGAGTTGATTTGTGATCATCATATTGATATATTTTGTCTTACAGAAACCTGGCTGCAGCAGGAGGATCATGTTAGCATTAATGAAGCAACTCCCTCTGACTGTTTAAATGTTCACGTTCCTCGAACCACAGGCAGAGGAGGAGGAGTGGCAGCTATTTTCAGATCAGGGTTACTCATCAGTCCCAGACCCAAGATTAGTTTGAGCTCTTTTGAATATCTGATTCTCAGTTTTTCCCACGCAAAGTGGAAATCCCAGAAACCTCTTGTGTTTGTTGTTGTGTATCGTCCACCTGGCCCTTATTCTGAGTTTCTGTCTGAATTCTCAGAGTTTTTATCCCAGTTAGTGCTGAGTACAGATAAAGTCATTGTAGTGGGTGACTTTAATATTCATGTAGATGTTGAAAATGACTGCCTGAATATGAACTTTAATTCTATATTAGACTCTATTGGATTTTCTCAGAGTGTTCACGGACCGACTCACTGCCTTAATCACACCCTTGATCTTGTTCTGACTTATGGCATTGAGAGTGAACAGTTAACAGTGTTCCCTCATAACCCTGTCTTATCTGACCATTTTCTGATAACCTTTGAGTTTACATTACTTGACTATACAGTTTCTGAGAAGAAATTTACATATAGAAGGTGTCTATCAGAGGATGCTGTAACCAGATTTAAAGAATTAATTCCATCATCCTTTTCTTCACTGCCATGTGCAGATATGACAGAGGACGACTACATAAACTTTACTCCAGCAGCATTTGACTCTCTTGTTGACAGCACTATAGTTTCAATGCGTACAGCATTGGACAATGTTGCCCCTCTGAAAAGGAAGGTAATCAGTCAGAAGAGGTTGGCTCCTTGGTATAATTCACAGCTGCGTGCTTTAAAGCAGACTGCAAGAAAGCTGGAGAGACAGTGGCGTTCCTCTAATTTAGAAGAGTCTCAGTTAGTCTGGAAAGATAGTTTAACAATGTATAAGAAAGCCCTTCGTAAAGCTAGAACTGCTTATTATTCATCATTGATAGAAGAGAATAAGAATAATCCCAGGTTTCTTTTCAGCACTGTAGCCAGTCTGACTAAGAGTCCGAGCTCTGCTGAGCCAGTTATTCCTTTAACTCTCAGCAGTGATGATTTCATGAGCTTCTTTATTAATAAAATTGTTTCTATCAGAGAGAAGATTGATGGAGTCCTTCCCACTATTATCAGTGATGTATCATCAAGTACAGCAGCTTTAGAAGTATCTTTAGAACCTGATTTGTATTTAGACGGCTTCTGCCCAGTTGATCTCTCTGAACTAACAACAGCAATAGTCTCTTCTAAACCATCAACTTGTGTTTTAGACCCAATCCCAACCAGACTGTTCAAGGAGGTTTTCCCATTAATTGACACTTCCATATTGGATTTGATCAATCTGTCTTTGTTGACAGGATATGTACCTCAGACTTTTAAGGTTGCTGTAATTAAACCTTTACTTAAAAAACCTACTCTTGATTCAGAAGTGTTGGCTCATTATAGACCTATATCCAATCTCCCTTTTATGTCTAAAGTTCTTGAAAAAATAGTTGCAGCTCAGCTTTGTGATCATTTACACAGAAATAATTTGTTTGAAGAGTTTCAGTCAGGATTCAGAGTGCATCATAGCACAGAAACAGCACTGCTGAAAGTTACCAATGATCTCCTCTTAGCCTCTGATAGCGGACTTGTGTCTGTGCTTGTCCTGTTGGATCTCAGTGCTGCATTTGATACGGTCGATCACAGTATCTTATTACACAGACTTGAACATGTTATTGGGATTAAAGGAACTGCATTAGGCTGGTTTAAATCATATTTATCTGATAGATTTCAGTTTGTTCTTGTAAACGAAGAATCTTCCTCACACACCAGAGTAAGTCATGGAGTTCCCCAGGGTTCTGTGCTTGGACCGATTCTTTTTACTTTATACATGCTTCCATTAGGTAACATTATTAGACAGCATGGCATAAATTTCCATTGCTATGCTGATGATACTCAGCTGTACTTATATATAAAACCAGATGAACCCAATAGGTTGGTCAGACTACAAGCATGTCTTAAAGACATAAAGACCTGGATGACTCAGAACTGTCTGCTGCTAAATTCAGACAAAACTGAAGTCGTTATCTTTGGACCTGAGCGTTTCAGGGAGAAATTGTCTAGCTATATAGTTACTCTAGATGGTATTTCCTTGGCTTCTAGTTCTACAGTGAGGAACCTTGGAGTTATTTTTGACCAGAACTTATCATTTGACTCGCATATAAAACAGGTTTCTAGGACTGCCTTCTTTCACCTTCGTAATATTGTTAAAATCAGGAACATCTTGTCTCAGAGTGATGCAGAAAAACTAATTCATGCATTTGTTACTTCAAGATTGGACTACTGTAATTCTTTATTATTGGGCTGTCCTACATATTCTCTGAAAAGCCTTCAGTTGATCCAAAATGCTGCAGCCAGAGTTTTGACGAGAACTAACAGCAGAGATCATATTTCTCCAGTTTTAGCTTCTCTTCATTGGCTCCCTGTTAAATTCAGAATAGAATTTAAGATTCTTCTCCTCACATATAAAGCTCTTAATGACCGAGCTCCATCATATCTTAAAGATCTCATTGTAAGATATTTTCCTAACAGAGCACTTCGTTCCCAAACTGCAGGTTTACTTGAGGTTCCCAGAGTTTCTAAAAGTAGAATGGGAGGCAGAGCCTTCAGTTATCAGGCCCCTCAATTGTGGAATAAGCTGCCAGTAAATGTCCGGGAAGCAGACACCCTTTCCACTTTTAAGACCAGGCTTAAAACTTTCCTTTTTGATAAAGCTTATAGTTAGGGATGGCTCAGGTGATCCTGAAACATCCCATAGTTAAGCTGCTATAGGCCTAGACTGCTGGGGGGCCTCATCTGACACACCTTTCCTCACTTTACTCTCTTTATGTATATGTGATATTATTGTGGTCATTAACTCGTGTTTCCCTGTTCCAACAGATATCCTTTGAATGGTGTTACAGTGCCGCCGTCGCGGTGGCCCCCTGCCCCCCTCCCCCCCCTTTTTCTGTCTTCTCAAACCCCAGCTGGTCGAGGCGGATGGCCACCCTTCCTGAGTCTGGTTCTGCCAGAGGTTTCTTCCTGTTAAAAGGGAGTCGTTTCTCTCCACAGTCGCCTCAGGCACGCCGCTCAGGCCGGGAGACTGGACCGAAAAACAAAAAGTTTTCAGTGCAATCTGTTGGTTTTCTTAGCTAGGAAATTGTTTTTGAATTGGCTCTATATGAACGAATTGGATTATTTTATGAATTATGATTATTATTAATTAATTGAATTCCAATTGGCTTGAATTGGACTTACTATCTAAGTGCCTTGAGATGACATTTGTTGTATTTGGCGCTATATAAATAAAAATGAATTGAATTGAATTGAACTCACTCTTGGAAAAGTGGGACACTTACTATCTTATCTAGACCATAACTCGAAAGTTGACACTTTAACACCCCTTTTCACCAGCAAACCGACCAGATGGCTACATACGAACTGAGAAGACTTCACTAAGGCTCACTTTTAGTCGAATCTTAAAACTATATTAAATGTGTTTGATAACCGTGTACAATTTCTTTCAGGTTTCCAGCTTGATCACAAGACGCATATAGAGACAATTTGTACGATTCTGGCTTAAATATTGACAAAGAACTGATTTTGGTGGAAAACGCCCAACCTGCCTGATGGAACCACATTGCCCCCTAGTGGTCTGCAGTGTTGATTAGTTGAACATTTAAATCCCAGAGGACTCAGTAAAATGGACAATATATGCAACTAGTAACTTCTAACGATGTCCCTTCGGTATCTATTTGTTATTTGTTTGGTATCCCCATTGTTAACACAGAAATTGAACATTGTGTGACTCACTATTCATATGTCACGATTTCATAGATATTCATCTGAATTTTGAAAGTCATAATTGTCTTTATCATGTGTGTTATTTTGATGTCTTTATATTACAAGTCTATGTTATATCTTTAATCTGCATATCTTAACAAGATGTGGTGTTTTCAGAATCACTGAGACAAATGTTCTATGAGATGGGAGTAATGGAGAAATAAGAGTTTCTTTGTCTCATCCAGAAATCCCCATATAGCACAGATCACCTTACACAGACATGCACACAGTTCAAGCATGTCATTGGCTGAAAAAGTAGTGTAAGCCCCGCCTCCGAGAGTCAAAACCCGGAACCCGCGGAAAACACGCTCTCTAGTGCTCTCTGGCTCTCTAGTTCTCTCGTTTGCTGGCTCGCTTCAGGCGTCTGCTCTCTTGCTTCTTGCCTCTTGTTCCAGAAGGGTTCCAACCCAGAGTTTCAGAAGGAGATTTGAGCAGAGAACAGCTGCTCAGAGACTTTTAGAGATGGTTTAAGCAGAAGAGAAGAGCTCACCAGAGTTTGGGAGTTTTCCCATAATCTCAGGAGAGAACGGAAGGACGTGTGGATAACGATGCAGCGGACGACCGGAGGAGACCCTCCAGAACCCAGTGAGACCCCGGAGACGAGAAAGAAAGACCCGAACAAAGAAACAGATTGAAATGCTCTGAAGATGCACGTTTTACGTGTTTTTGTTCGTCCCTCGCCATCCACGTCCTTCTACGTCGCACGTCCTAACCTCCGCTGTTTCACGCCATCATCACCTTTTCCTACCAAGAAAGCCAACTCCAAGCAACCTTTTATTAATCTTCTGTGAACTTAAGTTCACTTCATCAGAGAAGCAACGGACCCACTGACACTAAGAAGATTCGACCATCTAACCCCAGTCCTCGGCACCATCGTTTCGGTTTCCCGGTGAAAGAAGCAACTGAGAAGTCCGCTAAAGTCAGCCACCACAGCCAGGAAGGCCCAGAGAGCGGAAGAGAAATCCCCTCGGACCCGCGTGGCCGCTACCGTGGTCCGAACCGACTGAACAGAACTTCAGCACAGTAAGACCGACCCGTTTTCACCTTAAAGCGGGTTTGATGGATGTCTCGAGGCTTTCACAGAATGATACATTAATCCGAAATGTCAGTATTTAGATTCAAATAGTCAGCCAACCCAAACTATTTGAATAACTCCAGTATCTCTCCATTCCCATATTTTATTTTATATTCACTAAGTGTTTTATATAATCACCCATATTCAATGCATCTCCTGTTTGTTTAAAGGTTCATGTCTAAGATCATATCATTGTAATAAACAGCTCATATATCTATATATATGTTATAATCACAGATTGTGTCGTATGCTTTCTTTACGTAATGTCTGTCCAACCAAACGAGAACTTCACGAAAGTAGCGAGATATGAGACTGAATATTAATTGAATATTAATCGAAAGATTAATTTAACACCAGGATCGTAAGATTTCGAACAGTTTTCCTACTTGACTGTGACTTAAATTAAGTTAAAAACCTAGGTAGGTGGTGCCCTGAATTCGAGGTAAGGTTTATTTGAGACTGTAAGAACATCTCATAAATCCTTATATTTAATAGGTATATAAATACCCGGTAACGCTACAATCGTCAGGACAAACAATATAAATTCCCATTGCTATGCTGATGATGCCCAGCTTTATTTATCAATGAAACCTGGTGATACTAACAAGTTACTGAAACTATAAGGTTGTGTTTCAGACATAAAGATCTGGATGAGCTGTCATTTCCTACTTTGGAATTCAGAGAAAACAAAGATCATTGTTTTTGGCCCTGACAGCCTCAGAGAGATGCTTTCCAACAGCAGTTGCTGTTTTGCGATGCTTTTGTTTTGAAATGTATTTTCTTTGGTTTAGGTGTCACATGATATCCTGTCAGTCAGATCAGGAAATGCAAGGAAGCCACAGGCATAGACATAATATACATATATTGTGTCTATGGCTACAGGTTAGATCGGCACATGAATCCAGTCGCATCCTCAGGAAAGGATGAATAAATCATTGTTGTAAATTGTTTAATTTGATACTGTACCGTACATGTTTAAGTTAATATATTAAGGGTTATTTGATTAAAATGTAGCTAATAAGTTACGGTTAAAAAGCATTTAAAAAGTCAACTATTTACAAGACAGTTCATGGCTTTGTACATAGTACAATGATAAGTTGTAAAAGAATGACACAGGATTTGGTTTGTATTTTATTTTTATTGCAGTTTTCACTTCATGTCATTATGGACATGAGTCACCAGTAAACCAATCTTTGATTACGACGACTCATCTCTTCTCTGTCCTGAAACTCCTGTCCTAAACTCCACTTCAGGATAAAATCCTTCTTACAAAATACAAAGCCTTTAATGGCCTAACTCCTAATTATCTGAAAAGATCTCATTATTCCCTATCACCCCATAAGATAACTCTGCTCTCAGAATTCTGCTGTACTTGTTGTTCCCAGATGTATACGAACTAGAATAGGAGGCAGAGCCCTTTGTTCAGAGGATCCCCTCCTGTGGAACCAGCCACCTTCTTGGGTGCAAGACATTGACTTCATCTCTGATTTTAAACTGATGCTCAAAACTTACCTTTTTGAAAGAGCCAATTCTTAATTCATTGATATAATTTAAAATTCATGTGATCTACTTGTTTTAATATACCTTTCTGCTTCCTTTCTTTTGTACACCTACAATTTAATCTGATAAGAAAGATCCGGCCGTACCTAACCCAACCAGCCACCCAGCTCCTGGTGCAATCTATGGTCATCTCCCGCCTTGACTACTGCAACGCCCTCCTAACTGGTCTCCCAGCCTGTGCTGTAAAACCTCTGCAGATGGTCCAGAACGCGGCAGTGCATCTGGTCTTCAATCAGCCTAAAAAAGCACATGTCACCCCTCTGTTCATTGAACTCCACTGGCTACCCTTATCCTAACCCTATCAAATTCAAGTCATTGATGCTAGCCTACAGAGTGCTTAAGAACGGGTTTCATCTAGAATGCTCTCGTGAAGGCCTTTTGACTTTGTCACTCCGGTCATCAAAGGATTGCTATCTAGCAGTGCCTACACCACGCACAAGACAATCCAGACTCTTTTCATGTGTTGTTCCAAGATGGCGGAATGACCTACCGAGCGCTACCAAGAAACTCTTGAAGACCCAGCTCTTTAGAGAGCATCTCCTATCCTAGCACTTACCCTGTACCTCCCTACCCCCTCTACTGCGTTCTCTTTCTGTACTTTCCTCTATGTCTGGACTCTATCTCTGCACTATCACCCCTGTCAACTCTGACAGAGCCTGACTAGGTTTTTTTTTTTTGCCCTTTTAATTGCTTTCAGGAATGGTCTTAAATTGTATTTTTATTTTGGTTGCTTTGTCTTGATTTGGTTTTTAGTTTGTAAAGCACTTGGGTTACACTTGTTTTTAAAAGATGCTATATAAATAAAGTTGTGTGCATTGTTAAAATGCAAGTATATCTCTGACGTTTAGTTAGTACTTTCTGATGTGCATTCACAAATACTGGCTAAAACACTTAGTTCAAATTCCCAGTACATCTGGAATCAGACAAAGGACTACACTGCTGTGATCACTAATCTGCTTACAGCCGTTCTGGTTAAAATCAAAGATCACTCGACAGAGAAAGTCCGCCTTATATCCTTTCTGTTTCTGAACTCATCATGCTTTGATTTAACTCACTCCGATGACAGCAGTTTGTTTAAGGAGATTGACAGAGGTATTAACTTTTCAGGTTATCAAAATTTTCGTCCTGTTTTTGTGGTTTAATTCCTCCTTTTGAAGTTTTATTGTAATATTTTATATGATAATATTGTAATCACAACTCAAAACTGTAACCAAGGTACTGTACAATAAATGAGACATTTCACAGTGTGAGAATCAACTTGTCAGTGCTCTCTGATGGACAAACTAGTGACATCTCTTGTTACTACAAAAGGTATTGTGCAATACTGATACCAGCTGTTATGTGTGTCAAACTGTAGTTACAGAAAGGAATGGAGGCTAAAATGGACCCAAGTTGTGATAAGCTGGACATTGTGTTGTCACTGCTCTGGTGGAATCAGATTTGCTCTTTGATGGTGTTTTTTACATCTTCTTCCTCTGCAGCTCTGTCCAAAGGGAAGCTGCCCATCCACACCATCCTGCTCAACCCCCATGTCCACCTGATTGGAGACGAGGCAGCTTGCATTGCCTACATCCGCCTCACGCAGTACATTGACGGGAATGGCATGCCCCGCACCATGCAGTCAGAGGAGACACGCATCTGGCACCGCCGGGACGGCAAGTGGCAGAACATCCACTTCCACCGCTCCGGCTCACCCACTGTTCCTACCAAGTATGACCCGCTCACTGAATATCTGAGGGACACAGAGCTACATGTTAAAGGCTCTAGCATGGTTGCCGCGTCTGCTCGCGCGAGCGGTGTTGATGACGTAACGAGTTCGTGCCCGCCATAGGACCCTGTATAGTGGCGCAAGTCGTTGCGCGCCAGTAGTTGCAATTTTCTCCGTCACAGAGGTGGCGCTGCTACGTGAAGGTTACCGCTACTCTACAACCACGAAAGTGGAGAAGAAAACAATGCCGCTGTCAAGAGCAGGAATACTGTAATTAATGACACTGCTGCAGTTTTCGGATCATTTTAATTTTTTAATTCAGTTAATAGAGGTGAAAGTTTGAAGCCCCCGGCATCAACAGAGTGTCTGCCCTCTTCTTTGCCTTCACGTATCTGTCCCGTAGCTTCCTCCACACATTCTTACAGAACTCTCCCTCTTTCCCCAAAGTTCTGCCAATCTCTGTGCACCAGTTTGGGGAGTTTACGTGCTCCCTGTGCTGTTTCACTGCAGTTTCGTACAGGTGCTGTACAAACGCACCTCCTCACTGAGCCTGGTCTCACATCGGTCCATCCGGTTCGTTGTGCTCGGCGCCGCCAAGTTACAAAAATCGACTGGTGCATGACAACGCGCTGCGCCGTCTTTTCAAGGGAAGCGCCAGGCCTGAAACGTCATTTTGACGTCACGGTGCGACACCGCCGTGACAGACGCGTCAACCATGCTACCGCCTTTAACACTTTGACAAAAAGCCCAAACTGTTCTATGTCTGAAAAGGGCTTTAACCACTATGTTTGATGAGGTCCCTGAAGAAACCAACCTAAAGGCAGGTACTGTAAATGGAAAAAGATGGAAGGGCTTCTTATCTAACTGTTCGCATGTGACTTGTGTTGCAGGTGAGATGATGATCTTGGACTACAAACACCCTCCAGCCTATGGCAGTCAGCTGACCAGACCCCACCCACCATGTGGCCATGAAATCCCTTAGCAAATCCCATGTTGTACCTTTAAGCAAAATGGCCAATGTATCATTAATCTGCTTTTTACTCATGTCCTTTCAGAAATGCCATCTATCTAAGCTCAGACACAACTGTTTTAGTGATGTATAAGTTTCAATGATTGTTGTAAATTGCTCGTTAGAAGCACAGTATATCACAACATAGTATAGCAGAGTTCAATTCTTTTCATATCTGTTCTCCGGTTTGCTGATATTATTTGTACCGGAACTTTTAACTACATGTTTAAAAGAAAAAAAAAGAAAAATCAACGGAAAAATGTTTTCCATTTAGATCTTCACAGTCCAGGAGAGAGACGTCTCTCACATTAAAATATAAATTAAGGGGCAAATAACGAATGAAGCCCAACAATTCCCTCTCAGCACTGGGCAACAATTTCTTTTTTGTTGGAGGGGCAGAGGTACCTGCAGGAAGGTAAAATAATGGTATAAACACATTAATACCTACTTCGTCATGAAGCCTATAGCAGAATAACTAAGGTATAGTTAAGATCCACTCAAGACTATAAGCTTTTTAGTTGGGCTTCTCTTCTCTCGTTGGAATTCCTTTTATCTAAAAGTAAAGTTTTAAGCCTCTCGAACCCATAGTGGGACCTGGTTCCACGGGGTCTGATAAATTCAATTCAATTTATTTATATACTACCAAATAACAAAAGTAATTTCAAGGCACTTCAATGACACAAGCCAATTAGAATCCAATTATTTGTAATATAATCAAAATCTCAAAAATATAATCGTATCCAATCAATTAAATTCCAAATTAGTGAAATTCATACATACGAAGTCAATTTAAAAATAACGTAGCCTACCTAAGGAAACCAACAGATTGGATGGAAACTTTTCTTCGATCCAATCTCATATCTTGTGTGCACAAGGTGACTGGAAATAAATAAATAAAAACAAACAAAAAAAACACCTCCCTTTTAACAGGAAGAAACCTCTGGCAGAACCAGACTCAGGGAGGTGGCAATGACCAGCTGGGCTTTGAGAGTACAGGAAAGAGCGGACAACAAGCTCCATAACACCAGGCCAGAGATACCTGCTGAGAAAGAGAAACACAAGTTAGTGACAACAGTGATGTCATGTGTACATGGAGAGGAAGAAGAGAGCAGAGGGAGGACGTGCACCATGGGAGCTCCCCCAGCAGTCTGGGCCTATAGCAACTTTACTATGGGATGTTTCAGGATCACCTGAGCCATCCCTAACTATAAGCTTTATCAGAAAGGAAAGTTTTAAGCCTAGTCTTTTTTTAAATTAATTTATTTTTTTTATTAACACATGAAAAAAAAAAAATAAAAACAACATATTAAAAAAGTAGAAGAACAACAAAAAAATACAAAGTATACAGTAGATAATGCAAATGTGCAGGAGAAACAAAAAAAAACCCTAAGGACTTGTCAAGTGGTCCTCCAAAGGTAAACATCCAGTGTTTTTCTATACCCGCTGAATCCGTCGGTCAGGCCGCGGGGGGGCTGGAGCCTATCCCAGCGGTCATCAGACCAGAGGCACCCTGGACAGGCCACCAATCCATCACAGGGCCACACAGAGACAAACCAGACACACTCACTCCTAAGGACAATTTTAAAGACACCAATTAACCTAACATGCATGTTTTTGGACAGTGGGAGGAAGCCAGAGAACCTGGAGAGAACCCACGCATACACGGGGAGAACATGCAGACTCCACACAGAGAGGGCCCAGCCGGGAGTTGAACCTGGAACCTTCTTGCTGTGAGGCGACAGTGCTAACCACTACATCACTGTGGAGCCCCAAAGATTCTACATAAATTTAATTTACAGTAATGTGAAAAACAACATAAAACAATTTAGAAAGAGAGAGAGAGAGAAAAAAGCAACTTGGGGATATAAAGAAAATATGTGGGTTATGCATTGCTCAACTGGACCAATAGAAAGTGAATTATTTGTTTCTTAAATGATTTTATGCTTGGACAATTTCTAAGGTTAATTGGCAATGATTTCCAAAAGTGCGGCACTCTAAATCTAATTGAGAACTGAGAGAAAGTAGACTTGAAAAAAGTGGGATGGAGATTATTTGCTGACCTAATTATGAAATTATCTTAAAGGTAGAGAGGGTGTCTGCTTCCTGAACCCAAACTGGCAGCTGGTTCCAGCCTACACGTCCGTCTCATTTAAGACTTCAAGCCAAAGCTGTTGTGTCACATGACCATGTGACGTCACACAAATCGCTCGGTGCTGAGCCCCGTAGACATAATATACGAATATAAAATGTAGTTTTTCTTCTTCACATTTTGAAGGTTTCCCAGTGATACAGGCTTGTCCTTTGTCAACCATTTCTTTCAGGCGGAGATTGGTTCAGAGGATGTGTTCTTACTCGGGGAGCACATTGCAGAATCCCAATTTGGAATTGAGAACCATCATTGTGTCAGCTTGTGTCATTTGTGGTGTCTGTATTTCACAAAGTAAGACTGCACCAAATCGCAAAATGAACTACCCTGGAGTTACAAAGTGCCAGCATATGAAAGAAGCTGTGCAAAACAGTTATTTTTCAAGCGTTTCAGCTCCCCAGCCCCAGTTGCAAGCCTAACAGGATAGTGTAAGACGCTGGAATGACGTGGAATTATACTGGAATTAACACTTACTTTTCTAGGCCTTTACAAAAATGTACTGAGCTGGTATAGTATGAGAGCTTGTATGTTACAGAAGGGTCGTGTGTGTGTGTGTATGAATGAGAGAAATAAATTCAAATGAACAATTAAACTTGTTTCTTTATTAAAATATCAAATTTATTTATTTATAGATTTATCAATATGCCATAGCCTACCATATGTCTTTGTTAAAGAGCATAATACAAAGTCTTTCAGCAGAAAAGCACATATTGTTAATGTGTGACAGCGTCCTGTATCATAACTAACATCTCTGCCGTTTGTAACAAACTAAACCGTGTGAAAATCCGGTAAAAACCGTGGGAGTTATGATTAATGTAGTTGGGGATATGCACCTTCCTCTGTGGAAATAAATGCAATGTGGGGCGTTGGGGACCCATCCAAGATGGCGGCCATGCTGATACGTCAGCTCCAGTCGGCAGCCAGTCTATGAGGCGTCTATTACGTCTATGCTGAGCCCCAGCCTTTACCTTCAGCAGTGAAGTCCGGACGGTTTCAGTGAAACACTGTTTTACACAAGGTAAGGATTATATATTTAGTCATTTTATGCCACGATGAGTGTTATCTGTTTGTATTTTTGGTTCGTGGTGGGATAGAAAACTGTTTTACAGACTTAATTGGATTTAGCACTGGCTCTGGCTAGTTTAACAATGTTATTTTCTAAATGAATGGTTTCGTAAGCTTGTGAAAAATGATATTTCAAATGGCCATTTGAAATGACTTGTACGTGAATTTGTTTTGGGAAGTACAAATCATGCTATAACACTAGACCGCAGGAAACATGCTCTGTTAGCTGAAGGCTAACTTCTTGGCTAACTTAAAAAGTTGCTGCCGCCATTACAATTGCAGTCAAGTTCATGTTAATGGTCAGTACGAAATAGTTTCGATTTTCTAAAGAATACGTGGTCGTGTTCGCCAAAGAGTCGGAGCATGTAATCAACATGCATGGGAGCTGATTGTCCGCCATTTTATGTTGTACAGGCCTCTGAAAATCCCTTCTGTTGGTTTTGTCGCATTCATTTTTACTTCAAGTTGCACGAAGCCTTTGGAGCAAAAGTAAAAAAGCTATATTAAGATGTGCATCTAAATGTCCTAACATAATTTGGTAAAACGCTTCTGTAACTCAGCGGACACTGATGGAGTCAGGGTAGAAACTTTAATTTGGTTAAAACATTTTTATATCGTGGATCACCAGCTCTGGTCCTCGAGGTTCACTGTCCTGCAGGTTTCACATGTTTCCTTCCTGTAACACACCGGATTAAAATGGTTCTTTCACAGCTTGTCAAGTCCTGCATGTGCCTGTTAATTTGAGTATTGCGCGAGGCGGGTTGTGGACAGATCTCCAGCCCATCACAGGACAAACACAACTGAGACAACCAACCATTTCCGTTTGCGCTCACTCCTAGGGTCAATTTTGAATCACTAGTTAATCTAACACTGTTGTAGGAAGCCAGAGAAAAAGCTCTCATGCTAACTCTAATGAAGTACATTTCATCCAGGATATGCAAGCCTTAGTTGATGAACCGTGCTGAATTACAGATAGAAAAAATGGTAATTGTCCCAATGCTAAAACAATGTAGGAAATGTCACCTTGTTTTTTATGCCAACAGGTTTCCTGTGGTTTCCTGAAAAGGTCCCAGGTTTAGCCATATTGCTGAACTGGGTAAGTGTGAAAATGAATAGCTGTGCTAATGTTTTTGCATAGATGTTTAAATAGGATCAACAAACCCCGAATAGAAATGCAGCACTTAAGAGAATTGCTTTGGATTTTTTGAAAATGTATACTTACTTATGTTATGTTACTGTACCGAATCTTTGTGTAGTACATTAGTTAGTGGAATTCCTAATGCAAATTCTTGTATTGGGTGGTTTTGTATTGTCAGTAAGGTTGAAAGATTTGTATTTACATTATGTATTTGTGTTTCCTTTCTCCCCAAGAGCCGTGATGTGAATCTAAAAAGAGAGTGCCTGCTCAAGTGTCTTATTGTGTACCTTAGAGAAGATATGGAGAAACTTATTAAGGAATATCTGGTAAGCAGTTTTGCATTAATCACTTAAGCAAACTTTATGCAATACAAGTTCAAATGTTTGTTTTGAGAAATATATTTTTCACAAGTCATTACATTTCCCCACCACCAGGGGGACACGCTTTGAGATTTGAATGGTGTGGATATGGTTTTATATCACAAACTGATTTAATCAGAATGATTTTCTAATTGTCTTTTAACAGTTTGGTCAGAGGAATGAAGTTGAACCTGAGCTTCAGAGATGTACAATGCCAGTGTTTGACATCAGAGGCGGAGCGGACACTGCAGCCACCGCATGACATTGGGATTGTCACTGAAGGTGTGAAGGTCCTAAAAGGGGAAGTTTTTTTTTTTTTTTTTTTTTTTTAGTAGTTTATGCCAGAAAACTGAACTTCCCCTTTTAATGAGTTGCCATCAATCGCACATGCTATTTGGCTCGATCTGTGTTCTCAACTTCAGCTATCCTAGAGATCTGAAATACACCTTTGACCAACCTTTGCACTGCAGAAACTGTTTGTGGAGATGGAACCAAAGAAAGTGACACGTAGAGTCTGTAGTCTGTCAAACTCAAAGCATTGGACCAGCCAAACAGACATTTAGACATCGCTTGTTTTTTTAAATTGTATTTTTTTTTTATAGTTTATATGTATTCAGATACACTCCAGGAAGTGTAAAGAATTTCTGCTCGATTAGATTATGGAGGAACAGACTTTAATTTGAGAACGATTAGAACCCCAGGATCTGACTTTTCTTTTTGTTCACAAAGTTCTGTCTGTACCAGAGGTGTCAAAAGTAGCTACATCCTTTACTTCAGTAGAAGTATAGATACTGGGGTTCAAAATGACTCAATTAAAAGTTGAAGTATCAACTCAAGCTTTTTACTCAAGTAGAAGTGAAAAAGTAAATGTTTCTCCTGGCCAACAGCCTCGCTTGTGCCTTCAGACATTTTGCTGGACTGGTAACTACTCCAACAACTGCTTGAATCACAGCTCCAGCTTTTCTCCGACGCCAACAAACTGCCTTCAACAGTGAAGCGCAAAGGTAGAATGTGCTGTTTATCATTGGTTACATCAGAAGCAATGAGATCTCTGAATTGCATTGTTTATTACGTTTGAATCTAAAAACATATAGTCCATTTATATTTAAAAAAAGTTGTGAGAAAAATAATCAAGTAAAGTACAGACACCAGAAACATGTACTTCGTTACTTGACACCTCTGGTCTGTACTGAGATCATCTCGGTGATTGTTAGAGAAAATGTGAACACTACTTAATTCCAGTCAATTGATGGAAGTAATGATGCATTTTTTTTTTTTTTTTTTCTTTAACACAAAACGACATCCCTGTGACCTTTGTTCATACAGTGCTGTGCTAGCTGTTTAAATGTTTTTTCTATGTACATTCAACATTCTAGTCATTTTATTAGAGCGTAGCCATGTTTTCAGTGTTGGAAAGAGTTTGAGAGTTAATGGCTGTTACATAACCAGTCATGTTTTAAAGGAGTTTAAAAAGAGGGAGGGGTTCTGTGAGGGTGGTTTGAGGTTTGCTTAACCCTTATGAATCATTCTAATATGTTACATTCGTATGAGGGGCCGTTTAGGACTTAACTACTGAGACACTCACACATACTATTGAAACGCTCTCACACTCACTATTGAAACACTCACACATACATACATATATACTCTGTAAACCAATGCACGCTCCTATATAAAACATTATACACACTCGTCTGAAACCCTTACACATACATATGAGAAACACACACGCTAGGGGTGGAACGGTACAAAAAACTCACGGTTCGGTACGTACCTCGGTACGGACCCTACGGTTCGGTACATTTTCGGTACGGTGCAGAAAAAAAAAAAACACGACCAAAAGGCTATCCTCAAAGGCAGCTTTTTATTATTTAAATTCCCAGCTGAGATAGCTGCAACTTTCTGTAAAACAAGTGAACAAGCACCACATTGTCGTAGGCCTATATTGATATACAAGAAAGGAGTATATTGATAGGTGCATCAGTGCCACACATGGCCTTTCTATGTATTTTAACATACAATACACAAGTGCCCTTTTACATTCACATAGCTCAGTGAACATGAGCTGTAGGCCTCACAGATCACAACATAACGTTTTTAAGCATTGTATTTCACATAATCAACTATGTACAACTGTGTACTGTACTCATTCAATTTAACATTTAAACATTTGCCATCAAACTGTACAGCTATGTACTGTACACCTTTATTCAATTTTAAGGTTTTTCTTCAAAAAAACAATTCTGTCAACACTCTCGGTGCTGAGTGTCGATCTGGTGGCAGTGACTATGTCACCTGCTGTTGAAAACACCCTTTCACTGGGTACTGAAGTGGCAGGTATAGCCAGGTAACTTTTTGCCAATACAGCTAGATTAGGATAAACAGCCTCGTGCGTTTTCCACCAGGAAAGAGGGTCAGAGTCAACTGAGGGGCAGTCCTTTGCCATGTAACCACCGACCTCTTCCTGCAGCTGATGTTTCAAATTAGGCTGGTTCCTTTCCTCAACTTTGAACAATGAGCCAAAGAGTTCTGCCATGGCTGACCTCTTCAAAGGGGGTTGGGAGGAGGATGCCTCTGCATCTTCTTCCATCCCTGGCAAAGCAGTGGCCTCAGCATGTGAAGTGGATGGACTGTCCTCTGCTGCAGACAGGGGGGTGTCTTTCTGCAAAATGAAATGACAAAGACAATAATGTATTTTTTTTAAAAACATAATAATATGAGAGCATATTATTCCCTTAAGGAATACCATTTATAGTCACTCAGTATATAATAATAATAATTATTATAATTGTAGTAGAGTAAAATAATAATAGTTCTTATATTCATACCTTTTCTGCTCTGCTCAGGACTTCTTTGATGAGATCTTAACAAACTTTCTGCTGACGGGTTGGGTCCAAGTGATTAAGTGTTTTGAACCTGGGGTCCAGT
The DNA here is from genome assembly GCF_027942865.1 of Odontesthes bonariensis. NCBI lineage: Eukaryota > Metazoa > Chordata > Actinopteri > Atheriniformes > Atherinopsidae > Odontesthes > Odontesthes bonariensis. Next base: position 32,568,389 of record NC_134524.1, on the reverse strand, counting down.
GCTGTACAGTTATTTAAGAAGTCCCGGAGGTCTGGGTCATCATATCGGCCTTGGAAGTTGGCCCTGATGGCATTTTTCATGTCTCTTGCGATCGGTGCATCAGCTGTATTTGTTTCTGTTGATTTCAGAAGTGTAGTTTGCAGTGGCAGGATCATGGAAATGGATGGGGTGCTTTCTGTGCTGATCACTGCTGTGATTGTCTTCAGTGGCCTCATCACGTCAACTATGGCTTCTGCGTTGGACAGCTCCAGATCGGAAAGATTCCCAATGTCTTTGCTTCTGACACTCCTCTCTGCTAAGGCAGAATAAACAGCAGCTTGCTGCTCGAGATACCGCTCCACCATCTCGAAGCTCGAGTTCCAGCGAGTTGCGACATCATTTATTAGGCAGTGCTTCGGCAAGCCCAGCATTTCTTGCTTGGACTGCAAAATGTGCGCTGCGGTGGTGCTGCGATGGAAAAATCCGACCGTAGATCTCATTTTGGCAAGCAAATGCGAGTCCTGCTTGATCTCAAGGGCTTTTTTTTGCGGCCAAGTTGAGGGTATGCGCAAAGCAGGCGATATGCGGGCCGAGCCCCGCTTCTTCGACGGCATTAACAATGTTCCTTGCATTGTCTGTGGTGACGGCTATGGTCATCCCAGGTTTTTTTAAGTTCCATTCGCTCACGACTTCATTCAGCTTTTCAGCCAGATGTGTGCTTGTATGTTGTTCATGTAAAGGGCGAGTTTGTAGCACTACGGTCCTCATGTCCCACTCAGTGCTAATGAAGTGAGCAGTGACAGTCAGGAAACTCTCGGTTGCCCGAGAAGTCCACAAATCCGTCGTGAGTGCAATTGAATGCGCAGCTTTTAGTCCCTGCTCCACAATTTCTCTCGTTTTCTTATACAAGGCTGGCACTACCGATTCCCTTACATTGCTGCGGGAAGGAGGCATGTAGCGAGGTTCGAGCACATGCAGTAAACATCTGAATCCTGCTTCTTCAACGGTGGAATATGGGCGCATAGCAGATGCTATGTATATTCCAATTGCTTCGGTGATTTTTTTTTTTTTTTTTTTTTTTTTTTTTTTTTTTTTTTTTTTTTGGTTCGGCATGCATTCGTATCCAGGGGTTGTTGAAAAATATTTGGGAGACGTAATTGGACACTTTTCTTCCCTCTCGTCCCGGTGATAGGGATTTCTGGGTGGTGTCGCTTGATATGTGTTAACATATTTGATGTGTTCCCACTCACGTAATGAACACGTGTCGAACAACGACGACAGACCGTCTTTGTTTTGTCAACCACTCGCTCTCCATCGCTATTATAACTTACAGGGAACCCGAAGTTATCCCACACCACTGACTTGAATGATGATGGTGGGTCTTCTAATTCTTGTCCACTCGCCATTAGCTCTCTCTCTCGCAACACCAACCCAACAGCGGTACCTTCACACAGAGTAGCTAGTATTTGAAGGTGGAGTTTGCTATCTAGACCAATCCAGGCATGCATATATCTCTACGGACCAATCAGAGCTTGCATGTGGCAGTGTTTAAATGGGTCCTGATTAGGAAACTTGCAAAATAACAGTTCTGTGTTCAGATCAATATTAAACTTTCGTACCGTGTGTATTCTGCGTGGCAACGCGCGTACCGAACCGTGACCCCCGTACCGTGACGGTTCGGTACGAATACATATACTGTGCCGGCCCTAACACACGCATACATAAATACTTCCGTGTCATATACACATACATATGAAATGCTTCCATGCATACAAGTGAAACATTTATACGTATCTATCTGAAACACTCATGCATTCACATATGAAAATGTTTTTTTTTTTTATATATATATATATATTGTTGAACACTTATACATTCAAAATAGCATTGAGGGTGTCCTCTGAATTTGAGTTTCTATTGAGAATGAGGAGTTGTCATAGTACAGAGCCCCGCCCCTATCCGCCATGTTGGCAGAATGCTAGCGAGAAAACGCCGTTCTCTCCGTTCGTTTACATTGTACGCGTGTGTTTTTAAATCAGTAAGTGTAAACAGTACGGAATTGCAAGAACATGCCTGGAAATCAATGCTGTGTGAAGAACTGTTCCAGTACCTCACACAATACGTTTGGGAAACATAGGAACAACGAAATACGTTATTTTAGGTTTCCTAAATGGATGCAGCATCAGGGAGAGCAGGTGTCTGACCTGCTGCAGGGAGCTCGTAAGGATCAATATTTTGGATGCTGGACAGTTTCTCCAAATACCGCTGCTTTGCGCTTGTAATAAGCTTGTCCCTGTAAGGTCCCTTTTCTTTCGCCTTATCTCTCTGCATTGCTTTGCTTTCTTTCTTTCTTTTGTATTAGTCTCTGCCCTGCCGAAATGACAAATGCGGGAAGATATCCGTTAAGATATCCGTTAAGTTAATGGCGTTGCCCCTGGCAACCAATAGATTCTTCTGCCAACATGGCCGACCGGCCGACCGGAGTCACGTGACTCCTCATTCTCAATAGGATTCCTCTAGTACTGCAGTGTTTCCCACACATAAACTAATTCGTGGCGGTGCGCCACAGATTCAACACCGGCCGCCACATATTGCGTTTCGTTATTATTTTTTAACGCTATTTTAAAAAATACTCGTATTCGTTAAGCTGCATTTCCTTTCCCTGCTCTCATTCAGTCTCTCTGTCCCTCGCGTCTCTCTCGCATAGCCTTCACACACACACACAGCCCCTCCCCTCCGTGCTTCCCTGGAAGCTTGCTAGCTTCAGCGTCGCGTTAGATTAGCTCTATAGCTCTGGCTCAACCGAAAGAAGACGGCTGGCGAAATTCACGAAAGGTTGGTATCACGTGCACCTTTATAAAATCACACATTAAAAAGTCCTATAAAAATATTTTATATTTTGAATACAATGTTGTCCCGTCCCGACCCATAGCAAACAAGCGATTACGCCTTCTTTATAAAGTTAACTAGTCGCAAGTTTGTCGTAAAAATAAATAAATAAATAATGTAGTTGGGTTGTCGAGGTCAAAACACTAGCAGCTGTGAATCAAATAAAGTAGTTTTTTTAAACTCTTACACTGAATGTTTGCTGCTTCAATCCAGATGAGTATTGAAAAATATTTTCCGCGATTGAAAAAGAGACGTGCGTGTTGAGGATGAGGAGCAGCCTGAACCGGAGGTATCAGTCTGAAACAGCTGAACAGTCCGACCAGTGTAATTAATGTTATTAATTTGTTTACAATGAAGATGTGAAAATCTGCAGATAAGCCGCACCTGTGTCACCCACCGTGACACAGGTGTCACACATCCTTATGTCCCCCATAATTTTCCTTGATGGAGAAATTATCCAGGTTCTTAACTCCCAATGTGACATATAGCCTATGTCACATTACAGATCTGTGACAGTGGGGGGTGGTATTCTGGAAAAAAATTCTGAAATGGGTTCTATGTGGTCTATTTAGTCTGTGTTATAACCCCTTTAATTTTCATTTTAGTAGAAATGGGTCTGGGTTCTTATGGGTTAATACAATAAAGTTCTGTGTGAGCAATTATTAACAAAGGAATTATTTCGAAGAATTTTTATTTTTTACCACCCCCCCCCCGTGGCCCACCACCACACATTGCCTTCACATCTGTGGGAAACACTGTACTGGTAATTCTGACTCGATATTTGAAAGTAGATATAGCCTAGCAGTTTTGCAGGAGGATTGGTAAGATATGATTTCCCCTCTTAAAACAACCTTAAAAGTTTCCCATAATATTGAGTCTGAGACCTCCCATGAGTCATTGTTTTGCAGGTAATCTGCAATCTTCAAAGATACATATGAAGAGTTTGGTTCCAAAACGCTATAAATCCATTTTGATCAATTTGAGTAAAAATGTGTTTTCTTTAGCAAGAAAGTGGTCGGCTGAAAACCACTGTTTTCTGTTTCAAACTATCAAATACCATACTAAGGTTAAAATAACACAAACAAATAAAATCAAGATTTTAATATTTAAAGATTTATTTTTAAAAAACAATTTGTTTCTTCGCAAAACGCAATAAATCCATGCCATGTTTTTTTCCCAAATGTCTTATATCCTTTGGCATCAACAAATTTTTTTATTTATTTATTTTTTTTTTGACTGAAAATGTGCAAAATACAATGATAAATAACAGTAAATTGTACATCTGAATATTATAATAGTTTGACCATTGGGCCTAAAAACACAAATTTCAAAACATTTATTTTCGAAAAAGTGCAAAATTTCATTAACGAACAAGACATTAAAGGCGGGGGAGGGGATCTTTTTCTGGAACAATCATTGTGAACGGACCGTTCACAATGATTGGATACTGATGCCGTCTATCAAACTGCAATCTGCTCCTCCTTCCCCCTGTGCGCGTACCCTGCTCCGTGAACGAATTACGCGTCCAGAAGCTTGATAGGAAGCTAAACTAGAGCCAGCTTGGCTAGCACCTAGCATTATTAAATGTATAGTTAGCATAAACTAAATACGGCAACGATCGATGCTTGCTGTCAGAACAGCGCTCGTACACCTTCGTGCGCGTTCATGTACTCTAGAGGCGTGCCTTCGGGGGGAAAGTGAAGAAAAGGGTTGGGACTTTTTACCGGTGTATTTTCAAAATGCAGCTTCGCTGGACTCAAAATCCAGGATCTCCTACCCTACCTTTAAGACTATAAAATCCCCAAAATCACATGTTACATTCACGTGCTGTAGTGTAATGTGTAGTGTAGGGTGTATTGTAGTGTAGGGTGTATTGTAGTGTAGTGTAATTTAGTGTAGTATAGTGTATTGTAGTGTAGTATAGTGTGTATTGTAGTGTGTGTGTGTGAAGGGGTGGGGAAGAAAAAATTGAAATTCTGGCGACGAAGGCGACAGAATTTAATGCACGGTCCATCACTGGCCTGTATTTTTGGGTCCTTTTCCCCCCAGGTGTCACACAACAAATCCAAATGGAGATCAGAAATGCTTTAAAATTAAAAACCAACACTCCCTGTTATGAGGTTACTGTGATTTATTTATTTATTTATTTTTTTCCCCCAGGGTCAGAACCCCACGTTGGTGCTGAGGTTACATAACCTGTGAAATTAGGGTTAAATTCCAGATTAGGGTTAGGGCTTCACCCCTGTAAGGTTAGGGTTAGGTCTCAAATTAGAGTTAGGCTTGTACAGCCTGTGAGGTTAGGGTTAGGTCCCAGGTTAGGGTTAGGCTTGTACAGCCTGTGAGGTTAGGGTTAGGTCCCAGGTCAGGGTTAGGCCCATAAAGCCTGTAAGGTTAAGGTTAGGGCCTCAGGTTGGGGTTAGGCCTGCACAACCTGTGAGGTTAGGGTTAGGTCCCAGGTTAGGGTTAGGCTTGTACAGCCTGTGAGGTTAGGGTTAGGTCCCAGGTCAGGGTTAGGCCCATAAAGCCTGTAAGGTTAAGGTTAGGGCCTCAGGTTGGGGTTAGGCCTGCACAACCTGTGAGGTTAGGGTTAGGTCTTAGGTCAGGGTTAGGCTTACAAAGCCTATGGGGTTATAAGGTAAAAATAGATAAACAATATTAATAAAAGTTAAGACTTACTGAACGCCTTTTCATTGAGCCCCCTCGGATAAACAGTATCCAATTTAGTAATCCAGGTTTTCTCAGCCCTCCTCCTTTGAGGTGTGGTCCAATTAGGATTAGCCTGAATGACCGTGGCTGACTGAATCACAGTTATGGGTTAAAAATTATGACACCAAATGAGTGTCAGTTCTCTTCCTCGTTAGGATGTTGTGTCTGTGTTGAGTGAATCTAACTAATAAAGTGTTACCCGTTTCACCCACATATTGTCTTCCACACCTTTTACAAGTCATTAAATATACACAGTTCTTAGAGTGTGGATTACCTTTACACTGTGAGAGAAACTTTCTTCGTGGAGAAGCTAGAGCCAGGTGAGATGATGGAAAAATTGCCCCTGATTTCTGGTCTTCGGTTTGGTAAGTGGTGGGAGTTTTGCCTTTATTAAATAATCCCTAAGATTCTTATTTCTCCTGAGAGCTGCAATAACAGAGTGATCCGTGAGTATTTGGGCGTTCTGAATAAGATTCTGGAAGTTGGTTTTAATTATTCTGGTCAATTTCAGAGTGGATGGAGAGAATATGGTCACAAATGGTAAGAGTGGGGACACATCAATGGGTTTGATCTGCAAATATGATGTAAAACACCTTCTTAAAAAGGAGCGAGAGTACCCTCTAGTGCTCAAAGCAGAGATTAGCGTCTTAGTTGCTGCCTTGAAATCAGAATGCTGGCTGCAGATTCTGTGAAATCTCAATAGCTGGGATTTGACTAAACCAGCAAAGGTATGTTTCGGTTGGAAACTTGTTTTAAATAAAAGAGCATGTGTGTCCGTTGGCTTGAAGAATACCTTGATGTCTAATGTGTGTTTGTTCAGAAAATCTGGCCCCTTAAAGGTGGTTGTATCCAGAAAATCCACAGAATTTGGATTGATGCAAGACTTCAATTTGATGGAATTGTTGTGGTTGTTGAGTTTCCAGGAATAATTCAAATTCTTGTTCCGAATGTGACCATATGCCCCAAATATCGTCCAGAAAGCGATAATAATATAAAGGTTTTTTAGGGCATTGGGCTAAGGCTGAGGTTTCCCACTCTGCCATGAAAATATTGGTGTATGCTGGAGCAAACTTTTTCCCCATTGCACTACCTTTAATCTGTAGGTAGAAGTCCCCATTAAACTCAAAATCATTTTTAGTTAGGTTTATTTCCAAAAGTTGTAGCAATTCCTTCTCAGGCCTCATCTTATCTGGATATCGTTGAAACACAGTTTTAATCGCATTTATACCCTCGTTGATGTCTATGTTGGTGTATAAGCTATCAATATCCATGGTGAACAAGAAGGAGTTAGCCGGGATTGATAATTGTTTAACTTTATCCACAAAGTCATAGGTATCCTTAATGTAACTGACATGTCTGATTGATAAAGGATTAAGGAAATGATCCAAATATTCGGCTGTATAATAAGTCTCACTGTCACAATCTGACACAATAGGGCGCCCTGGAGGGACTTGAAAAGGTAAGCTCCACACAGCAGGATCTTTATGGATCTTCGGAAGCATATAAAAGAGCCTAGCTCTTGGTTCCTTGGAGCCCAATAAGTAGTTTTTTTGTTTGACATTAATGAACTTTTTGACATTAATGATGTAAATTATTAATAATTTTATGAATCATGGGTATTGTGTAAATAGGACTGTTTAATTTAGAATAGTAGGTTTTATCGTTCAATTGTCTGTAACCCTCATTTAAATATTGTTCTCTGTCCAAAATTACTACAGCGCTCCCCTTATCCGCTGGTTTAATGATAATTTGTTTATTAGTGCCAAGTTCCTGGAGAGCTTTTTGTTCCTCTCTTTGAAGATTGGATTTGATCCTCTCTATATTAAAATCTTTATCAAAGTAATCCATGTCTGCTTTGATCATGGTGAGAACCTGTGGTGGAAGTTGGCCAGCAGGGGGCGACCACTCTGATTTTGAAGTAAAAGGCTGGGGTTCAGATTCCTTTTTATCTTTATAATATATTGCCAATTTAATCCTTCTGTGATACTGTTGGATATCATATTTAATTTGGAGTCTAGACTTCTTATCATTGTTCCCTTTTGTGGGGATACAATTTCAACCTCTGTTAAGCACTGTTAATTGTGGGCCAGTTAACTTAAAACTTTTTGACAGATTAATCACACCCTTCACCCCCTCCTGTGGTAACAGGCTTGTGGGGATGTTTAGGTTGATCATTCCAGTGTTGTAACATAGAAATGGCAGTTTTCTTAGACCAATGCACATTATCAGTTTCAGTTGCAAAGTTAACAGACAGTTTAGGAATGTGGTCTTCCAAACCTTCAATAACCTCATTCATATGTTGCAAAACAAGTCGCTCTCTCTGAGGAAGGGACTGGGAGAAGTTGATCAGGGCATCAGGAAACCTTTCCCGAGCGGCTAACAGTGACCTTCTCATTTCCATAACTGGAACTCTTTTGTCCTTGTGGGACCTGTTATTAACACCAAAAGACAAGATGATCTTCTCCAGTGTGACGTCACAGGTGGCTTTCCGAAGCAAAGCCTCCGCGTGTAACCATTTAGCCCCTGGAAAACTGTCGATTTGGATGTTGTCAGCTGCAAAGGCTGGCATTCTGGCAACGTTGGAGTCTCCGATGATGACCCATTTCTCTCTGATGTGAAGTTTCCATTCATACAGCTTCCTGAGTGTGCGGGGATGTTTGGTGGGTGTGCATACCTGCGGTTCTGGTGCAGGCGTTGGAGGAGGAGTTTCCTCTGTCGTACTGATCTGCAGGCGGGTCTGGATACTGGACTTCAATTTGTGCAGGTTGGTGGGGACCGGGCTGTAGGGTCTGGTTTGGCTGCTGCCTCTGATCTCATCGGATTCTGAAAGATATGTTTCAGGATCAGAGTCCCAGTAAATCATCACCTTGTCCTTGTGGTGCCCTTGGGGGAGAGTGCTCGAAAAGGTCATCCCCAGCTCGAGGGGACCTCTGTTCGCGGATGAATGTCCGTGTTTCCCTCTGGCTCTTTGGAGATGGTGATGGAGTCAGTGATGTTTCCTGTGGACTAATGGGAAGATCAATTAATAGGGGGATGTCATTTTCCTCACCCCTCGTTGAATAAGGCGACCAGTCTCCACAAAGGGGCTCAGTCATTGTGGAGACTGTGCTCCTCGGTATTATCTCTGTGACCGGTGGGGACTGGATCCGGACTGTCGGTCTCTTCCGGTTTTCCTCCCTCCGTAGCGTGGAGATAAACGTTGGTGTTGACGCTATCGGTGGTGCTGGCGTTGATGCTGGCGTTGCCTGTGGTGCAGGTGTTGGTGCTGATGTTGACTGTGGTGTTGGTGCTGATGTTGATGCCAAGGTTATATTGGTATCCATTTCCACGGAACAAGGATGTACCTCCGCTCTTACCCGAAGCAGGTTGGGCTCCTCCCTGCGTGTCTGCTGATCAGCGGGTTGATGAGGTGGTGTCAGGTCCGCCAGTTTGGACACAATGACAGCCTGCGCCTGATCCAGTGTCTCACCTCTTAAAGGTAGGGTAGGAGATCCTGGATTTTGAGTCCAGCGAAGCTGCATTTTGAAAATACACAGGTAAAAAGTCCCAACCCTTTTCTTCACTTTCCCCCCGAAGGCACGCCTCTAGAGTACATGAACGAGCACGAAGGTGCACGAGCGCTGTTCTGACAGCAAGCATCGATCGTTGCCGTATTTAGTATTTAGTTTATGCTAACTATACGTTTAATAATGCTAGGTGCTAGCCAAGCTGGCTCTAGTTTAGCTTCCTGTCAAGCTTCGTTCACGGAGCAGGGTACGCGCACAGGGGGAAGGAGGGGGAGGGGGAGGGAGGAGCAGATTGCAGTTTGATAGACGGCATCAGAATCCAATCATTGTGAACGGTCCGTTCACAATGATTGGATACTGTTTTTCCTAGATTGTACGTTCTAGAGGCCACTAAAACTTTTCATATTTGTGTCAAAACTTTTAATTAATTGGTTGCAATGGGGGTGTGAAGAGTATTTCAAGCAATATGTAAAAAAATGTTCCAGAAAAAGATCCCCTACCCTGCCTTTAATCTGCTGCCGAGCCCCTTTTTGTCCCAGGACGCGGCAATCTGGAATGGGGACCGCCAGTCCTGTACGGGAAACTGTGAGAGGGCTTCAATATCTGTTTCAATACACAGGTTATAATGATCCTGCAGGATTAGAATGGTTGTGTAGGCCCAGTTCTTGGCATTTCCCTGGATCAATGATTGTGTTTAAGCACTTGGGTTGCTGGATTAATCACTGTGGCCAAGTTGTGAGTCATTTTAACAAGTGAAGGGGGATATTCTTCTTGTGAAACATTCTTAAGGTGGTGAACAGCTTTAATAATTCTGTTAATGATGCGAACTTTGTTTGCAAAGTCCGGGTCATCAGACTGTATGCGTGGCTGGGGTTTATTTCCCTCTCTGTAGTTGCGCCCTGTAGGAGCTACGCCCATCACCACCACGTGGTTGCTGTCTGCCACCATTATAAAAGTCCCTTCGGTAGGGTTGCTGTGGACCCCTGTATTGCTGATACCTTGGCGGTCGCTGATGACCCCTTTCATTCTGAAATCTGTCGTCTCTGGTGACGGATGCGTATGAGCGGCGCCCGGCCCGGGCTGGGTGATTACCTCGGTCTGGATAGCTGCTCCGAGTCGGATAGTTGCTCCGGTGGGAAGTGTCGGCTCTGTACTCCTCATCCGCCCGGTAGCGGTCTTTTCCACGGCCCCGTCTGCGCTCAACCACGGTCCAGTCGTCATCATGGCTCCAAGGTGGCATGTTTGAGGCCTCTTAGTGGCTTTATATTAGCCGTACTGCTATAGCCACCACGAGGCTTTCAGCTAAGTGGCTAATGGCTATCGCCGTTTTATAAAACGGTAAACTCGGTGAAATAAAATAAAATAGGCACTCGGGAAAAATTAACGTGATTTAATCACTCTTTTTCAGTAACAAGCATGTAAAAAAGCAACGTTTCGGTCTTGAAAAAGACCTTCTTCAGGCTGGCTTGTTACAATCAATATAGAACTTACATGTACATACAACAGGTGTCTCGGACGAGCGAAGCAGGTGTGTGTGTGTGTGTGTGTGTGTGTGTGTGTGAGAAGGGGTGGGGTGAGAATGTGGAAGTGTGTGCACATGACCACGTCCACTGTAAACACACACCATGAACATTTCAGAGCACCAGTGCTGAGGTGACACACTGTGATCACTAACATTTTTTTTTTGACTGAAAATGTGCAATGCAAAATACAATAATAAATAACAGTAAATTGTACATCTGAATATAATAGTTTGACCATTGGGCCTAAAAACACAAAATTCAAAACATTTCGAAAAAGCGCAAAATTTCATTAACGAACAAGACATTAAGACAATAAAATCCCAAAAATCACGTTACATTCATGTGCTGTAGTGTACTGTGTAGTGTAATGTGTATTGTATTGTACTGTAGTATAGTGTGTGTGTGTGTGTGTGTGTGTGGCAAAAGGCAACTACTCATCACTGTCACTACCTTGCCCATCAGCAACATGTGATAGAAGTGCATCATGGTAGAAGGCCTGCACATGGTCACTGGCACCCATTTCCGAAAGCAAGCGTAACACGTCTCTTTTTTTAGCGTCCTTCACAGTGCTCTGTGGGAATTCTTGTTTGAGAACAGCAAACAGCATGCTCAGGATGTTCATGTTCTTGTTCTGCCCAAAACAGGAATCGCTGAAGAGGCGGAGCTTTTGAGTTCTGTGAAGTGCATCTCTCAGCTCATGGCGTAGGCAGTGGTCAAGGGCAGAAGCTGTAATATTACTCCCCTTTGTGTTTTCATGCTCCATCCATGTGTACAGATGGACGTCATCTGTGGCTTGCCTACTGCCCTTACCATGATGGAGAACAACACCAAAGACATACATGTACAGCTGGCGTGAGTAGTATGCCTGACCGATAGGGGTTCTAGGGAGCACTAAATTCTGCATCATGTCAAAGCACACCGTCACAACATCATGCTCCACCTTTCCCAGCATATCATAGAAGACTCGTGCTCTCCTTCTATGCAAAATGTACATTGCGGTCTCTCTGCGCTTTTCATCCTCACCTAAGCTGGGGTCTTTAACTCTGAGATGAAACTTGGCACATGATGAACACACATTGGTAGCTGGCTGGCCGAACGCTAGGTTGAAGGTGTGACGGAAAACAGAGTAATACAGGGAGTAGCTGAGTAGATCATGGTTTTGTTGATCAAAGAGCTTGTGCATCTTTTTCCACGCTGAGGTCACTGGGTAGATACTTGCGACCAGGAGCTCCCCTTCTCCCATAATGGCTGGCCGGACATGTGAAAGTTTGAATGTGGTCCTTTACCAGCTGTTTCTTGGCCTCAAACTCATCCACTTTCCGTGCACCACCTCTTTGTTCTGGTCTGGCTGTAGCATTGACGGCGTAGTATCTAGCCACTCGAGCCACACGGTCTTTGCTGATACCTGCAAGATAAGATAATGACATTTGAATATGTATGTGTATTTACCAAATGATTCATTCTGAACAATTAAGATAAGAGCCATGACCATCCTCAACAAACACAACAAAGCACATAAATTAATTAGTAATTAATGTACTGCAATGAATATGCTTCTCAGATAATGCACTAAAGACAAAATAATAATACTTTAATCTATACAGTAGTGGTATTATGTATTCAAAGACATATTCAAATGTTAATGCAAGTCCATAAAACATTCACAGTAAGTGGCATCTAACACAGGCCCACTGTATGTAGGCTGTGAGACACTGTATATGATGGAGCAGAAGAGCTGATGAAGAAACTCCACAAAAGTAGAGGTGCCCTTTCACTTGTGCCTTGGTGGATAAACGATATGCAGTACACTTTTACATAAAAGTGTATTCTTGTTAATCTTAGTTGCATTTCGTTTTGGTTAACTTCCCTGATAGGATATTAGTTTCAAGCATCTAGTGTCTTTTTCCACATTTCCTGACCAAGAAGCTAATGGGTGGCAGAGGGCTCTGCACACACGCGAGATAGGATAACCCCGCCTCTACTAACATGATTGGCCGATTGAAAAGCCACCAAAACAAAGAAAAACAAATAGCATGCATAACCCATTTTGACCAGAAGGTGCATAGTCCTACCCATGTATGTAGTAAAATCACATTTTACTCACCCAATAGGCTGCAAAAGGTGGCCTTGCAGACGGGAATCTTTGATGGATGATTTTCCCCAAGTAAGTGGTACTCGTTCGTGACCTCCCTCTCCTTTTACCTGTCTGTGTCCTCCACTTTCTTCCGTCTCCGCTGCACGTTTTTGACCGTGATCAGGTGTAATAATTCCTGATCTTGCTCGACCTTAGTCTCATATTTGTAAAAGCACTCAATGTTTCTGTAGATCTCTTTCGGTTAATCGCTCAGCTTGACAGAGACTAGAAGTTTGACTGTGACGGCAGATGACACCTGGCATTTTTCCACCTCCTGAATGCCTCATCTTCTTCACCTTCTCACGTACATGACACTCTTTGGATGGCTTTCTCTTTTTCCCAACAACTGCTAAACGGACAGGCTCATCTATACCATTGAACCCGTTCATTTTCGCGCACTTTGTTAAATTATATATCTCTCGTTTGTCACTCTCAAAGTAGGAAACAAGAAATGCCGGGCGGCTCAACAGGTCGCGTGCTATGTTTACATTCCATATCTCGTGGAAATGTTGCACTGTGATTGGATGAGTGGAGATGTGGCGTTCTGGGGGAAATCAGGATTGGCGTTTGTTGCATTTTGGAAGGAAAGAGAAAAAGCATGGCAGTATTACACGGCGGATGTGGCATTTTGATGAAAATTGAATGTTGACTTTTCAAGAGTGGTCACATACCATTCTGGCTCAAACTCGATTATTTTTTTTTTTTAAACGGCGTTTATCGTGTTTTGGAACCAAACTCTTCATATTCACGGAAGTATGTATCTGTGAATAAGGTGGGGTTGAGTTTCCAGCTGTAGTGGCGTGCACTAGAGCCTGGCTCGGGCCGGATTTTTCTGTCCGAGCCCGGCCCTCAACCGACAGAAAAGTTCTCAAATCCGACCCGAGCCCGAGATTAATTAGAATATTTGTGTCCGAGCCCGCCGGAAGCCCGAGACCAGTGACCAACGCAAGACGGCGCACCCTAATCAGTAAATACACATTGGTGACAGCGCACCATTATCCACCATAATCCATTATAAAACATAGGCTACACATTAATGGCGGTGCACCATAACAAATGCACAAGCACTCTTCGACCAGAATAAACACCCATTAAACTCAATACAGAGAGAAAAAAAAAGTTGACTAATAAAACAGTAGAAACATTCTCATTTTCCACGACTTTCAGTTCTCCAGAAGCTATTTTTCTTTTAATGTCCTCCATAGCGCTTCCAGCCAACTGAGCTCGGCTGCACTGATCGCACGTGTTTAATGTAAAGTTGTTCGAATGTTCGATATGCGTGCGTGCGCACCGAGCATGCACACACCACAGATGCACACAGATGCATGCTGCACGGCATGAGGCACGAATAGCCTACCAACATTTTCATTTATGCATATTCAATTATTTATGTTTATCACAAAAACTGACGTTTGCAATGAACTGAAACCTGTCCTCTGGCTGTTTATAATTTTCACGATGTCTGCTTGCTTTCGAGCCCGACCCGAGTCCGACAAGACATTCTAATTTTTTGTCCGAGTCCGGCCCGGCCCCGTCGGGCTTCGGTCGGGTTGCCATACTCTAGCGTGCACACAAGTTTAGGTTTATGTTCATTGAGAGGGGAGCATGGTCTGAGACTAAGATACTATGATATATGGAATTGTCTACTTTTGATATTAATCTAGCATCAACTAAAAAAAATCTATTCTAGAGAAGCTTCCATGCACTGGGGGGAAAAAAAAAAATATTTTCTGTCAGGGGGTGTTGCACTATCCATATGTCTACTAAGTCAAGTGTCTTCATCAGGGTATTAAGTGTTGGTACAGATTTTAAATTTGGGGCTGGTTTAGAAGATGGATCTGTCAACCTGTGGATCTAAATAGCAGTTGAAGTCGCCACCAATGATAATGTTGTGAGAGCTATGGTTAGCTAACAGGTCAAACATTTTGCAGAAAAATTCAGGGCAATCAACATTAGGGGTATATATGTTTAAGAGGGCTAATGGAATTGAATTAATTGTACCTGTAACGAGTACGAATCGCCCAGATGGATCAGTGGACATAGACTTAAAAATGAATGGAACCGTTTTTCTAACAAGAATAACAACACCCCTTGCATTTGTCGAAAAAGACGACTGATATACATGGGATATACACTGAGACCGCAGTCGCCCTTGTTCAGTTTGGCAGAATGTGGGTCTCTTGCAGAAAAGTGATGTCTGCTGATAAGGATTTAAGATGTGAGAATACCTTCCCTCGTTTCAGTGCTCCCCCAAGACCTCTACAGTTCCAAGACACAAAAGTGATAGGACCCTTTCCTGACCTTACTGCACCGCTATCCTGCATCTAAGTAAAGGCATCGTTGAGAACTTAGACTGACATATACAAACACAACAGCGGGCAGATTGACAAAAAACAAACGCATACACCCCCAAAATAACCCCAGGCCGCAAAAGAGAACTATGCGGCGTAACATACTGCTTGAGAGGAGACTGCCGGGTGACAGAGCCACCTAAACTGCACTAAAAACCAACCTTAACTGGCAGCTCCGCGATGCCCTCCGATCTTTAAAGGGACACTATGTAATTTCTTCCCCCATCTAGTGGTGCAATTTTATTTTGCAAAGTCGAATGAATTTGCTCTCTAGCGCCTCACGTTTTCAAATGTGCGCTGCAACTTCTTGAACTACGGCAAGCGGAATGTGTCAAGATTCAAGAAGCTATAGCTTCAGACTCAAGGTCCATACAAACAAAAAGAAATCAAGACACACAGTACAAAGGATTACATAACACACATACATCAACACTATGAATACAGATGACAGATAACATGTCAGATAACATAACATCTCCTTTGGTGTGCAAGCAATGCAATTAGTCATATTCCGGGAGTTACGGGAAGTGACGTCGACGCAGCGTTAGCATTAGCCTGCATTAGCAATAGGAGCATTAGCAGCGGTAAATAAACTCCCGGTGAACTTACAAACTTTCTAATGCCTCGTTTTGTGAGTTAAGAGCCTATGTGTCCTACGGCAGAAGTTTGGTAACAATCAATGCATTATTAGTGGGATCATTTACGAGATAAAATCTATTTAGCATTTTTTTTTTTTTAAACTTTATTAGTAAATCAACAAAATAACAGATTACAAATGTGAGCATAACGCCAAAAAGAAGATATCCAGGGGGAGCATAGGAATAATAATAAAAAGAAGAAGATGATGCACTTACAAAAAGAAAGCTAATGAACACAAAGACATATGTGCCAAGGAATAAAATCTATTTAGCATTAGCGGCTGTAATAAGCCATTTGGCGGAAACGACGTCACAATGACGTCATTTCTGCTTGTAGGCCTGGTGGGGAAATCGCGATTCGAAGTGCTTTATGTCCCTCTCGGCACGTCGTCATTTTTCATAGACTGGAAGGACATGGCAGCCTCCATAGAGCTTACCTGCTCTATGTAGATACAGACTAGTTATTCTTCACTCAGGAGGATAAGTGAGATTTTTGACAGAGATCATTTTACACCAATGAGGACTAACTTATGAATGAATATGTTGATTTGAGCTAATAAATGACTTAATTTATTACATAGTGTCCCTTTAAATAGGCTGTGGCATGTTACATTTTTTGCCATTGTAATTAGTTACTACAGATTATGACACTTTTCTCTCCTAACTTATTGTTCACTGTGAAAATGACAGCTAACGTATTAGGCGTTATCTGCTTCTACCGGATTTAGCAGTGGCAAATTGTCAGCAAACCGTTCTGCAGCAGCAGGTGTATGAAACTCCTTTGTAATGCTTCCGTAGACCACCTGAAGTTTGGCTGGAAAGCGAAGGTTGCACTTGGCCCCAGCATCGGAGAGCCTTTTCTTCACGTTGTAGAATGACTTGGGTTGATTTACCACCTCTACTGTGTAGTCGGGGAATATAGACACCTTCTCATCGTTGTACTTCAGGGTCCCCTTCTCGTGGCACAGTCGCAGGATATCACGCACGTCCTTCTTGTTGTGGAGTTTAGCAATGAAGGGTCTCGGTCGTTCGTTTGGCTCGGGCTTTTGCCTTAGGCTGCGATGTGCTCTATCCACTTTCACTGGTTTGCTGAACTTGTCCTGGCCAAGTAACTCTGGAATCAACGTGGAAATGAAGTCGGTTGGTCGCACGCCCTCCTCGTCCTCTTTGATACCGATGATGCGTATGTTGAGTCTTCGAGAGCGCCCCTCCCGGTCATTCAGTTTCACACTGAGGCGGGTGTTAGCCTCCCGTAGGTCATTGCAAGTGGCTTCAAGTGCCGCGATACGTTGATTAGCACTCGAAAGACCTTCATCTATTTCACCCACACGTTGTTCAACTTCTTGATGTTCATTTTGAAGAGTGGACAGATGCGACTCTGTCGAGGCGTTCTTCCATCGATTTCTTTAGACTGTCCACCAGCTTAGAAACTTTGGCTAACTCACCACCTTGTTTAGTGATGGCAGCTAGTATAGCCTCATTGCTAGCAGTGCTGGAAGATGTGGCTTTCTTTGTCCTTGGCTGGCATCTTGGCCCAAAACCGAGTTCACTAGGCTGAGATAATACTTAGACAATTGGCAGTTAAAAAAAAAAAAAAAAGTCTGTGTGCCATAAATATTTAAAGGATAAGACCGGTTTTTTGACATTGGGCCCTTGATTTCACATTATAACATGATGTTCTACTCACCCCTGCTTGTTGTTGGTCATTTGGAGCTGTTCCGAAGATATTCGAGAGGCGTCTGGCTGCTCTCTTGAGATATTCGGCCATGAAACGGTTTCCTATGGGCAAGCTTATACAGGCACAAACTATGCTGTTTATAATTTATTAATTACTCTACACTAGCACTGATAACGTGGAGGTGCGTCGCTTACTTAAAAAAATCCGGGTTATTGTAATTTTGATTTTTTTGTCGTAAAGTGGGTGTTACTGACGTCCTCGTGGTGCTACGGCCACAGACAGCCCACAGACCTGCTGCCTATTTATTCATTCGGCTAAAATTCAAAATTAGTAACCCGGATTTTTTTAAGTAAGCGACGCACCTCCACGTTATCAGTGCTAGTGTAGAGTAATTAATAAATTATAAACAGCATAGTTTGTGCCTGTATAAGCTTGCCCATAGGAAACCGTTTCATGGCCGAATATCTCAAGAGAGCAGCCAGACGCCTCGCGAATATCTTCGGAACAGCTCCAAATGTTCAACAACAAGCAGGGGTGAGTAGAACATCATGTTATAATGTGAAATCAAGGGCCCAATGTCAAAAAACTGGTCTTATCCTTTAATACAAATGGAGGGAGCAACGTGGAGCTCTGCAGATACACATCCTACTCCATCACTGCGCACGAGCGCCCCCTAAAAAGGATTATTTTGACTATTATGCAAATCTTGCAGCTGCAGCAAATTTCCAAATACTATATATATATATATATATATATATATATATAAAAAAAATATGGGCTGTGACTCGATAAAAATTTTTAATCGCGTTAACTACAGGCTTTGAAATTAATTAATCGCATATACTTTATCCTTTAGAAAATTAACATTTTCAACAATATTTCAACAAACACAGAACATATCCCTATTTGAAATCTGAATGTAGCATGCATGAAAACACAGTATATAGAATCTTGGATGTTAAGCTGCGTTGGGCCCCCGTTAGCTTCCACACTAGCTGCTATATGTTTGAGGTGATATTTGAGGCTTGATCAGCGGCGGCGCCAGCGATTTTTCGTTGGGGTTGCTATGCAGTTGCTGCATGAATGTGAGGGGTTGCTAGTCAAAACAGCACACACACCCCCGCGCATCAACGCAACAACGTTACTGACCCATTACTCCACCGTCTGCATGCAGCCTTGCATATTGTAATGTAGCCTTGCAACAACATTACGTTCAAACTTGTTGCTCACACCAGTCTGTCCGCTGCCACAGCGGACACATAGCCTACTCAAGCCAATCTACTCGCATCACATTATGGCAGAGGAAGCACGCTGGCAACCTAACATAAAGTAAAAAGTGGGTCCATTGTTTCCAAAAGATGGTGCTAACTGCACTGACACTGGGCTACTTAGCAAGTAGCTCCAGATAGACTGCATGCACCTAGAGTCGACTAACAAACCAAGTCACAAGAAGACTATTTGATAATAGTGTTTCGGCGAGCATATGAAAAACAACTGGGATTTCCTACCTTATTTGTGTTACTTGAAGAAGGACATTCTCAAAATCGCCATATTCCAGTTAGAATCGCCAAATATCCATTTAGAATTGCAGTTTAGCTATGTTATGAGTGAATGGGTGCTGAAATGAGAGGAAAACTGTAACATATGACTATTCAAAAACTAATTAAACTGAGAATACAATTAAATAGGGTTTCTATTTATCTCATAAATCTGCTTTATGGAAATATTATTTTAGACCTCCGATTTCCCCGGGTAATTTAGAACAGACGTGATTGGCTGACTGTAGAATGACATCACCACAGCTACTGTAGATCTAGGAACAATGTGGATAGCCGTTTCACCAGTAAATTTGGTGTTTTATACCTTTCCATATGTATATTTATCAGCTAAAGAACGAAAAACGGGGATAGGCTACCACGCAGCAACATACGTGATTCTTTACTTCTTAATATTGTTGTCGTTGTTGCACTGCACTTCTGTTCTTTGTGAGCAGTAAACCTGCTCTAGCCCCAAAGTTGGGGTAGCTATGGGGTTGCTGAGCACATTCTTGGGGTTGCTATAGCAACCGCAAGCAACCCCTTAGCGCCGCCTCTGGGCTTGATACGCTGCGTTGATACGCGAATTCCTTGTTGCATATTTATTAGTGGTGGGCATAGATTAATTTTTTTAATCTAGATTAATCTCACTGAAATCTTGAAATTAATCTAGATTAAAATGGCTCATTCAGGGGTCCGGCAAGCCGCGGGGTTCGCGGAAACAGACGTGTAAACTTTGGTTCCTATCCAAACAATAGTCGTTTAATCCTGAGACTGTTGCAATTGCCGTGTCGAGTGCTTCAATACAATAGTGTAGTAACCCCACGCATACCTTTCTCACTGCAATTAAGTTTTATTTCTGATTTATTTCGAATTTAGTTTCTTTTTCACAGCTGCCTCTGCTACTCCTGCTCTTCTCAGGTGTACCTAATGTAGTTTTACATCATTTGTAACGTGATGTATATCTTGAATAACAAATTGGAAATAACACGTTTATTCGTGTCCCTGCCCTCACTTTCCTCATGTTTTTTTCTCGCGGGGGTGCTGCACAGCCGCGGGGCCTTTAAGAATTTAACATTCTAAATGTGACGTCACCAGCTACCAAAGCAAATTCTCAAGCGAAGCTTCTCCAGCGAGGTCGCTCTTGGTGTACACGCAGCAGGCAGACCAGCTTATTCACATGCATGGCTCCAGCAGTTTCTCTAGCTTCGCCAGCTTCTCATATTCAGCACTTGTTGGGAGGGCCAGGTGGTGCTGCTGTTGTGTGCAGTGCGTCTCTGGTGCGTTGTGTGGAGTGCGTCTCTGTTGCGCCACACGCGCTTGATCATCTCGAGGGTGGAATTCCACCATGTTGGAACATCTTGCACGAGCGGCTCCTGAACTTGCCCAAGGGAGGTTTGCTGGACTTTCAGCTCGTCTGCGTTGGCCGGACTGTGTTTGATATAAAGTGATATAAAGTTTGGTAAAACTCATCACAGTTTGCTTACCTATTTTGACCCAGTTCCCAACCCAACTTTGAGAATAGATTAACGGCGATAAGACTCAAATTATCGCAGCACGTTAACGCCGATAACGGCCCACCACTTATTTATATTTATATATATATATATATATATGTTTATGTTTTTTTTTTTTTTTTTTCAAGGAATTTCTAGAGAAATCCTGATTTGAAACATTTTTCAAATTTTAGCCATCCTTTGGAGAAAATTTTATATATCAATATACATCCCGAAATGTTCTTATTTTTTTTTTTCTTAAAATTTATTTATATATATATATATATGGGCCATTCTACCGAATTGGTTCAAAGTCAGGTTGGAAAAATTTTGAAATGTTGTATGCTTTATTCCCAAAACTTCGACCATATATATATTATACCATATCTAAAGAACACATATCTAGTAAAAGAACAGTACATTTTTATATTGTACTGTATTGGTATGTTTTTCCGCTCCCAAAAATTGTCACTACCGAAACATAGTAATACACTATAGTAAAAAAGTATTATTATTTATCTGTTAAGATTGTGTTTGCTTCCCTCCTCTAAAGAATATTTTTAAAAATATTTCTTGAATGTTTTCACAATTAAATTAATAAAAATGAATTTTTTACCAAATTTCTAAATTCAATTTATACAATTCATCAAAATCTAAATGCAATATTTCTTTGTAACATGCGTAATACTGATCATTTTGATTCCAGAGTTGATTCCAATCAGTATCATAACAGTTTAATTGATAACTGAATATACTTTATTTTTTTACGAAACATCTAGTGTTTCGGTAGTGACTGCACTGTTTTGGTTGTGACCAAAAGTATTTTGTTTGCAAGGTTGTATGATATTTCCTCAACCGTATTGCTTAATCTTAACTCATAACATGCCTTATGTTGGGAATATTACAAACACAAATGTTTTGTGGTAGATGGAATTGTTTTATTTTTGAAGACATAACAATTGTTCATCCAGAACCATTTAAAGTACAAACATTACATTGTTAAAGCTGCCGTCGGCAACTTTTTTTTTAGTCATATTAGCTTGAACTGTCATGGGATTCTGGAAGTAGAATATTAAATAGGCTGTTTAGGAAAAATCCCAAATTCTGTAGCTTCCTCTAAAGCCTGTAATCGTGCTTACAAAAATCGGCGCTCCTGGCTGTTTTTAACCAATCACGTTAGGTTTATTATTGATCTATTATCTGAGCAGAACTGTCACCAACCACGTCTTCCATGCTGAGCGTGAGTCTGCCCCAGCTTGTGTGCGCGCACACTGGTGTGAACTCACGTGCACAACCTCGTCCACAGAGGGGGAGGGACCTGAAAGTTGTATCAGTTCGAATTTTCCGACTTTAGACTCGGAATTTTGAAAACCTGCCGACGGCAGCTTTAATGGAAAATTACCCAAGTGGGTTCAGCAAAAAAGAAGAAAACATAACTGACAAATAACTGATATATTGTTGCTGTCAGGCTTCTAAATTCTAATCAATGTATCCTCGAAGGGTTTGCAACAAATACATTTAACATCTTTAAAGAAAAATACAGCAGAAATTTATATGCAGTTGAATCTGAGATGAATGAATGTAATGACACACCACTTTCCAACAAGGTCTTCAGTGATGTCATCAACTGGACAGAGTCCCTTCACACTCAGAGCTTGAGGTGGAATGGTTTCCATTTTCTGGGGCTGTTGGTTCAGATGTTCTTACATCTCTTCCAGGCTGTACTTGTGGTGCAATGTTTGTAGATGATAGGTGGAAACGGGGACAAATGACCTCTCTGTTGCAGAAGCAGCTGAGCACTCTATAATGAATCATGCCAGGTGTAGTGCAGATCACCTGATGAATGCTCAGTGTACCTTTGATAGTGGTCAGCTCATTTGGCAGGAGAGTGCTTACTCTGTTTACATCTGGTGTTCCTCCACGTAGAGGAGCTTGTCTTTGGTGAGAAGAAAGAGTGTGTCATAGAGGGCTTTCGCTGTGAGTGTGTCAGTACCCCTGGCTACGTGTAAATCAGCCGTTCTCTTCATGGTGGCTCCAACGCCATCGGCAGGCCCTTTCCCGTGACCAGCTTCCAGGAAACTCCAGTTTACAGAGGTAAATCCCATCTGGAAAGGAATGGTGCTCAAGAGATAGAAGTTCTTCTTTCCTCTATATTGCATGGTCGGCCCATCACTGAAGAGGAGCTTTTGGATCCTCGGATGGTTCTCCTTCAGAAACTGAAGAACTGGTTCAAGCTGAGCCCAAATGGCAGGAGGATCATACTTCATGGAAGGTGACACGGCACAGAATGTCAGTGTCCAGTCTGTGGTGTACACGACAGCATTGTGCAGTGTAGTCTGCCTGTGTGATGCTCCAAAATGGACTTGGTGCACCTCCTTTGCATAGTTGCACTGCCAGTTTTCTGCATAGTCAATGTGAAGAATAGCTTCGTCTTCTTTCAGAGATCTGTGCAGGGATTGTAGCTGTGTGTACTGGTGATGGATGTTGAAGAGGTGCTTGCACACTTTGGCTTTCATTTCTCTCTCAAAATCTTCCAAAAGGTGCTGTG
Source organism: Odontesthes bonariensis (assembly GCF_027942865.1). Lineage (NCBI taxonomy): Eukaryota > Metazoa > Chordata > Actinopteri > Atheriniformes > Atherinopsidae > Odontesthes > Odontesthes bonariensis. The sequence goes on along the minus strand of NC_134524.1, from coordinate 32,545,406 downwards.
GGCTGCCCTCACATCTCTGTTTGAATGTTTTTGTCACAGTGATCTTCTGTCTTTCTCCGTCCTTCTCTTATGAGCCACTGGTACCACCATGTGGCTTCTGTTCCTGATGTACCAGTACTTGTGGTGTGTGTGTGTGTGTGTGTGTGTGTGTGTGTGAGACTTGTTCCTACATGAGAGACATTCCATAAAGATCTTTGTAATCACACCATTGAAAAAAATCTAAAAATGGGTTTCAAGTGTTATTTACAGAAATTGAAATTTAGCTGTCAGGGTTGGGGACTGCTACTTCCCAATAGAAAGTACCCTATAAATGGTGATTTTGTATATATTTAGCTTACCACTCTCTCATTTAATGCCTTAATTGTTTTGTTAAATGATTTTTCTTTTTGAGGGACAGCAATTTGAACTAATTCGGTAGAATGCCAATATATATATGTATGTGAAATGAATGGCAACATCCCCTATGACTGCTTGTCATAGGGGATGCCTTTGGTCAATGATTCGTTCAGGCTTTTTTTTTTTTTTTTTTTTTTTTTTTTCCTCCCTTTGTGGTTTTAAGGTAGTTTGTCGCATCTTCATGCTGTCTCTCTACTGTTCTTCATGTCATGTCTGTAAGTGATAGAACAGATTAGATGTTTGAATCGCTCGTAACGACTTGTTGGCGGCATGTTTTGCAAATTACCGTTGTCTGGTCAGTGTCTGACTTTTTAAATCCAAACCAAAACCTGTCAAGAAGAACTAAGAAATGTGAAAGCATGGCTACACTGTTGTACCGACTTAAATTTACAAATAAATTAAATTTGTACATGAACATTTATACCTTGAACTGACCACAAAAGAAATTTCACTGACATTTGGCACTCCCACACATGTGTCATAACAAAGGCCTCGTCAAGCAAACCGAGGCACAGAGAAGTTCATCGGACCACACAGCCTTTCACTGGCTTGTGTTTTTTGAGGCATCACCGGTAGTTCCAACTCCTAGTCTGACCCGGATGTAGGCCTACTGCTTCAAGTTATCAAAGGGAGGCTGAGACGCAAATATGGCAGAAGACGACCATAATTTTTTCAAAGACGAGCCATTTGCGTTTGAAGGCCAACCATACTTGTTTGAGCCCGAATATACAGACGAGGAGTTGCGGGAACGGGAGGAACAACAGAGTTGTGCGGAGCAAGTGTCAGTGGGCGCTTCTGCTCGGTCGCGTACTGGAGGTACATGGTGGTACGACAACCGGTGAAAACACAAGCCAGTGAAAGGCTGTGTGGTCCGATGAACTTCTCTGTGCCTCGGTTTGCTTGACGAGGCCTTTGTTATGACACAGCTGAAGTATGTAGCGCTTTTGAGCTTGTTTATTGCGGAAAAACAACCGATTTCTTATATTTTCCAAATTGGCCCCGTACAGTTGCATTGGCTGCGTTTCTAACAAAACACTTCAAAATAGCCAACTTTGGAATGCCGCGGTCTTTCGGAGAAAGGCTCATCACCCATATAAATTATGTGGCATGACCATGTGATGCTCAAATTATCATTTTACGCCGAACCATTCCTTTAAATGCCGCGGTGATGAGCGGTGGTTGAGCCACTTTCGGTTTCACTCCTGTCAGTGAAACACCGGGGTGATGTCGCTGCAAATGCGTGGCCATGCTCGATGTGTTTCCACTGTTGTGTGGCTTTCTTGTGCCACAGTGCCTACACACCGTCACGGTTTTATCCACCAACCTCTTTCCTTCTTCATTAAATTTGACAGGGAAGCCAAAATGCTCCCAAACGGGATTTAAATGACGTGGGGCGTGAAGCTCTTCTGTTCCTCCGCTCGCCATGACCACACTGTGTTGCAGGTTAGGGGTTTTCTTTATGTTAACTATCGCTATGTCAGCTACGTGTTATGTCTGTGTGGTAACCTAGGCGACAGGTTTGTGTGGCAGCGCGAGTATATGGAAACAGACGTAGCACTAGTATAACGGCTGTGTGTGGACTGAACATGCGCACAATTTTTTTTTTTCATAAATCAATCCGCGGATCATGTGTGTGCTGAACCGAAATAATTGATCCGAACGGATCACGGATCAATGATGATCCGTTGCACCACTACTTTCTTATGTGCTCCAGCACTGGTGTCACTTTGGAGAGCCGATCTTGGGTTGGGTCTGATGTCTGATTGTCTTGAAAGTGGATGAAGCGTGAGAGGCATTTAAACCTTTTTACTGATATCACATTAAGCTATTTTGGCATAATGTGTGTCTTCTGCCCAATAATTATCCATAGATGGCATTCTCACCACTCCCATGATTTAGCTTAAAGCCAACAAATGACTTGATCTCATCCACAGTGGTATTAATGCTGGCTCCAATTAATTGACAGCTGTACAGATTTGTCTTTTCAGCAATATGTTGGAACAGATCATCATCAAAAAATGGGGCAAAATAGCTACGTGGAGAAGACGGCTCATCAGGTGCGCTGAATTCACTGGCAGCTGCTGTTGACTGGTGCTCAAACCGCTTCTTACGCCAGCTTTAAAAAAAACAAAAATACATACATAAATACACAACTGTGTTAAGTCATTTATACAAAGTGGTATTATTAGCAAGTATGGACTGAATTTAGCTGGTTAGTGGCATGCTACCTTCAGTAAATGTCACAACCATACAGAAGGATTGTGTTTTTTCACCTTGCATCAACTACAGTGGAAACCGCTTGTAGTGATCACAGATATAGTGATCAACCGCTGATATGGATCAAAAGGCTTGGGATAGAATCATTTCTCTACAAATGCTGTTTAAATAATTCGGTTGTAGTGATCAAGAAATCCGCTTATAGTGATCATTTTTGGTCATTTTATGAATGTGTACATGTGCAAAAAGAATTTTAAAACTACGTATTTATTTTATTTCCGGCAGTGTCCCTTTGACGTACACGGCTGTCCCTAAATGAAACTGTCACCTGAATCCCTTGGCTCGTTTGTACTGCAATCCGTCTCTTCATCCTCCTCATCAGAACTGCCTTTATTCACTGCCTCCATCTCATGCTGGCTGAAATTACTTCATCTTCATCACTTGACTCGGAGTCAGAAGAACTTGCAGGGATCTCCTCTATCACTCTCATTCCTGTGCTTCTCTTTCTTTCCCCATAAACGGAGCTCGCCGAGATGCCCTGCTTGAAAATGAATAGATTTTTTTAATATCTGGTACTGTAGTAATTATTAACATCCCTTCCAGTGAAACAAAATTATGAATAATGCACATTGACCAAATTTCTACCCCTAATCTGGCAACGTATCTCAGAGGATACATACATTTCAAAAGCTGCTAAGTAACACCACAAACACAGTTGAAACATTTTGTCTTCATCAGAATGTTTAGACAAATGTCCTAATTAATATTAGGAATTTAAATTGTTGTTTGATTGAAAATAAGTATGACTAATATATGATTACTTACCCCCAAGGAAGCAGGTTCTCCACCACATTTTGTTTTCTGATCAGGCTGACGAAACAATGAAAGATGGTGATCGTCCATGATTAATATCACCATCATGCAGACCATGAACACGGTGGCTTCCCCGCTCTCCATATGTGACCCGCTCTGGCGAAATGAGTCGGAAGTCGCAACATTCTATTTTGAGGTATGGGCAGATAACGTGAAAAAAACAATGGATTAAAAAATTTTTTTTTTTTTTTTAGCTCATTTCAAAGAATAGACATTAAAAAACAATCTCCCAAAGTTGTATAGTCCATATAATTGAGGAAAGGCACGTAAATGACAATTCAAGTTGACTTGCAAGTTGTATTAAATGCGTTAAAATTTAACAGGTTGAACAAATTCATCGACTCCTCTCCCGTTAACGTCTACCGTTCCTATTACCTCTGAGGATTTCCCTTTACCTCTGAAACGTCTCTATCTCTGCTCGCTTCATAAAACCAATCAAAATGCTTAAAAATGTACACACACAGTGACACAAAGGCCCACAGTAGGCGGGAAGTCACGTTTCGAGTAACTGGTGCACGCGATTGGTCCAGCCATCACTCCTGTCAAACTAGCTATCTGTGTTGGTGTAGCCTAAACTAATCGTAGAAAGTCTCTCAATATTCGTCATCGTCTTATATTACAATATTGGTATCGTGTAGTACTGTAGTATAGTGTAGTGTGTTGATCTGTGTTTTTGTTTTAAAATTTCATTCGCTAAAGAAAGTAGAGTCGCGAAAGCTTTAAACTCTCGTGGCGTCCAATTTTAGCTCTGCTGCTGGACAGCAAGACTTGCTAGCGCTAGTTACTGATTTTTATTTATTTTTTTGGAGCGGAGGTGATATCTTCTGAAGAAGAAAATGACAGCGACGTCAAAGACTCTGATATGGAAAAGGAGCAAGAATTCGCCACTCATGTGGAAGATGACGATGAAGTCATTGAGCAACCTGTGACTGGTATTAATGAGGTGACGAGGGCTATGTCGAGCTATGAAGCAGTGTGTGTGGGAACAAAAATAAATATTTTCTAATCATTTGGGCTTCAGTCTGGTTTAATACCATTTTATATGTGTACAAATAACTTTGGTAAAATTAAGCTTTAAGATAAAGAGTTTATCCCTTTAAATTCACAGGATTTTGAAAGATCAACAAAAAAACGGGCAAAGATAGCTGCAGGAATAAAAGAACGTCTAAACCTTTCGGTGGAGCACCTAGGAAGGAGGAGCCTTTGGCTCCTGCCACTCTTTGTGAATAAGCTGTACAGTGGGTGGTCGTCCATGCTCAGCACACTGAGCCTCCCCAAATCAAATGACCTTAGTTTCCTTAAAAAAAAAAGTCTTGATTGGGCCTTCTTAAAAATCACCCTGCTGTTCTCCTTCCAGTCCAGTTTACTGTCAAGATGGACGCCCAAGTATTTATAGGAGGAGACAGCTTCTACAGGATGACCTTTGATTAAAATAGGGGCTGGAATAATTTTATTCTTCCTAAAATCAATTATGAGTTCCTTGGTCTTCTCCACATTTAAAATGAGATGGGCATGTTCACTCCAGTTGACAAAATGATCTATCTCAGCCTGATATGCAGCATAGTTATTATTGTTGATGCAGCCCACTAATGCAGAGTCATCTGAGAATTTCTGCAGATGACAGGACAAACTACCATGTCTGCAGTCAGAGGTGTATAAGGTGAATAAAAATGGAGATAAAACAGTTCCTTGTGGTGCACCTGTGTTTGTTATAATGGAGTCTGATGTGCTGTTGTGGATTCTTACATGCTGAGGTCTACCTGTAAGGTAGTCAGTGATCCAGCTAACAGTGGAGTTGTGAAGTTTAAAACCATGAAGCTTTTTAGATAAAATTTGAGGTTGTAAAGTGTTAAAAGCACTAGAAAAATCAAAGAACATTATTCTCACAGATGCTGCAGAGGTCTCCAGATGGCTATACACCTTATGTAGCAGATAAATAAGGGCATCATCTGTGCCCACACCCCCCCTGTATGCAAATTGCAATGGGTCCTGAAAGGCACTGACCTGTGCCCTCAGGTGTCCCAGCACCGTCCTATCAAAACACTTCATCACATGGGAGGTCAAGGCAATGGGTCTCAAGTCTTTAAGAGCCTTGGCATTAGGTTTCTTAGGCACTGGTACAATACAGGATGTCTTCCATATAGTGGGGATTTTTGACAGTGACAAAGACAGGGTAAACAGATGATGTAAGACCCCACACAACTGATCAGCACACACTTTGAGGACACGTGGCATGATCCCATCCGGACCAGGGGCCTCCTTTACATTAAGCCTTCTTAGCTGAGAGCGTATCTCCTCAACAGTGATGGTTATTGGAGGGCAGAGAGATGAATGCCCCTCTTCCTCCTCTAAAGGTGTAATGTAATCTGCTGGTATGTGATGATCAGTTGAGTTCACACTAGAGTCAAATCTAGCATAAAACAGATTAGCCTCATCAGGCGTAAATATCCCCACACTCATACTACTGGTGACAGGGTCAAATCCTGTTATGGATTTAAGGCCTTTCCATAAACCTCTGGTGTCACACTCCTGAAGTTTGTGCTCAACCATGTCCTTATAATTCTTCTTTCCTTGCCTAATGGCAACCTTTAGGTTCTTCTGTGCCACTCTAATCCTGTCCTTATCCTTACTCATGAAGGCAACTTTCTTTTCATTAATTGCATTCTTTATATTTCTTTAGAAATCCATGGCTTATTAGAGAAGAGTTTTATAGTTTTACTTGGAATAACCAAGTCCGTACAAAATTTGACATACTCAGTAACACAGTCAGTCACACAGTCCACCTCATTTGGGTCTTCGCCATAGAAAACAGACCAATCAGTACACTCCAGACAGTCCTGCAAGTCCTCGCACGCCTCATTTGACCATACACGCACTGATTTTGTTGATATAGGCTGTCTCTGAGCCAGAGTGGTGTACTTGGAGGAGAGGAGAACTAGATTGTGGTCTGACCTGCCCAGCGGAGGGGGGGCAGTAGATGTGTAGCTGTCTTTAATATTGGCATAAAAAAGGTCAATAGTTCTGTCGCACCTCGTGGGACAGTTGACAAACTGCCTGAATGAGGGCAGCGAAGCAGAGAGAGTGCAGTGATTGAAATCACCATTGATCAGAACGAGCGCGTCCGGTGTGCGACTCTGAAGTTCATGGACAACCCTTGACATCGTGTCAGTGGCCAACTTGGCATTGGCAGATGGTGGAATGTATGCCACGATTACAATAACATTTGAGAATTCGCGTGGAAGGAAATGGGGTCTGCAACTCACCGCCAGCAGTTCAATGTTTGGGTCACACACTTTGTGTTTCTCCGTAACGTGACCAGGATGACACCAAAGCTTGTTAACGTACAGGCAGACGCCTCCACCCGATTTTTTTTATTTTTTATTTTTTTGCCTGCCTTCTCCGGGTCCCTGTCATGTCGAACCACCGTAAATCCATCCATTTCAGTGTAGGCCGTAGTAACGTTATCCGTGAGCCAAGACTCCGTAAAGCACAGAAGGCTGCACTTCAATTCAATTCATTTTTATTTATATAGCGCCAAATGCCAGCGGCGGCGGCACTGTAACACCATTCAAAGGATATCTGTTGGAACAGGGAAACACGAGTTAATGACCACAATAATATCACATATACATAAAGAGGAATTGAGGAAAGGTGTGACAGATGAGGCCCCCCAGCAGTCTAGGCCTATAGCAGCTTAACTATGGGATGTTTCAGGATTACCTGAGCCATCCCTATTCAAATAAATAAATAAATAAAGGACCAGACTCAGTGAGTAATTCCCTATACTCCCTATATACATCTGCTCCTCACACCACAGCAACCATCTTTTTACAGCCACAAGCTACCTCAGCCTCTCACCAACTGCACACCAGTCACAGCGGGGTGGGATGCAAACCCTGGTTCGGGTAGGGGGTAATGAAAGTATAGAGGGTGCCAGAGGTGGAGGCAGAACAAGACACACTAACAGACACTATCAGATTCAACAGACCTAACTATAAACTTTATAAAAAAGGAAAGTTTTAAGCCTGGTCTTAAAAGTGGAAAGGGTGTCTGCTTCCCGGACATTTACTGGCAGCTTATTCCACAATAGAGGGGCCTGGTAACTGAAGGCTCTGCCTCCCATTCTACTTTTAGAAACTCTGGGAACCTCAAGTAAACCTGCAGTTTGGGAACGAAGTGCTCTGTTAGGAAAATATCTTACAATGAGATCTTTAAGATATGATGGAGCTCGGTCATTAAGAGCTTTATATGTAAGGAGAAGAATCTTAAATTCTATTCTGAATTTAACAGGGAGCCAATGAAGAGAAGCTAAAACTGGAGAAATATGATCTCTGCTGTTAGTTCTCATCAGAACTCTGGCTGCAGCATTTTGGATCAACTGAAGGCTTTTCAGAGAATATGTGGGACAGCCCAATAATAAAGAATTACAGTAGTCCAATCTTGAAGTAACAAATGCATGGACTAGTTTTTCTGCATCACTCTGAGACAAGATGTTCCTGATTTTAACAATATTACGAAGATGAAAGAAGGCAGTCCTAGAAACCTGTTTTATATGCAAGTCAAATGATAAGTTCTGGTCAATAATAACTCCAAGGTTCCTCACTGTAGAACTAGAAGCCAAGGAAATACCATCTAGAGTAACTATATAGCTAGACAATTTCTCCCTGAAGCGCTCAGGTCCAAAGATAACGACTTCAGTTTTGTCTGAATTTAGAAGCAGACAGTTCTGAGTCATCCAGGTCTTTATGTCTTTAAGACATGCTTGTAGTCTGACCAACCTATTGGGTTCATCTGGTTTTATAGATAAGTACAACTGGGTATCATCAGCATAGCAATGGAAATTTATGCCATGCTGTCTAATAATGTTACCTAATGGAAGCATGTATAAAGTGAAAAGAATCGGTCCAAGCACAGAACCCTGAGGAACTCCATGACTTACTCTGGTGTGTGAGGAAGATTCTTCATTTACAAGAACAAACTGAAATCTATCAGATAAATATGACTTAAACCAGCCTAATGCAGTTCCTTTAATCCCAATAACATGTTCAAGTCTGTTTAATAAGATACTGTGATCGACCGTATCAAATGCAGCACTGAGATCCAACAGGACAAGCACAGACACAAGTCCGCTATCAGAGGCTAAGAGGAGATCATTGGTAACTTTCAGCAGTGCAGTTTCTGTGCTATGATGCTCTCTGAATCCTGACTGAAACTCTTCAAACAGATTATTTCTGTGTAAGTGATCACAAAGCTGAGCTGCAACTGTTTTTTCAAGAACTTTAGACATAAAAGGGAGATTGGATATAGGTCTATAATGAGCCAACACTTCTGAATCAAGAGTAGGTTTTTTAAGTAAAGGTTTAATTATAGCAACCTTAAAAGTCTGAGGTACATATCCTGTCAACAAAGACAGATTGATCAAATCCAATATGGAAGTGTCAATTAATGGGAAAACCTCCTTGAACAGTCTGGTTGGGATTGGGTCTAAAACACAAGTTGATGGTTTAGAAGAGACTATTGCTGTCGTTAGTTCAGAGAGATCAACTGGGCAGAAGCCGTCTAAATACAAATCAGGTTCTAAAGATACTTCTAAAGCTGCTGTACTTGATGATACATCACTGATAATAGTGGGAAGGACTCTGTCAATCTTCTCTCTGATAGAAACAATTTTATTAATAAAGAAGCTCATGAAATCATCACTGCTGAGAGTTAAAGGAATAACTGGCTCAGCAGAGCTCGGACTCTTAGTCAGACTGGCTACAGTGCTGAAAAGAAACCTGGGATTATTCTTATTCTCTTCTATCAATGTATGCACTGTCGGTAAAGCCTGTCATACTTCACCAACGATGCAAGTTCATCAACTTTGTTGACTATGGAGCGCACATTTCCCATAATCACAGACGGGAGGACAGGCTTGTGCCTCCTGAGCCTGTTCCGCACCTTAACACCACTCCGTCGGCCTCTTTTTCTCCGTTTTAGCTCCCGGGGTAAGTCCCAGTGTGGGCATTCAGCGTTCGTCATTGTATCCCGAATGCAGTACAACTCTCCCACGGTATAGGAGACGACTGAAGCCGTGTCAGCCGCTCCCAGACATTTTACTTCGAGACGGATAAATCCACTCAATAAAACAAGCCACAGTATCCACAGTTGCACAAACGTGTGCGCCTTAAGTCCAAACATGTTGTCAGTGAATTTGGTGTTAAACAATTAACTGTTATTGAATAAACGCTACAAATTAACAAACTTTCAGCGAGTCGCCGACAGGGCAGGCGCCTGGGGAAGGGCAGTTATTAGAACGAAATTCAAGGTGGACTGTTCTTAGAACTGCTCTGTCCGAATGTGGCTATTCATAGAGGCCAAAGACGAGACTTTTTTTTTCTTCGAATCTCTGAAGTGGCTTCTACTGGTTTTGAAGAACATTTTCGAACTTGTCGCCACAGATCTCGTCGGAGATATGCCTGGCAGTACATGCAGTGAATGTAATCTTTTGCATTGTACTTTTTCTTTGATGTGCATCTTAATTTTAGTGATCCAACTCCACTTGCGTTACTTAATCATAACTTGAGTTATGATTGTGGTTTCCCTTGTTGCAAAGCTTTATAAGCATTTTCATGTTATTTGGACCTCTTGGGAAGACTTAAAACTTGAGCAACATCTGCATGTGTTTTCTCGTGAGTTTTTAAGTGACGAATAAACTTTGTCTGTAGTTTTCCACAAATGTAGCAGTAAGTTTTATTTCTGAGCAAAGATGATTTGTTTGAGACTTTTTCAACCCTAGCATCAGAACCGTCATCAGCAATTATGCCTTTGGAATCAGCATTTCCTGCTTTGGCAGTAACGAAAGTTACGTATGTAACTATGGTTCTATGAATCCCGGATGACCGCCAGAGGGCGGTGCTGAAAGCACTGAATGTCCCCTTCGCGCTTGCGCCGTTCGAGTAGTAATACCAACAGAGTCACACCTGTGACATGTCGGATGATCAATCAGAGGCTATATAGCCTGACGTCATCCGGTGCTCTGTTCCTACAGAATCTTCTGGCGGAATACAAGGATTCTGAGTGACAGAGAAGCTCTGGCGGTCATCCGGGATTCATAGAACCATAGTTGCATACGTATCTTTCGTTCTATTTCATCCCTACTGACCGCCAGAGGGCGGTGCTGAAAGCACTGAATGACTAATACCAGCAATGTCACAAGGAATCCAGACCAAAGACCTCATTGAAAAGGCTCAGAGGGCCCTCGCCTCAGAACCTGATCCAGAGGATGAGGGGAGGCCATATTAACCCCGTAAAATCGGGTGAACATGCTCGGGGAAGCCCATGATGCAGCAGCACATATTGCTTCCATCAGAACCCGTCTCAAGGCTGCCCAGGAAGCGGAGACGCTCCTGGTAGAGTGCGCCTTCACACCGAGTGGAGAGCAGCGTCCCGCAGCGTAGGCGTGGCAGATGACATCCACGATCCAATGGGAGAGGCGTTGCTTGGAAAGAGGACAACCTAACCTAGGGCCTCCATAACATAAAAACAGTTGGTGTGAGCGTCGTATAGCAGCAGTGGCTGCAATGTATGCCTCCAGTGCCCTCACTGGGCACAACAACTGAGACCCCTCGGCAGTTCCTTCTGACACAGGCTGATATTGTGCCAATCTCAATGGCCGGTTGCAATGAGAACGAGATAACACTTTAGGCAGGAGTGCAGTGTTTGGCCACAAGGTAACACCAGAGCCATCAGTACCCCATCTGAAACAGGAAGGGCTGACAGAAAGAGCATGTAGCTCACTGACCCTCTTAGAGAAGACAATAGCCAACAAAAAGGAAGTCTTACATGATAGCCACCTGAGGTCTGCCTGCGCCAAAGGCTCGAGTGGAGAGTGGCACAGAGCTTCAAGAACCAAGGGCAGATCCCAAACTGGTGCCCGTGGAACCATCGGCGGGTGCAACCTACGAGCACCACGCAAAAAAAGATAAACTAGAATATGGCTCCCCATGGTACAGCCCTCAAAGTCTAATTGGAGTCATGGGCATAACCAGGTTGTGCGTCTTCAGTTCGTGGGTTTGTCTGCTTTTGAAGTAAGTGTATGTTCTTGAACAACCCTCCATACGACAAGGGAACTTGTTCTTCTGAATTGGTGTGGCTGATGGTTTACTTGCAGCATCTGCAGCCTCGGTCATGTCAGGAAGAAGAACATTTGTCCACGATTGGGGCAGTGAATGTGTTGAACCATGTCCTTTTTGCTTCTGGAGAGGCCTCTTTAATGTTATCCGGTATGAGGGACTCAGGGCGATCTGTAACAGCACAAACAAAACATGGACTAAGTAATAGAGGGAGTATTCCAACACATGCAGACATTTATTTGCTAGCCTCAAAATTCAATCAGTCATGATGGTACCACAACCAATGTGCGAGTTAAAAGTTTATTTTACACCATGGGTAAAAATGTGCATGACATGATCATCAAGTTCATTTCTTGTGACACCAACATGTGTTGGTGTTAATTAATGGTTTACCTGTGACATGATGAAAACCAAGATGCTCAATCGTGGCTGCTAGGAATAGAGCAGTAGTGTCCTTGATCACAAAGTCCCTGTAAGCATTAAACGCAGCACGGGGTCCACTCTTGGCATTGCTGCACCTGGGGTGAGAAAGTATTTCAATGTAGTGTAGGCCACACACATCTTTGTGTTGTCACAAAGCAATCAGTCTCTCAGGAGCTGCTTCACATCCCTTGTAAGTGAAGGGACAAATTCATTCACTCACACAATCACTTCCACTGCACACAAGTTAGTCTCTCAGGAACAGCTTCACATCCCTTATAATAGGGAGTGTAGGGAATTATTCACTGAGTCTGGTCCTTTATTTTATTTATTTTTTTATTTTCTTTAGCACCAGTTTCTTGTGTTTATATTGAATCCAAATCTAGCCTAGCTAGTGACTGTTGCGAATAGGGCAGCTGACAACAAGGGAAAGATCATGTGACAGATTGGAAAGACAGCTGACAGGAGGCAGAGACCCCAAAGGTGCTGCCATGGGCTAGCAATCCATGGTAGCGGTAGCGAGGCCTAGCCGCTTTGTTACAACCAGCATAAGCTACAGACAGATTAAGGAGAATACCTCTAGAGTCAGCGAGAGCAGGGGCGGAAGATGACTCACAGGCAGACCACTTGGCAACTGACACAGGAATGAACATGACTAAGAGGTGGATACGCGACTCAGTGAAGGATAGGGGCACGGACCTATTCTCTAGGGCTAGAACTGACCAGAATAGTTCTTAGAGGAAAGAGAGCGTAGTTGGACAAAATAAAAGTGGTAAACTAGAGGGAAGTAAGCTTCAGGTTTGTCCTTGTGGCTGGCAGAAAGTAACATCAGTTAGAGGCCTTAAAATGCATCAGGGAAGAAAGAGATGTGTGGTAAAAGAAGGGCAGTGTGGCCGCATCGATCAGTACTTTTTAAGAAGTCAATCGAGTAAGTCGGATGAAGTCCAGCGGCAGGTAGAAAACCACAGTCCGAAGGATATCAATAACCAGCGTTTCCTGCAGTGCATTATAGTCAAGGCGGCCGCCTTAGCAAACTCGCACTGCCGCCTTGCCAACGTTCCCAAAAAATAAATTATTTTATTTTATTTATTTATTTATTTATTTATTTTTTTAAACCGAAGTAATAATGCTTTGCCAGGCTCAGACATTAAAGCTGCCGTCGGCAGGTTTTCAAAATTCCGAGTCTAAAGTTGGAAAATTCGAACTGATACAACTTTCAGGTCCCTCCCCCAACCTCTAACAAGCTCCGAATCGCCCCCCAAACCCCTCCCCCTCTGTGGACGAGGTTGTGCACGTGAGTTCACACCAGTGTGAGCGCGCACAAGCTGGGGCAGACTCACGCTCAGCAGCGTGTGCACAAGCTGTGATTGACAGGTAGGATTCCTCCACCCTAACTTGATTGGTTAAAAACAGCCGGGAGCGCTCGATTTTTGCAAGCATGATTACAGGCTTCAGAGGGAGCTACAGATTTCGTTATTTTTCCTAAACACCCTATTTAATATTCTACTTCCAGAATCCCATGACAGTTGAAGCTAATATGACTAAAAAAAAGTTGCCGACCGCAGCTTTAAACTAGAAATGCTCTCAGAGAGTGCAGACCTCCGCCAATGAAGCTTTGTTTTATAAGCACATTTTTTTTATCCACCCATATATTGTAGTGAATGGTCTGAAACGATTAAGGTCGTAATACACCACGTCCGAGAGAAAGCGATGCGTCTGCTTAAACTTGTGCATAGATTCAGCTGGCTCGTGTTCCGATTGAAAAGGTTTACAAAGTTAAGATGCTATCTTTCAGATGCGACTTCTCAGAAACGGCAAAGACGGCTTTCACACTGCGACCCGCTACCTTAGCGGGTCCAAATTGCGGACCTCCTTGTCTCCCCAGTTGGCCATATTAAAAAATGTCTCGAACTTGATGTAGGCTAAAACAGAGTAAAAGTTGTCCTCACCTGTCGCTGTTGTTCTGAATCAGCTGTCCATTCTGTCTTTTAAACTCCTCACGTCACGCCCACGTCCGACCCGCGTCGATTGTGTTCACATCAAACTCTGCTCGGCAAAAAGACTAGGGTCCGACGCGGGTCGAAAGGCGAGTCGAGTTGACGCGGCAGCCCGGGTCGGCAGTGTGAACACAACAGCGGACACGCTAAATTCGCGAATTAAACGCGGGTTATTCGGCAGTGTGAAAGGGGCTACTGTTTACCTTTCCCCCCCTGCGCAGTTAGTGTAAGCTTTCCCCCTGCACACCCCCTCCTACCCCTCCCTCAACGACAACGAAACAACCAAGCCCCGCCACCTTGTGGCAGGTCGCAAGATTGCAGCGAACATCCAGACAAAGCAACAAACTCGGGCGATCACATAACCTCCTTGGCGGAGGTAAAGATAGCATTGATAACATTGAATTGCGACACCTACTGGTTGTTAATGTAAATAGTTAATAATGTAAATAAAAAAGTGTTACAGCTCTTAAACAGCTTTGTTATTGCTCTAACAGACCCCGTCCCATTCCAAGTACCCCCCCCGGCCGACGACTCACCACCTTGACTAAGCAATTTCCTGCGGGAAACACTGAATAACACAGCTATGGAGGTGGAGGAGGAGGTTCTAAGAAGGGATGCAGCTGATACTGAGGTGAACAGGCCAGTTAGAGAGAGAAATATGGAGCAGAAAGCTAGAGTTAAGTGGCCTAGGGAAAATAGTTACAAAGAATGGGAGGCAGTCAATAAAGATTTGTCAATAATATTGGGTAGGTTAGGAGGAAATGCAAGCGATAGGCTAGAGAAGATGGGAGATATAATTTATTCCTATGGTGTAGAGAGATTTGGGGTGCAAGATAGAAAGAGGGTTGAAAGAGTACATTTAGGTAAGTCTAGACGGCAAAAAGAGATGGAGAAATTGGTTAAGGAAAGAAGAAATTTAAGAAAGCAGTGGAAAAAAGCTACAGAAGAAGAGAGAGGGAATTAATGTTTTGCAGGAAGAATTGAGAGGCAGGCTAGCAATACTTACAAGGGCTGAATGTCTTAGGAAAAAGAGAAAGAAGAAAGAATATGTAAGGACGGCATTTTATAGGGACCCGTTCAAGTTTGTTAAAGGATTGTTTAACCAGGAAAAGGGAGGGCAGCTTAAGGCAACAAAGTCAGAGGTGGAAGAGTATCTAAGAAATACATATTCTGATCCTGAGCAGCGTAGAGTAGTAGGCCTTCCACCTGACATGCCACCATTAGGAGAGATGGCTCATAAGATGGACGTTAGACCACCTAGGTGGAAGGAGGTTGAGGAGGTAGTCAGGCATGCAAAGGCTTCGTCGGCCCCAGGGCCAAATGGAGTCCCCTACCGGGTTTATAAAAGTGCACCTGATATCCTAAAGTTTTTGTGGAGGCAATTAAGAATAGTTTGGGAGAAACAGGTTATTCCTAGAGCATGGCGTAGGGCAGGAGGCGTTCTTATTCCAAAGGAGAAAGAGTCCTCGGACCTGAGTCAGTTCCGGATGATCTCTCTCCTAAATGTAGAGGGGAAGATTTTCTTTAGTTTAGTTGCACAGAGATTAGCTAGTTATTTAGAAAAGAATAGCTTAATAGATACTACTGTGCAGAAGGCAGGAATACCAGGTTTCGCAGGGTGTTTAGAGCACACTAGCATGATTTGGCATCAGATTCAGACAGCCAAGATTGAGAAAAAAGACTTGCATGTTATATTTCTGGATCTAGCAAATGCATTTGGTTCAGTGCCACATAGCCTTATTTGGAAAGCATTTGAGTATTTTAGAGTGCCTGTAATAGTTGTTAACTTAGTAAGAGCATATTTTCAAGATATTAGACTGTGCTTAAAGGTAGGGTAGGAGATCCTGGATTTTGAGTCCAGCGAAGCTGCATTTTGAAAATACACAGGTAAAAAGTCCCAACCCTTTTCTTCACTTTCCCCCCGAAGGCACGCCTCTAGAGTACATGAACGAGCACGAAGGTGCACGAGCGCTGTTCTGACAGCAAGCATCGATCGTTGCCGTATTTAGTATATGCTAACTATACGTTCAATAATGCTAGGTGCTAGCCAAGCTGGCTCTAGTTTAGCTTCCTGCCAAGCTTCTGGACGCGTAATTCGTTCACGGAGCAGGGTACGCGCACAGGGGGAAGGAGGGGGAGGGAGGAGCAGATTGCAGTTTGATAGACGGCATCAGAATCCAATCATTGTGAAAGGTCCCTTCACAATGATTGGATACTGTTTTTCCTAGATTGTACGTTCTAGAGGCCACTAAAACTTTTCATATTTGTGTCAAAACTTTTAATTAATTGGTTGCAATGGGGATGTGAAGAGTATTTCAAGTAATATGTAAAAAAAATGTTCCAGAAAAAGATCCCCTACCCAACCTTTAAGTACAACAGGTTTCACAACAGGTTGGCAGAGGCTAGAAATAGGCATTATGGCAGGGTGTACGATTTCTCCATTAGCATTTACAATGGCCATGGAGATAATTATTAGAGCTTCCAAGTGGGTTGTAGGAGGAGAGAGACGTCAGGATGGCATGCGCCTTACGCCAATTAGAGCATACATGGATGATATGACGTTAGTGACTACAACAGTGCCATGTATGAAGAGAATACTTGAGAGACTTAATAAAAATCTAAAGTGGGCTGGTATGAAAATCAAACCTACTAAGTCTAGAAGTATCTCAATAAGTAGAGGGAAATTAAGTGATAGAAAGTTTGTAATAGATGAAGAAAGCATTCCAATAATTAGGGAAAAGGCAGTAAAGAGTTTAGGCAGGTGGTACCAGGCAGACATGAATGATGGAGAGCAGGCAGTGCAGTTTGGGAAAGATGTTGCTGAGGGACTGGATAGAATAGATAAATCAGAGCTTCCAGGAAAGTTGAAGCTGTGGTGTCTGCAGTTTGGATTGTTTCCTAGGTTGATGTGGCCACTGTCTGTGGATGAGATTCCATTATCTGTTGTAGAAAAAAATGGAAAGATTACTTAGCTTTTATATTAGGAAGTGGCTAGGTGTTCCTAGATTCTTATGTACTGTGGCACTGTATGGGAAGGGCATACTCCAGCTCCCAGTATCTAGTCTGGTAGAGGAGTTTAAATGTACTAAAGTTAGGACAGAGCTCCTGTTAGCTGGGAGTAAAGATGTGGTAGTTAGTAAGGTGGTTCCAAACCCAACCAAGGGGAGGAAGTGGAAACCAAGAATGGCAGCTCAGGAGGCAGAAGCAACTCTTAGACATACAGAGATTGTGGGTAATGTGCAAATAGGCCGGGGATGCTTGGGGCTTGGCCCAGGCAAACCGGTGTGGAGTAGAGCAGGTCCAAAGGAGAAGAGAAAGCTAGTTGTTGAGCAGATTCGTAGACAGGAGGAAATGTTAAGGGGTGCAAAGGCAGTGGCTCAGGCTAAGCAGGGACGGTGGTTGAATTGGGAAGGTGTAGAGAAGAAAAAGCTTAGTTGGAAAGAACTGTGGAGTATGGAGGAAAGGAGTATTAGATTTTTGATAGGGGCAACATATGATGTATTGCCAACTCCCCAGAACCTAAAACTCTGGGTAAATGGAGACCCGTTATGTTCGTTATGTTCAGGTACTGCAACTCTAAGGCATATTTTGTCAGGTTGTAAGGTTAGTCTGTCACGAGGCCGGTATACATGGCGACATGACCAAGTATTAAGAAGCTTAGCTGCAGGTATTGAAGATAAACGAAGGCAGGTAAACTTAGGAGGGTCCAAGGTGAAGAGAGTTGCAATTCAGTTTGTTCAAGAGGGGGAGAAAGTTAAAAAGACGATAAGGAGGCACGGCAGCTTGGAGGATGCTTGTGATTGGGAGATGCAGGTAGATTTAGGAAATAAGCTTGTTGTTCCCCAGGAGATAGCCTCTACAAACCTAAGGCCTGATATAGTCTTGTGGTCTAGGAGTAGAATGAGAGTCTATTTCATAGAGCTGACTGTTCCTTGGGAGGAATTAGTAGCAGAAGCATATGAAAGGAAAAAGCTTAGATATGTGGAGTTGGGGGCAGAAGCAGAGCAGCGAGGATGGAAGGTTAGAATCTGTCCAGTGGAAGTAGGATGTACAGTAGAGGATTTGTTGCAAAGTCTGTTGTCTCATTGTTGAGGGAGCTGGGTGTAAGTGGACAGAATGTGAGGAAAATATTGCAGGAAATGTCAGATAAAGCAGTAAAATCCAGCCAGTGGATTTGGATTAGAAGATGCAATAGCAGCTGGGGGCTCAGCAGGGGCAGCACTTAGGGTAAACAGACTTTTGAAAAAGCAAAGAAGAAGTTCAAGCTATTTAAGTGGAGGGTTTGGCACATGTGATCCTTTTGAAACCAGGCGGCCATTTTGGGTGAGTTGGCTTGGAGTGAGTTTTATGGCTTTGTTTTTGCTGGCATTTTTAGTGATTGTAGGACTGTTTAGGTGAGTTTGTTGGCTGAATCTGCTAGTGTGTCTTGTCCTGCCTCCACCACTGGCACCCTCTATATTTTCATTACCCCCTACCCGAACCAGGGTTTGAATCCCATTATTGCTTTTCTTACCTCTTTTATTTCTTCCCCTACCCGAACCAGGGTTTGCATCCCCACCCCGCTGTGACTGGTGTGCAGTTGGTGAGAGGCTGAGGTAGATTATGGTGGTTGTGGTGTGAGGGGCAGTGTTGGCTGGCATTAGGGGGGTGACTCTGGGACGCCAGTGGTCATTGTCTAGCCTCCTGGAGGTGTCGTGGGCCCAACTAGACGAAACACTGATGAAAGAAGGTTCCCACCTGATGACCCCAATGATATGTTGGTCAGCACTGCTCACTGATCTATATAATAGGGAGTGTAGGGAATTATTCACTGAGTCTGGTCCTTTATTTAATTTATTTTTTTATTTTCTTTAGCACAAGTTTCTTGTGTTTATATTGAATAAGTGAAGGGAGACATTCATTCATTCATTCATTCACTCACTCAATCACTTCCACTGCACACAACAGTCTTTCAGGAGCTGCTTCACATCGCTTGTAAGTGAAGGGACACATGTACTCATTCATTCACTCTATGTTTATTATATGTTATAATGTGAGTAACCAATCATATCACATTCCCCATTCATACAGTTATGGTTCATAGATAAATTCATACCACCTCCCCGGGAATAGTACAGCTGAGTTCATGATGTCAGGACTGCGTTACCCATCCCACAACAAAGAACATTATCCAGACATGTTCGCAGTGGATTTAGTCATCTGAAACTGGGAAGCATTATAGACCGTTAACTCAAACACAATACAGAGTTCAATGGCTTTGCAATCAAAGTGCTTGAGGTGCTAAACAGCGTTCACAAACTCAGTCACAAATACAATGTTAATGTATATGTAAGTGATTACTATAACAAATAAAAAGTATGTAGTCCTACCTCAACTTGGTCATGTTCGCAAATAGTGTGCCATGGTCCTTGGCAGAGTCCTTGAAGAAAATCTTGTGATGGATCTACAATGTAGATAGATGGGTAGATGCAGTGATGAGGCAAGATTGTAGTGTTGAACGTCTGTTATGGGTTTGACATTAAAGATGGAGATCCATTGGAGATGTGGTGGGTGGGTATGCGGTCTTTGACGGCAATGTGGTGTATCCAGTGTAGACTTGTGTTGCTCTTATCTATTGATTGGTTGTGTCTGTGTATGAAGAAATCCAGATTGTCCATGATTATTGAATATGATGATGGGCAGGTGGGCACTCGGCTGTCTTCTTGTCTGGGGGAAGGTTCGCTGCTTTCATCTGTAAAAAACATCATTTGAAAAAGAACATTAGATCACCACATGAACTTAACCAAACAAACAATAACTGTAACTGTTTTATTTTGTTTGTATTTCTCCCTCACCTGACAGATGAAGGTCCTCCATGCTTCGGAATGCTTCTAAGAGTTCCTCTTCTGTGTCTGTAGCTGTAGCTCTGAAGCTTTGTTTTTTTTAACCTTTGGAAGTCAACCCTACAGTCAGGTGCCATCTCGTGTTGTTTCCTTATGGCTCTGGCGTGTGATGTGGTTATAGATAACTGGCTCAATCGGTTGAAAACTGATTTCTTGGCTCAGCCGTGCGAGAGAATGGTGTTTATGTAGTATGACAATGCAGCCAGGCGGGGCTGTCTGCCTCTTATTGCAAAAGCTGCAGCAGCACATGCTGTGAAGTTGTTGTCATTGGTGATGCAATTGAAAATGGATAACAGAAAGGGAGCAAGCCGATGGAGGTCATCTCTAAAACTGCGGAAAGAGAATGACTTAAGGTCTGCTGCTGTAGACCTCCATAAAATGAAGTCATTCTTCCGAGAGCAGAGTGCCTCACATTCCTCACGTATTAATTGAATTATTGCATCTTTGAGTTCCTCTTGCAGGTGTTTGTTTCAGGGTATGACTGGTGTTTTTTCTTCTCTCCTTACTTTTCGCGGGTTTTGTTTCGAGTGTGGCGCTAAAGTAACTAGTCACTGTCACAGATGGTTGCGTCGCATCAGTCCCTATCAAGATCCCGACCTGGTCCCGACTCATGTGCGAATGCAAACTGAAACAGTTCCCCTGGGGAAGGGCAGTTATTAGAACGAAATTCAAGGTGGACTGTTCTTAGAACGGCGTTCTTGGAACTGCTCTGTCCGAATGCGGCTATTCATAGAGGCCAAAGATGACTTTTTTTCTTCGAATCTCTGAAGTGGCTTCTACTGGTTTTGAAGAACATTTTCGAACTTGTCGCCACAGATCTCGTCGGAGATATGCCTGGCAGTACATGCAGTGAATGTAATCTTTTGCATTGTACTTTTTCTTTGATGTGCGTCTTAGTTTTAGTGATCCAACTCCACTTGCCAAGACCTGAGTTATGATTATGGTTTCCCTTGTTGCAAAGCTTTATAAGCATTTTCATATGTTGTTTGGACCTCTTGTGAAGACTTAAAAACTCACGAGAAAAAACATGCAGTTGTTGCTCAAGTTTTAAGTGACGTGTAAACTTTGTCTGTAGTTTTCCACAAATGTAGCAGTAAGTTTTATTTCTGAGCAAAGATGATGTGTTTGAGACTTTTTCAACCCGAGCATCAGAACCATCATCAGCAATTATGCCTTCGGAATCAGCATTTCCTGCTTTGCCAGTAACTCTTGATACTTCAAGCTGACTTGTGCTGATCATATCTTCAGATGATGATTCCGCAGCTTCAGAAATGGACTCTGTCTTCCTCTACAAAACTTTCTTGGTGGTGTCTTTTCTTTTTGGAAGCAGACTTACTGGTGGAGACCTCACGATTCTGTACTTGTTTGTAACTGATTTTTAAAGGCTCTGATCTGTCATCCCACGAGCTGTTTGAACCATCTATGGAATCAGGAACCTCTTCTGATGATGCCACCTCACTTGAACTTTGTTCTGTACAGACCTGATAATGATTAAAAAACATTTATATTTTGTATACAGTGAACCCTCGTTTTTCGCGGGGGTTACGTTCCAAAAAGAACCCGTGATAGGCGAAATCCGTGAAGTAGAAACCTTTATTTTTTTTTACAATTATTATACAATGAAATACTCCATAATGCATTGAAACCAAAGAACAAAACCTTTTTACAGGCCCAAGCATTTGTTTAACAAATAAAAGTACTGTATAAACGTTTTTTTGTTTTTTACAAATAACTACTGTACTGTAAAATAATCATTTTCATCATCAATACGAGCTGAAGGCTTCAAATTGCGGAGATCAGCACCGCCTCACCGCGACCCGAGTCGTTGGATTAGAACGGGAGAAAATGAAAAATGATTTTGAAAAAAAATACAAAGTACAGTAGGACCAATAGTGACTCACGTGTATTTCACTGCTCTTCTGACTGAGCCGCTGCATCCTGACTCCGCTCTGTAGCGTTTTTTTTTTCTACTAAAGCCCGCGGTGCAGGTGTGTTTTTTCGAGATAAGAACATATCGGTAGTTGTTGTCGCTCTTTTTTCTTCTGGGCAAAAAGATTCTTATATACCGACATGCCACCATCGATTATGTTTGAGAACTGTAATGTACGTGTACATATTAAACCGCAACGTTATTGACACACAGGTAGAGAAGAAGCGGAGAGACTGTTTAGCCAATCAGAATGCAGAACACAATGCACGATGCAAATCCGTGAAGCAGCGAGACCGGGAAAGGTGAACCGCGTTATAGCGAGGGTTCACTGTACTTAGAAAGCATTTCACCAAGAATAATTCAACTGAAAAGCTTACCACTTGCAGAGGTTCAGTGATGTCCACCTTGTGTTTAACAGAAAATTTTTTGTGCCGGGACTGGTTGCAAACTAGATGGAGAAAATTTAGAATTAATAAAAGGTAGCATGGTAAGTACTTAAAAGGCTCATTTTAAACATAGCACAGCTACACATGGAACAGGTTTTTTAAAAGTGTTCCTGTGGAATCACGTTCAATACATACAGAATGAACCCCCATTTCCATTCTCGAAAAATTACCTTTACATATCACACCACTCCATTTCAGAGGTGCAAAAGGTCCTCCACATGACACATTTCTCTAAACTTGACATTTTGTCAGGGACGAGATCATGATCACAGTCCTGTTGACCCAAAAAAAAAAGTGTAAACGTAAGATAACAATCCTACCGGACGCTTGTGTGGTGTAGAATATCGGAACCAATGAATCATTTGCACTTTGTTTCTATGTAAACATGAATTAAGGATGAAAGTGACATGATTTGTATGTCTTATTATTCCTCTTGTGAATCAAATTATTTAGAAATTAACTTAAAACCTTAAATCTACATTAATAACTTGTTGCCATTCAATTCTTATGAGTTAATATTTATGAGACATTTTATTCATTAAGAGACAATATTGAGACCCCCATTAAGCCCCCCATTAGATAAAAGCAAAAATAAGGGCGGTGGTTTCCAGGCTGCCTTTGCTGTGTGAATGAAATCCCGCACAAAGCAGCATGGGAATTCCCAGGCTAGGGAACACCTAGGAACCCCTGGGAGTGCCCAGACCCCACTTCGAGAACCAATGGTTCAGTGAATGTACCTGATGAGTTGGGGGGGATTGACTCGACATCACATCTTCATCTTCATCTTCACTTCCAGATAGAGCTGTCTTCAGGTACTTCCTCTGAATAAACACAGCAAAAATTGTTGTGAACCAGCATGACAAACCTATGGCACATTTAAACCATCACATTAAATTGATAAAAATAGTTTGCAAGGTGAGGTTTTTCCATTTGGATCAACGTTGATCTCGTCCAATGTCATGCCCTGAAATTGTGATAGCTCTCCTCTCTCACAAGCCAAAAGCAACTTTGCAACGTTGGCAACTTGTAATGTCCCTTCAGGGAGCCGATGATATTGTCGATGGACCCTGATGTTGTGACCCATAAAACCTGCGAGGCAGTCCTCATTGTCTTTCAATTTCAGAACTTGTGACGTTGTTGCCATTTGTTTCCTTAATCTTGTTGATGTCAATGTTTGAGGGTCCTTCACCCTGCATTCACATGTGGTAGCACGGATGGCATCAGATCCTCTGAGGTGACTTTCTACCTCTTAACGGATACACATTTTCATCTGACACATCAAATTGGCGTCGATAATTCACCAGCATCTGTATGGAGGACACCATGTCTGGGGTGAGTAAGATGGGGACCTTTTTGTCCCGCTTACCTTTGATTTCCACACGCTCAAAGTATTTACAGAGCTTCTTTTCAATGTCGGTCAAGGCAAGGTCAAGATCTAGATTACTGGCAAAGGTGTTTCTCAACATGAAGTCATTCAGGGACATCTTTGAAACTTTTCCCTCTCCTACGATTGAATACGATCACTTCACAAAGAGTTAGTCTATTTTGGCATAAGGTTTAAAACGGTACAAACCATAGTCTCTCTTATGGTACACTCTACCATAGGGCCCGACCAATATGTTTTTTTCAGGGCCGATACCGATAATTATGGAAATGGGAGGCCGATAACCGATATGTGCAACCGATAAATAGAAACATTCACAATAAATTAAAAATAGCACACACTGACACAAACTTTCATATCCATTAAGTCTTTTTAATTGTAAAAATGAAAAGTGCGGGAGCTGCCAGCAGCATTTGTAAAATAAAGCCAAACACAACTTAGAATAAAGCGGGAAATAAAATAATAATATAAATGCATAATTATCAATAAAAAAATAAATCACTCCCTGCTATTTTTATATTAAGAAGTAATAGAAAATGAACTGACTGAGAACTAAAAATCAAGTGTAGGGAGCTGCTTATAGCATTTTTAAACCGTAAAATAAACATAAACATCCCTGTTCAACTTTACAATGAACCATCTACATTAGGATGCTTTAATGCCCATTCTCAAGCCTAATATTGCCAATTTAGCAGGATAATGTTGCAGTGGAGGAAGCACAGTTGCTCTGCGTGTTGTCCAGTGAGGCTTTTTCTGTTCTTTGTGTAAATTGCAGAGATCTCACTGAAGACCCGTTCGCTGGGTACAGATGAGGGCGGCGCGCAAATAAACTTTCTGGCTTGTTTTGACAGAAGCTTGAAGCGATCCTCATGCTGTTTCCACCACTGGAGCGGATCCCCCTTTCGTCTGTCAATGATGGGCTCCATGAGATACTTCGCCTTCAATAATGTGTGGTCAGAGGAAAAGGCCTGATTCTTATAACGTGGATCTAGCAGACAGGCCAGAACAACATGCTTTGTTTCTTCAAGCTTTACAAACCTCTTGATGAGGCTTTCCTTCAAACCTTGCAGAAGAGTTTTGATCCCGGTTGTTCTGGGTCCTTCGTCCTCCAGCAGCATCTTCAACACGCTGACACATGGAATGACTGAGGACGCCGAGGAACTGCTGCTGCTCACCTCCAGCGTGACCTCAATGGGAATCGGGGTTTCCACAAGATTAGCTACCAGGTCCCACTGGTGAGCACTTGGAGCAGAAAACCCCCCATACTCCCCAGAGTATAGAGTTAATGCTCTTTTCTGCTCCAGTGCTCTCTGCAGCATGTGGAGTGTTGAGTTCCACCTGGTTGGAACTGCTTGGATGAACTGGTGGACTGGAAGGCCAAGTTCTTTCTGAATTTTTTTTTTTAGGCCAGGAGAGAATGTTGAAAATGTGTGACACAATGCTTCACTGTAGCAATTGTCAATCACTGCTCTCTGACAGGACAGGCCATCATTTACAACAAGCTGCAACTGGTGAGCAGTGCAGCTGAGGTCTGGCACTTCAGCAAGCCTCATGCCTTTCATCATATTGGCACCACTGTCACGAAGGACAAGGGCTATGCGCTCTTTGTCAATGTGCCATTCCTCAATCATTTCAAGGAATTTATCCTTGATGTACTGCCCTTTTATGGGATCCTTCCATGACCGTCGTGTTTAGAACAACTTGCTTCCTCTTCCACTCGTTGTTAATGAAGTGGCATGTCAGGCTCATTAGGGACTCTGTTGTTCCAGACCAGCAGTCTGTGGTAAACGATAATGGGAACCCAGCATTCTCTGGTTGGATAAGGGCTTTTATCTTTTGCACAACCTTTGCATGGATTTCAGGTGTCACAGTACTGTATCAAACCTGTTCCTGTTTTCATCAAAGCCAGCTACTTCTTTGACAGCTCGAATCACATGGTGAAAGTGTTGTGGATTAATATAATTCTCCATCGTTTTCAGAGGGGTCACTGTCCTTCCTAGGATCAAGAGTCTCCCCAGACCTCTCATAATTTGACGAACATTGTCATGTTGAGGCAGTTTCACGTTGCCAGTTGTACATCTTCTCTCCAACCTTCATGATATACTTGTCTTTTTTTTTTACTGCATCTGCAATTTCATTTGTCATGCCATTCACAAGGGCCCATACCTTCATGTTCTTTTTTTTTTTTGTACTTTATTTTTATAGAAAGAAACAACATACAGAAAAACATAGAACAAACAGTTGGTCACCTACACATTCATACAGACATTATACTGATGGAGATACAAGTCAGTTTATACAATAATGGCTCAGTGAGCATCTCTTGTGGCCACAAACAAACCATTTTTCCCAGTATTGCAAATACTTATCGCTCTGTAAATTTAGTGAAAAGGTCATCCTTTCCATGTTTTGAATGTTTGTCACAACATCTATCCAGTCTGTCTCTGTTGGGGGTGAAACCTGCAGCCATTTCCGGGTTACAGCTTTCTTGCTGGCTGCTAATAATATTTTTAAAAGATATTTGTCTCGCTTAGGTAAATGGGGTGCAATATTGCCGAGTTATATTGTGGAAAAAGAGCAGTGAATTTCATCACCAAAAATATTTTGGATTATCCTCATGATCTCTTGCCAGTATGGCTGAAGAGCTGGACAGCTCCAGAATATGTGAAAGTGGTCTGCTAGCTGTTCTCCACAGTTCCTCCAGCATAAACCTCTTACTGTCTCCCCTGTCTGCACATATCTTAACTTAGGAGTTGTGAAGTATCTGATCATATTCCGCCAGCAGAAATTCCTCCAAAGACCAGAACTAGTGGAGGTTAACTGCACAGAGCATATATTCAACCATTCTTCTTCTGTGATGACAGTTCCAGATTCCATTTCCCACCTTAATCTGACTTTATCTGTTGAGTGTTTCTTATTGGATCAAAAACGGGAGTACAGTGTTGAAACAAGTTTCTCTGTTGGTTTTATCTCATCATTAAAATAAGACCTGATTTGAAGATACCTTAAGAAATCCGATTTTTCCAATCCATATGTATTTGAAATTTTCTGAAAACTATCTAGTTCTCCCTTCGATGAAATTGAACAATAAGAAGTGATTCCCCTTCTATACCAATATTTAAACCTCCCGTCAGTCCTTGCGGGCTTGAAATCAGGGTCAAAAGCAACCCATCTCAGCAGTTTAGACTGTCTTTCAAATAGTGGCGATTTACATTCCTTAAACCAAATTTGAAGGCAAACTGTAGACCATTGATTCAGGCCACAAGAATGCTGCTCATACAGTGTTTTACTTCCCAGTATAGATTGTAACGGTATATCTAATTGTGAAATTTCCAAATCCTTCCATTTTGCTGTATAATTGGGTGGCAGCAGCATGCCAGTGGTCTTAATTGCGCTGCCTTATAGTAGTCTGCTAAGCATGGTAGTGACCTACCCCCTTTCTCTTTAGGCAGTTGCAGTGTTTTAAATTGAGTCCTTGGCCTTTTACCTGCCCATATGAATCTTGAGATCCACTTATCCCATTCATTAAATTGTTTTGGTGGAACTCTTACTGGCAGGGATTGGAAAAGAGCATACCTTCATGTTCACGTCTTTAGGTACAGGTTGAGCAGAAGCACAGAGTGTCTGTATTCTGGTTTTACCAGGTAGTGTTCTGCGAACACTTTGAGCCAGTGAACACCGTTTTGCGTGCTTCCACAGAGACTTGCGCTTGAAGTACCTAAAGCATACAAAGCAATGCTGATAGTCCTTTGGACTGCTCTGGTCATTGCTTTGTTGTTTACAAGGTATCAGTGTCCCTTCTCCTTTTGTGAGCGTGTCAATGTCGTGTGCCCGATTTCCTTGCTTGCGAAGGAGATTCAGCCTATCTTTTCTTTCTTTAGAGTTCTTTGTGAGCATCACTGTACAAGCAACTTCCCTTTTATCCCCGTGTTTACGTTCCAGGTGATGTCCAATTTTAAATTGCGGTTCCCCACAGTAAAGGCAGTTTCTCTTCTGGTGGTATTTCTTGGACCCACTTGCGTTTGGAACACGAGCTACAACCAGAGAATCAATATTCTCAACTGAGACGGAGATAACAGATTTTTTTTTTTTTTCAATCTTGTGTAAGTCTTTCTATTTTTCTTTCTTTTGATTGATGCAGAGTCGTCTGGTTCACCTTCTACTAGAGAAATTGTGCCTGTCTTCTTACTCTTTTTGTATCTTCTTTGTTTTGGGACTTGGTTCATCTGAATCCTCTTTTCTGGAATGCACATTTGCTTCCTTGCCTCGCTTGTTTTTTTAATTCAAATGAAGTCTTTGGTCTTTGTTTCTGACTTTGTTCTGATGATTCATCTGAACTGGCCTCTGATGATCCTGGGACATACAAATCTTCACTGCTGAGGATAGTGGAAAATGAGGAATCGGTGTGGTACCCAAGCTTTCTTTGGTCAGCTACAATAGAACAGAGACATTTAATTAGGCCTGAGCAGCTAAGCGTTGCGAAGGCCTATTGTATCTGAAGGATTTCACTATTATTCTTTTTCTTTATTCTTCTCCACGCGGAAACACAAATGGGGAGGCCTAAACGTAACTTAATAAGAAACAGCAGCCAGTCGTATTCTGCAATGACTCTTCTGGGAACTGCTTAGTACTTGAGACACTGCTCTGAAAAAACTGTTACCATCTTTTAAAATCTCTTCAGTCTTACACACACTCCCCAAAGGCCCAGAAGCCGTGGGTCCTAGTGTGTCCTGTTTCACAAACGTAATATTATACTTGTTGCACAAAGCTTCTGAAACCTCTGTACACACAGGATTAAACGACAAATGTTTATTTGCATTATGAATAATGACACTGTCATCATCCAGTACGTAACTGTTTGCAGTTTTTGTACTTTGTAAAACAACATTAGGTTAATTTGTTGTCTTTTTTCGAATACTATACCCTTGAGAAATGGACACCCTTTCCTTACAGTAACCATAACAATTTTGTGTTTGTGGTTGCTTAACACAAACAACTGTCTCGTAATGGTTACCATGAATATTTTGTATATACACACACTGATTTGATAACTGACCAGCAGTACATTTATATTCAAGCCATTTATCAATATAATATGTAACTATGTTCACACCCAAACAGTCTGCTGCAGCTTGAATTTCCACTTCAGTTGCCCAGGATCCAACATATTGCATCCTTGATCTTTTAATATACTCATTTATAGAGGAATTTTCATTTCTCAAAATGTTGCAATACATTTTAGGATTCCTTTCTAACTGTTTCACTACAGCAAGTCTAATTTTCCTGTGCCATTTGTGTCCCACTTATAGCCTGACTAAGAGCCCGAAAAAAACAGTTTCCGTCCCCGACAATGGGTTCCACCTTGCATGGAGTCCACAGGTCCCCAACCAAGTCAGATGATGACTCACCTTTCTCACATTCTACATTCAAGTGTTTGCAAACAGCTTCTGCAACCACTTTTGAAAGAGGATTAAACTTTAACGCTCTATTCCTCACATTGGTGACAAACACTACATCTGAATTTACAAGATCTTCATAAGTTTCTTGTATCTTTTTATAAGATGAACTGCTCTGAGGCTTCTTTTGCTTTTGCCCTCTAGATTTATCTGTACACAAGACTTCCTGAACACAGACATGTTTCAACAAATTACTGCCAAATGGACTAATGGTGTTTTATATCAGGAAGTTCAAATAGTCTCATTTCTGTGCATGTAAATTTGCACACCATTAAGTTCAAACATCATCAAAGCTCTTTAAATACAAAACTATGCTTTTCACTGAGACATTTACCATTCCATTACAATCACGTGCATGGGAATCTACAACGGCATACTTTCCATTCTGACTTATAAGAGCGCAGGTACTTCCATTTTTAGTCAGAACACAAGTTTCATATTTTGGCGCACATCTTTTGCAATCCTTCAGAGACTAGTGTGCACACCAGCATCTATAAACTCACCCTGGAGAATATCTACATATCCAGCAACAAAATCTCCATACATCACATCTAAAGTACACCCGTCAATATCAATCTGCTTTGGCAAGTCTAAAACAGAGAGCACTTCATTTCCACCACTAATCAGATTGTTGTCCCGCAAAAAAGTGTACAAGCCATCTTATAACAACACAAACATGTCAGATCTGTGTCTTTTCTAAAAGACAATACTGAGACTATGTTTTTAAGTACACTTTGGTGCAACTTACCTCGTTGCCTGTGTGAACATCTGCAACTGCCAATGGAGAAACCTTTTCCATGGCAACCAACATATCAGGTGAAAAACGAACAGGACTCAGGGGGATGTAACACTCCTTCAGAACTACTGGAGTGCCATCAATCTGTTAAACAAAAATTGAAGTGATCAATATACTAATCACGTTAAAAATGCTGTACTATAAGTGGTTGTGAAACACTCACCTCATCAGGAACCACCCTTTTCTTGGGTGAATCAGAGAGTGACTCAGATTCCCCCGAATGGCTCCTCTATAAAAAGAACACACAAGCCATTTCAGAACATTACACACCAACTTAACTAAATTAAATCCTATCCTTGCATGAAAGTACATTGGGAACAACAAACTTCCTTACCTTCCTGCCGTATCTCCCGGTTGTCCACTCTGGAGGGGGTGGAGGTGGAACGCGTTCCACTCCCTTCATAACCACACGGGGCACAAACCTCGGCTTGTACGGAGGAGCTGCCCGACTCTGTACCTGTGGCTTTGGTGCAGACAGCTCCAGGAACTGATACGCAGACACCCAAATACGATCACTGAGTATGCGCATCCCTTTATTGTCGTCAACCAAAAAAAAAAAATCATCAAAACAACAGGGGTGAAATAAGGATTGAATATCAAATCTCACTACTTTATTATATTCAGATTGAGATTGTACTTACACCATCATAACACCACAGATCAACACGGTTTAGGGGGAAGTCCTCAGCAATGGAGCAAGGCAAGTTTATTTGTATAGTACAATTCAACTACAAGGCGATTCAAAGTGCTTTACAGACATTAAAACTGTAGAAATAAAAAGCATGATTTAAATTTTATAAAATCAGAAATAAAAAGCATGATTTAATTTTTAAACAAAAAGAAAGAAATAAGAACAATATAAAATCAGTAGTTAAAATGTGATTAAGTTTTGAGCTTTATTCAAACGCAGCTGAAAATAGGTGTGTCTTCAACCTGGACTTAAATCCACTGAGTGTTTCAGCTGATCTGAGGCTTTCTGGGAGTTTGTTCCAGACATGTGGAGCATAGAAGCTGAATGCAGCTTCTCCATGTCTGGTTCTGACTCTGGGAACTGATAGAAGACCGGATCCAGATGACCTGAGGGGTCTGGAAGGTTCATACTGGGTCAGGAGCTCACTGATGTATTCTGGTCCTGGACCATTCAGAGCTTTATAGAGCAGCATCAGAACTTTAAAGTCTATCCTCTGATGGACAGGCAGCCGGTGTAAAGACCTCAGAGCTGGACTGATGTGGTCCACTTCTTTGGTCTTAGTGAGGACTCGAGCAGCAGAGTTCTGAATAAGCTGCAGTTGTCTAACTGACTTTTTAGGTAGAC
Source organism: Odontesthes bonariensis (assembly GCF_027942865.1). Lineage (NCBI taxonomy): Eukaryota > Metazoa > Chordata > Actinopteri > Atheriniformes > Atherinopsidae > Odontesthes > Odontesthes bonariensis. Next base: position 32,514,180 of record NC_134524.1, on the reverse strand, counting down.
CTGTAAAGATGCTGTTACAGTAATCAAGCCTACTAAAGATGAAGGCATGGACTAGTTTTTCCAGGTCCTGCTGACACATCAGATCCTTTAACCTTAAGGATATTAACCTTAATATATTCTTAAGGTGATAGTAGGCTGACTTTGTTACTGCCTTAATGTGTTTTTCCAAATTTAGGTCAAAGTCCATCACTACGCCCAGATTTCTGGCCTGGTTGGTAGTTTCTAGGTGTATAGATTGAAGTTCTGTGGTGACCTGTAATCGTTTCCCTTTGGCTCCAAAGACAATTACCTCAGTTTTGTTTTTGGTTAGCTGGAGAAAGTTAAGGCACATCATAATAAAACGGGATCTCTGAAAACAAAAAATATATAAAAAATGTCTTATTTATACAAACATAATTTTTACCAAAGACAACTGCCCTCGAAAGACTACAAACTGGAAATGAACTCAGAATTATTTTACTCCGTACTTAGCTTTGCCGACCTGCGATGGTACTCTTGCTGGAATAACTCTTGTTTACCCCTGGATTCAGTCAAACGTGGAATCATACCGATACAGAAAACCTAGAGAAAGAATTACATGGTTAAATTATTTTATTTACAAATACATCAACTACTGATGCTGAAAACACACTAATACTCACCTTAGTGCAGCGCTCACGGACTGCCCAAAGGTACATCTCAAAGACCCGTCCCGCCTCTTCGTGGTTAATGCTGGCCGTGAGGTTGTTGGAAGGAGCAACAACGCAAGCAGCATCAGGATCACGAGGAAGTACAACTTCTTCAACCTCCTTGCGCAGCTGATCTGCGTCAGCCCCTGGAGTCGACATGACACCAATGCAGCCTTGTTTCATTTGAACTATGCCATATGCGAATGACCGCGAATGGGATGCCCCGATGAGAAGAACCAGCTATGAAAAAAAAAAAATTATAACAACATGACAATAAACAATCAATTTCTAAATTGTATATTTAAAATCATGAAACTGTTCATACTTTCTTTTCAAGACTCCCATCCGGAATGACCAGCTTGTGACTGAGCCCAGTATGCTCACTAGTTGGCCATTGGTTCACTTTGTGGCGATGGCCAGTTCCATGACCTGTGCATTAATAAAGAAAAAGATATATATAAAACAATCACTAAATCTAATCTATATTAGCACACATAATTGGGGCCTCCATGCAAATGCATGGCAAGGCATCTATTACTATTCCGTTGGCAAAAGTCTATGGGATTTAACATTGAGAATGTCTCTTTATTTATAGATGGGCTATATTTATTCTTCCGTCCACATTAATGGGCCCGCACATCCCAACAATATATCAAAACGACCGGCTCGATGAGTTTTCGCGGGCTATTACTTTTATTGAAGATTGGAGTTACCATGGCGACGTAATAAGCAAAAAACAGCCCCCCAAAGCCTCCCTAGGAATAAACAGGGAGATGACCTGGAAAAATCATAAAAAACCCAAAATTTTGAGCAGTTACTGTTAGTGATGCTCCGATCAGCATTTTTTGGACCGATCACCAAAATCATGATCTGCCCGATTGCCGATCACGGAAGGAATCGGACATTTCCATGCCTTTCATCTAGCAGAGAGTGCACCATTTATAGAAATTAAACCGCCAGAGGTAGCTGGGGACATGTAGAACAAGAATCTGGTGGAGTTTGCAGAAAACAATTGTTTTTTTAATTTTCTATTAATATTTTAATCTACCCATATACATCATCCATTGGGTATGATTTCAATATCAGATTATTAAACAATGATGCAGTGAAATAACTTGAAAATCACCACAGAGGTAGCTGGGGACATGTAGAACAAGAATCTGGTGGAGTCAGCAGAAAACATTTTGATTTGGTTCTAAAGGAAGTTTTCAAATCTGACTATGCAGAAATGAGTTTGATTCTGAATGTGCTTCAATAATTTTGTTCTATCATTTTGTTTTAATCATTAAAAAGAATGTAGTAAAAAAACAACCAACTAATGACAGGTGTATGTATTCCAACAAATGAAAATCAACTTCGATATAGATTTCTGAGTTTACGGGGTGCACTTGAATGCACCATAAATCGCTCACACGCTTTACCGTACGACGCGGTGTAAACGAGCACTCGATTTTCAAGTGTAGCTAGCGCGACCGTGCCTCTCCGAAGCGCAGATGGCGTGACCGCAGTAAGTTTCACATCTTTCTGACACACTTTGACGAAATTCCAGACAGGAGAGGTCATGTTGTCCAGATGCACTGTAGAGGTTTTGCCTGTTCGGTTCTGTACACACGTCCCGTACCACATTAGAAAGTGGTCGCTAGTAATTTACGTCACGTGATCGGTTTTTTGATCGGCATATTTTTCCGATCGCCGATCAGGCTATTTTTGGGCATTATCGGCCGATCATGATCGGCAGCTGATCGATCGGAGCATCACTAGTTACTCTGTCATCATGCATTAACCTAGAAACACCATTCAAATGTCAGTTTGTAGATACGTCCGTGCTGTGTTCAGAAGTGAAGACGCCATGTCGATACCTGCTACGGATTTCCCACAGCATGCCTTCAAGCGACCCAAAGTTTTGGCCAAAATCTGCAAAATTTGAATTTTTAGAGCACAACTGCCATTTCATTATTGTGGGAAGAGCAAGAGTTCTGACCTCAGATTCATTTTCGAATCTCCCTCACGCCTACAAATATCGCTCCAATGCCATTATGTACTGTCATAATATAGGCACGCATGTTGGGATTCATAAAATGTTTTCATATTTCATCTAGGGCTGACCGTTTGCTCTGAGGGGCTCTGAGAGCAAAGTGATGTCGGGGCTCAAAGACCTCAAATCCCCATTTTAATTCATCCAATTCTCAGAATCTCAGCAGCTCCTGCAGCCCTTCTTTCTCTCATCCGTGCTTTCACTGTGAATGTGCTACAGGTCTGAAATGTGGGAATATTGAAGTCCAAAGGCGTCCCTCGCTCATTCTGCGATAATTTTTTCCGTAGCTCTTACGGTTTCCGAATGGGAAGCATCTGTTCGTAGAGGTTTTTTGGCTCTGAGAAGCCTGAGTCTAAGGGCGTATTCACACCTACCTCGTTTGGTCCGGACCAAACGACCAAACGGATCAGATTTTCGTTTGTTCGGACCTTTTGGGATGGTCTGAATACAAACCACCGAACTCTGGTCCGGACCAAACAAGCGGACTGAGACCAAGCTGAAAGGTCGGACTCGGTCCGGATCAAGCGAACCCTGGTGCGGATCTTTTGGAGGTGTGAAAACAGACCGGACCTAATCCCAGACTTTTTGCTTTTTTGTACCTCGGGAGCATCCGTCGTTTGTCTGCTACTAGGTAACAGAACAGAGCGTCGTTCTTCTAATTACTAGACCGGCTGTGGTAAAGCTAACGAAAGACCGAAAATAATATTTGTAGACCGAAAATGAGTAGGGGACAAACGTGGGCCGAAGAGGAGACCCGTGCTCTTGTGGACGTTTGGGCAGATATACGTCTTGCTTGAAGAGCCCGAATTGTCTCAGCTTGATGAGCACACATCAGCGTTATCCTCCGTAGCCGCCTTGCCCTTTGTCGTCGTTGTTGATAAATTACTTGTACAGCAGCATAGTAATTACACAGTTGTGAAAATAGCAAAACGTTGAAAAAACATATAGTTTTGATTATATTAAAAGCAATAACGGCACGGAAAGCGTCCATGACTACATTCACTTTTGAACTTAGCACTTTGTGTTGCGCGTGTCGATTCTGACCAATAGCCGAACGACTTCAGGGCGCGTGGCTTTGTTGACATATTTTGGTCCGTTTACTGAAATGTACAGTCTGAAAGCGAACCGCACCAAAATGAAAAAAAAAAGGTTCGGACCAAAGCAAGTGAACTATCGGACTTTCCTGGTCTGAATACGCCCTAATATAATTAGTGTAGCAGCAGCTGGGGCAGCTTAACTGTCAGTTAATTGAGGGAGATTAATTACCATAGAAACAAGGCTATTAGTGGCCCAGCCAGTCCTTTGAAGTTTCAACAGCACAATTAATCGGGTTAGGTACAGTTCGCCTCTTTAAAGGGACAGTTCACCGCTTTAAGAAGAAGCATCCATGTCATCCTTTGGTGCCGTTTAGGCTTGAATACTTCTTCTTTAGGCCTTGCGAACCATTCCTGAGCAGCCGTGATTGGTTGAGCGATACGCACACTTTGGCAGGCCCCTTCTAAATTTCTTCAGAAATTTTGTAGTATACAAATACTCTCTATTCTTTAAAAATATATAAACCAAAAGTGATACTCACGCCCAACAAAGTCACTGGATGCCTTTGGTATGCTAATACGCTGAACCTGAGCAGCTTCAACACGACGGCGAGCAGCTTGAGAACGGCGACTCACTCGTGGCATCTGCAAATTGACATTAGAGAAATATGACAAAAACATAAAGGTATTACAGCACATTATCATATGCAAAATTATCTATGCTGAGAAGACAATATACAAAAAACACAACTACTAAAATCAGTTAAAAATACAGATATTTACAAGAACAAATACTACCATTTATCCTAATTATGAAAGTAAGCAGTCATGTTCAGGTGACTATGCAAATCATTGAAAAGGAACATTCAATCCTCATGGATAAACATGTAAAAGACAGTAACTAGGACTGCACTTTCTAACTTATGATATCATGATACTTTTAACAAATGTGTAAAAGTCTTAATATATATATAATAGTATTACAGATAAAACCAAGCTCCTCTGCTCTCTATTATTCATTCCAAACATGAAAAAAACAAAACAATCCTTAGTATAAATATCTTAAAGAATATATACCCAAAATCCCAATGAAAAGCAACTACCAGCTAAAACAATAAAAACTATCTTTCAGAAGTAGACCCTATTTTACTTTTAAACAACAGCAGCACAAAAAAACACACCTATGCTGCTTCTTAAAACGGATGTTATTTAAATACCATCTACATTTGCTTTGATGCTACACAATTATCAATAAAACAAAATCCTTTTTTAATTTCATTGTAAGAATTTTAACCGAAGATAGGTGAACACGGTCTGTGTTCAAAACATTGAGCAGCCATCTTGTTCGGCTAAGCACGCAGCCATCTTCAAGGAGCCATCATCAAGAATAAAAGATCTCCTTCGACGGATCGCCGTTGACCTTCGCGGACAAGCTTAAACGCGAATGTAAAACCACATCAAAAACTTTTTCGCCATATTTCAGGCGAACTACTCCCACTGAAATCCAAGGCAACCATTTTACAGTTAAACGTTCGTTCATTCATATTTTCTCTTTACAAAAAGATTGATATTTTCAAGCTGGGTAATTTTCAATAAGCTTCAAAGCATAAACTAGCAAGACAGAATCACGGTCAAACCTTAACTGATATGTACAGTGTAAAACTATACAGTACAAACCTATAACAAGCAAAACAACAGACCAGGCGACGGCACGTGCTACTTTCAATGCACACATGCTAGTTTTGAAATAAAATGCTAAACAACAAAAAAGAACTTAACAAGACTTACCTCGACAGAAAATAACGTCCAACAATCGATAATTCCACAAAACGGAAGAAAGTGTTCAGCTATATGCTTAACTCTTTCAACTTTTGAAAACTTTGAGTTCACCGAAGTTCACACAAAGGTAGTCCGTTAAGAACTGATTAAATTTGTCCAGAGCGATTTTTAAAACAGGTGAGAACGACACTCCCACTTCTATTGAAACAAAGGCTACGTTCAGACTGCAGGCCTTGATGCTCAATTCCGATTTTTTTTTTTTTGTGAAATCGTTCACATTGCAATTAAATGCGACCTGTATGTAGCCTGCTGTGTGAACGGCTTACCGCCCCATACTATCCCGCATGCGCAGAAGAGCGTACGATGACGTCATACGCAGCGAGCGTGCCCAGTGTTTGATAGATAGATAGATAAATACTTTATTCATCCCAATTTGGGAAATTGTTTTGTTGCAGCAGCATACACTAAAATATATGAAAACAATGAAAGTAAAAACAAGCAAATAGAATATAATAAATATAAAATAAAAATGGTGAATAAACATTCGCTATATACAAATCTACAGTATTTATTTTTATTTTTTTTTCTTTGTTATTGTTTTTTAGGAGCGACTTCAAGCGTATTGAGCTTGAAGTTCTCTTCCAGCCAGAGGGGAGGTGTTATAGATGGTGATGGCTGCTGGTAGGAAGGATTTCCTGAATCGGTCCTTGTGACAGCGGAGCTGGATGAGCCTGGTGGAGAGGATTGGTGGGGTTATCCATGATGAATAACAGTTTGTTCAGTGTCCTCCTCTCCACCACAGATTTTTAAAGTTGTTGTCCAGCCGGAGCCAGCACATTAATCACGGCATAATTTTAAAGAGGATATTAAAAAGAAAAAGAGCTAGGCTTTTGGCCCTGGCCTTTTGTGGGGCAGTGGCATCGTCTATCCAAAGACACGTTTGGGTGTGTAGCCAGGAGTGGTGGGACTGTGATGTGAGCGGCTTTTCAGACGCGTAGGTCGGATAAATGCGCCCTGGCCGTTCAGACTGCAGTCGCATGGCAAAAGATCAGATACGTATCGGAATTAGGACCACATATCCAAGTGGCCTGGATCGGATTTGAAAAAATCCGATCTGTGCTGTTCAGACTGTCATGAAAAGATCAGATACAGGTCGCATAGGGCCAAAAAAATCGGATTTGGGTCACTTCAGTGTGCTGTCTGAACGTAGCCAAAGGAATGCCAAAGTCACGTGGATCAGCAATATGCCTCTCGAGTCGAAACAACAACAACGGCTGTTGACAAAACCAAAAATGAATTGTATCTAAATTCCTTACCTCATTTTACCAATTACTGAAAATCACGTTTTCATTGACATCATTATTGCTATATCCAGTTAAAATACAAATAGCACAAATTCTGCATATATCAATTTTTCTCACCTGTGACTGTAACCTCTTAGTCACTCTGTATTACTAGGAGTGATGTATAGCATAGTGGATACGGCACACGCTTCAATGCAAAGCCAAATTTCTTGGCCCCAGATCGAATCCCGCATCCGACGCCCCTTGTGTGTTGTTTATAAATGACTTCTGTTTTTCCAGGTGTCCAAGTGTTAAGTCTCGAGTTCCAAAACTTCTACAATCTGATAAAAGATGATTTTATTCAGTTACAAAAAATACTCCAAACTGTTATTTATCTATGATATGGCATATTGAATATTACACCACATTGCATATATTTTAACCCACTGCACAGGACTGAAGCAATGCATAAAGTTAACAAGTTTTCAATAGATGAAACATACAAAATGTTAAACTTATATATTTATTACATTACTATTTGGGTTAATAATTCCAACCCAAATTTGTATATTTAAAACACACACTGACACACTGACACACAAACTGAAATAAAGATATTAACATTTATTTATAAACATTTACACACAACACTATAACAAAAACATTTACAAAATTTTCAAAATTCTAAAATAACTATATATAAAAAATATAAATAAACTAAATTAAAACACACACATTTTTGGACTATTTACAATCCTTCAAAATCAGTCTCCATCTAGGTCACAGTCTCCCTTAAAGACTCACAGACTCCTTCCACGTCAGTCTGCGTCTCCTTATCCTCCTTTTCTAAAAAAAATATATGAAAAACAACATTAGAGAACACATAGTATGCAATTTACACATATATTTTACACCATATATCAGAAGGTAATATTGTGACACTCTGAAAGACACATCTATAGACATGTCAAAAATCCTCAGTTACAACAATACAGCCTCGTAAAAACAATGTTAAAGCACCTACATTGTTACCTTGATAGTAGTGTTGCACCGATACCATTTTTTGGCCCCGATACCTGGCTGTGCAGTATCGGCCGATACCACTCTGTTTAAAAAAAAAAATATTTTTTATATATATATATATAGATATATATATATATATAGATATATATATAGATTAGATATATATATATAAATGAATGAAGAGATGCATACTACTTGGATGTAAAATGTAAAATCTTTATTAGTTTACAAGTTCATAAAACACATGGGGTGGGAGGCTCCGATCTAATGGAGAGAGAGAAGGATTGGGAACGCAGGCTTCCTTGGTCGCGACACACACAGGCTAACCCTTAACACAGCACATGGAATGAAAACCCACCACAAGTCAGGCTAGCTTCACTGGCTTTAAGGCACGCTTTAAACGCAGCACACAGAATGAAAACCCACCACAAGTCAGGCTAGCTTCACTAGCACAAAACACGCGGCTAACCTGCAGCATATGGCGCCCGTTTAACCACAGACCCGTCACAACCCCACCAATCAATACCACATAACAATAGGCCGACCCATACATAAACACGAAGTTAAAAGGAGAGGAATACTTAACTCGCCCACTTGGCGAGACCCTCCCCCGGGGTTTGAGCTTGTGCCGCCGTCCAACTCCCCGGGGCTTTGCTGGACGGCGAAGACGGTAACTGGCTGTCAGCTGGTAGTGCGCTGTCACGACCGCACAGGGAGCGATGGCAGCCCAGCACTCTCTATCGTGGACCCTGTTTTGACTACAGAAAGCACCCAGCCTCCCCTCCTCACACTCGCGCTGCAAACTCCCCCTGGCTAGCTGTCTTCATCGCCGGCAGCTCTAGATGACTGCGAAAGACACCCTCCCCAGCTGACAGAGTGCCGTGTCGCCAGACGGCTTGCTCCTCACACATAGAAAAAGCTGCACCGGCATTGGTTAAGAGCGGCTATTGGCCCGCTCTCATTGGTCTGGAGCAGGCCAATAGCGATAGCTGCACAGTGATCACAACACAGTGTAGCGAGTGTCGGGAGACGTTCAAGTGTCATACAAGTATCGGAAATGGTATCGCTGCCCTATTTGTTGGTACTCACCGATACCGCCATTTTAGTGCCGATCAGGGCCCCACCCGATACTGGTATCGGTATCGGTGCAGCACTACTTGATAGTTGACCAAAATAACTTCCACATATCTGAAATCATGTCTTAGCACAGTTCACTCAAATAGCCCATCAGTGACACCCAGCTAATAATGACCCTGACAAATGTCTATTATCTGCATCTAAATCCAGACTCCAAAATCCTCAAACATAAAATAACAAACTTAAAACAAACAGCTTTTTGACTTGGAAAACCTACTTAGATAAGAAACAAAATAGAAATCCAGTTATATTGTTGTTCAATCACATATAAATTACCATAATAACAATAAAACCCACCAATAAAAAAACATTACCTTCCATCCATCCATCCATTATCTTCCGCTGGTCCGGGGATCGGGTCGCGGGGGCAGCAGCTTGAGCAAAGAGACCCAGACGTCCCTGTCCCCGGCCACTTCCTCCAGCTCTTCTGGGGGGACCCCGAGGCGTTCCCAGGCCAGCCGAGAGACATAGTCTCTCCAACGTGTCCTGGGTCTTCCCCGGGGCCTCCTCCCAGTGGGACGGGCCCGGAACACCTCACCAGGAGGCATTCTCACCAGATGCCCGAGCCACCTCATCTGACTCCTCTGGATGCGGAGGAGCAGCGGTTCTACTCCGAGCCCCTCCCGGATGACCGAGCTTCTCACCCTATCTCTAAGGGAGAGCCCAGACACCCTGCGGAGGAAACTCATTTCGGCCGCTTGTATTCGCGATCTCGTTCTTTCGGTCACTACCCACAGCTCGTGACCATAGGTGAGGGTAGGAACATAGATTGACCGGTAAATCGAGAGCTTCGCCTTCTGGCTCAGCTCCTTCTTCACCACGACGGGCTGGTGCAGAGCCCGCATCACTGCAGACGCCGCACCGATCCGCCTGTCAATCTTCTGTTCCATTCGTCCCTCACTCGTGAACAAGACCCCGAGATACTTGAACTCCTCCACTTGGGGAAGGATCTCGTTCCCGACCCGGAGAGAGCATTCCACCCTTTTCCGGCCGAAGACCATGGTCTCAGATTTGGAGGTGCTGATGGTCATTCCAGCCGCTTCACACTCGGCTGCGAACCGCTCCAGTGAGAGCTGAAGGTCACGGCCTGACGACGCCAACAGAACCAAATCGTCCGCAAAAAGCAGAGACCCGATTATGAGGTCGCCAAACCGGACCCCCTCAACGCCCTGGCTGCGCCTAGAAATTCTGTCCATAAAAATTATGAACAGAATCGGGGACAAAGGGCAGCCCTGATGGAGTCCAACCCTCACAGGAAACATGTCCGACTTACTGCCGGCAATGCGGACCAAACTCTGACACCGGTCATACAGAGACCGAACAGCCCATATCAAGGAGTCCGGCACTCCATACTCCCGGAGCACCCCCCACAAGAATCCCCGAGGGACACGGTCGAACGCCTTCTCCAAGTCCACAAAACACATGTAGACCGGTTGGGCGAACTCCCATGCTCCCTCCAGGATCCTGCGGAGGGTATAGAGCTGGTCCACTGTTCCACGGCCAGGACGAAAACCACACTGCACCTCCTGAATCCGAGATTCGACTATCCGGCGGATCCTCCTCTCCAGTACCCCCGAATAGACCTTACCAGGGAGGCTGAGGAGTGTGATCCCCCTATAGTTGGAACACACCCTCCGGTCCCCCTTTTTAAAGAGGGGGACCACCACCCCGATCTGCCAGTCCAGAGGCACTGCCCCCGATGTCCACGCGATGCTGCAGAGGCGTGTCAACCAAGACAGCCCCACAACATCCAGAGCCTTGAGGAACTCAGGACGGACCTCATCCGCCCCTGGGGCCTTGCCACCGAGGAGTTTTTTGACCATCTCGGCAACCTCAGCCCCAGAAATGGGAGGCCCCAAGTCCGAGCCCCCCAACTCTGCTTCCTCATCGGAAGGCGTGTCGGTAGGATTGAGGAGGCCCTCGAAGTATTCCCCCCACCGACTCACGACGTCCCTAGTTGAAGTCAGCAGAGCCCCGCCCTCACCATACACGGTGTTGACGGTGCACCGCTTCCCCCCCCTGAGCCGCCGGATGGTGGACCAGAATCTCCTCGAGGCCGTCCGGAAGTCGTTCTCCACGGCCTCCCCAAACTCCTCCCAAGCCCGAGTTTTTGCCTCAGCAACCGCCGAGGCTGCGTTCCGCTTGGCCTGTCGGTACCCATCAGCTGCTTCCAGAGTCCCACTGGCCAAAAAGGCCCGATAGGACTCCTTCTTCAGCTTGACGGCTTCCCTCACCACTGACGTCCACCAGTGCAAAACATTACATACTATTCAAATACATACCATCACAACAAAAAGCAATGTGCTTTTCAGCACATCTAACTCCTCGAGGCTTGCATCAAACTTCTCCTGCAAGGATTTTATTTTGTCGGCCAAGACTCCTCTCTGCTCCTAGCTCTTCCTCTGCCTCTCTTTTGGATAATAGGTCCAAACACCTTTTAAATGATTCTATCATTTTAAAATAGACATCCTCCCTTGACACTGAACTATCGCTACAAAGGTACTGTAAATAAAAAACAAAAATTTAAGTGTTAAATGAGACAGAGACTCTTAAGATTATAACATAAAGTACATCCCACTTTTTCATACTGACCATATAATCCTTCATTTTTACTTTTAAACTGAACATATTGATCACTACATCTAGCATAATGCAGGAGAAATAACACTTTGACTGAAATTAAGACAAATGTAGACCAAAATGAAAGTCTAACATTATAAAAAAAAGTGAATTTTGAATAATACACTCCCTTTAATAAAAACGAACATTGACATACTAGTAGTTAATATCCAAAACTACAGGGAACTTAATAAAATTACATATTTAATGTTCCATCCTACTACTATTTGTGCAGAAGAATGCCCCTGAATCATAACCCGTCCATGCAACTTCCACTTCTTTTCCTTGTCATGTTGCCTTCTTTATCTAACCCTACTCGCTCTGAAACTTTCATTAGCTGTTTATCAAATTTTCTAAAACAATGTTTCATCTTCAACACCCCCTTTGAACAAAGTTATTGTTGTCTCTATTATTATTGAGTTTTGATTTGAGATAATTAATTATCAAAACATTGTTCCATTGTGCATTTATTCCTCCACTGTTCATATGTCTGTAGATGATAGTTTTTAAAAAAATTAATCTTAGCTCACTTTAGATATTATTCGACACCACTCGTATAAAATGTCCCATCACATTAAAACAAACGCACCAAACCCTGCATCAACAGCTTTTTCAACGTGTATCAGCTCTCGTTATGACACTGTGATATACACCCCCAAACTTTTTCCAAACACTGTAACATTAACATAACTCGTCACTAATTCTCTGTTTACTTTTTATTGTGATATTTTGTAATGAGAAAACGGACATTTAACATATCGCTGCACTTTATGAAGACTCGCTGTAAATGAAACAGACAATTACAACATAGCAAGAGCACAAACTCTTTGGACACCACTTAGAATAAGGAAAAAAGTTAATAATAAACAGATTAAGTCGTGTTTTACACCATATGTTCCAAACATTTTTATTCAGACGCACTGCAGCGGTAACTACATCTAAATGACTACTTTCCCATTGACAAAATGTCATCTCTACCCCGGCTGCGAACTGGCGCTAAAGTGGACACAAAACAAACTTTCAAATGTCTTATTTTCTTTTTTGTAAGTGTTTTATTGCACAAGAACCTTTCTACACAATTGATGCACAGTGATGCACAGCTCGAACCACCGCACTGATCTAAAGGAAAAAAATGTGTCAGCTTTTGGTCAGAGCATGAAAGGTCATCAAACACAGAGACAAATACATTATGCTTACCTTTTAAATAAAATGCCACCTTCCCTATGTGCCTCTAAGTGGCTCTGCAACCAATTTTGTTGGTTTAAATGTTAAGCAAAGACATCAATGAAACAGGTTGCATGCAACAAGATATGCAGCGTTCAATTTTGGGCATAGTGACAGTGTTATGCCGATAATAATATTGAAATATGCATCTGTAACAGACAAATGTCGTAATAAGTAAAACAAAATTATATAAAAAAATCTATGATATAACTCAGTTTTCTTGGTCTTGGAAAATGGCAATAGAATAATATTGGACTGTGACTCCAGTGCGCCCCCTAGATCATTTCAACAGCTATGCGTCCTTGAGACATCATCCAATCTCTAACATATTTTTTTGTGTATCATCAGGGAGCAACACTTGAACAATTGGTGTGGTACATTGTTAACGTCACTAAAAGCCCCGCCCACTCAAACTTTTACAACATAATTGAGTGACTTTTAAACCCTCTCCCTGGATATCACATAAGGTTGAAACCACATTCACTAACTCTTCATAACCACACATGATAAGTTGAATGGCCTTCGAGAAGTCCTCGCCAATCCTTCGCCACAAAACAGGAAGTGACGGTAACTCCTGTCTGGAAGGTGACATATCAGTCCAACTTCGAACACGTGCCACTGGTGTCGTACTGACGTGGACTGAAGGCGATTTGGGAAATTCGTCACATGCTCCACCTGATGGACGGGTGCAAGAGACGCCTGACAGCATTGATGACCACGTCGGGGCGGCGATGCCGGCAATCACTGCTCGCAGTTTTAATTAGGCCTTTGCAGCGCTTAGCTGTTGGAACTGAAGGATTTCACTAGTATTATTTTTCTTCCTATGATTCTTTTTCATGCGGAAACACAAAATGGGAAGGCCTAAATGTATTCGAAAACTCAAACTTTATCCAAAATTGTCCCCCGTGTGAAATCGCATGATTTTAATGTAATCAAAAGTGGGCGTCGCCAAACTGCTCTACAGCGCCACTTAACGTGAGAAAGCCCGACCCGTACATCGTAGAGATCTGAATCGCGGTATGTAAATAGATCGCCTCAAATCAAGAACAAAAGTCTCTTGGAGGTATGCTCTTAAATGTAGAAGGAGGTGGCCATTTTGGGTCAAAGGGCAAATTTTGGCCATTTTTCAGATTTACACACCTCGTATTTGAACAAACTCCTAGGGATTTTGTTGAACAAGCGAGTCGCCAGGTTCATAACCTGGTAACTCTTACCCACCTGTACTAAATCAATTTGTCCTTCCTTCACCATCAGTTTTGTTTGGCCCGTTGGGTCGCACACCTCCAGCTCACGTAGCTGCCGCTCCACACCTCCTATTTTCACATTTTTGGATGTACCAATGTCCGGAAAGACCTTGATCTCTGTAGCATCCACCTGTCAAAACCAAATAAGCACAACTTTGGCCTAAAACTTTATTAGTCTGAGCCATTCGGTGTTGCTTTTGCATGAGTGCTGCACTTACTTTTTGGTTTCTGCCAACACCTCAGCAAGTGTGGACACCTTGCTTTGAGGCTGCCTCTAAGGAAAAACGGATTCCACCACAGTGTGACTGCTGCTCTCAAAAAAAATGATATCAAATCCATTGAAGTCAGACCGGCCTATGTAGAAGCACATGGAGAAACGATTACGTTGACCTTCACGTCGCTAAAAACCATAAAATTACCCTTGCCAAAACAACACTTACTTATGCTTTGACACACAGTCTGAAACCTCAAACACTTCTTGGCCAACGACGCTCAGTTAAACTCCTCCCGTTTCACCGACTGAAAGCATAAAACCGGTGGTACACCTGCCCAGATTGCACTGTGCCAGTGCAATACTGGGTATTCTTTTTTTTTTTTTTTTTTAAATCTTGATAGGCGAAACATCATGGATGTACCCAATTACTTCATCCTGGATTTCGGTCCTTAGCTGTTTCGCTGGCGTTGCCATGTCTTAGCAGCACTGTGGGCCCATGCAAAGGTGAAGGAATGTGTAAAGGGTAGTGCAGTGAACAGGTGAACTCAATTGGGTAAATCAGGGAGCAATTGAAGGTGAAACCAAGAGCTAATTAGTGGAACAAGAAAAGAAAGTTCTACGTCCTCAGTTTGCAGGTCACAGACCCAAAGCGTGCAGCAACAACCCCACCAACGCATGCATTTGTTAGTGAGAAGGTGCACTCTTCACCCTGCTTTGTGCGCAACTCAATTGTTCCACACTGCAAAAAATGGGGGTCTTCAAACAAGATAAAAAACACTAAAACTAAGGGAAAAGGTTCTCAAAACAAGTGAAAAAATCTGTCCATGCAGCAAGATGATTTGACTTGGCAAGATTTCTTAAATTAAGATTTTAGGAGTCTTGTTTCTAGATTTAACAAAGGTATTTGGAAGGCTTAAAATAAGACAAATATGCTCATTATGAAATGACTTGATATTTAACCTTTTCTAGCCCTAAATGAAGTGAAATATACTAAAAAATACAATATAAATGCTGGTTTTAAGATGAAATTGCTTAAAAAGTTCAATTTTAGAACCTCTCAATACGTGTAATATACTGAATACAAGCGTAAAATACTGGTTTTAAGATTAAATATCTTGAAAAGCAACTTTTTACAACCTCAAAATGAGGGAAACATACTGAATACAAGCAATTACATTTTTTCTTTTAGCAAATTCAGCTCAATATTAGTTGGGGAAAATATTAAATGTAGAGTAAAATAATTCAGAATGAGTTAACTCTGTCTTAAACCAAGATCCATGATTATCTTGAAACAAGGCTGTCTACCATAAAACCCAAGCCTGTCTTCAATATACATATTACAAAAAAAAAACAACCAGAATGACTTGTTAACATGTTCAACATTTATTATTAAAACACAATGGGTCAGAGTTGCAATGCAGTCTTTAAATCTTTCTTTACAGCACAAACATTTGAATACAATTTCACATTCCATAAAAACACATTCTCAGCCCTTATGAAGCAGCATTTTCCAACATTGTATCCTGAAATACAGGCTTTGATTAGGTAAAACTTACAGGGATACCCCACTCCCGGGTGAAATTGAGCCACTCAACTTTCCAGATGATCCAGCCACTGCCTGAATCTGGCAGCACAGAAATTTGAAATAGTAATCTTGGAGTACAGCAACTATTTTAAGATGTTAATATAGGTGACGATTGCTTTGCTGAGCATAGTTGCTGGGAGGGTGGTTGACCCATCAAAGAGCAGAACTGGGGAATAGAGAGGACGCTTCTGAAGGTACAAGACAGGGTCTTTGACTGTCTGTGCTGCCAGATTCAGACAGTTGCCTGAAAACGCTTCTGCTCACTTATGCAACTCAAGGAGTGACTCAATTTAATTTAATTTATTGTTGTTGTCACTACTGAGGTCAGGCACATCTGGATTAATCAGTTTGTCCAATAATGGCAGACAGGAAACAAAGGATCTGGCTGAAGTTCAGGAAGTAGTGCAGCTGTACATAAAGCCAATGATGGGCCTACCTATGTTGACATTGACATGATGTGAACATTCATTATTGCCTAAATGAAAACACAAAAGGGTATATATGAAAAAACATTTATTAAAAGGAGCTGCCTAATGGTGGTGCTGTGGGGTTTCTG